>NW_027507784.1:236752567-237352567 GCF_037356315.1 Lithobates pipiens
TAGAACAACACCAGCAGACAAGACGGCTGGTGTGTGCAGACCCCATGCAGAGACCAGCCGTACACACAGCTATCTCCGAGTGGGGTTTAAATATGCCGCCAACGCCACGTGCGTGAAACACAGGGGGAGGGGCCACATCTAACCTGGATCAAAAACCAGCGACAGGCGTGCCAGATCCTCCTAATGGAGACACGGAGACGGAAAACACTAAACGTCGGCGCAATGACGTCAAAGATGACGTCACACGCATGACGTAGGACGCGTGGCGCCGATGCGCAAAGTAGAGTCCATCCGAACCTCCCGATCAGATATGAAAGGGGAGGAGGGGAGGACCCGCTGGTGCATCGCAGTTCCCGCAAGGATAGAAAGAGCCCAGCAACACCCAAATACCCGACTGCCCCACACATAACAACAACCACGATCGGCCAGTGAGCGTGCACTGGACCCTATCAATTAAATATCCAGGTGGGACGTTTATACGGTGTCGGTAATGCTGTCAATGTACAACATATACATGAATAAAATGGATGTATGTAGATACATGAAAATCAAAATCTAAAGACATCAGCAATATATAAATTGACCTCACGCCGGGAAGGTAGGGGAACACTACCAATCCCGTATATCCAGGTGCTTCCATCCCCATATATATGCAAGAGGGGGGAATTTTTGGGACTTTAAATGAAGCACAAGTAAGTGCCTCCATCCCGGTAATCGGTACGTATAAAAGGGAGTTTGGGACTTTAAATGAAACACTTGGATAGTGGAGGTAAATTTTAGCCCATATTTAAAAATGTATTGATTGTTCAGTAACAGATCATAAGAGATAAAGATCAAATTCATAGAGTATATAAGCGTCAATGCAGTAGAAATATGATATATAGTATTCACATATAGCAGCACATAATAATAATAAATAAATTAATTGGGTGGTGTGGCATGGTAGTGCCTATGACAGCAAACCCAACATCAGCAAGTACACCCACATGATAAATATGCATCCACTAGATGTAAAACAAAAATACATTTTTAGTATATAATTAGAAAAAATCAATTCATAGTAAAATAAATATAGTTCCGTATAGAGTATAACTGGGACATCAATTCAAAAGCTCAACGCGTTTCGTGGGTGTATCCCCACTCATCAGGAGCTGATGCGACCAAAAAGTTCCTATGAAATAAAATAAAAAATATATAATATACTAGCCATATAGATAAAAATAAATTAATGGGGATTTAATGCGTGTGAATGGTTAGCCAGGGCAGACTCACCAATCCAGATGGAAAGTGCAGTGTGCGGCAGTTGGCGTAGGGCGGGCCATGGGCAAGATCCCTCCCGGGAACTGAGGCGGCATAGGAATGGATGTGATATCAGGCAAAGCAAAGAGATACAGCAGTGTTGAAGAGTGTCAGAAATGGAGTGTGTGGCAATTGTTGAAAACAACATATCTAGAAACAAAATGTTAATAGTATGTATGATTAATGAGAATGATGTTTTACAAACGTAATAAAAAATTGATGGTGACCCCCAAAGAATGCAGAGAGAGTGCTGGCAAGTGGCCGAGTCATGCAATGTAGTGAGTGTATACAGATGAATGTCAACGTGAATAGTGTGCAGAATTAAAAATAATATGATAGTGTCAATGAAAGTATAAGTGTGCAGGTTAAAAAAAGTGAAGAAAATTAATGAAGTGGTGTACATAGACCATGATAGACAAGGAGAGTGACAGAATTACCAGTCAGCAAAAGATGAGAGTGTGAGTAAAAGGAGAGAGAGGATTCTTCACCTAGATAATGCTCCTAGAACAACACCAGCAGACAAGACGGCTGATGTGTGCAGACCCCATGCAGAGACCAGCCGTACACACAGCTATCTCCGAGTGAGGTTTAAATATGCCGCCAACGCCACGTGCGTGAAACACAGGGGGAGGGGCCACACCTAACCTGGATCAAAAACCAGCGACAGGTGTGCCAGATCCTCCTAATGGAGACACGGAGACGGAAAACACTAAACGTCGGCGCAATGACGTCGAAAATGACATCACACGCATGACGTAGGACGCGTGGCGCCGATGCGCAAAGTAGAGTCCATCCGAACCTCCCAATCAGATATGAAAGGGGAGGAGGGGAGGACCCGCTGGTGCATCGCAGTTCCCGCAAGGATAGAAAGAGCCCAGCAACACCCAAATACCCGACTGCCCCACACATAACAACAACCGCGTTTGGCCAGTGAGCGTGCACTGGACCCTATCAATTAAATATCCAGGTGGGACGTTTATACGGTGTCGGTAATGCTGTCAATGTACAACATATACATGAATAAAATGGATGTATGTAGATACATGAAAATCAAAATCTAAAGACATCAGCAATATATAAATGGACCTCACGCCGGGAAGGTAGGGGAAAACTACCAATCCCGTTTATCCAGGTGCTTCCATCCCGATATATATGCAAGAGGGGGGAATTTTTGGGACTTTAAATGAAGCACAAGTAAGTGCCTCCATTCCGGTGTGTGTGGTCTACATCGGTCTGTTTCCGACGGACCAATTTTTCCAACTTGTTGGTAACATTTTCAGACAAAATGCTCCGATCGGACATACTCCGATCATGTGTAGAGAATTCCGATCGGACAAAGTGCCACGCATGCTCAGATCAAATTCCTACACCAAAGCTATTGGCTACTAGCGTGAACGTAGTCCCGTCGTAACAAAATAACGTAATCACAACGGATTTTCTGACAACTTTGTCCGACCATGTGTATGCAACAGTTTTGGACAAAATCCAACGGACAAAATCCGACGGATTTGGTTGTCGGAATCTCCGACCGTGTGTACAAGGGCTAAGAGAAATGGGATTCTATTCTGTGCTGCTCTCTTTTTGTATTGTTGGGCAAGGTGTTTCCCAGCATTATTGCCTTGGGAGTACCAGGTGAGGCGAAGACGCCTGAGGTAAAAATCATGGTTTTTATGGAGGAAGAAGCTAAGGTCATTCCTTAAGTCGCTGAGTTCTTTTGCGTTTGCTAGGGTGGGGTTTTGCTTGTTTATGGATTCAACTGTGTGAATTTTTTGTAAAAGGGAGTTAATCGTGGAAGTTCTCTTTTTCTTCTCCTGGGAGTCCAGTTTAAGACAGATTCCCCGGATAACTGACTTGTAGGCGCTCCACAGCGTAGTTGGGTTAGAGAGCCAGTATTGGGGTCAAAAAAAGAGGAAATCTCGGATCGGATCTGTTCTCGGGTCTCCGGTACACTAAGAAGTGCAGCATTTAGGCGCCAGAGTGTATGTCTGATGAGGGGTGGGGACATGGTGATAGTTATGGATACTGGGGCATTATCCGACCATGTAATAAGGCCAATATTGGCTTTATTTATTTTATGGAGTAAAATTTTGGAGACTAAGAACAGATCAATCCGAGAGTATGATTTCTGGGTATGTGAATAAAAAGAGTAATCCCGCTCGGTACCATAGAGACATCTCCATGGATCATGGAGGTCTTCCAGTGAGGCTACTGAGGCTATCCTCTATAGCTGTAGACTGTCTTTGTTTGTATTGGACGTGTCTATCTGGTTATCTAGGACTTCGTTAAAGTCACCACAAATTACGATGTGGTCTTTGGGGTAGTGTTGGACCGTATGTAATATGGACTTATAGAAGGCTTTTTGACTGGAATTGGGGACATAGATATTCACTATGACAAGTGGTTGGTTATTGAAAGTGACTGAAAGGATCAGATACCTTCCTGCGGAGTCTTGTTCAGCGTGGGTAAGGAAAAAGGTTACGGACGAGCGCACTGAGATAATTACCCCCCTTGTTTTCTTGTCAGCTCATGCATGAAAGCAATGGGGGAATAGCCTGTGAGAACACTGTGGGGGGTTGGGTTCAGGGAAGTGTGTTTCACATAGTATGTCTGCTTTTTGTGTTATAGCTTCTCGCCATAGAAGTGATCTTTTAAAGGGGCTGTTGAGGCCCTTGGCATTCAAAGAAACAATTGTGAGTGACATCCCTTCTGGTGAGAGGGGTCAGATGGAATGTTTCGCTATGGTACCGAGAGGGATACACTCCAATTTTGAGGAAAAGGAGAGGTGGAGGACAAGGCTGTCAGAGCAGAGGTGTAGCAGGTGAATATATTGCATGCAGCGGGGAGTGTAAGCAAGTCAGGCCAGCACGGAAGAGCGGGCCTGACCTGATCACACAAAGTAATAAACAGTAAAGCGACAAAATTCAAATGAACAAATAAAAAATATTTTTAACTCAGCGATAAAACTTTTTTATGTGAACGTGATAATTCAAACTAGTGGATGTGCTTAGCACATCAAAGGTAGTGGAGCATGGAAGGGGTATCATATATACTTCCACTCCCCCACTGCATCATTGTGTGGGAAATACATAACAGAACTACATTAACCAGCATCAAATAGGTATTGTTTCTAGAAAGAGGATCCATATTGGATATTGTATATTACCTATTGTCGGAGAACGTCTTGTAGCTAAGTGAGAGCATGTGAGTCCCAGGGGTTTGCAATTTTGGATGATGGCCTCACATTAGAGGTGGGAGGTGGTGCTTGGGTGATTAAGCCCCAGTTGTGGAGTTGTTTGAGGCCTTCCTTCGGAGACATAATGGTGACCTGTTGGTTGCGATGGGTCACCCCAGGAGCTTTGTGGGATGGCCCCATTCATAGACAATTTTACGGTCACTTAGTATGGAAGTAACCGGAGCAAAAGCCCTGCGTGCCTGAGCGGTGGTCGCAGATATGTCGTTGAAGAGCAGCACTTTGTTGAAGGGGTCTGGTAGTGATCGCATGGATCTCGCTGTGCGCATGATTTCCTCCTTGACATGGAAAAAATGCACTCTTGCCAGTATGTCTCTGGGGACAGAGGCTGGAATGTGTTGAGGCTTATGAATTCTATGCGCGCGGTCTATAAGCATGTCCTGCGTTGTTAGTGATGGGACAAGTTTGCGGAACAATTGGTGGAGGTACAGTATTTTTTCTGTTGTTGCCAGGGATTCAGATTATTTTTATATTGTTCCTTCGCGATCTTCGAGATCTGCAATTTTTAGGCAAAGTTGACTGATCACGCGGCCTGCTTATCTTGTATGTCTACCATGGGGTTATGCGCTTTAGTGGCTTCAGAGAGGTGTTGCTCTATATGGTCAGTGCGTTGCTCTAAGGAGTTAACTTTCTTGAATTTGATTTACAGATATTTTAAGTTCTCTATGTAGCTCTGCTTGTAGGGACATTAGCATGGCTTTGTCTCAGTGCTCATAGGCTGGGTTATCTGTTGTTGGGTAAGCAGCAAGTGGCTGTGAGGCTGTTTGTGCTGTGGAGGGACTACAGGTCCCAGCGCCATGCTGTTTCTTGGTGGGAGGCTGTTTATCAGGTGAATGTGCAGGGAAGTCTGCTAGCCTCTTACCTCTGACTCCTGGGGATGCGACTTGGTCATTAGTCTGGTCCATGGGGTCCAGCTGTTCAGGGAGTACAGAGAGATCCTCTGTCTGTCTGCTCGACGGGCTCTCTGGGCTTCCCTGCTCGCGGCCGGTGGCATCTTGCAGCCCCTGCTGTGCTAGCTTCATGTAGAAGTCTAGGAGTCTGCGGGGTCCTTTTAACTTTGATTTCTTCCGGGACATAGTCCAGGGGGTGTCCCACAGTTGTGTCCTCCGTTTAGGAGGGTATGTGCTGGGCGGATGGCGGCTGGTTACGCTCGGCTGGGTTGTGAAGGAGCGGAGCGATCGGTTCAAGCGGCCATCATCTTCAGCGGCCAGGCCACGCCCGGCACTAACATTTTCATGTTGTTAATCTATATATTATTTTTTTACATTATGTTTTCTAAATTTGAATAGTATATTTTGATAATTGTTTGTATTTTTGATGGCTCGACTAGGGAAATAGAGAGGGAGAGAAAAAAGGTTAGGGTGAGAGGGGACAGGTTAGGGTGAGGGAGGGAGGATGAGAGAGTGGGAGATGAGAGGGAGGATGAGGTGGAGAAGTAAAGTTTCAGTTACTAATATTTTTGTTATTCAAACTTTTTTGGTTCATACCAACTTTTTATGTACATGTGGATTATGTTACAGTGGAATACATATAAAAAGGGGGAGGGAGAGAAAGAGAGAGAGCGAGAGTGTGCAAGAATGAGGTGGAGGTTTAGGTGTAGTTTTTTTGTAGACAAATTTTCACCATGTACATGTGTGTTAGAGACAGATAGAGAGTGAGCTAAAGAGAAGTTAGAAGGTCAGAGGAAGTTAGAGTGTCAGAGGAAGTTGGGGGGTCAGAGGAAGCTGGACGGTCAGAGGAGTAGAGGGCCAGAGGAGTAGAGGGTCAGAAGAAGTTAGAGGGTCAGATGAAGTTAGAGAGTCATACTAAGTTAGACTGAAAGAAGAGATGGAGTGGGAGGATGAGGGGAAGAAAGAGCATTAAGGGTGAGAGAAAGGGAAAAATAAAAGGAGACGGAGAGTGTTGTCTCCTCGTTATGTGGTTCATTTTATTTTTATGAAGTTTGATTGCAAAAAAATGAAAAAAACACTTTTTTGGAAGACAACTTGGGTGTGATATATGTTTGCATTGCTTGTATTGCTTACTATTGCTTACTATGGTGCAAATAATCCATCCCATGTACAGTACCATGACCATCTTCTCCTTCTCTTTATCCTAATCTCTTTTTCCTTCCTTTGTTAGGGTTAGGGTTAATGTGTTTAGGGTTATCTGTATTAGGGATATGGTATAGGAAGACATATATCAGGTGAAGGCTGTCAGAGCAGAGGTGTAGCAGGAGAAGATATTGCATGCAGCGGGGTGTGTAAGCAAGTCAGGCCTACACGGAAGAGCGGGCCTGACCTGATCGCACAAAGTAATAAACAGTACAGTGACAAAATTCAAATGTTCACACAAACACACACAACCTATAAAATAATGACAATATTACACTCACGTGAACAGTAGCAAATTTAATTCTTTATTTTAATCAATAGAAATTGACACAATGCTGTATGTTCAGCAGAGTTCAGTGTTTTGACCTTTTAAGCCTCAAATTAATCTAGATGCCATGATAGCTGCCCATTTGCTGACATAAAGTACTCTGTGAAATCCTTGCGAACATTTTCCCCACTGTAGTTGCAACGGGTTCTGATCCATGTTGGTTCTTCGAGGCCATGCATCAAAGAGTCCTCAAATATGTACCCATCTCGAGCACAAACAAAATTGTGTAATGCACATTGCTTCTTGCACTGCACCAAGGGCATGTGCCGTACTTAGGCAGATAGGTGAGTGCAGAAAACACCACTTACTGGCAAGCATGCCAAAAGCACACTCCACTACATGTCTTGCCCTTGATAGTCAGTAATTAAATACCCTCTTTTCAATGGTAAATCTTCTGTTTGCATATGGGCGTAGAAGGCGCTCCCAAATAGGGAATGCCTCATCCCAAACAAAGATATAAGGCTCCAGAGGCTGATTTGTTCCAGAAAGTGGGTGATTATCAGGAAGGTTCAGCGAGTTTTCACGAAGCATCTTGCGAAACGAAGAATGTGAGAAGTTGCTGGAGTCAGAGCTACTTCCATTTGATTCTATATCCACATAGGTAAATTAATGGCATCAGCCACTGCCATTAGAATGAATGAGTAATATTTTTTGTAGTTAAAGTATTTTGAGCCACTACCAATTGGGCAGATTATTCTTATGTGCTTTCCATCTACTGCACCCACACAATTTGGAAAATAGCCCCTCTCCCAAAAAACATTGGCAATTTAAATCCAGTCTTCCCTAGTCAGCTTCTTCATCACCTTATCTTTTAAAACTTGCCAGATAGCTGCACAGGTTTCATGCACAACTGAACTCACAGTCAATTTGCCCAGCTTGAATTCATATTGTAAACTGGCAAATCAATTGCCAGTAGCTAAATACCTGAAAGGAAAGAAAGGATAATATTTCTATAAGATACTTTGAAGTGGTTTCTGTTTGCATGGGGATGGGTACTAAATTTCAAATATAGCATGTTATTTAAAAAATATGTTACCTTAAGGTGACTAGTAATCACTCCACACTCTTGCGGAAGTTGGTGTTCTGATGCTCCAAATTGCTGTAGATAGGTCAAAGCAATTAATCAAAACTGAAGAGGTAAGATTACATAGATAGTGGAAGAGATATCAGATGAGGAAGTGGGGTGAAAGGGGGGAGAGTTAGGATAAGGGGGAGAAGTAAGTGGGGGGGGGGGGGGTTGGATGTGGAGAAGAGGGATGTACTGGGTGTTATGGAGGGCGAGG
This sequence comes from Lithobates pipiens, assembly GCF_037356315.1. Taxonomy (NCBI): domain Eukaryota; kingdom Metazoa; phylum Chordata; class Amphibia; order Anura; family Ranidae; genus Lithobates; species Lithobates pipiens. The sequence goes on from NW_027507784.1 coordinate 236,760,821, forward strand.
GATAGAGGGGTGAGGGATAGTTGGCGGGGGGGGGGGGGGGGTAGAGGGGTTAGGGATAGTGGGGAGAGGAATAGAAGGTGAAGGATGTAGGGTTGGATGGAGGAATGGGGAGAAAGTTGAACTTTTACATAATTACTCACCTGCCCACTGACATACGAGTATAGTTGAAAAACTTCACATCATGTGCACGTAGATCATTATAGATGATCCTGAACTGGCCTCTCTCCTCCCTATTTGCAATTACAGGGTGGACCCGGTATCTTCTACTTGGCAGCATCATCCCTCCTCCTCAACCTGGCTTTTTTATTTTTTATTATGACTGCAGCAGTAGCAGTTACTACTGCTGTCATAACCAAAGGCAATGAATGGTGACATGCTGAAACACACCATATTCCACGCTCCTCTCTACACACGCCACAAAAACCAGGAAGAAAACTGGATGTTTATACAGCTATTTTTACGTCAGCATAAACAATGGGTTCTATTGGTCAGACATAAAATCACTATCCCCTCGCACCAATTCACAATATTTGCAGTAGAACCGCAGTAGATTCGCAAGAAAACATAAAAGAATTTTCAATGAAAAACGCAAGAAACGCAATTGGATCAAATTCGCAACGCAGCAGTGTGAACCGGTCCTTAAAGTGTTACTAAACCTACAACAGTAAAATCCGTCTGTATATGCAGTAAAGCATTCTTGTTATACTCTCTGTGCAACCTAAGGGCCCTTTCGCACAGTTTTCTGATCAGGTCTGCCTGTCAGTTTTTCAGACGGATCTGATTGGATGCTTCATTCACCCCTATGGGGCAGCGAATGTCATCAGTGACATGTCCACTGATACTCGTGGCTATCCAATCTGATCCTGTCTGCCAAATCCAGATGTATGGTTACCCTATTTTCTATCTGTCTGGAGGATTGGTTGAAATTGGACAGGCAGTCTGTTTTCATCCGATCTCCCCATAGAGAAGAGCGGGACGCTCAGCAGGGATCAAGCCAATCGACCCCCACCACCGCTGAGAAAATGGAGTCCGTCAAGGCCATGTGAAAGGGGCCTAAGGGTTTAATCCTGTGCATTGTGTAAAAAAGGTTGTTTGATTCCGTCTTCTCTGTTCCTCTTATTCTTCCAATGTCCCTAATCCATCTCCTGATAAGAAAGAGCCTTTGGAGTCACTCTGAACATACTCAGTTTGGTGTGTGTTTCTAGAGTTTTTTTTTTCTTGGGAGGGTGCATGTGATCAGCACAGGACCAATCAGCACTTTGCAGACAGAGCCATGGGTTTTGCAGTCATATAGGACAGTCAGAGGAGAATGAAAACACCTCCTACAAGCTTTAACCAGACACTGATAGAAGTCACAGGACTGCTATATACTGATGATGAGAAAAGCTATTTAGACATTTTTATTTACTAAAATAAATGCATTTCCATGTTTTGTGTACAACCAGACATAGTGAATGCAGGGCCCTGGGTTTAGCAATAATATTGAAGAATATATTCGGAAGAAGATCATGTATACTTAAATTTACCGTGGCATGTATCATAATAATCTGCTGATCTCTGGCTGCTGCATGTATCCCACACCTGGGTGTGTTCCCAAGCAATGCATTGTGGTTCCCACTTACCACATCAGGAGCCGGGTCTGAACTTGCCATTTCTGTGATGCCTGGCTATGACTTTTCTTGCTGTGCCACCAGGGATGCTGGACAATTCCCTGCCTGATTCTTCAGACAACTTTACATGGTGTGTGGTCTCTCTTAAACCTTGAACGTCCTCATTTAAGCCATTGGGAGTGGCGCTCTTGCTGTGCTTTCTGGGAGAGGGTATTTAAGATAGGGACATCAGGTGGTACCGGTCCAGAATGATGTACTGACTTCATGGTCCTGGTCCTCTTGACTAGCCCCCAGGAAGGCTGTGGCCTAGGGTGCGGATCCACCCGATCTTGATGTCTGGCTAGCCCGAGGCAAGGAAGCTAAAGGAGAATTCTGAGGTAATTGGGTGGCATCTCCCGTTTTGGAGAGACCCAGTAACTTTAAGCATTCCAGAGGAGGACTCTTCAGAAGAAGACCATGTATGGGTTGGTTTCTTAGTAAGAGCCTGGAAGGGCTGAAGTACCCAAGAGAATCCGGTCTCGTGGATATTGCCAAGCTGGCTGAAAGATCCAGGTATCCCAAGAGTGTTCTTCAAGTTTAGTTTTCCTACGTGTTCTAGAACGTCTGTGGCAGAGTCATTATCTTGTATGTTCTACAATGACGTCTGTGGCAGAGACTTGTTCCTGAGTAAGCACCTTGTTGGCTGCTAGGCCTTGTGATAGAAGGACTGTCCAACTTGAGTGAACATCCAGTTGCAAATGGCTATTCTCTGGATGCAGTCAAAGTAAGCAAGTTCTTCAACATTTTGACTTTGACACTAAGAGTACTTGAACTTCCTTTCCAACCCTCTGATCCCAATTTAAGAGACTGTTCATTGTCTACGTTTTTGCAAATAAAATGCATTCAAGTGGATCTGTTGTCAGTCTCTCGAGTTACTGGGCCATCTACCACGGGACACCCCTAGACATGAAGCGAGTGGAACAGAAGGTAACGGTAAGCCCAATCTAACCAGCAGCTCCTTCGGGGGTTAGTGCTACATAACTAAGGTTGAATATATTTTTATTGATTTCAAAAGGAAAAAAAAAAAGCCAAGGGGGGTACAGAATGAAGAAAAAGAGGGGGGGGGGATGGAAGGAAGCGGTATACACAACATTTCAAACAATGTAAACAGTTATATAGGTGCTTGAAACAGTTATTAATAACACAATGCGATGCAATGTCTATATTACTTTGGTTACAGGTAATAATATATAACTCATGATCTAACAGACAAAGGGGGGTATATGAGAAGGAAAAGATGTAGGGGGGGGGGGGGTATTCCAGCAGTATATACATGGTGAATTCCTGACTTCAGGTATCCTGAGCCTTGGAGAGATAATATAGCCCTCAGGATTGGGAGTCCGAGTGCATTGGGTAGCCTTAGTGGAGGGTAAGCAATACTATATAGCATGTAATCATGGTGTCATTGATGATGTCTATCCATCAGCTGATGTGGGGGGGGTGACGTCTGTGTTATGACATGGTGGGCTACGGATAGAAAGAATCTGAGAAGACACTTCTTATGGGACTTAATTGGGCCTGGAAAGATGGATAGGAGGGCCACCTTGGGAGGGGGGATGAGAGAGACATTAACCAGTCCCCCTTTTGGGTGGACTCTTGGAAGTCATTAACATGTTTTTATATCAGACATTTATGGATTTTTACTGACTGGTTAATAAAGCCATTTGGCCTGTTGGAAGTCGTCTTGGAATGCCAGTACAGAAATTTTACCAGCAGGGTGTTTGTAACTAGGGATGGGCCAAACATACCCCGGTTTGGTTCGCACCAAAACATACCAAACAGGCAAACAAATTTGTCAGAACACGCAAACACCATTAAAGTCTATGGGACATGAACATGAATAATCAAAAGTGCTAATTTTAGAGGCTTATATGCAAGTTATTGTCATGAAAAGTGTTTGGGGACCCGGGTCCTGCCCCAGGGGACATGTATCAATGCAAAAAAAGTTTTAAAAACTGCATTTTTCTTGGAAGCAGTGATTTTAATAATGCTTAAAGTGAAACAAAAAAAGGGAAATATTCCTTAAAATTTTGTTCCTGGGGGTGTCTATAGTATGCCTGTAAAGTAGCGCATTTATCCTTGTGTTTAGATCAGTCCCTGCACAAAATTTAATTTCTAAAGGAACAAAAGTAATTTAAAAATACTTGCGGCTATAATGAATTGTCAGTCCCTGCACTACAGATAAAAGTAATTGAAAAAAAATTAAATAAAAACACCTATGAGTGATAAATTGATTGCAATAGTAGTGAAAAAGTTTATCTACCCCTCTAATAAATCAAACATACCATAACTTACACTAAAAGAGTTATAAATAACAAGTGTTAATAATGAAATTAGAAAAATCCCAGTGAAGTGATGAAAAAGTCCAATAAATGAAAAATAGTCCTAATACCTAAATTTCATAAGAATTCATGGAAAAATAAAAAAAATATTAGATTAATAGTAAAAAATGAAATTTTAAAAAATATATAGTAGTGATAATAATAAAAAATTGGTGATAATATGAGTGTAATAATAATGTATAAATAAAAAATAAAATAAAAAGTGTTCAAGCTTCTGTGCAACCAAAATACACCAAGGATCGTGACCACCACCACACAAAATATGCGCTTACCAAAAGGCAAGCGATTTCATGCCCATAGTCAATCTCCACAGCACCTCCTCAGACCATGATCACAGTAGGCTCCCTTATTGAATGAAACAGGCCAGGACCGTCAACAGCAGTACATGAAGCAGAAAGGCAGTACTTGGAATTCCAGGGAAATGGAAAGAAGACTCACCATAGCATAATTCCTTATAACAAAAATTTTATAAAAGTAAAGAAATACACTTACATAGAAAGCAGTAAAAACGCCCATAAAAAATGCTGGCCGGCATGCAATCACCCGTCCAACCTACACTGTATCGTGATGACGTCAGCACGTCTGCCACCTGGCGTACGTTTCATCGTAAAAATACTTATTTGTGGGGACCGGTATGGATATTATGGGAAACCCTGCGCCAATTTTTTTTTTTTTTAATTCTTCAGGTCTGATATGGATTTTAAGGGGAACCCCACGCCAAAATAAAAAGAAGCGTGGGGGTCCCACCAAAAATCCATACCAGACCCTTATCCGAGCTTGCAGCCCGGCAGGCCGCAAGAAAAGAGGGGGTCAAAGAGCACCCCCCCTCCTGAATCATACCAGGCCACATGCCCTCAACATGGAGAGGGTGGTTTGGGGTAGCCCCCCAAAGCACTTTGTCCCCATGTTGATGGAAACAAGGGCCTCATCGTCACAACCCTTGCCTTGTGGTTGTGGGGGTCTGCGGGCGGTGAGCTTATCAGAACCTGGAAGCCCCCTTTAACAAGGAGACCCCCAGATCACGGCCCCCTTGTTTGAAATGGTAATGGGTACATTGTACCCATACCATTTCACAAAGAAAGTGTCAAAATGTTAAAAAAAACACAAGACACATTTTGGGACAAGTCCTTTATTAAAAATTTTTAAAAAAGTGTCACGTCATTTTTTTTTTTACATTTTGGCGTGGGATTTCCCTTAAAATCCATACCAGACCCTTTGGTATGGATTTTGAGGGGGACACCTGTGCCATTTTTTAACAAAAAATCGGTGCAGGGTTCCCCTTAATATCCATACCAGACCCAAAGGTCCTGTTATGGAATTTGAGGGGACCCCCACGCAATTTTTTTTTTTTATTTTGGTTCTGGGTTCCCTTTAATATTCATACCAGACCCAAAGGACCTGGTAATAGACTGGGGAGGATCCCATGTCATTTTTTTCAATGACTTTTATCTGTATTGCCAGGTTCGACAATTCATTATAGCCGAGTACTTTTAAATTACTTTTTTTTCTTTAGAAATGTAATTTTGTGCAGGAAATGTTCTAAACACGGGAAACATTTGCCACTTTACAGGCATACTATAGACACCCCCAGGTATGAAATTTAAACAAATATTTCACTTTTATTTATTTTTTAACAATAAGTTTTATTAAGCAAATGTCACATTGTAGTTACAGAGTCAACGAATACATGTAAAGGGAGCCTGTGTCAGCAGGAGAACAGACAAACATAGAAGTTACAGGCCACAATATGCAGAGCACTTATCTGCAACAACAAATAATGCACATTAAAAGTGACACGAAAATTAAGTGACGAGCCCAAATAGAGCCCTACAAACCCTTCAATGTTTAAAACAGACATCACATCCTCATGTCAAGGGAAAGGAAAGGAAGCAAGCTGAAGTTAAAAAGTGTAAAATAAAATAAAATGAAAACAACCAAGGTAGTAAAAAAAAAAAAAAAAAAAAACCTATAGAAATAGAAAGAAAGACAGAGTGAGTTTGCAGAGCTTCAGAGATCCTGTAACACATCCCCGCCAGGCCGGCCCAAACCTAGACCCCATCATCCCAATCAGCTACGTGTCTGGGAGAGAGGGGAGTTCAGCCATTAGTCAAACTCTCGAAAGCCGCGGAGTATTTGAACTGAACCCAGGGGGACCATGTAATGTGGAATTTGTCAGCTGAGTCCTTAGCGTTAGCCAGCATTTCTTCCATGGCAAAGATATGATTGACTGATTGCACCCATTCTCGGATAGTGGGAGTAGTCGAAAGTTTCCAATATTTAGGAACCAAAGATTTAGCTGCAATCAGCAAGTATTTTGTTAGAGATCTGTTATATTTGCCCAGAGAAACGTTAGATATATGCAGGAGACAACAGCCCGGGGTAAGTTTTATTTTAGTTTCTGTTATGTGAGATATTAGGCTTTGGACCCGACTCCAGAAATCCACTATTCGGGGACAACTCCACCAAATATGCAGCATGTCTCCTTTCGCTTCCCCACACCTCCAGCACAAGTCAGACGAAGCCGGAAACCAGCGTTTCACCTTAACCGGTGTAGCGTACCACTGAGAAAGTAGTTTGTACGAGTTTTCTTGCAGCCTAGTGCTGACTGTACATTTGTGGGCTAAAATACATGCGTTCCGCCATTGTGTATCAGTGAAAGAGGTTTGAAGTAACCTCTCCCAGCTCTCCCTGAACCTGGAGGCCTCAGTGTGGTCAAGCTGCTGGAGACATGTGTACATGAATGAGGTCGTTTTCTCAACCGGATCACCCTGGAGGCAAACTGACTCAAAAGGTAGGAGCTCTCTCAGGACAGCCTGTCTTCTGTCGGACGCCAGCATGTAATGGCAAGCCTGACGGTAGTTCCAGAACGACAGTGTCCCTGAGGGCAAAACATCCCCCAGATCCTCATATGAGAGAACCCGCCCCTGCCGAGTCAAGTGTGTAGCCAGGAGAGGAGTGGTTGCGTCTAACATAAATCTATCTGAGTCCATCCCAGGAGGGAAATCCGGGTTATGTAAAAGGGGTGTAAGAGGGCCCGGAGAGGACGTAAACTTGTGTCCGGCGACAAGCTTATGCAAGACCCTCAGTGTGGCTCCAATAAGGGGGTGTTGGTTTAATTCCGCAGGGCATTTGTCCCGCGGTATCCAGGGGGAGAAGCGCAGGGGAGTCCTAGACACACTCTCTTCCACCTTTACCCAATCCTTGCGTGCTGCATGACAGTTCCAATCTATAATTCTAGCTAGGTGCGTAGCATAGTAATAAAGTTAAAAATTCGGGAATCCCACCCCACCCTCCGATTTGGGTTTCATCAGTAAACGAAGACTGATGCGTGGGCGTTTGTGGGCCCATAAAAATTTCCATAAGATGGATTGCAACTGTTTAAAAAAAGAAGCTGGAATTTAAATGGGCAAAGTATGGAAGAGGTATAGCACACGTGGTAACGTTATCATCTTGATTATGGCAGCCCTGCCAAACCAAGAGAAAAAGCCCTGGGTAGGGATGAGCTTCGAGTTCGAGTCGAACTCATGTTCTACTCGAACATTGCCTGTTCGCCTGTTCAGCGAACAGTGAACAATTTGGGCTGTTCGCAGCAAATTCGAAAAGCCGGAACACCCTATACAAGTCTATGGGAGAAATCTAAAGTGCTCATTTTAAAGGGTAATATGCAGGTTACTGTCCTAAAAAGTGTTTGGGGACTCGGGTCCTGCCCCAGGGGACATGGATCAATGCAAAAAAAAGTTTTAAAAACGGCCGTTTTTTCAGGAGCAGTGATTTTAATAATGATTAAAGTGAAACAATAAAAGTGTAATATTCCTTTAAATTTCGTAGCTGGGGGGTATCTATAGTATGCCTGTGAAGGGGCGCATGTTTCTGGTGCTTAGAACTGTCGCTGCACAAAGTGTCATTTGTGCAGGAAAAAAAGTCTTTTAAAATCACTTGCGGCTAAATTGTCGGGTCTCCGTAATACAGAGAACACTCAATGAGTGTTCTCTGTATTAGCCGACAATTCATTCATTCATTGATTAAAAAAAAAAATAAATAAATAAAGCGTGGGGGTTCCCCTAAATTCAATCAAAAGGCCCTTCAGGTCTGATATGGATATTAAGGGGAACCCCGCATCAAATTTTAAAAAAAAATTGACGTGGGGGTCCCCCTAAATATCCATACCAGACCCTTTATCCGAGCACGCAACCTGGCAGGCCGCAGGAAAAGAGGGGGGGACGAGAGAGCGCCCCCCCCTCCCTCCTGAACCGTACCAGGCCACATACCCTCAACATTGGGAGGATGCTTTGGGGGTCTGTGACCCCTCAAAGCACCTTGTCCCCATGTTGATAAGGACAAGGGCCTCATCCTCACAACCCTGGCCGTTGGTTGTGAGGGTCTGTGGGCGGGGGGCTTATCAGAATCTGGAAGCCCCCTTTAACAAGGGGACCCCCAGATCCCGCCCCCCCCCCCTGTTTGAAATGGTAAGGGGGTACAAAAGTACCCCTACCATTTCACAAAGAAAGTGTCAAAATGGTTAAATAAGACAAACACACTTTTGAAAAATTCCTTTATTAAAAATAAAAAAAATAAAAAAAAAATTCCAGCGGTGCTAATCCACTCTTGCTATCCAGCGACGGGTCTCCGGGGTCCAGCGATGGATTATCATATCCAGCGACGGGGGATCTCTCAGTCCAGCGCTGTCCATACATGCTTCTTCTGTCTCCGCTCCGGAGACACTGCAGAGAGCCGAGCGCTGACATTTCTTATATTGGGAGGGCGGGGCCACCCGTCACCTGGCCCCGCCCCTCTGACGCAGGAGAGGGAAGCCAGGGGTTCCCCAGTGACGTGTGGGTGACCCCGCCCCCTCTGATGTAACGGAAACCTGCGTTACATCAGAGGGGGCGGGGTCACCCACACGTCACTGGGGAACCCCTGGCTTCCCTCTCCTGCGTCAGAGGGGCGGGGTCAGGTGACGGGTGGCCCCGCCCTCCCAATATAAGAAATGTCAGCGCTCGGCTCTCTGCAGTGTCTCCGCAGTGGAGACAGAAGAAGGAGGTATGGACAGCGCTGGACTGAGAGATCCCCCGTCGCTGGATATGATCATCCATCGCTGGACCCCGGAGACCCGTCGCTGGATAGCAAGAGTGGATTAGCACCGCTGGAATTTTTTTTTTATTTTTTTTATTTTTAATAAAGGAATTTTTCAAAAGTGTGTTTGTCTTATTTAACCATTTTGACACTTTCTTTGTGAAATGGTAGGGGTACTTTTGTACCCCCTTACCATTTCAAACAGGGGGGGGGCCGGGATCTGGGGGTCCCCTTGTTAAAGGGGGCTTCCAGATTCTGATAAGCCCCCCGCCCGCAGACCCTCACAACCAACGGCCAGGGTTGTGAGGATGAGGCCCTTGTCCTTATCAACATGGGGACAAGGTGCTTTGAGGGGTCACAGACCCCCAAAGCATCCTCCCAATGTTGAGGGTATGTGGCCTGGTACGGTTCAGGAGGGAGGGGGGGCCGCTCTCTCGTCCCCCCCTCTTTTCCTGCGGCCTGCCAGGTTGCGTGCTCGGATAAAGGGTCTGGTATGGATATTTAGGGGGACCCCCACGTCAATTTTTTTTTAAAATTTGATGCGGGGTTCCCCTTAATATCCATATCAGACCTGAAGGGTCTGGTATGGATATTTGGGGGGACCCCCACGTCAATTTTTTTTTAAAATTTGACACGGGGTTCCCCTTAATATCCATGTCAGACCTGAAGGGCCTTTTGATTGAATTTAGGGGAACCCCCACGCTTTTTTTTTTTTTTTTTTTTTTTTAATCAATGAATGAATGAATTGTCGGCTAATACAGAGAACACTCATTGAGTGTTCTCTGTATTACGGAGACCCGACAATTTAGCCGCAAGTGATTTTAAAAGACTTTTTTTCCTGCACAAATGACACTTTGTGCAGCGACAGTTCTAAGCACCAGAAACATGCGCCCCTTCACAGGCATACTATAGATACCCCCCAGCTACGAAATTTAAAGGAATATTACACTTTTATTGTTTCACTTTAATCATTATTAAAATCACTGCTCCTGAAAAAACGGCCGTTTTTAAAACTTTTTTTTGCATTGATCCATGTCCCCTGGGGCAGGAACCAGGTCCCCAAACACTTTTTAGGACAGTAACTTTCATATTACCCTTTAAAATGAGCACTTTAGATTGTGAACGTTCGAGTCCCATAGACTTTAATAGGGTTCCAAAGTTCACACGAAGTTTAGGTCTGTTCGCAGGTTCTGGTGCGAACCGAACAGGGGGGTGTTCGGCTCATCCCTAGCCCTGGGACCATCTACTCAGGTCAATGTCTATCTGTCGCAGCATGGGCCTAAAGTTGTGTGCGTATATAAGGTGTAGCTGGGGGGTGAGTCTAATGCCCAGGTATTTTAAAGCGCCTGAAACCCACTGAAAATAATTATTCGTTTGCGCTTGCGCCAACGCCTCCGGCGTAAGCGTCAAGTTCATCGCCTCCGACTTGCTATAGTTAATCTTAAGATGGGAGATGTATCCATATATGGTGAAAGCCTGCAGTAGGTTGGGAATAGTAGTGTGCGGGCGAGTTAAAAAAAATAATAAATCGTCCGCGTATGCGGCAATTTTGAAGCTTTTGTGTCCAATGTGGAATCCGGTAATTGAGGGGGAATTGTTAACTGTGCAGATAAATGGTTCCAGGGTGAGAATAAACAATAAGGGGGATAATGGACATCCCAGTCTCGTCCCATTATGGATTACCACCGGTTCAGATAAGGTTCCATTGATTTTTAAGCGTGCTGTCGGGTTCTGATATAGGGAGGAAATCCAAGAGAGCATGCCCGGACGTAGACCTATATGCTGACAAGAGCAGGTAGTCCCAGGCCACCCTATCGAAGGCTTTCTCCGCATCCGTAGATAGGAGAAAGCCTTCCAGACTGACCCTATGGCAGTGGTGGATCATGTTCAGTGCTTTGGTCACGTTGTCTCTGGATTCCCTCCCCGGCATGAAGCCGGCCTGTTCGGGACCAATTAAATGGGGAAGAAAAAGACGTAACCGGTTTGCAATTATCTTTGACATGATTTTTAAGTCCAAATTCAACAACGAGATCGGGCGATAGCTAGAGCATTCGGTGGGGTCCTTACCTAATTTCGGAATGACAGTTATATGCGCGCTTAGGAACGAAACAGGGAGGTGATGCGGATTTCTAAGGAAATTAAACGTTTTCAGAAGCGGTTTTCCTAGCAAGGCCGAGAACACTTTATAGTAATGTGCAGTAAGCCCATCAGGTCCGGGGCTCTTCCCCGGTTTAAGATCTTTAATAGTGGCCAACAGCTCTGCAGACGTGATGGGACCCTCTAGGGATTCTGCATCCTCAGAGGACAACGTGGGCATACCGCTCTGCTCTAGGTAATCCCGTATAATTTGGCTCCGGTCGCCGCTCAGCATGCCAGGTTTGTGTTGTGGGGGCGTGTTGTAGAGCTTAGTGTAATATTGGCGGAAACTTTCGGCGATTTTATCCGTGCGATTTGACAGGGTACCATCTCCCATCCTAACTGCCAAAATGTTATTGATCAGAGAGGCCTCCTTCAGGGCCCTGGCCAAGAATTTCCCTCCCTTATCTCCATGCTCATAGTAAATTTTCTTTTTAAGAAAAAGGGTGCGTTTACTCCTGATCTCCAGGATGCTGCGCAGCTCTAGTCTAGCCTGAATTAACTCCTGGGCCTTCAAGGCGTCCAGGGACCGTTTGTGTTGGGTTTCTAGCTGCGCCACCCTGGAGGTCAGTGTTTGAATCTGTAGTTCCGCCGCTCTCTTCCGGGCCGCCCCAGCTCTAATGAACAACCCCCTCATCACACACTTGTGCGCTTCCCAAATGGTTAGGGGGGACAGTTCCTCTGTCTCATTCTCTAGAAAATAGTTGCGCAAGGCTTCCATCAAAGAAGGGAGTAAGTCGGCATCAGTCAACAAGGAGGGATTCAGTCTCCACATACAAGATTTAGGTCTCAGGTCAGGGCGTGTCATTGTGAGTGAAATAGGTGCGTGGTCTGAAATGGTCTGGAGGCCTATATGGGCTTCTTGTAGATCTAACAAATCCCTCTGTGTGATGAAGGTGTAATCAATGCGAGTGTATTTGTCATGGGGTGCCGAGTAGCACGTGTAGTCCCTGTCCGACGGGCGAAGCGTTTGCCACGCGTCGGTCAAGGTCAAGGAGTGTAAAAGGCGCTTGATCCGTTTCAATATGCGGTATGTCAGGCAAGATTTGCCATCGGATGTGTCCTGCAGAGGATTGAGCGGAACATTAAAATCCCCACCCAGGATAATGCATCCCGAGGCAAAACTTTTTAGCTCGTCAATAATTCGCTTGCAAAACGCAACATGCCCTCTATTGGGGAAATAAACATTCGCTAAAGTTAGAGGGGTATTACCCCAGGAGCCTCTCAAAAATAAAAACCTGCCCTCCGGGTCAGACAACTGTTGAGTAACTACAAAACCCGCATTCCTATGTAGGAGGATCAACGCTCCTTTTGTTTTGGCTATAGGGTTCGTGGAGTGATAGACCTGTGGGAAGTTTCTGTTGGACAATTTATGAATTTGGTCTCCCCGGAAATGTGTCTCCTGCAAATATACAAACATGGGCCTTACCCTGTTCAACTCTCTGAGTACGGCAGTGCGTTTTTCCGGCAGGTTGAGGCCGTGAACATTGTGGGAGATCAGGGTAGGGCTACGGCCCAGCGAGGAGTATGCCATGTCGAAGGTGTCAGAACGCTCTTCCGAAGGCCCACTCTGCAAAACAAAGAAGAGAAGGAAAGAGAAGGGGAAGGGGGGAAGAGGAGGAGAGAGACAGGAGAAAGAAGATAATAGACTAGAGGTAAGAAAGAAAACGTGAGTGAGAATACAAGAGGGTATGAGGGATGCACCGCTTAAAGGGTGTAACAAAATAACAGTATCTGCCTACAGTATCCTATACTGCAAGCTATTAGGAGAGCAAAAGGTGGCACTTGTGCCACCACCGTCAGCACAGCTCCGCCCTTTTTGTGGGGACCGTGGGAGGAACTTCGCCGAAGGGGGAAGGTGTGCAAAATACGATGAAAAAAGCAGGTATGAATATAAAAAGAAGTAAATAAACTCACACACCTACAAAAAAAAAAGGGGAGAGAAAATGAAAAACCAACGTATCAAAAACAAGAGTCGCCATAAGGGAGACCCGCAGACCTCAAAGGAACGTGAAGTCAAAGCACAAATATATTCCCTGGCCAGGAATGAATAACCGGGGTAAACCCAACTAATGTTAAGTGGGAGGGGAGAGGAGGCCGCGTACAGTCCCAATGTACCCCCGGGGTGTACACCCAGTAGCTGGGGCAGCGTACACATTAGAATCCAATAGAAGACCACCAACCCAGAGAGTCTCAGAACACACAAAAACTAAAACATAGCCCACAGTGTCTTGCTATGGGACTAAAAAGAGAGGAATAACAAAAAAAAAAAAAAAAAAAACAGTAGGAGAAAAAAAAAAAGCAAAGCCAAGGCGTCTGCTATCCAGGAGGAGCACCAACGGTCTTCAAGCGTTGTCGCGAAACCTGGATTGACGATCGGAATGCGATGGGTGGCCCCCCATGGCTGGGCCCTGTTTCCCGCTCCTGCTCTTCTTCTGCGGAGGTTTCGCTGGTGAGGAGTGAGGAGAGCAACTCGGACTGTCATCCACTGGAGGGGGATTGAACTCGGCATACCAGTCAGGTAGAGCCATGCAGGGGATGTTCAAGCTAGCACAGAAATCCGGGAGCTCTGCGGGTAGGCGTAGCATCAGTTGTTTCCCATGCAAGGTCGCCTGCAATGCGAAGGGGAAGCGCCACTTATAAACCACCCCTCTTTCACGTAGCACCTCCAGTAAAGGGCGCAGGGCCCTTCTATTTTGCAAAGTAATTGGGGATAAGTCCTGGTAAAGCGTGAGCTCACAGTCATTAAACATGATCCTGTCGTTCTTTCTAGCTTGATTTAGAATTTCTTCCTTTAAAGGGAAACTCTGAAGGCAACATATTATATCCCTGGGTGGTGCAGCGTCTGAGGGTTTTGCTCTCAGGGCCCTGTGTGCTCTAACAAAGTCAATAGGGGTGTCAGCCGGGTTTTCCAACAGATTGTTGAATATGGAGCGTAGGGCAGATGGGAGTTGATCGGGACCCACCGACTCAGGGACACCCCTCACCCTAATATTGCATCGTCTCCCCCTATTATCAAGATCCTCCAAATGACGGTTGATCGAAATCAAGTGAGCAGTATGTGCAGCTGCCGTAGCTTCCAGCCTATGCACTGCCTTATCTCTCTTATGTTCGGTTCTTTCCAGGGAGGACATCTTTTCAGTTAGGGACAGGAGGTCAGCTTTCAAGAACCGTGATCGCTGAGAAGAGGGTATTTTTAATGTCCAAGGCAATAGAAGTCATGTCCCCCAGCGTGAGAGGGTGGTCAGGGTTCCCCATCCCGCTTACCAAGTCCTCCGTCGCACACTGCGAGCCGTCGCTCAGGTCCTCCTCATCGCCTCGTGCCTGCGCCATCTTGCGCGGCGTGTCTCGTCCGGATCGGGCCTGAGACTGGAAAATGTCTTGTATGCTGCGGGGCTGAGACGAGGTAGACTGACGGCGAGAACGGGAGCCGGAGTGAAGGCGAGCCGGTCTATGCATCTTGCGGCGTGTGTATGGCCAGGGAAACAGCGAAAAGGCCGCGGGTCTCCAGGAGCTCCTCTATCAGGCAGCCATTCCTTCCGCGCACCAAGCCACGCCCCCCAATATTTCACTTTTTTTTTTTTTTTCCGGAAAGTGTCTTTTATTTATTCAAACAGTAAATACAAAAGCCAACAGAAGCGAAAAAGTGACACGAGTACATAAATCAAAAGTATTGTTCAGTCTTATATGAGTACAATTAATGAAACAATGCGCACACATAGCAATAAGCCCACCTCCTAGTACTGAATGGTGTGGACTCGAGAATCAGATTGTCTCTCATATAGTGGATAATCTTGGTATAGGGCCTCGAGTGTGCGTCCTGCAAAGCTAGTTAGGGAGATAAAGTGTTTTGTAGTCAGAGGAGATGGCTACGTGGAAGGCTCGTGTGACAAGCTCAACATGTGAAATGGAGCGTGAGTAAGTTGGCAAGGTGTATAGGGGGGGAGAGTAGTAAGAAGACAGATCAGTTGGGATGGAGGGGGGGAGGGGTGGAAAGAAGAGGAGGGGGAGGAGGAGAAATAGAAAACAAATGGACAAATAAATATAAAGGGGAAAGGGGGACCAGGGGGGAGGGTGGAGGGTGTTCGTCTCCGACTCCCTTGCAAATGTGCTTATCCGGCAGATTCTTATGTTCAGTAGTCGTAAGGGAGTACAAATCTGAACCAGATACCTGGCGTTCTATGAAAATGGGGTGGGTGCAGAGAGAAGGATATCAATATATTTTAAATGTAGCTGAAGAGGTCAAATAAACCAGTATTCGGTGGATTGTCTATTCTATCCTAAATGTTGTCTATTAGAGCTAGGTGGCGGGGTTACTGAGGGTGTTAAATGCAGTTGTTGCTTGGAAGGATATCCAATCCGCCCATTGTTTGCTAAATTTGGCAGGGGTATCGTGAGCAGTGTGAATAAGTTTTTCCATGTCTGCAATTTTCTGAATCCTGGCGAACCATTCTTTGATTGACGGTGTGGTCAAGGATTTCCAGTGCGGGGGTATACATTGCTTTGCCGCGTTAATTAAATGCATCGTTAGAGACTTATGATACTGTTTATGAGGGAGTGTCGAGAGGTGAAGGAGAAATTGTGCTGGTGTGAACGGGATGTCAAAACCGGTGACAGTGGAGATAGTTTGATGAACCGTTTTCCAAAACGTCTGAAGGGCTGGGCACTCCCACCATATGTGGAGCAGGGTGCCTTTGGACTGATGGCAACGCCAGCAAGCAGCTGAGACCGCCGGGTTAAATTTGTTAAGGATATTTCACTTTTATTGTTTCACTTTAAGCTTAATTAAAATCACTGCTCTTGAAAAAACAGACATTTTTAAAACTTTTTTTTTGCATTGATACATGTCCCCTGGGGTAGGACTCGGGTCCCCAAACACTTTTTATGATAATATCTTGCCTATAAGCCTTTAAAATTAACATTTTTGATTTTTCATGTTAATGTCCCATCGACTTTAACGGTGTTCTGGGGGCTTTCGAATTTGCCCTGAACACTACATATTGTTTGGTGTTCACAGAACATCTGAACAACCAAAGTTCGTCCCAAACTTATGCTTGGGCCGAACCGTTCGCCCATCCCTATTTGTAACAAGGAGTCATGAATAGGGATGAGCTTCGTGTTCGAGTCGAACATACGTTCGACTTGAACATTGGCTGTTCGTCCGTTCGGCGAAGTCCGAACATTTTGGTCCGTTCACGCCAAATTCGTGTGGCGCTCACGGCCCACAATGCACTGCGATGGCGCAGTGCATTGCTGGCTCATGATTGGCCAAGCATGCACTGTGACCCCGCATGCTTGGCCAATCGCAGCGCCAGCAGCGAGGAGAGCCATGATTGGCCACAGGCAGGATGCCTGTGGCCAATCATAGCTCAGGCTGTGTAGTGCACGCCCCACACTATATAAGGCCGCCAGCGCGGCGGCCTTGTGTAGTGTGTTGGCGTCTGACACAGTGGGTGTTCTGTGTACCTTCAACACAGTACACACCGATCGCTTTCGGCCGATTTTCGATCTTGCTGTTGTGTAGTGGTTATTGTCTGCGTGCCCTGATCGCAGTATACACCGCTATATTCACCTCACTTATATAGCTAGTGATCTATCTTTTATAATAGAGCTTGCAGTCAGTAGTGTTAGGAGATAGTGCGTGCTGTCTGCGTGCTCTGTACCCAGTACATACCACTATATCCACCTACATAGCTGTTCTCTATTTGAGCCCACTTGCCATCTGCAGGAGTTATTGGAAGTTGTGTGTGCCTCCAGCACAGCACAGTATACATCTGTATATACCCCTTTATCTCTGGTGTTCTATAAAAAAGGCATCTGCAGGAGTTAGTGCGTGTTCTGTGTACCTTCAACACAGTACACACCGATCGTTTTCGGACGATTTTCGATCTTGCTGTTGTGTAGTGGTTGTTGTCTGCGTGCCCTGACCGCAGTATACACCGCTATATTCACCTCACCTATATAGCTAGTGATCTATCTTTTATAATAGACCTTGCAGTCAGTAGTGTTAGGAGCTAGTGCGTGCTGTCTGCGTGCTCTGTACCCAGTACATAACGCTATATCCACCTACATAGCTCTTCTCTATTTGAGACCACTTGCCATCTGCAGGAGTTATTGGAAGTTGTGTGTGCCTCCAGCACAGCACAGTATACATCTGTATATACCCCTTTATCTCTGGTGTTCTATAATAAAGGCATCTGCAGGAGTTAGTGGGTGTTGTGTGCCTCTAGCACAATATACACTACCCAACTGCTTTTTTACCCAACTCCCTTCAGGCCATTACCATGTCTGGAAGGCCAGCAAGGAGAGGCAGACAGGCGCGAGCCGATAAAAGAGGGCAAGCAGGCTCTGTGTCTAGAGACAACAGTGCTGGTCGTGGACGCGGTGCATTGTCATCAGCACGTGGCCATGGGACACGCTTGTCCTTCTTTTTGGCAGCTGGACATGTTGAGCCGCAACATGCCAACGACTTGGTAGAGTGGATGACCAAGCCCTCTTCATCCTCCTCATCCTCTCTCACCCAGGCTCAGGGTACTAGCAAAGCAGCTGCCAACGCATCGTCTTCCCTCCTCTCAATGTCATCATCAGTGACTCCTTCCCTAGACCCACCACATCCTCCTGAGGAGTCTCCTGAACTCTTTGAGCACAGTGTTGGGTACATGCTCCAGGAGGATGCCCAGTGTTTTGTGGTCTCTGATGATGACACTCAGCTAGAGGAAGGCAGTAGCGTGAGCGCAGAGAGAGGGGATGCTCAAGAAGGACAGCAATCTGGCAGTCATGTTCCACAAGCTGCAGCATACTGCCAGGTTTGCTACAGCGATGAAGAGGGAGGGGATGATGAGGGCACTGACTCCACATGGGTGCCTGGAAGGAGAGAGGAGGAGGAGGCACATGTCCAACGAGGCAGGATGCCCTCCGGGGGCCAGCTTAGGGGCAGCACACCGACTGAATCAGAGCCTGTGCAGAGCGCTGCCTCTGCGCGTTATTCTAAAATTTCTTTGGTGTGGGCCTTTTTTGAGACGAGTGCACCAGATCGCACCGCTGCTATTTGCAACATATGTCTCAAGCGTATCTCACGTGGCCAAAACATCAGCCGCTTGGGCACCACATGCTTGACCAGACATATGTTGACCTGCCATGCAGCTCGTTGGCAAGCGTACCTCAAAGACCCACACCAAAGAACAAAGCGGACCTCTCCTTGCTCCTCATCAGCTGGCATCTCCAACCCCACTAGACCTTCAGTCCTCTCTGAAACCTGCTCTGAGAGGAATGAAGGTGTAGAATTAGGTGTGTCACAGCCAAGTGCTTCCGGGAACTCTGCTAGCGGTACACCCAAGTCTGATTATAGCAGGCAAATGTCCCTGCCCCAGCTGCTGGACCGGCGAAAGAAGTTCACTCCCAGCCATCCACATGCCCAGCGGTTGAATGCTAGCTTGGCTAAATTGCTAGCACTTCAACTGCTGCCTTCTCAGTTGGTAGACTCGGCCCCCTTCCGTGAGTTTGTACAATGTACGGTTCCTCAGTGGCAGGTCCCCAAATGCCACTTTTTCTCACGGAAGGCGATTCCGGCTCTCTACCGGCATGTGGAAGGCAATGTCTTTGCCTCGCTGGACAGGGCGTTCAGCGGTAAGGTGCATATTACCACTGACTCATGGTCCAGCAGGCATGGACAGGGACGTTACCTGTCTTTCACGGCCCATTGGGTCACTCTTCTGGCAGCTGGGAAGGATGCAGGACAAGGTGCAGTAGTGTTGGAGGTTGTTCCGCCACCACGCCTCCAAAATGCTACTATTGGTTGTGACACACCTCTCTCCTCCACCCCCTCCTCTTCTTCTTCCTCCATGGCCTCTTCCAGTGCTCTGTCCTCAGAACCAGCGGTGCTCCGTAGGCGTTCCAGGGGCTACGCAAGTACGCAGTCAAAACGATGCCATGCCGTGCTTGCACTGGTTTGTTTGGGGGACAGGAGCCACATTGGGGCGGATGTTTTGTCAGCTCTGCAGGGGCAGGCCGAGAGGTGGTTGACGCCACGCCAGCTTAAGCCAGGAATGGTGGTTTGCGACAATGGCACCAACCTCCTCTCCGCCCTCTGACAGGGACAACTGACCCATGTGCCCTGTGTAGCTCACGTCCTTAACCTGGTGGTGCAGCGGTTCTTGGGCAGGTACCCCGGCTTACAGGATGTCCTGAAGCAGGCCAGGAAAGTCTGTGTGCATTTCCGCCGATCATTTAATGCCTTTGCTCGGCTGGCTGAGCTCCAAAAGGAGTGGAACCTGCCCAAGAACCGCCTTATATGTGACATGCCCACCAGATGGAACTCAACATTGGCCATGCTGCAGTGGCTGCACACGCAGCAGAGGGCCATCAATGAGTACCTGTGCGACTACGGCACCAGGACAGGGTCAGGGGAGCTCGGTTTTTTCTCACCACGCCAGTGGGGCATGATCAGGGATGCATGCACTGTCCTGTCACCGTTTGAGGAGGCCACAAGGATGGTGAGCAGTGACAGTGCATGCATCAGTGACACTGTACCTCTTGTCCACCTCTTGGAGCATACGCTGCGTGGAATAATGGACAGGGCACTTGAGGCAGAACAGAGGCAGGAAGAGGAAGACTTCCTTGCCTCTCAAGGCCCCCTTTATCCAGACAGTGTTCCTGCTGTGCCACCCATCACACAGGAAGAGGATGAGGAGGAGGAAGAGGAGGAGAAGGATGATTGTGTCAGCATGGAGGTGGAGGCTGGCACTCAGCATCAGCATCAGCAGCAGCAGCAGCAGTTTTGTAGGGATGATTTACAGTCCCAAGAAACACGTGGACTTGTACGTGGCTGGGAGGAGGTAGCTGCGGATCATGTTGTCCTTAGTGACCAAGAGGACTCTGGACCGAATGCCTCAGCTAACCTAAGCTGCATGGCCTCCCTGATCCTGCAAAGCCTGCGGAAGGATCCTCGTATTCTTCGGATCAAGGAGAGGGACCATTACTGGCTGGCCACTCTCCTTGATCCACAGTACAAGGGTAAGGTTGCCGACCTTATCTTGCCATCGCAGAGGGAGCAGAGGATGAGACATCTCCGGGAGGCCTTGCAGAAAGGTCTGTGCAACGCGTTCCCAGAGACTGGGAGGTTACAAACTCCTGGTCCTGGACAACGTGTTGCTGAGGCATCAGTCAGAAGGAGCGGTGGAGAAGGTGGCCGTCTGACTGATGCTTTCAGACAATTTTTTAGTCCGCAGCCCCAAGGTATGATCGGTTCCAGCACCCATCGCCAGCGTCTGATTTACATGGTGCAGGAATACCTAGGGGCAAGGTCAGACTTGGACACCTTTCCCACCGAAAATCCTCTGGCTTACTGGGTCTTGAGGATGGATCACTGGCCAGAGCTTGCACAGTTAGCAATTGAGCTACTGGCCTGTCCTGCATCCAGCGTTCTTTCGGAACGCACCTTCAGTTCTGCTGGTGGCTTTGTTACCGATCACAGGGTGCACCTGTCCACTGAATCAGTTGATCGACTGACCTTCATCAAGATGAATCAGTCTTGGATCACCCACAGATACCAAGCACCTGAAGCTGATGTAACAGAATAATTTTTTTTTAAATATCACATCCCTTCAAGACTGCCTATGCTGATGCTGAGTGATTTTCCTGTTATGTTGATTGTCTATCCTCTTCCTCCTCCGCTGATATGTTGGAAGAACATTTCTGGTTCTGGTTGATGCCATCAGCCCAATTTTTCTGCCCCTGTTTAACAGGGGCGTTTAATTACAATTTTTGATGCAATGCTTTGCAGCAGGGCTAATTCCTGCAATAAAACTAGAGTATATGGCAGAGGTTGCAGTGTGGTGGCACCAGCACCAGTGCCTAAGGCCCAATTTGTCTGCCCCTGTTTAACAGGGGCGTTTAATTACAATTTTTGATGCAAGGCTTTGCAGCAGGGCTAATTCCTGCAATAAAACTAGAGTATATGGCAGAGGTTGCAGTGTGGTGGCACCAGCACCAGTGCCTAAGGCCCAATTTTTCTGCCCCTGTTTAACAGGGGCGTTTAAGTACAATTTTTGATGCAATGCTTTGCAGCAGGGCTAATTCCTGCAATAAAACTAGAGTATATGGCAGAGGTTGCAGTGTGGTGGCACCAGCAGCAGTGCCTAAGGCCAAATTTTTCTGCCCCTGTTTAACAGGGACATGTAATTACAATTCTTGATATAATATTTCACAGGAGGGCCCCTTCCTGTGCCCACCCAGAGTAACAGTGAGGACTTATAGTGTTGTGGCACCAGCACCACAACCACCAAAGGTCAATTTTTCTACCACTGTTCAACAATGGCATGTAATTACAATTCTTGATATAATCGTTCACAGCAGGGCGCTCCAGCGCCCACCAAGAGTCACTTTGAGGGCTTACAATGTTGTGGCAAAACCAACACCTTGTTCCGCCATTTCTGCAGAGCATATAGGGCAGGCCCCTACTTTCAAATATCCAATTTACAAACATCTCCTACTTGCAAACGGAAGGAGACAACAGCAAGTGAGATGAAAAAAGATGGACGACAAAACAAATTATACAGGGGTGATAACCCTTCCCTATGTTTTCCAAAAAGCTTAAAATAGTTTTTTTGACTGGAGCTACACTTTAAAAATGTACCAGTTGAAAATTACAAACAGATTCAACTTAACACAACAAACCTACACAGTCCCTGTCTTGTTTGCACCGCCTGTATACTGCTGTTCTGAGTATATAGGGCCTGGGGGCCACACGCATTTCCTTTTTTTAACCACTTGTGGACCGCCGTATTGCCAATGTACGTCAACACAATGGCACGGGCAGGCACAATCACGTAAATGTACGTGATTGCCTTCTAGCGGGTGGGGGGTCCGATCGGACCCCCTCCCGCTAGATACGGCGGTCCCTTTCGGTGCCGGAGCGATCGGCGATGAGGGGATGGCCGTTGGTTTCCGCCCATCCCCTCTCGATCGCTCCTGGCCAGTGACGAACTTCCTCCCCTGTGAAAATGTAAACACAGGAGGAGGAAGTGATGTCACACTCCTCGTGGCGGTCTTTTTGAACCGGACAGCGAGGAGTGTAGACGCAAGTAAGTGCACCAACAGTCCACTGACACATAGGTACACACAGGCACACATTTCACCCCAGTCACCCCCCGATCACCCCCCCGATCGGCCCCCCGCCCCCCCCCAGTCACAGTGTCACTAATGCAGTGTTCATTTATTTATTGATCACTACATTTAGTGTCAGTTGTGACTGTAAAAAGTGTCAGGGCAGCTAGCGTTAGGCCCCTTTAGGTCCAGGGTAGCCCCCTACCCCCCCCTAATAAAGGTTTAACCCCTTGATTGCCCTCCCAGTTAACCCTTTCACCCTCTTTTACCAGTGTCACTAAGCGATCGTTTTTCTGATCGCTGCAATAGTGTCACTGGTCCCGCTAGGAAGCTAGTTTTTTTTTTAGGTTCAACGCCAGGTTTTTATACCGTTAGGTACCCCGATATATAACATAATAAAGGTTTTAACCCTTTGATTGCCCCTAGAGTTAACCCTTTCACCAGCGATCGCTGCATAAGTGTCACTGGTGACGCTGGTTAGCCAGTTAGTTATTTAGTTATTTAGGTTCCCCGTCAGCTTTTTATAAAGCTTCAGGTACCCCCATATAAATACCCAATAAAGGTTTTAACCCCTGATCACCCGGCGGGTGATATAAATTTGGTTTTAGGGTCAGAAAGGGTCTGCGTCGCCCCAGGCAGTGCTAGGTTAGTGCCAGCACCGCTAACACACACGCGCAAAGCATACACCTCCCTTAGTGGTATAGTATCCGAACAGATCAATATCTGATCTGATCAGATCTATACTAGCGTGCCCAGCAATTTAGGGTTCTAAAAAAACGCATTGTTAGCGGGATCAGCCCAGATACCTGCTAGCACCTGCGTTTTGCCCCTCTGCCCAGCCCAGCCCAGCCCACCCAAGTGCAGTATCGATCGATCACTGTCACTTACAAAACACAACACACATAACTGCAGCGTTCGCAGAGTCAGGCCTGATCCCTGCGATCGCTAACAGTTTTTTTTGGTAGCGTTTTATACAGTCGCTGACAGGCTAGGTGCTTTTTTACCTGTGAGTCTCACTACTGTACCCCTAAATTTAGAGCCCAAAATGGCAAAGCGAAGGTACACTAGTGAAGAGGCCTACACGTTTCTGAGCATGACAGATAGTGAAGAGGAAGACACTGATCTGTCAGATTCAGGCTCAGAATACGAACCTGTAGAGGACAGCGCCTCCATGTCAGATAGCTCTGACGACAAAGAAGAGGTCCCTGCTATTGTCAGGCGTACCCGACCCCGATTTTCTGATGTTGTTGAGGTGCAGGAACCGCAAGTCCCTCGTATGGAGTATAGAGCCAGTACTAGCGCCGCTCATCCTTTTGGTGAACTGGCAAGCACCAGCGGCCTAGTACACCCTGGACGTACATCCAGCACTGCAGTATCACGTGGTGACGTGGCGAGTCCCATAAGTGCAGTTCAAGCTGGCGAGGTGGCAAGCACAAGTAGT
Source organism: Lithobates pipiens (assembly GCF_037356315.1). Lineage (NCBI taxonomy): Eukaryota > Metazoa > Chordata > Amphibia > Anura > Ranidae > Lithobates > Lithobates pipiens. Next base: position 236,784,565 of record NW_027507784.1, read on the forward strand.
GTCCCGCTGCCACCAAGAAGAAGACAAAGACAGGCCCGTCGTACCCATAGTGCCCTTCCTGCAGAATTCGCCAATCCTGATTGGGTGCCCACCACTTCTGCAGAACCCGTACTTCCCCCATTCACTGCCCAACCCGGTATTCAGGTGGATACAGATGATTTTACGCCACTCGATTTTTATTCTCTGTATCTCACGGAAGATCTCTATAGATCTATTGTGGACCAAACCAATTTATATGCTGGTCAACGCATCGCCGCTAATCCCCAGTTGCCGTCTCTTGCCAGAGATTGGAAACCAGTTACGGTTTCCGAATTTAAGACGTTTTTGGGCCTTTCCCTCAACATGGGCACACACAAATTTATGCGGATGCGGGCTTATTGGTCCACGCATCCGGCTGACCACATGCCCGTGTTCTCTAACTCCATGTCCAGGAAACGATACGAGCAGATCTTGCGGTTCTTGCACTTCAGTGACAATGAACTTTGTCGTCCACGTGGAGACCCTGAATACGATCGGCTCTACAAAATTCGGCCCCTCATAAACCACTTCAACCAACGTTTTGCAGACTTGTTTACTCCCCAAAAAGTTGTCTGCGTTGATGAGTCCCTGGTTAAGTTTACTGGTCGCTTGTCATTCAAACAGTACATTCCCAACAAGCGTACCAGATACGGGGTCAAGCTCTATAAGTGCTGTGACAGGGCCACAGGCTATGCATGGAGCTTTATGGTTTATGAGGGTAAAGATAGTTACGTAGAGCCGGAGAACTGCCCTGATTACATAGGAAGCGCTGGCAAGATAGTGTGGAAATTGGTGTCACCCTTATTCGGAAAGGGGTACCACTTGTACGTGGACAACTATTACACCAGCGTGCCACTGTTTAGTCATTTATTTGATAATCAGATTGGAGCATGTGGCACCGTGCGACCTAATCGCCGGGGCTTTCCCCAGCGGCTTGTAGAGTCCCGTCTTAGGCTGGGGGAGAGAGCCTGCTATCGGTGTAATAATTTGCTCGCTATGAAGTGGAGGGATAATAAGAATGTTTTCGTTCTTACCTCCCTTCATGCAGACACGACGGTCCAAATTTCTACGGTGACTGGTATTGTGGAGAAACCCCTCTGTGTCCACGAATATAACAAAAATATGGGAGGGGTGGACCTCAATGACCAGATGTTGGCGCCGTATCTAACTTCCCGTAAGACCAGACGCTGGTACAAAAAAGTGTCTGCTTACTTATTTCAATTGGCTTTGCTGAATGCTTTTGTGCTATACAAAACTTCAGGCGGAACATTAACCTTTCTTTTCTTCCAAAGAGAGGTTGTCACAGAGCTTCTGTTTCCAGACGGTTCTGTACCTCACCATTCCCAACCAAATGCAGTAAGCCGGCTGCATGAGAGGCATTTTTCTTATGTCCTCCCGAGTACCCCTACCCAACGAGCCCCCCAAAAAAGATGTCGTGTCTGTAGCAAGCGCAGATATAGGCGTGACACCCGTTCTTATTGTCCACGCTGTCCTGGCAATCCTGGTCTTTGTCAGGGTGAGTGTTTTGAACGCTACCACACACTAGTGAAGTATTAGCGTAGGGTACAGCATTTCACAGGCTAGGCACACTTACACAGGGTCTCCCAAGATGCCATCGCATTTTGAGAGACCCGAACCGTTACAGTTACAGTTTACAGTTCAAAAAAAAGTGTATAAAAAAAAAAAAAAAAAAAAAGTAAAATAAAAAAACCAAAAATAATATAAAATATAAAAAACAAAAATAGTTGTCGTTTTATTGTTCTCTCTCTCTCTCTCTCTCTCTCTCTCTCTCTCTCTTCTCTCAAATTTTTTATACTTTACTGTTTACTGTGTTATTGTTAACCATTTTTCATGTTTTCAGGTACGCCATTCAGCTGCAGCGTGGATTTATTTATCTTGACAGCAACAGCGTTTGCTCCCACGATACATAAAGCCGCGACTCCAGTGCTGTAGGAGGTGATTTCACCACCACAGTTAAAAAAGAGCATATATGCCGAAGCATGGGGGCATAAGGGGTGGAGGAGCGATTTTGCTCCTAATGCCGCGTACATACGGTCAAAATTCCGACGGAGGGCTTGCCCGTGGAAAAGTTTGAACGTATGTACGCAGCATAACTTTTTGCGGGAGGATGCCCCCATGCTTCGGCATATATATATTTTAGGCACAGGTTGTGTTAAAAAATGTTTTTTTTTTTACTGTTTTTTTTGGCAATTGCTTTGCAGGTATGGTATGGTAAGGTTTTACTGGGATGTTACTTTGTTTTAACGTTAACCATAATTTGCTTAGCAGGTACGCCATTCAGCTGCAGCGCGGATTTATTTATCTTGACAGCAACAGCGTTTGCTCCCACGATACATAAAGCCGTGACTCCAGTGCTGTAGGCGGTGATTTCACCACCACAGTTAAAAAAGAGCATATATGCCGAAGCATGGGGGCATAAGGGGTGGAGGAGTGATTTTGCTCCTAATGCCGCGTACATACGGTCAAAATTCCGACAGGGGGCTTGCCCATGGAAAAGTTTGAACGTATGTACGCGGCATAACTTTTTTGCGGGAGGATGCCCCCATGCTTCGGCATATATAAATGGTGCATGTATGTCCATCATTAGAAGTGGGTGGATGAAGGGAGGTATCTAATGGTGGGCATACCCACCGATCAATCTCTTTTTTTTCGTTCAGACAACATGACTCTCAGTAAATAGCTTGGGGTGTCTACTTTCCAAAATGGGGTAATTTGGGGGGGTTTTGTGCTATTTTGGCATTTTATGGCCTTTGCACCCTTAGAAATCCTGAAGGTGGTGATTGGTTTTCGGGGTGCCGTACGCGACTAGACTCCCAAAAAGTCCCACACATGTGGTATCCCCATACTCGGGAGAAGTAGCTGAATATATTTTGGGGTGCAATTCCACATATAACCATGGCATGTGTGAGCAATATATCATTTAGTGACAACTTTTTGTACATTTTTTTTTTTTTAGTCATTATTCAATCCCTTAGGACAAAAAAAATAAATATTCAATGGGCTCAACATACCCATCAGCAGTTTCCTTGGGGTGTCTACTTTCCAAAATGGGGTCATTTGGGGGGGTTTTGTGCCATCTTGGCATTTTATGGCCGTCAAAACTGTGATAGGTAGTGATAGGTAGTGAGGAGTAAAATAAAAAAATTATGCCCTTAGAAATCCTGATGGCGGTGCTTGGATTTTGGGGTCCCGTACGCGGCTAGGCTCCCAAAAAGTCCCACACATGTGGTATCCCTGTACTCAGGAGAAGCAGCAGAATGTATTTTGGGGTGTCATTTCACATATGCCCATAGCATGTGTGAGCAATATATCATTTAGTGACAACTTTGTGCAAAAAAAAAAAAGTTTGTAATATTCCCGCAACTTGTGGCAAAATATAAAATATTCCATGGACTCAACATGCCTCTCAGTAAATAGCTTGGGGTGTCTACTTTCCAAAATGGGGTCATTTTGGGGGGTTTTGTGCTATTTTGGCTTTTTATGGCCTTCGAAACTGTGATAGGTAGTGAGGGGTGAAATCAAAAATTTGCACCCTTAGAAATCCTGAAGGTGGTGATTGGTTTTCGGGATGCCGTGCGCGACTATACTCCCAAAAAGTCCCACACATGTGGTATCCCCGTACTCGGGAGAAGTAGCGGAATATATTTTGGGGTGCAATTCCACATATAACCATGGCATGTGTGAGCAATATATAATTTAGTGACAACTTTTTGTACATTTTTTTTTTTTTTTTGTCATTATTCAATCCCTTAGGACAAAAAAAATAAATATTCAATGGGCTCAACATACCCATCAGCAGTTTCCTTGGGGTGTCTACTTTCCAAAATGGGGTCATTTGGGGGAGTTTTGTGCCATCTTGGCATTTTATGGCCGTCAAAACTGTGATAGGTAGTGATAGGTAGTGAGGAGTAAAATAAAAAAATTATGCCCTTAGAAATCCTGAAGGCGGTGCTTGGATTTCGGGGTCCCGTACGCGGCTAGGCTCCCAAAAAGTCCCACACATGTGGTATCCCTGTACTCAGGAGAAGCAGCAGAATGTATTTTGGGGTGTCATTTCACATATGCCCATAGCATGTGTGAGCAATATATCATTTAGTGACAACTTTGTGCAAAAAAAAAAAAGTTTGTAATATTCCCGCAACTTGTGGCAAAATATAAAATATTCCATGGACTCAACATGCCTCTCAGTAAATAGCTTGGGGTGTCTACTTTCCAAAATGGGGTCATTTTGGGGGGTTTTGTGCTATTTTGGCTTTTTATGGCCTTCGAAACTGTGATAGGTAGTGAGGGGTGAAATCAAAAATTTGCACCCTTAGAAATCCTGAAGGTGGTGATTGGTTTTCGGGATGCCGTGCGCGACTATACTCCCAAAAAGTCCCACACATGTGGTATCCCCGTACTCGGGAGAAGTAGCGGAATATATTTTGGGGTGCAATTCCACATATAACCATGGCATGTGTGAGCAATATATCATTTAGTGACAACTTTTTGTACATTTTTTTTTTTTTTTTAGTCATTATTCAATCCCTTAGGACAAAAAAAATAAATATTCAATGGGCTCAACATACCCATCAGCAGTTTCCTTGGGGTGTCTACTTTCCAAAATGGGGTCATTTGGGGGGGTTTTGTGCCATCTTGGCATTTTATGGCCGTCAAAACTGTGATAGGTAGTGATAGGTAGTGAGGAGTAAAATAAAAAAATTATGCCCTTAGAAATCCTGAAGGCGGTGCTTGGATTTCGGGGTCCCGTATGCGGCTAGGCTCCCAAAAAGTCCCACACATGTGGTATCCCTGTACTCAGGAGAAGCAGCAGAATCTATTTTGGGGTGTCATTTCACATATGCCCATAGCATGTGTGAGCAATATATCATTTAGTGACAACTTTGTACAAAAAAAAAAAGTTTGTAATATTCCCGCAACTTGTGGCAAAATATAAAATATTCCATGGACTCAACATGCCTCTCAGTAAATAGCTTGGGGTGTCTACTTTCCAAAATGGGGTCATTTTGGGGGGTTTTGTGCTATTTTGGCTTTTTATGGCCTTCGAAACTGTGATAGGTAGTGAGGGGTGAAATCAAAAATTTGCACCCTTAGAAATCCTGAAGGTGGTGATTGGTTTTCGGGATGCCGTGCGCGACTAGACTCCCAAAAAGTCCCACACATGTGGTATCCCCGTACTCGGGAGAAGTAGCGGAATATATTTTGGGGTGCAATTCCACATATAACCATGGCATGTGTGAGCAATATATCATTTAGTGACAACTTTTTGTACTTTTTTTTTTTTTTTTGTCATTATTCAATCCCTTAGGACAAAAAAAATAAATATTCAATGGGCTCAACATACCCATCAGCAGTTTCCTTGGGGTGTCTACTTTCCAAAATGGGGTCATTTGGGGGGGGTTTGTACTGCCCTGCCATTTTAGCACCTCAAGAAATGAGATAGGCAGTCATAAATTAAAAGCTGTGTAAATTCCAGAAAATGTACTCTAGTTTGTAGACGCTATAACTTTTGCGCAAACCAAAAAATATACACTTATTGACATTTTTTTTACTAAAGACATGTGGCTGAATAAATTTTGCCCTCAATGTATGACTAAAATTTAGTTTATTCGATTTTTCTTATAACAAAAGGAAGAAAATATCATTTTTTTTCAAAATTTTCGCTCTTTTTCCATTTATATCGCAAAAAATAAAAATCGCAGAGGCAATCAAATACCATCAAAAGAAAGCTCTATTTGTGGGAAGAAAAGGACGCAAATTTCGTTTGGGTGCAATATTGCATGACCGCGCAATTACCAGTTAAAGCAGCGCAGTGCGAAATTGCAAAAACACCTCTGGTCCTTAAGGTATTTATTGGTCCGGAGCTGAAGTGGTTAATATGGGTACGGGGTTCCCCTTAATATGCGTACAAGACCCAAATAGGCTGGTAATGGGCAGGGAGGGCTACCCATGCCATGTTTCTCAATGATTTTCAACCATATTGCAACCATATCGCAAGCAGTTTTAAATGGTGTTATTTCCATTTAATGTCATTTTGTGCAGGGACTGTTCTAAACACGGGAAACACGTGGCACTTCACAGGCATACTACAGACACCCCCCAGGCACCATATTTAAAGGAATATTTCACTTTTTTTTCACTTTAATCATCATTAAAATCAGTGCTCCCGCCAAAACGGCCATTTTTAAAAACATTTTAGGCATTGACCCATGTCCCCTGGGGCAGGAGTCAGGTCCCCAAACCTTTTTTAGGACAGTATCTTGCATATTAGCAGTTAAAATTAGCACTTTTCATTTCGAACGTTCGAGTCCCATAGACTTCAATGGGGTTCTAAAGTTCGTTCGAATTTGGGGTCCGTTCGAAAGTTCTGGTGCGAACCGAACCGGGGGGTGTTCGGCTCATCCCTAGTCATGAATGGGAATTCATCTCCTGAAGGATTTTATTTGCATAGGCCTCCTGATGTCGGAGGGTGTAGAGGGGCATCAGCTAAGACTTTGTGCGAATTAAAATGATGGATTTCCTGCCTTATAGCAACATCAAATGCCAGCTGTTACTGGAGGTTGACCTAGGTCAAGGCAGGTGTTCATAGTTCTAATGCTGCCCCCTTTTGGAAAAGAACATACATCCTGAAAGATGTTCGGGGGAATAATTATTTCCTGGTGATTAGAAAGACTGGCCTCTGGGGGCGGAGCCGGCGTGCGAGGAGCATGGTCGCATAGGAAGAGAGCTCCCGGCGGACCGAAACATCCAGCAACAACCACAGCTACGGAGGGCAACTATAAACGCCGTAACCTGTGCCTGACCACCCGCACAACATCGGAGGATGTCGCGGCGGAGGAAATCGGGGAAACATCCCGGTAAGATGACGGATTTTTATCCGCACTCAGGCCACTCACTAATCCAAGATGGCGCCGGCGATGCCCGCAGCCACTCAGACATACAGACCGTCAGGGCAGCAGAGGAGAAGGGAAGTGACCGTAAGCAGAAGAGCCAGACTAGACCATTGACTGTTTCTTCCCGGCCTTCATCCAGTGCTAACAGCCCGGTGAAATCCAGGCCCAGACTATCCGCTGAGGTTACTGAAGGGGGACAGAAGGAGGCTCATGCAGCACTAGACGATACATTGGAATTTCAGGACACCATAGCGTCCTTTCCTACTAATAACCTCCCAGTCATAGATTCGACTCTGAAGGACATGTTGCTATCGTTGAGAAGTGCTATTCATACAGATATGCTACACTTAATGTCCCAGTGTAAATCGGCGGTGACGGAGGTCAGTGAGAGAGTAACCCACATAGAAAACAAAATGGGGGAATTCACGGATACTTTCAACAGTATGGTGGATGCTCATAACGACCACGATGATGATATCACCTGGCTCAAAGCTAAAGTAGCGGACCTGGAGGACCGTTCCAGGAGAAACAACGTAAAAATAAGAGGCATCCCTGAAACGGTCCAACCCCAGGAATTAATGGCATATTTTACTAATGTGTTGAAAGGAGCATTGCCAGACCTGCCTTTAGAAGATCTGATAATCGATCGGATCCATCGCCTCCCGAAACCGCAGCACATCCCTGCCAAACTACCTAGGGATGCAATAGCCAGGATACATTTTTATCGTGTTAAAGAACGCCTACTTCAATCCGTCAGACACATGGAGGAACCCCCGGACTGTTTACAAGGCCTATCCTTTTTTCCAGACCTTTCGGCTCATACGATGAGGAGGAGACGTAACCTGATGACTTTAACGAAGCCTTTAAGGAATCATAATATTCCCTACCGATGGAACCATCCAGCCACCCTGGTAATTCGTAGAGAGGATCGGGACTACCGAGTTAATACACTAGAGGAGGGATTACATCTACTGGAGAAGTGGCGGATCATTCTCCCGGAGGAAGCAAGTCCCAGAAGCTGCCAGGGATCCCCAGCAACGGCAGACCTAAGCTGAGGTTTTTTCACTGTTACAATGCCCTTTATATTCATCTGTACCTCAAGTTCTGGATGTTTCGCCCGGCATTCAATTGTTTACCTACCCCCAATTTTCAGCTGTTTATACAAGCTCAGATTCTGTAAGAATCGCACTTTCTTATTGTGTTAATTAAGCACTGAAATAGTGCCTAAGTTCGCTGTTTTAAATTAGCGACTCCATTTTTTTGAATTTTTGTGTTGTTTTTGTTTTGTTTTTCTTTACTTTTTACTGGTTTTTCAATATCTCCCCAGAATACTCTATAGTATATTTGTCACTACAAGACATTTTTGATTTTTGTCTCGAACAATCCCTACTTCTCTTATTTTATTTGGGATAACATTTGGCTGCATTGAACTAACGCTACTTTTGATCTTCGAAGCAGGGACTCAGTTCACGGAGTAGTACGGTCATTAATCTAGTGGTATAGGATTGGATTTTTTTTTTTAGACACAATGTCCTTTAAAATTTCGTCCTTAAATGTGAATGGTTTAAACACACCTAACAAAAGGCATATGTTGTGGAGAACGGCACATTCTCTGAAGTGTGACGTCCTGTGTTTGCAGGAGACTCATTTCAGAGAGAATACCCACCCCATGTTAACTCACAAGCAATACCCCCACATATATCTAGCCAATGCATCGAAGAAAAAGAGAGGTGTGGCGATCTTGCTTAAACACACGGTGGCATTTAAGTACATTTCTCACCACTGTGACAGTGCTGGCAGGTATCTAATTTTGATCGGTGAAATTAATAACGTGACCTATACATTGGTCAACACATATGTTCCTAATTCCAAACAAGTTAATTTCCTAAATAAATTATGGAAGAAAATCCAGAAGGTCAAGTCAGGCCACCTAATATTGTGTGGCGACTTGAATACTGTTATGGATTCTCATATGGATACAGCAAATGTATCCGGTACATCCTACCGTAGACCAACCTTAACAAAATTCTCCCATACTACGGGCTTATATGATGTCTGGAGATGCCAGCACTCCACAGAAAAAGATTTTTCTTATTTCTCACGAGCCCATCTATCATACTCCAGAATTGACATGTTCTTGGTAGACAAGTTTCTATTGCAACGTATTTCAAAGTCAGATATTGGGTGTATAGAATGGTCAGATCATGCTCCAATCTCGATCACAATAGGTGACAATGTTTGTTCGACACGTGCTAATAGATGGAAGAATGATACACAGCTGTATGGAGTCCCTGCTATTGCTAAAGGTATAGTTAAGTCAATAGAAGAATTTTTTAATGTTAATGATAATGGGGAAGTGGATCCATTTGTGGTTTGGAATGCCCACAAGGCATTTATGAGAGGTTTCCTAATAAAAGAGAGTGTGAAATAGAAAAGGTCGAGGAGGCAGCGTATGGACACCCTTTTGAAAGAAATAACAGAATTGGATAGTGCAAACAAGCAAAAACCCTCACTCTAAGGCCGCGTACACACGCGGGGACTGTTCGCCCAACTTTGTCCGTCAAACAGTTTCGGCAAACAGTCCGCTCAAAATTAGCATGGACGGACATGGCCACACACGACGAACGAACAGTTTGCTGAAACCGTGCGTGATGACGTGAACGGCACGTACGACGGGACGAAAAATACGACGTCCTATACACTGCATTATAACTTTCGACATGTAAATCCTTTCTGAGCATGCGCGGAACTTAGTTTGACGAACAAGCCTACACACGAGGGGACTGTTCGCTGAAACTTTGTTTCAGCGGACAGTTTTTCGGAATTTCCGAAAAACCTTGTTCAGCGGACTGTTCGCTGAAACTGTCCGCTGAAAGCCCACACACGAGCGGACTGTTTGCCGAAACACTGTTCAGCGGACAAAGTTGGGCGAACAGTCCCCGCGTGTGTACGCGGCCTTACTCAGTAATAAACTAGCAGATGCAAGAAATGAACTGCGAGCCATGCTACTAGCCCAATATTCACGGAACATTCATATTCTTAAAGCTAATCAATATACCCATGGGAATAAGGCGGGTAAGCTATTGGCCACACAACTTAAAGATAGAATAATTAAACAAAAACTCCCTTTTATATCACATCCCGTTTCCGGTGTTAAATTAACTAACCCTAAAGACATTGCTGATGCCTTCAGCTTCTATTATAACAGTCTATATAATCTGAAAGAGGATACTGACACTCCCCAACCTACCCCTGAACTTATTAAGAACTTTTTGGGGAAAATTAATCTCCCTACTGTTCCACAAGCTGACCTCGAGATGTTAAATGCCCCCTTCTCAATTTTAGAGATTCAAAAAACAATAACTAGCCTACCAATTAATAAAGCCCCAGGCCCAAACAGATTTTCATCAGAGTACTATAGATGCTTTGTTAAAACGTTGATCCCTAAAATGCAAGGGGTGTTCCATGCTGCTGCCTCATCGGCCTCATTCCCAGAGGAAATGTTACAAGCCACAGTAATCACACTTCCGAAACCAGGGAAGGAACCAGTCAAACCACAGAACTTTAGGCCCATATCTCTTTTGAATGTGGACTTGAAGGTATACGCCAAACTTTTGGCGAATAGGACTGCCAAGCTGCTTCCTTCCCTGATACAGCCAGACCAAGTGGGTTTTGTGGCGGGTAGGCAAGCAACAGACGCTACAAGGAGGGTTTTAAACTTGATCCACTCGGCGTCCGGGGGCGGGAGCGCAGCTGTGCTCCTGTCCCTGGACGCCGAGAAAGCTTTCGATCGTGTCCACTGGGGTTACCTCTCGGCGGTCCTTTCGAAATTTGGATTTAAGGGCCAGGTTCTCTCCGCCATCTCGGCTCTATATTTGAAACCGTCAGCCTATGTTTTTACTGAAGGTATGTTCTCGGAACAATTTTGTATTACAAATAGGACCCGGCAGGGGTGTCCGTTGTCCCCCTTAATTTTTGCACTACTGATGGAGCCGTTGGCGGAGAGAATAAGGACCCACCCTCTCGTCAGAGGTGTTCAGATTGGGAAATCTAGACACGTGATCACTTTATTCGCGGATGACGTTATTTTATCAGTGGAAGACCCTGCAAGGTCGTTACTTACAATTCATGACATTCTGACTGAGTTCAACCATATCTCCTATTATAAGATAAATGCCACAAAGTCCAATGTCTTGAATCTGGGAGTAGACATAAAGACCCAGCAACAAATTCAGGACGAGACTCCATACCCCTGGACGAAAGGAGCTTTACAATATTTAGGAATTCAGGTGTCCAACTCCATATCTCATCTATACACTCTTAATTTTGAACCCATGATAGGAGAACTGGAGAAAGAGATAAATAGGCTCAAAAAATGTTACCTAACCTGGTCAGGAAGATTAGCGGCCTTTAAAATGTTTTTACTCCCTAAGCTGTTATATTTGTTTAGGGCGCTCCCGATACAGATACCCTCTTCCTACTACCGTAAGATACAAGGTCAATTGTCCAACTTTATTTGGGCAGGGAAAAAGGCGAGGTGTAAATTTTACACTTTAACTAAGCATAAAAAGGCAGGAGGAATGGGCGTGCCAAATCTTAAAGATTATCATGTTGCGGCCATTATCGATCAGCTTCGATTTTGGTTCCACTCCCCTGAATTGAAGTATTGGTGTAGTTGTGAACAACATCAAGTACCCCAAGGATCCCTAAAGGAGCTTGTTTACGCTACGGCTATTGGTGACCTAAAAATGTATTCTCAACACCCTACGATAGCCGCAACGATTCAGGCATGGAACTATCTTATGCATAACAGAGATGTGGTGAATAAGCATAGAAGTATTCCTATCCCTTTGTCGACATTATCGCTTTTCACTACAGATTTAAACCTACAAATCTGGTTGGATCATGGCATATCATATGTACATGATTTAACGGAGGGCTCGCAGGTGAAGCCCTTTGGGGCCCTTCAATCCCAATTTTCCTTGCCCGCGACTGAATTCCTGACTTATGCCAGAATAGCAAGCATAATACCTAAAACAGGCAACTATCATCTTGAAGTTCCAGAAAGTGTATGGGAAATGTGGCAGCCGGAGTTTGGTCGCGGGAGAGGAATTACAAGACTATACAGTATCATTGGAAGTAAGTCTAGATTCAAAGTGTTACCCCCACTACTTAAATGGGAAAAGGATTTAAACATTCAGATCACACAAGCCCAATGGTTGTCTGCTATTAAATATAACTATACACTCACCAGATGTTCCAATTATAGAGAAGCAGCCCAGAAAATAATTTGGAGATGGTATAGAACCCCTTACATAATAGGAAAATACGGCACAGGGGAATCCAATCTATGTTGGAGGGAGTGTAATAAGGTGGGGACGCTAGCACATATGCTTTGGTATTGCGTGTCCGTACGTAGTTTTTGGGGCTCAGTTTCTAAGGTAATAGCACAGCTGACGGGTATTTTAAACCCACTCAAACCAGAGCAAGCTCTCCTGAGTATTAATATGGAAATTTATCCTCCCTTGTGTCGCACTCTAGTCATGCATATAATTCATGCAGCCAGATTGATTATTTTGAGAAGATGGAAATCCACTGTGATACCTAGTATAAGGGAAGTATTATGTTTAGTTGATGATTCTTACTCTTACGAAAAAACTATTGCTTTTCAAGAAAACAATATTAAGTCATTCTACAAGAGATGGAAATTGTGGGAACCATTATACAACAAACATTGTTAGTGCTAATAGGATCTTTAAGCACATTGTGGTGACATAAGTCTGTTTTATTCTTCAAGACATTGCTGGGGGAGTTGGAGTCTGCGTACTCCTAAGTTTTCTTTCTTTTTCTTTCAATGTAACACTCCTGTTGTTGCAACTTGTATTCATTATAAAATTCTAATAAAAATTATTTGTTAAAAAGAAAGACTGGCCTCTTATACAGTATTAGGGATGGCAGAACTGTTCGCCCAGCGATCGTTTCACAGCGAATTTTGCGTGTTTGCGATTCGCCCGATCGGCGGACTATTGCCGCTGTTCGCCCGGCAGACATATGTGTTTACAGTGTGAAAGAACTTTGACCCATGATGACACATCCATCATGGGGTACAGGACAGCCAATTGAGACATTTTAGCACATGGACAATTGGACATTCCCCCTACCTTATAAATAGACCTGATCTGGCGGCCATTTTACATTCAGTCTTATTTCAGTGTAGGGACAGGATGCTGTGTGGAGCAGGGAGAGACTGTAGTGACACAAATCGCTAGCTATTAGGTCCACAAAAGTCCCTTTAAGGACTGGTATGGTATAGGGGTAATACAGTATATAGGGTTGAGTGCACTGCTGTGCTGGTGATTGCAGCAGCCTGTCTTTTGTCAGTGCAGGGAGGGACAGAACGCTGTGTGCAGCAGGGACAGTCAGTTTAATCACTAGCTAGCTATTACTATTAGGTCCACAAAGGTCCTTTTAAGGACTGGTATAGGTGTACAGTATATAGGGTTGTACACGTATAATATACTTTCTTCCAAATATAGAAAGAATATTATACTTGACTGCTGCCCTATTCTGCAGCAGTCCTTTATCAGTGTAGGGACTGAGGTACAGTCTGCAAATAACTAGCTACTTGGTCCACAAAGGTCCTTGTAAGGACTGGTTTAGGTGTACAATATATAGGGTTGTGGTGCACTGCTGCAGATTGCTGCCCTATTCTGCAGCAGTCCTTTATCAGTGTAGGGACTGAGGTACAGTCTGCAAATCACTAGCTACTTGGTCCACAATGGTCCTTGTAAGGACTGGTATAGGTGTACTATTTGGAGGGTTGTGGTGCACTGCTGCAGATTGCTGCCCTATTCTGCAGCAGTCCTTTGTCAGTGTAGGGACCGAAGTACAGTCTGCAAATCACTAGCTACTTGGCCCACAAAGGTCCTTGTAAGGACTGGTATGGGTGTACTATCTGGAGGGTTGTGGTGCACTGCTGCAGATTGCTGCCCTATTCTGCAGCAGTGCATTATCAGTGTAGGGACTGAGGTACAGTCTGCAAATCACTAGCTACTTGGTCCACAAAGGTCCTTGTAAGGACCTATTTGGTGTGCAGTATATAGGTGTGTAATACACGTATAAAATACTTGCACATATAGAAAGCATAGTATAGTGAATTTCCACTGTGCAGCATTGTGACTGCTGAGCGGTTCTGCAGCGATACTACAGAGAGCGACAATCGCAATTAAAAAAAAGTATTATAACTGGTGTGATAGACCAGTGGCCCCAAAAACAACAGATTGAAGCGGGGTGTTATATACCTTCTTCCACATACATACTGCACTTCTCTAGAGACTTTTGTCACAGGGTCATTTAAAAAATGACAGGCAGAGGAAGAGGCAGGCTCTTCTGCAGGGGTGGTAGGGGTAGGGCAGGAACAACAGGCTTGAGCCAAAGTGGCAAATTGCAGAAGGTGCGTGTGATTACGTCAAAGGACGCACCAGACTTGGTTGAGTGGCTCACTCAGCCTTACTCTTCTGCACCCTCCTCATCCTCTCGATTTTCACCCTCTTCTTCACTCTCTGCTATGTGCACCCCCAAAGACACTACCATCAACACCATCCCCACCATATACCTTCCGCTTGAGTCACAGGAATTATTTTCTGATCCATATCAAGACATTTCCAATGCGCAGCCACTCTTGGCATTGGATCAGGAAGAGGAGGTAGCAACAACCGCCGCTCAGCAGTCTGACGACAGGACCCAGATCAGCCCAAGGAGGAGGTTTGTCCCTGCTGTTGCTGCCTACTCCAAGATCTCTAATTATAGCGGTGGGGAAGGTGACGTCGATGATGATATGTCTAGTGATGCCACGAGAGAGGAAGAGGAGGGGAGTTCAGAGGGAGATATGGACCAGCAGATAGGGAGGAGAAGCAGGAAGAACTTAGATTGCACAGGAGGGACAAAGCAGAATGTGAATGTATCAGGAGCAAAGCATCAACCATGTACGGTCACATCTGGTGCTCCCAGGATGCCGGCACATGGCTTCCGCAGTGTGGGCTTTTTTTAACGTGTCCGCTAATGACAATAGTGTTGCCATCTGCAATCTTTGCAGTGAACGCATAAGTCGCGGTAAGCCCAACACTCACCTAGGGACGACCGCCTTAAGAAGGCATATGAGCTGCCATCACCGAGCCCAGTGGGAGCAATGGAACGCACAAAGCCACACTCCAGGCTCTCACCGTCCAACCTCATCTTCTACTTCTCCTCTCTCCTCACAATTGTCCTCCACTTCACCTTCCATCACGGCAAGCTCACGTTTTTCTGGAAAAAGGCAGGCTTCCGTGGGCCAAATGTTCGAGCGAAAAAAAATTATGACGCCGGATAACCCTCTTGCCCAACGGTTGATGACTGGCTTGTCAGAACTGATAGCCCGCAAACTACTGCCATATAAACTGGTGGACTCGGAGGCCTTTCGAAAATTTGTGGCCATTGGAACACCACAATGGAAGGTCCCAGGAAAGAAGTATTTCTCACAGAAGGGCATCCCAGAGCTATATGGCCATGTTCAGCGGCAAGTGAATGTATCTCTGGCACACAGTGTCCTTGCCAAGATACATCTAAACTCAGACACGTGGTCTAGAAAACACGGGCAGGGAAGGTATATCAATTTTACTGCCCACTGGGTGAACCTTCTGACAGCCGTCAAGCATGTAACCCGTGGCACCCGTGTAGATTTGGTTTTACTGCCACGGATTGCATGCAGGCCTGGCTCTTCTTCTCCTCCTCCTCCATCCTCCTCCCTCTCCTCCTCGGCTGACTCCTCCTTTTCCGCTACTAGCGTCTCTTCTGCTGCGCCGCCCAAGCTCCCCAGAACCTATTCGACATGCCAGGTGAGACGTTGCCATGCCGTGCTTCGTCTGTTGTGCCTGGAAGCCAAGAGCCACACTGGCCCGGCACTTCTTTCAGCTTTGCGTTCACAGGCAGATAAGTTGCTAACACCGCTCAATTTGACAGTTGGTAAAGTGGTGTGTGACAACGGTGCCAATCTGCTTAGCACATTGAAACAGGGCAAAAACAGGGTTTTTTTTCACCGCGCCAGTGGCTACTCATGCGTGACGCATGCAGACTTCTGCGGCCATTTGAGGAGATCACCAAACTGGTCAGTCGCAACCATGGCACCATCGGTGACATGGTACCTTATGCCTTCTTTATGGAGTGTGCATTGCGTTGTGTCATTGATCAAGCCGTGGAGGAGCAGGAGCGGGAAGATGAGGAAGTCGCAATGCTGGATGAATTCCCGGGGGGGGGGCTACTCTATCTGAGACAAGTCAACAACAGGAGTCTGAAGAGGAGTCAGAGGAGGATGGTGCCGGGGCAGATGAGGAGGAGCAAGAAGAGCATGCTTTAAACCTTTCTGGGATCCCTGTTTTTGGATGGGGAGAGGAGAACGAGGAGGACGACATTATCATGGATGATGAGCAGGAGCCTGGCCACCACACTGCTTCCAGTTTAGTGCAAATGGGGGCCTTCATGCTCCAGTGTTTTAACAGGGACCCCCATATAAAAAGCATAAGGGTCAAGAACCAGTACTGGGCGGCAACATACTTAGACCCCGGTACAAATACAAAATGGCGGAAATGTTACCACCGTCACAGAGGGCTGTCAGAATGGAGCACTTCCAGGCCTTGCTTCGAGAAATGCTGCATTCTGCTTTTGTGTGCGCTGGCAGAGGAGCAATTCCCACTCCCAGAGAAGTCACTCAGAGCCACTGCTGTCTACGGCGCATGCGCCGTAGACAGCGGCGGGCAGGCGCACTGGGCAGGCCGCAGATCGCGGTGATATGCCGCTCATGTCGGCTCCCGTGCGCATGCGCGGGAGTGATGTCATCGCGGCTCCAGTGAATCACAGCGCCGGAGCAGCGAGACCCGGAAGTCATACATCCCGGAAGGATACATGGCATCGGCGAACATGGAGATGGAGGACCGCTTCGGGGGCTTCGTTCTCAGGTAAGTTATTCATAATGAGCTAGTATGCTATGCATACTAGCTCAGTATGCCTTTTGCCTTTGCAGGTTGTTTTTTTTTTTTTTTCAACTGCCTTTACTTCCTCTTTAAGGTCATCAGAGGACAAAGTGGAACACTTTATGTCTGGAAGAAAAGAGATTTAATCTCCAAATACAGTAAGAGCTGTGAAAATGTGGAATATATTCCCTAATGCCCCGTACACACGAGAAGACTTATGTCCGACAGACCTCCAAAGGAGTTCCGCCGGAGTTCCGCCGGAGTTCCGACGGAGTTCTGGCGGACTTTTCGACCGAACGGACTTGGACACACACCATCACACCAAACTCCGACGGAGTCGAACGTGATGACGTACGACTGGATTCGAATAAGGAAGTTCATAGCCAGTAGCCAATAGCTGCCCTAGCGTCGGTTTTAGTCCGTCGGAATAGCATACACACGAGCGGATTTTTCGAAGGGGACCGGGTCCGGCGGAGTTCCGTCGGGAAAATTTGAAGCATGCTTCATTTCTAAAGTCCGTCAGACTTTAGCGAAGCTAAAGTCCGTTGCAGCCCACACACGATCGGATAGTCTGACGGACTCAGTCCGTCGGACTTTGGATGTCGAAAAGTCCGCTCGTGTGTACGCGGCCTAAAAGAGCTGGTTCTAGCTAGCTCAGTCGATTGCATTAAAAGGCATTGATTATTTCCTTAATGCACAAATTATAACTAGATACTAATATTTATAGCTAAAGTTGATCCAGGGAATATCTGTTTTCTTCCTCGAAAAAAGAAAAGAAAAACATGTTATATGTAGAATGGGTTTAAAACTCACACTGCATTTTAAGGTGATAATAAAGAGAAGAGATTATTCAAAGTGACAAATGTTGCAAATGAGGTTACACTATTTTTATACAGTTATATAACTTTAAATGTAAGCACTGTATTAAAGTCATTCAAAAAGTTACAATAAAAAAGTAATAGTTTTCATCTTCAACAGCTAACCCTTAATGCATGATTTCTTTAAGTATATGACCTAGGTTTTTACAATTCCTATATTTTTCTAATTATATTTTATTATTTTAAAATTTTAAACCGTAAACAGGATTTCATTTTTATTGTTACATACAGTATATTTCAATATCTTAGAGCCTCATAAGCAAAAACAAGAGAAATTCTTTGTGGTTGAAAATAAATACTCTAGTTCTTGCCTCTTAAAACAATGACATACAACATAAAGCTTGCATGCCAGGATAATTGTCTGATATGAATTTTTATGGGGGGGGGGGGGGACATACCAAATATATATATATTTTTTTTGGTGTGTATGTGGAGTGCCTCCCCATTAATATTTACACCAGACCCTATTCTAGGATAAGGGTTTGGTATAGATAAATGGAATAGTCAGCCGCTTTGTTTACAAACAAAATAAAGCAGCCAAGCACTGCTCTTATGTTGGCAATTTACACATTGTTCATTGTAAATGTAAGTGCGGCTGAGGTAAGTTGTATACATTGCACAGATGCGTGACTATACATGCAGGGCTACCCTCACTAAACTCAATTCACAGAAAAGCTTTCAATAATCAAGTGAAATAAAAATAATAGCAAATAGCTGTAAATACTATTCACAAAACAGCACTATGCGAAAACTAAGGAAAAATCATAATACATCCAGAAAGTGTGGTAATGTGTTTTTTTCCTGTTAGCTAGTTTCCTGCAGTCTATTAGCATTTTTATTTTTTTTGCCATTGACGTTCATCATATACACATACACATACTTTGGGAATATGCCAATATCAGTCCTCATGATGTTCTAATGCAGCGTATACACGATTGGACATTCAGATAACAAATGTTCAATGGGAGCTTGTTGTTGGAAATTCCATCCTTGTGTAGGCTCCATTGGACATTTTTTGTCGTAATTTCCGACAACAAAAATTTGACAACTGGTTCTCAAATTTTCCGACAACACAATCCGTTGTCGCAAATTCCAAGCGCGTGTAGACAATTCCGACGCACAAAATTCCACGCATGCTCTGAATCAACCACGAGACGGAAGCGTTTGGTAAAAATAGTGTTCATAATGGAGATAGCACATTCATCACGCTGCAAATTTTCAAATCTTTCAATGCCGCGCATTCTCTTCTTCTTTATAATGCTAGAATTATGAAGTTTTGCTGCTGATATTCACAAACTGATTTCTTTATTATTTCTTGTGATCTCATGAATAATATTTTTCATTTTTTTTACCAGATCTCCAGACTGTTTATAATTTTTCTTTCCTGACAGACTCCATGACAGCCTACGTATGGGTTAATCCCCGCCTCTCATACCTCATAGGACCCCACTCCCATAAATCTTTGCTTCTAGCCAGAGACTGTGTTCCTTTTTTGTCCTCCTCCTAGGACCAAGGTGTTTTCTTACCTGTCGGAAGCTTTAATCCTATCCTGGTGGTTTGCACGTTGATGATGATGGCGGTTATTCTCGGAGTCCATATTTCCCAGCTATTAGCAGGGAGGACACAGGCACTGAAGAGCGATGCTGTGAAGATCTTAACCAGTTGCCGACCGCCGCACGCCGATGTACGTCGGTAGAATGGCACGGGCAGGCATAAGGACATACATGTACGTCCCTTGCCTCCCGCGGGTCGGGGGCCCGATCGGGCCCCCGCCCGGTGCCTGCGGCGGTCGGTTTTCGTCCGGGAGCGATCCGGGACGAGGGGGCGGCCATTCATTCATGGCCACCCCCTCGCGATCGCTCCCGACGAATAGAAATCCCCGGTGACATCACTTCCTCTCCTGTAATGTAAACACAGGAGAGGAAGTGATGTATTCTCTCCTCCGTGTCGGTATTTTTCGTTCCGACACGGAGGAGAGCGGATCGGTGAGTTGTACCAACACTCTACACACACAGTAGAACATGCCAGGCACACTCACACCCCCCCTTTACCCCCCGATCACCCCCCCAATTACCCCTGCCCCCCAGTCACAGTGACACCAATGTCATTTTTTTTTTGCATTGGTGTCATTTGTGACTGTAATAACTGTTAGGGCAGTTAGAGTTAGCCCCCTTTAGTTCTAATGTACCCCCCTAACCCCCCCAATAAAGGTTTAACCCCGTGATCACCCCCCGTCGCCAGTGTCACTAAGGCTGGGTTCACATTGCAGCGGTTTATGAGAACGAATGTGATTCGCACCGCACTGCAGTGCAAATCACATCCGATCTCTGTGCGATTCGAGTTCAGCCATTCGCCGCACCCGCCGCACCCGCCACACCCGCCGCACCCGCCGCAAATTCGCACGGCACCCTTTTTTTGGCCCGCAGCAGAATCGGATCGCATGGGTGTTCACACCATGCGATCCGAGTTTGCAGATCGCACTGCGATATGCGAACTGATCTGGGGGTGTCAGTAACATTTCACTGACACTCCCAGCAGTTCGCATAGGGCAGTGTGAACTGCCGCCGGGAGGCATGCGATGCGGGAACCCGCCGCGGATTCGCGGCATTTCCGCATCGCTCCAGTGTGAACCCAGCCTAATAAGCGATCATTTTTCTGATCGCCGTATTAGTGTCACAGGTGACGCTAGTTAGGCAGGTAGGTATTTAGGTTCGCCGCAGCTTTTTATAGCGCCAGGGACCCCCATATACTACCGCATAAAGCCCCCTGATTGCCCCCTAGTCAACCCTTTCACCAGTGATCACCATATAACTGTTACAGGTGACGCTGGTTGGTTAGTTATTTTTTTATAGTTTCAGGGCACCCGCCATTTATTACCTAATAAAGGTTTAACCCCCTGATCACCCGGCGGGTGTCATTTGTGACTAATAACTGTTAGGGCAGTTAGGGTTAGCCCCCTTTAGTTCTAAGGTACCCCCCTAACCCCCCCAATAAAGGTTTAACCCCGTGATCACCCCCCGTCGCCAGTGTCACTAAGGCTGGGTTCACATTGCAGCGGTTTATGAGAACGGATGTGATTCGCACCGCACTGCAGTGCAAATCACATCCGATCTCTGTGCGATTCGAGTTCAGCCATTCGCCGCACCCGCCGCAAATTCGCACGGGACCCTTTTTTTGGCCCGCAGCAGAATCGGATCGCATGGGTGTTCACACCATGCGATCCGAGTTTGCAGATCGCACTGCGATATGCGAACTGATCTGGGGGTGTCAGTAACATTTCACTGACACTCCCAGCAGTTCGCATAGGGCAGTGTGAACTGCCGCCAGGAGGCATGCGATGCGGGAACCCGCCGCGCATTCGTGGCGTTCCCGCATCGCTCCAGTGTGAACCCAGCCTAATAAGCGATCGTTTTTCTGATCGCTGTATTAGTGTCACAGGTGACGCTAGTTAGGCAGGTAGGTATTTAGGTTCGCTGCAGCTTTTTATAGCGCCAGGGACCCCCATATACTACCGCATAAAGCCCCCTAATTGCCCCCTAGTTAACCCTTTCACCAGTGATCACCATATAACTGTTACAGGTGACGCTGGTTGGTTAGTTATTTTTTTATAGTTTCAGGGCACCCGCCATTTATTACCTAGTCTCACTAGTGTACCCCTAAATTTAGGGGTGTCTACTTTCCAAAATGGGGTCATTTGGGGGGGGGTTTGTGCCATCTTGGCATTTTATGGCCTTCAAAACTGTAACGCCCTTAGAAAGCCTGAAGGCGGTGCTTGGTTTTCGGGGCCCCGTACGCGGCTAGGCTCCCAAAAAGTCCCACATATGTGGTATCCCCGTACTCAGGAGAAGCAGCAGAATTTATTTTGGGGTGTCATTTCACATATGCCCATGGCATGCGTGAGCAATATATCATTTAGTGACAACTTTGTGAAAAAAAAAAAAAAAAGTTTGTAATTTTCCCGCAACTTGTGGCAAAATATAAAATATTCCATGGACTCAACATGCCTCTCAGCAAATAGCTTGGGGTGTCTACTTTCTAAAATGGGGTCATTTGTGGGGGTTTTGTGCCATCTTGGCATTTTATGGCCTTCAAAACTGTAATAGGTAGTGAGAAGTGAACTCAAAAATTTACGCCCTTAGAAAGCCTGAAGGTGGTGCTTGGTTTTCAGGGCCCCGTACGCGGCTAGGCTCCCAAAAAGTCCCACATATGTGGTATCCCCGTACTCAGGAGAAGCAGCAGAATTTATTTTGGGGTGTCATTTCACATATGCCCATGGCATGCATGAGCAATATATCATTTAGTGACAACTTTGTTAAAAAAAAAAAAAAAAAAAAAAGTTTGTAATTTTCCCGCAACTTGTGGCAAAATATAAAATATTCCATGAACTCAACATGCCTCTCAGCAAATAGCTTGGGGAGTCTACTTTCTAAAATGGGGTCATTTGTGGGGGTTTTGTGCCATCTTGGCATTTTATGGCCTTCAAAACTGTAATAGGTAGTGAGAAGTGAACTCAAAAATTTACGCCCTTAGAAAGCCTGAAGGCGGTGCTTAGTTTTCGGGGCCCCGTACGCGGCTAGGCTCCCAAAAAGTCCCACATATGTGGTATCCCCATACTCAGGAGAAGCAGCAGAATTTATTTTGGGGTGTCATTTCACATACGCCCATAGCATGTGTGAGCAATATATCATTTAGTGACAACTTTGTGTAAAAAAAAAAAAAAAATTTTTTTTTTGTCATTATTCAATCGCTTGAGGCAAAAAAATAAAATATTCAATGGGCTCAACATGCCTCTTATCAATTTCCTTAGGGGGTCTACTTTCCAAAATGGGGTCATTTGGGGGGGTTTTGTACTGCCCTGCCATTTTAGCACCTCAAGAAATGAGATAGGCAGTCGTAAACTAAAAGCTGCGTAAATTCCAGAAAACGTACCTTAGTTTGTAGATGTGACAACTTTTGCGCAAACCAATAAATATACAATTATTGACTTTTTTTTTACCAAAGACATGTGGCTGAATACATTTTGGCCCAAATGTATGACTAAAATTGAGTTTATTGGATTTTTCTAATAACAAAAAGTAGAAAATATCATTTTTTTTCAAAATTTGCGGTCTTTTTACGTTTATATCGCAAAAAATAAAAATCGCAGAGGCAATCAAATACCATCAAAAGAAAGCTCTATTTGTGGGAAGAAAAGGACGCAAATTTTGTTTGGGTACAACATTGCATGACCGCGCAATTACCAGTTAAAGCAGCGCAGTGCCAAAGTGTAAAAAGACCTCTGGTCATTTACCAGCAAAATGGTCCGGTCTGAAAGTGGTTAAAGTCATCCATTGGTTGACAGATTGCATCATGGCCATTCATCCTAGCTATTAGCGGGAGGCCCTTTATTAATGTGCCGATCGTGCAGAGAGTGTATCGACCCTCCCAGTCCCAGGATGGATTGTGCTGGCTTCAGTGTGGTGATGTATAACATTTTCATGGCAGCCTGTTTTTGTGTGTTTGTTTGTCTTTACCTGCTCCGGTGTAGCCATAGCGGCTGGAATGCTTTGCGTTCCAGTCCACCGCTATTCGCTCTCTCTGCGCAGCTGCGTGGCTTCGACTGAGATCGAGGCTTGGTTAGCGCGTGCGCAGTTGGGACAAAATGGCGGCGGTCGCGCCTGCGCACGGACTCCGTAGGAGTGGCGGTAGTTACAGCGCAGGTGCGCTGCTAACGTAATGACATCATCATGGCGGCAGATTTAAATAGCTGTCAGAGACAGATATGCTTTAGAAGGTTTCCAAGCAAGGCAGCTACTTCCCGTGCTCATGGCTTTTCTGCTCAAGGTGGGGGGGGGGGGGGGGGTTATTGTGTGGTAGTGTGCATATCATTGCTCTCTCTATGTTCCTACCTTTTACATGCTTATTTGAATTGTGTTTGTTTTAGCCATTTAAATCTCTGCTGCGTTGGATGTGTCACCGCCCCCTAGTGGCCAACCCTTATGCCACAGGTAGGATGGATTTTTTTTCCCTCTGCCTGTTTTTATTTGGGTTTCTGGAGCAAGTTAACCATTTATACTCTTTTTCAGCCCCTCTAGGTCTGAATCTCAAGTCTTGACACACGGTGATAGCGACAAGTCTAGGTCACAACGCCATCATTCGTCTTCAAGCACTAGACATACCGAATCATCCTCCAGACATAGGAGGGAAGGCTCAAAGTCTGGTTCTGGACACCATTCTTACCACCATTCCAGCCGTCCCGTGGAAAGGACTTGCTGGGGATGTAAAACTCAGGTCCCAGAGGGTAAATCTCTCTGCGAGTTATGTTACTCTCGGGCTATGAAGGAAAGAGGATCTGAAGATCAGCATGTGGAGGCTCTAGTCAGGAAGGTGATCCAAGAATCCATGAATAAGTCGGATTCCAACCATACTTCCAATCCTCCTTCGCTCCCAGCCCTAGTTACTGAGGTGGTTGATCCTGAGGCTCCAGGTCCCTCTCATCACAGTCTTTCTATTAGTGGATCCTCCGATAGCGAGGTGGAGACGGATGAACCTGGCTCAGGTTTTGAATTTTCTCAGGTTCCGTTCCTGGTTAGAACAGTCAAAGATTCTTTAAAATGGGATGAACCAGTGGAAGCTCCCTCTAAGCAGAGGAAATACTTCAAGCATCTCAAGAAAGACCGCCCAAATTTTCCTTTTTTGGAAGAGTGGAACAAGGTTGAGAGGAAAAATTCCTTGATCTCCAAGGTAGCAAAAATGTATCCTTTCAAGAGCGATGAGGTCAAACATCTTGAGTCGGCCCCTCTTATTGATGCCGCTTTGATGAGGTTGGAGAGGCATGTTACTCTCCCTCTGGAAGATTCAGTTTCCTTTAAAGATGGTCTGGAAAGGAAGATAGATACGGACCTCAAGCGCATCTACATTACTGCAGGCATGGCTTGTAAACCAGCCCTAGCCCTTGCTGCATTATCTAAGGCCATGGAATCATGGACTGATGATATAGGTACGACCTTAGGAAGCATTTCTGAAGAGCTGGTCAAGAGCTCACCAGTGCATGAACTGAAGATGGCCTCGGCGTTCCTGGGGGAGGCATCCCTGGACATAATTCGTCTGGTAGCTCGCGTAATGCTCTCTTCGGTCACGGCAAAACGTGCCCTGTGGTTGCGCCCATGGGTTGCGGATCCTGCCTCTAAGCAGGCATGGTGTAAAATTCCTTTTGAGGGATCTTCCCTCTTTGGGAACAAGCTTGACTCAGCTATTACCCGTGCTACCGGGGGTTTTCTGCCCCAGGATTGCCACCTCATGGGTCAGAGAAGAGTTCTCCCCAGGCAAGAACTGGAACGTGCTAGGGACACATGTCGTTACAGACCTGGACGCGAGTTTAGGAAAAACTGGAAAAGAAGCCAGCCTTCAGGTCAAAAGTCCTCAAAAGCCTCTTCTTCTGGTGGTCGGGAGGCTTTGAAGTCCTTTTGATATGGGGTCTGTCCAGACGGAGCAAGTCGGGG
Source organism: Lithobates pipiens (assembly GCF_037356315.1). Taxonomy (NCBI): domain Eukaryota; kingdom Metazoa; phylum Chordata; class Amphibia; order Anura; family Ranidae; genus Lithobates; species Lithobates pipiens. The sequence continues at coordinate 236,809,860 of NW_027507784.1, forward strand.
CTCGTTTACTCCGTTTTCAGCACGTCTGGGCAGTCTCGATTCAGGACTACTGGACCATCAAAACGGTCTCCACAGGACATTCATGGGTCTTCAACAATCCACCCATTCACCAGTTTATCCCAACGGTTCTTCCTCATTCAGAAGAAAAAAGACAGATTCTTGTATCATACACAGAATCATTGATGGCTCAAGGAGCCGCCATCCTGGTTCCAGGCGAGGAAAGGTTTCAAGGAGTTTACTCCCCTCTTTTCATGGTCCTCAAAAAGAATGGCTCCTGGATACAGGTCATCGATCTGACACATCTAAACTCCTTCATAAAAAAGGAAAAATTCAAAATGGAGTCTTTACTGACTATACGGCAGGCTATTCAACCAGGCAATTGGCTTATCTCAATAGACCTCAAGGATGCCTATTTCCACGTACCGATTGCAGAAGATTACCAGAAGTACCTCAGGTTTGCAGTAGATCAGGTGCATCTTCAGTTTACATGTCTCCCGTTCGGGCTCTCCACTTCGCCTCGAGTATTTTCAAAACTCTTACTGGTGGTCGTGGCTTTAATCAGGATCAGACGCATCCGGTTACATCACTACCTGGACGATCTGCTCCTACTTTCTCAAGACAAAGGGCAACTGTTGTCTCATCGGGAACAGGTTATTTCTACCCTAACGGAGTTCGGCTGGCTCCTGAACAAGGAGAAGAGCCATCTAGAGCCAACACAGTCTCTAATCTTTCTCGGAGCCCAGTTCAATACGGTAATGAGCACCATCTCCTTACCCCTGGAGAAAATTCCAGTGATCCGAAACAGGATTCGGCTTGCAATGTCATCTTCTCTCCTCAGGGTCTCTCAATGTCAAAAGATAATCGGCACTATGGTAGCCACAACCCCTATGGTGAAGTGGGCACAATGGAAGATGCGTCCCTTTCAGAAAGGGTTCCTCCAACAGTGGGATCCAAGGGCTCGAGATCATCTCGTCCGGATAACCCCTTCCATGCGGGAGAGTCTCCATTGGTGGCTACAGCGGAAAAATCTTCTTCATTGTCATTCCATAGCACCTGTTTCCTGGGTCACAGTGACAACGGATGCCAGCAGCAGAGGTTGGGGTGCTCTCTGTCTCTCGGAAGTAGCCCAAGGCAGTTGGGATTTCCCTGCCCAAAGCGTGGTATCGAACGTGCTGGAACTACGAGCCACCTTCCAAGCACTGCAAGCCTTTCTTCACCTGACGTCAGGAGCTTCAGTTCTCCTTCGAATGGACAATACAACAGCTGTATCCTACGTCAAAAGACAGGGGGGTACTTGCAGTCTCTCTTTACTGAGGGAAGTAAGCCCGATTATGTCCTGGGCCCAGTCCAATCTGAGGGATCTGACGGCGGTTTATCTCCCAGGAGTTCAAAAAAAAACAGGCAGATTTTCTTTTAAGATTCTCCCTGGACAACAACGAATGGTCTCTCCACAGCGAGGTATTCGATTGGATTCTGTCTCTGGGGATCTTACCGGAAGTGGACCTGTTTGCCTCCCCGTGCAATTTCAAACTGGAGAAATATTACACGAGGTGTCGTTGCCCTCAGGCCTTCGGGTGGATGCCCTGACGGACCAGTGGAGATTCCACAAGGCTTATGCCTTTCCCCCGACTCCGATCATTCTCCGATTTCTGGTGAAGCTCAGGTGGGAAGAGGTCGAAGTAATAGCGGTTCTTCCGTATTGGCCCAACAGGCCGTGGTTCCCACTCTTGTGGCAGCTCAGTTTCCAGGACCCAGTTCCTCTGCCCTCCAGACCGGATCTCTTGTCACAGGGAACGACTCTTCACCCATGTCCATCCCTGCTCCATCTGATGGCATGGTTTTTGAGAGGGAAAGGCTGGAAGCGTTAGGTTGTCCCGACACGGCAATCACTACTTTACTGAATGCTAGAAGACCAGGTACCAACAGGGTCTATCAGAGAATTTGGTCAAAATTTGCAGACTATGTGTCCACAACCAACGGTTCGTGTAAAGACCCGAAGATAAGGGATGTTATTGGCTTTCTTCAGACAGGCCTGGACTTGTCCTTATCGGTGAGCTCCTTGCGGGTCCAAGTTTCTGCAATATCTGCCTTTTCAGGTGTCTCCTGGGCCAAGCACCCTCTCACAAAACAGTTCTTCAAGGGAGCAATGAGGCTCAGACCTCAGAGGAAACCAAGGTTTTCTAAGTGGGATCTCCCCTTTGTCCTGGATTACTTTTCAGAGAAAGATTTACATCATGTGGATCAAGTATCTATTAAAGAACTTTCTTGTAAAACTGCCTTCTTAGTAGCCATTACGTCAGCCAAGAGGGTTTTGGAGATCAGTTCTCTGGGCTGCAAGGAGCCGTTTCTCACTTTCTTCCCTGATCGAGCAGTTTTGATCCCTATGTTAGGTTCAAATCCGAAGGTGTCATCCGTTTTTCATGAAAATCAGGAGATTGTGCTTCCAATCTTTCAGGCCTCTAAAGATTCTGGTACTCATCCTTTGGACGTTGGGGACGCTTTGAAACAATATTTGAAAGCCACAGCTCCTTTCCGGAAATCTGATCATCTGTTCATCCTTTTCTACGGAAAGAATAAGGGTTTACGTGCTTCTTCCCGAACTATTGCAGCTTGGATCGTTCAGGCCATCCAAGGGGCTTATAAGGCTAGGGGCTTGGCTCCTCCAGAAGCGGTGACAGCTCATTCTACTAGGAGCGTTTCTACATCCTGGGCGGCTGCCCGTCACGTTTCTCCAGAAGTGATTTGTAAAGCGGCTTCATGGTCGTCAATCAATACATTTATGACGCACTATTATATAGAACCAGCGTCCTTGTCTTCGGTTAATTTTGGTTTGAATGTCTTATCTGTTGACGGTGCCAATTAAACCTTTTTTTCTTTATCCAGCAATTGCCCACCCAGGTGTGTATGGCTAGTTATTTCCCATACGTAGGCTGCCATGGAGTCTGTCAGGAAAATGGAAAATTTATATCAAATACTTACCGTAATTTTCCTTTCCTGATGGACTCCATGGCAGCAGGAGTTCCCTCCCGTTTGCTGGAGTAGGCTAAGTTACGGAACACAGTCTCTGGCTAGAAGCAAAGATTTATGGGAGTGGGGTCCTATGAGGTATGAGAGGCGGGGATTAACCCATACTTAGGCTGCCATGGAGTCCATCAGGAAAGGAAAATTACGGTAAGTATTTGATATAAATTTTCCATTTTATAGTGATCTCCTTTTTTTTTTTTCAAATCAAGATCTCCTGTTTATTTTATTTCTAGTGATTTTCATAATATTTTTTTCTCATTTTGTGTGTCAAGTTAACACAATACCATTATTATCTTGTATTTTTTAACCTCCAAAGAGATTGGTTGGTGTTGGTGTTCCTTGTTAAAACTGTCCTTTTTTGATTATAACACAATGATTTAAAAAATATATATATATATACATTTATTAGGGGTCATAACAAAATAAAACAGGCAATGCTGGATAAACTGGTGAAGCATTTGTACCCCAGGGCACACATCAACTATTTGACAGGTAAAATTGGGAGCCTGAGGAGTCCATTTAATAGGGAGCACAAACCGGTCCAGGACTCCGAGAGATCAGAAACAGCAGCAGGGGACATATATGTCCCCAGGCTGTGGGCTTACAACAGCCTGTGTCTTTTGCCTTACCAGACCGAACCCAGGCCATCACTCTCTTGTCTTCCTTCCACGCTTCCTTCCACGCTTGCTTCCAGGCTGTGGCTTTTGTGTTAGAGTTGTAGCAGGCGGCGGAGGAAGTGGGGGAGGAGGAGGATGGTCCAACTCACACAGGTGGGTTTTGCTTGTGAGTTCACACCTCAACCCCTTATTTAGGGCCATATATATCACTTCCTCACAAAAGAGGCATTGGCCCACCTCCATTTTCTGCATTTTTTTTGCAGCCATGCAAGCATAGTGATCTCTGGAAATCCTGGACCTTCTTGTGCTCCCTATTATATGTGCTTCTCGGGCCACCAATTTTACACTTCAAATAGTTGATGTCTGCCGTGGGGATCTGCGGCTTCAAAAATTCCAGCAATTTATCCAGTGCTGTCTTCCTCTTTAGCCGATTTGTATAAAAGGGTTGATTTGTCTGCCACAGACAGGGCAGCTCTGTGTACAAATCAATGAATTAGGGGAGGAAATCATGATCATTGAATCAATCCATTTTATCTGCAAGACACAACACAAGACAAACCCTAATGTCAGGCTAAACTCACATAATCTTGTCCCAATATAGGCCTCAATCTATAAGCAGTATAGGCCACTGATGTCCCAAGTTAAAATCGTACTTTCGTTAGAATGATTGGTGATTCTGCTACTCCGTCCTCCGTTCACAGATCGTACGTATGATGCACGCGTGTTATGCTTTATAAACACTGTGCATGCATGAACCTCCACCCACCACTGACCTTTTTTATAGTATATTCCCTGTAGTAATATGACTGAACAAAGATGACTTCATTTTGTGTGGCCATAGAGCCATATAATTTCATATATCTTAACTTGTTATCTAGTTAACCACATCCCGACTGCTTCACGCAGATATACTGCAGCAGAAGGGCATGTTCAGGCAGATTAACGTACCTGTACATGGCCCTTTCAGATGTGGCTTGCGGGTGCATGTGCCTGCCAGGAGCTCCATGACCATGATCACGGGTCCCATGCACTCGATGTCCGCAAGGATACCCTTGATCGTCTCATGGTGAGGAAGAACGGGGAGATGCTAATGTAAACAAGCATCTCCCTGTTCTGCCTGACACTGTCACTGTTCACAGCTCCCTGTAATCGGTAGTGGTGATCAGTGATGTGTCACACAAAGCCCCACCCCCCACAGTAAGAATTACTCCCTAGGACACACTTAACCCCTACAGAGCCACCTAGTAGTTAACCCCTTCACTGACAGTCACATTTACACAATAATCAATGCATTTTTAATTACACTGATCGCTGTATAAATGTGAATGGTCCCAAAATCGCACCCAAAGTGTCCGATCTGTCCGCCATAATGGTGCAGTCAGGATAAAAATCTATGATCGCCGTCCTTACTAGTAAAAAAAAAACAATAAAAATGCCATAAATCTATTCCTTATTTTGTAGACGCTGTAACCTTTGTGCAAACCAATCAATGACCGCTTATTGTGATATTTTTTTTTTTTTTTTACCAAAAATATGTAGAAGAATCGGCCTAAACTGAGGAAACAATGTTTTTTTTATATATCTTCTGGGGATATTTATTATAGTAAAAAGTAAAAAAAATTTTTTTTCTAAATTATCTCTATTTTTTTGTTTATAGCGCAAAAAATTAAAACCGCAGAAGTGATCAAATACCACCAAAAGAAAGCTCTATTTTTGGGGAAAAAAGGACGTCAATTTTGTTTGGGAGCCACGTTGCAAGACCGCAAAATTGTCAGTTAAAGCGACGCAGTGCCGAATCAAAAGTGCTCTGGTCTTTTGCCAGCCAAATGGTGCGGGGCTTAAGTGGTCAAAGTTGACTAGTTCTGTTTTTCAGCTTTATAAATGGTTTCCTATAAAGCATACATATAATAAAATATAGCTTGCGTAAGCAGTTTTATTCTGTACCGTCTAAATAAAGAATTGTGGCTCAATATGTCTGGGTCACCTTTCCTGTGTAATGAGACATGAAACAGGGAAGCAGGACTCATGACTATGAGTCATGAAAGCAGATGGCATAATTAATGATATGTAATGATGTGAAATGTACACCTCTGTATTAACTATGCCCATCTTCGATATAATGATTGGTTTATAACAACGTATATAAATTGTATACTCTCCCAGAATTAAATCAGATAGCTTTGAACATAGACTCTGCATCATCTCTCTTTTGTGTTCACCAAGAAGCTATCTCCTCAGTACTGAGAAAGTCTTGTGAGTGTGGTAATTGCTGTGATTATACCTAGCTGGTCTTGTGAGGTATACGGAAATACCTTTAAATTCCCTTCATTCCCTGCTCCTTCTCTTTCGGCGCAGAGGGAGAGCACATGGCGGAGAAAAAACAAGTGCATGAAGACAGCAGCAACAACGAAACCCCAGAGCCACAAACGTCCCGATCCCGGAGGAGATTTAAGGCCTCTAATATGTCCTTTGTAGAGATGGTGGAGATGATGGACATCTTGAAGAGGGCTGACTATGACGGGAAGTATGGACCTTACCCAAACCCAAATGTGAGGCCAAGATCATGACTAAAGTTGTGAAAAGTCTGCAGAAGAATTTTGGGGTACAGCAATCCAAGGATCAACTGAGGAAATGATGGTCAGACCTCAAATTGAGGGAGCATGATCAGTACAGAAGAATCAAGAGTGCTACAAAAAAGTAAGTATTTTCGTGTGTTCCTATTATTCTTATTACATTCGTGCTGCTCCATGTGCTTTTCTTTCCCGTTGTACAGTTTAAAATGGCAAGTTTCACGGTCGTGGGCACAGTAAATCATTTTTAGTATACATCGTTGGTTCGCCTACTAATACAATGTTTTTGGCAGATGCTGGTTAACTACATTGTTCATGCCTATTTGGAATAAAAGAAGTTTAGGACATGACTGTCTAGATGGGTTTGTAACTAGAATGAAATACAAACTTGATTTGGTGTAAGGAGAGGACACTCAGCAGCTATTTACACATCTGGACGCAGGAGCACTAGAGTGGGACACCAGAACAAACTTTTTAGGGTATCCCACACAGGTGCTCCAGTATTCCAGCTTTAATAAAGGGAAAAAATAATGTCTTCAGCTTTGAACTCTGCCAAAACAGATAATTGTACAACACTTCCAAGCAATGTTTCATATTCCTATTTCTGACCTCAAATACTGTATCTGTGTGCTAAGTATACCTTTTTTTTTTATTCACATTGGGAGAAAAGAATCAGGACATCAGAGGACACCAGGGACCCACAACCTCCTAAAGAAGGGGAAATCCCAAAACAACAACCAGAGGATGTGGAGGAAGGAGAGGTTTATGAAGTGGATGAAATAGTGACCTCAACAGGTGAATTTCCGAGACCACTGCTTATTTGTAATACATGGTGTGTTTCTTTAATTTTAGATGATGTGAATGTTGTGGAAGAAGAATCTCATTTCACAAGTGCAAGTGCACACGTCCTCATATGGGAGATCATGGTGGGCAATCGGAATTTACAGAAGATCAAGGAAGACCTCAATGATGTGGAAAAAAGACTCAAAAACATCATTGATGTTTTAGACAGAATCTAAAACACACCAACATTTTTTAATTCTTTTTTTTTATATTATAACTTTTCTAAAAAATGTTGAAAGCCAAATTTTGAAGATGCACACAGTGTGTCAACACGTGCTATCTGCCATCACGGCATATCAAGGTACGCGTTTTGTGGGTGCAACCCCTTCCTTGCAACTAAAGTAGATAAGAGAAAGGGGTTGCACCCCCCCCCCCCCCGAAACACGTCCATTGATGTCATATGATGGGAGCTAGCACATGTTGACCTTAGGCATGGAATCAGTACAGAAAACCCCATTTTCACTCCCAATTTGTGTGCATCTTCAAAATTTGCCTTTGACAGGGGTGAGATCACCCCATCTAATGAAGGCAAGATCAACACAGTTTGGACATACTAATGTCTGATATTGCCTTCAATTTATCAAAGTTGAACTTTGTAAGTTCCCGAGTTGTGTATTATTTTATGTTTTTAAAAACATAAAAAAATGTGCCTACCACAAAAACAGATATTTCTACTGTTCAAAAAAAATATATGCATTCCAAGAAATATGTTGGTTTGTTCAAAAACCCTTTTCAAAACGCACATGTGAATGTGTACAGAGTAATTTTTTTTCTACTCAACAATGTGTTGCTTCTTCTTTCAATGCTCATTAGCAATTTTTTGCTTAAGTTGATGTTTACAGTGACAATGGGGGTTATTTTCTAACGGCAAATCCACTTTGCACTATAAGTGCACTTTTGCAGTGCACGTGTAGTGCAAAGTGGATTTTCCTTTAGTAAATAACACCCACAGTGCTTTATAATTTGCATCAATCAGGCCATTTTCATCACTCCAAAATTCAGGGTGTTGAAAATTATGAATATTTTTTATCATTAATTATTTAATTAATGATAAATTGTTAATTATTATCATCATACATACATTAACAACAAAAACAAGGTGTGTGTGTGTGTAGCAGAACCACAACATAATAATTAACTGAAGAAGAGATTGTCACCTCATGTATCAAAGAAATTACGTCTGCACTATTGAAGAAAATGGCCAAAAAAAAAGCCCATTGGAGAACCTAGGAGACAGCTAAAAGAAGCACAAGAAGTAAATCAAAGGAAATATTTTTCAGTTTAAAATATATATATATTTTTTAAATCCATTTAGTTAAATACATATAATGTGATTTTAAAGGATAAAACTTACCCTAATATAGTCCTTCTGCAGGACATGAATGATGGCAGAACAGGTCTCTGGAATAATGATCCCCATAGCCCGGGGGGAGATGTCTGTGGAGAACTTGATGTCCTCGGGAGTGATGGCTTGCTGCATGCAGGTGTTCTGCTTCATAATATAAGTGGACAACAAAGCCAACAGACGATGAAAAATGGGATCTGGAGATAATTCCTGATTCTCACGGATCTCCCGCTACAAACACATGTCACACTGGAGCAAATAATTCTTTGTCCATGAACTCCTCTTCGCCCTGTTCATGCACTTGGCTTGGGTCAAAGTAAGAACACCAACACCAAGCCCCTGCACAGCACAAACTTTACGATGAGTACGTACCCGCAACATGGCTTAAAAACGGTTGGCTGGGGGGTTCATGTGCAGCGCGAAGCTGGACGGTCGCAACTGATCGGAGCTCCGAGCACAGTGGGAACTCCAGCACCTACCCTGGGGCCAATAACCTCCATAATTGACATACAAACCTCCGGTGGAAAGATCGGTGCATGCCGTCCTTTAAATCCCGCCAAGGGAAACAGGAGGAGATCACACCCCTCTCCAAGAGGCTAGAATTCAATAAAGTTGGGGATTCCCTTCCAAACTCCAAGTTTTCCATCAAGGAACGACATATACTATTGTCACCATTCAAGAAGGGAAGGAACTCCTGGTCAAGTTGGGGCTCATGGCGAAAGACGATCTTCCTAGGATGCCCTCCACCCCCCGCCCTTCAGCCATCTGGTCAACCCCCTCACCGCAGAGAGACCGTAGGAGACAGAGGCAAAACCTCAGAGACCGCCTGAACTAATCCTTTCACTGCACTCAACATTTCTCTGACACAGCATTTTTTCATATAAATCGATTCAAGGGACCTCAACAGATGGCCAAGGAGCGTGTCGGACAACTGCAGGGGTGGTGTTCATACACAAGTTCTTTACCTTTTTGCTTCAAACACATCACCCCCCTGCTCCTGTCTTTGGTTAGCTTCCCCACTGCATCTCGTATGCTCCTCCATGCACTATATGGCATTATACCTGCTTCCCGCTGTGTCAACATACAGCTGTGCCCATTTGGTTGACACCCCACTCTTGTGGAGCCCCACAGGAAAAGGAAGGAAGGATTGAAGACAGTCTCACTATTGTTTTGTTGTTAGTTTTTCCTAACACATTATTGTTTGACTTCCTTTTTTTCCCCTCAGGTTGGCAGGAGTGGTGGGCATTTCTGCCCATTTGTTTAGGAAATTGTATACCTGACAAGCAATTTGTTTACTCTATAGTCGGGTTGGTCTATCCCTGCCGATGGTTTATTTTGCTCGTTTTTGGTTTTATGTTTTTCTTCTTTTTGCTTACGGGACTTGGTTATATAAGTACTTGGCTGATGCAGACCTGAAAAGTATGGCACTCATGGCACGATTTAATCACTATATCTTTATGGACTCTAATGATTCACTGCAGATCCTGGGGTACCTCACCACAGCTGGGTGGGGGATCCCTGAAAATCTGCTCCTTGGGACCCTCCTCCATCTATATGACTACAGCTACTTAAAATGGGTATTAGAGTAATTTCTCATAACATTAGGGGTTTTAACTCCCCACAAAAAAGAAAAAAGGCCTTTAAAATGTACAAACGCCTAAAAGCTGACATTATTCTCCTACAGAAGACCCATTTCGCAGAGACCAATCACCCCACCTATTTTGATAGATCATACGGCTTAGGTCATTATACCACATTTGGGTCTAGGTCCCGAGGAGTGGCGATATTTGATAAAAAAATATATAATGTTCGATATTGAGAGTATATACAAAGATTCTGCAAATAAGTTTATCATTCTCAAGGGCTCATTGCATGGGAAGATGGTAACAGTTGCAAATGATTACGCCCCCGATGATTCCCAAGCAACTTTCTTTAAAGCATTTTTTCAGGTGCTAGATAAATATTCCTCTCCACACTTAGTGCTCGGAGTGGATTTTAACCTGGTTGCCCACTCTGCCCTAGACAGAAGCAGGCTAGGTGGGGCTGCCAATGCATTCCCCAAAACCCTGAAATCATTACTACACACAAAGTGAGCGACACTTGGAGAGCGCACAATGTGGGGCCAGGAGGTATACATTCTACTCCCAACCCCACGAGAGCTACTCTAGACTGGATTATCTTTTCTGCACCCCCATACTCTTAGCAAATTCTACGGACCCAGCTATACTTCCCTGGTCTGACCACCGGGTAGTTTAGCTCAACATCTCCCATGTAGGCCTTAAACCATCTGTAACAGGCTGGAGACTTAATGATTCCCTCCTCACGGACCCAATCTTGACCTCATTAACAATACAAACTAGACATGTGCAGACTGAAATATTTTGTTTCAGAATTTCGTTTTCATATGAAAAATAAATTTATTTAGTTACTCCCGAAATTCGTTTTTATTTATTTTGTTTTTCGTTAAAAAATTGCATTCGTCCAAAAATCCAAATGAATTCAGGTCGAATCTATCATTGAAGGCTTATGGTGTCTGTCGAATGTTTAAAAAAGATTCAACGTAGCAGCGAAACTCACTGTATGATGCTGCAATCATACATTCCCGGTCGAATATTTAGACTACGGCCGCGTACACACGGGCGGACTGTTCGTCCAACTCGTCCGCTCGTGTGTGGGCTTCAGCGGACAGTTTCAGCGGACAGTCTGACGAACAAAGTTTTTCGGAATTTCCGTAAGACTGTCCGCTGAAACTTGGTTTGAGCGGACAGTCCGCTCATGTGTAGGCTTGTTCGTCAAACTAAGTTCCGCGCATGCTCAGAAAGGATTTACACGTCGAAGGTTGCATTGCAGTGTATAGGACTTCGAATCTCTCGTCCCGTCGTACGTGCCGTTCACGTCATCGCGCAAGTTTTCAGCGGACTGTTCGTTCGTCGTGTGTGGTCAAGTCCGCTCATGCTAATTTTGAGCGGACTGTTTGTCAAACTGTTTGACGAACAAAGTTGGGCGAACAGTCCGCCCGTGTGTACGCGGCCTACAAGCTATAATAGGATTCTAATGTTGTACGTCTTCTATGGGTTTTTTTAAGGCTATTTGCATTGCACACAGGTCATTAGCATAGAAAAAAATGCGTGGGAGTCCCCCAAAATTCCATACCAGGCCCTTCGGGTCTGGTATGGATATTAAGGGGAACCCCGTGCCAACAAAAAAAAATGGCTTGGGGATCCCCCTCAAAATCCATACCAGGCCCTTCAGGTCTGGCATGGATTTTAAGGGGAACCTCGTGGCCAAAAAAATGGTGTGGGGGTCCCCCTCAAAATCCATACCAGACCCTAATCCAAGCACGCAACCTGGCAAGCCGCAGGAAAAGAGGGGAGACGAGAGAGCAGCCCTCCTCCTGAACTGTACCAGGCCACATGCCCTCAACATTGGGAGGATGCTTTGGGGTCCCCCCCAAAGCACCTTGTCCCCATGTTGATGAGGACAAGGGCCTCATCCCCATTTCCCTGGCCGGTGATTTTGGGGGTCTGCAGGCGGGGGGCTTATTGGAATCTGGAAGCCCCCTTTAACAAGGGGACCCCCAGATCCCGGCCTCCCCCCTGTGTGAAATGGTAAGGGGGTACAAAAGTACCCCTACCATTTCACCAAAAAAGTGACAAAAGTTTTAAAAATGACAGGAGACGGTCTTTGACAAGTCCTTTATTAACCACTTCGCATCCAGGGCAATTCTGACATTTCTCTCCTACATGAAAAATTCATAATTTTTTTGCTAGAAAATTACATAGAACCCCCAAACATTATATATGTTTTTTTAGCAAAGACCCTAGAGAATACAATGGCGGTCGTTGATTTTCCGAAATCACCGGCCAGGGAAATGGGGATGAGGCCCTTGTCCTCATCAACATGGGGACAAGGTGCTTTGGGGGGGACCCCAAAGCATCCTCCCAATGTTTAAGGCATGTGGCCTGGTACGGTTCAGGAGGGGGGGTGCTCTCTCATCCCTCATCTTTTTCTGCGGCCTGCCAGGTTGGGTGCTCGGATAAGGGTCTGGTATGGATTTTGAGGGGGACCCCCATGCCATATTTTTTTGGGGCGCGGGGTTCCCCTTAAAATCTATGCCAGACCTGAAGGGCCTGGTATGGATTTTGAGGGGCACCCCATGCCATTTTTTGGGGCGCAGGGTACCCCTTAAAATCCATACCAAACCTGAAGGGCCTGGTATGCTCTTGAAGGGGAACCCATGTCGTTTTTTCTTTACATTAAAGTTGTGTTGTAAGTCGCGCTGTGATTCACACTCAAGTCGTGTCCAAGTTGCCTTGCCCCCCAAAGTCATGCTGAAAGTCATGTTGGCTCTGAGTGAATGGACTGTTATGATACAAGTTCAATAGACACAGATTGTTATTGTCAGAGTCACGTCGAATCTCCTATCTGTATCGAACTGTGTCAAAACGAAAAGGAAAATAAAGCATTTATTTATGTTGGGTCTTTCGTTTTTCAGACTCTATGCTTTCATTATTGTTTGTCAAACGATAACGAAAATACCTGAAATTCAGACGAAAATGCATTTGGACAGAAACGAATGCACATGTCTAATACAAGCGAGATCTCTCCCACTATCTTATGGGCCGCCCATAAGGTGTTAATTCAAGGTCACCTGATCCAAATAGAGGCTAACAGAAGAAAAGAGAGACCAGCAGATATCACAAGACTTACCACTGACCTTGACAAGCTATACCACCTTCACTCAAAGTCACACCCCTTAGTTACTCCACCAAATAAATGGCAAGAGATTAGTACTGGATAAAATTCTCTCTGATCAAACAGAGAAATCTCTTAGATGGTCAAGAGCTAAGTTTCTGTTGCACAGAAATTCAGCCTTGTCCATGTTAGCAAGGAAGCTCAGTCAGTCCTTCCAACCCCCCCACACATACAAATTTAGAACTCCTAACGGCAACTTGGTCTCCCACCCTGCTGAAGTCCTGCAGACTTTTTCTAAATGTTATGCAGACCTACTCTCTCCACCCTCTTCACCTTCTGACCCTGCCCTCAAATCCTGGTTAGACTACCTACCCCTACCTGCTCTCAAGCAAGAACACTTTACGGAATTGAACACCCCATGCTCTGACTCTGAACTTATTAATATAATTAAATCCTTAAAGCCCTCAAAGACCCCAGGCCCCGATGGATACTCAGCCTCATATTTAAAAAAATTGCAAGCCATCCTAGTCTCATACCTCAAATCCCCTTTCAATTACATTCTTAAGGGCAACATTTTCCCAGATGATATGCTCCTCGCTAATATGTCCCTAATCCCTAAACCCAATAAGGATTACTCCCTACCTGAAAATTATAGACCAATCTCAGTTATCAATACAGACCTAAAGATTTTTGGATGATTATTAGCTGACAGACTTTCCAAAATTATCACCTCACTAATCTCCTCAGACCAAACCGTGTTTTATCCCGACTAGACAAATTACTGACAACATTAGACTGGCCTCCAATATTATCCAAGACGCAGACTTACACTCAAACAAAGTATTACTCATAAGTTTTGACATACATAAGGCCTTCGATAGCGTACTATGGCCTTATTTAGAACAGGTGCTTGTGAAGTTTGGCTTTGTAGGGGCCTTTGTTCACGGGTTCTGAGCACTTTATAATCACCCCCGAACACTGATTAGACTTCCGGGCTGTAACTCTGATTATTTCACACTGGGTAGAGGAACCAGACAGGGCTGCCCCCTATCTCCGCTTTTATTTGCCCTTGCCATCGAGCCCCTGGCCCGCTCTATTTGCATGGACCCCAACATTAGAGGTTATATAAAAAGCGACCAGGAGTTCAAATTAAGTCTATATGCGGATGATGTCATTTTATTCTTGACTGACCCAACTGTGTCCCTGTCCAATCTCATCTCCACTTTACACACTTTTAAAGAGATCTCAGGATTGGGGGTCAACCTCTCCAAATGCGCTGCCCTCCCTATAAACTTTCCACCAGATGCCATCACATCAATTCAATCTAACTTTGGGATTTTGATGGAGGGAAAAACCTTATCCTACTTAGGTATCAAATTAGCCCCATCACTTCACAAAATATACCAGGCTAATTGCCCTCCAGAGTGGGAGGTTTGCATACATGGAACCCATACCACATTACGTTCCTAGGTAGAATCCAAGTGGTGAAAATGTCTATACTCCCTAAACTTTTTTTTAGGGCCCTCCCCAATTATGTGTCCCACCAGACGATAGATTTAATTCAGAGGGAGGTAAACAGCTTCGTATGGCAAAACAAAAACCCCCGTCTGGGCAAGAAAATGATTTATAGGCCACAGGATAAAGGCGGACTAGGTTTGCCAAACCTATGGCTATACTACCTTGCTGCCAGATTGTTGCAGCTGGCACAATGGCACACCCCCACTCAAGGCATCCCATGGCTCAGCTTCGATCGAGCCTCAATAGCGCCATATTTTCTTCAGGGACTACTTTGGACCTCGTCGGTTTGCCCCAAAGAGGTTTCCACCCTGAATGGGGTAGTAGGTCAATCATTACATCTATGGGTATTGTATAAGAAAAGTTTTTCATTACTCCCATCCAACCCAGGCTAGCATCATTTATTAAATAGGTGAACAAAATGAGCTGCGCTAAAAACAATAAAACTAGAAAATAATCAAACACCAAAAAACCTAATCAACCTATACCAATAGACGTAAAAACAATATTAAATTGACAGAAAATGTGATTAGTGAATAGTATACATGAATACTAACGTATCGTCATAAAGTGAATAAAGTGTATACTAGACCTAAAATAACATTGATGTGAATATTACAAAAAAAAAAAAACCCACAATAATTAATGTAGATTGACACAAAAAAAGGGTTATAATGTGTGCTAGATCTAAACGAATAGTATTAACTAAAATAGTATTCAAAAAACCATAAAAAGTTCATATGTGATGAAGAAAAAAAATATTTTTTTATAGTCCCAAGATTAATATTGGTTCTTCAAACTTGACATTAAGGTGCAAAAATATCCACAAATGCGTGTATATAAAACAAAAAATTTTTTTCAAAACAATCCTCCACCAGTGAGAAGAGGGGCCGCTTACCAGAGCTTTAGATCCCAGTGTTAGTGAGATCAGTAAGGCAACAGCACAGAGGTTTCTGGGTGAACCGTCACAGGCATCCCACCATCTCCATCTCCAATATGAAGCCTCCAATCGAGAAACGAAGGTGTCGTAGATTGCTGACACCACGCTGTCTCTATCTCCAATACGAAGCCTCCAGTCCGGGAACGAAGGTATCGTGGATCATATATAAAAAATCAAAGACACTCGCATAGCGTAAAACCACTTGGTTTAATAAAGTAAAGTTTAAAAGATTTACACTCACATGCGTAAAGAAAAAACGATCATATAAAAACGAGCCGGCCGGACTCGTGTGCCGCCCGCACTTCCTGGTTGGGCGTAGAACGCGGAGACGTCAGAACGCCTATCTCCCTACGCGCGTTTCGTCACGAACGGACGTGTTCACGGGACGCATCCCGTGAACACGTCCGTTCGTGACGAAACGCGCGTAGGGAGATAGGCGTTCTGACGTCTCCGCGTTCTACGCCCAACCAGGAAGTGCGGGCGGCACACGAGTCCGGCCGGCTCGTTTTTATATGATCGTTTTTTCTTTACGCATGTGAGTGTAAATCTTTTAAACTTTACTTTATTAAACCAAGTGGTTTTACGCTATGCGAGTGTCTTTGATTTTTTATATATGATCCACGATACCTTCGTTCCCGGACTGGAGGCTTCGTATTGGAGATAGAGACAGCGTGGTTTCAGCAATCTACGACACCTTCGTTTCTCGATTGGAGGCTTCATATTGGAGATGGAGATGGTGGGATGCCTGTGACGGTTCACCCAGAAACCTCTGTGCTGTTGCCTTACTGATCTCACTAACACTGGGATCTAAAGCTCTGGTAAGCGGCCCCTCTTCTCACTGGTGGAGGATTGTTTTGAAAAAAAATTTTTGTTTTATATACACGCATTTGTGGATATTTTTGCACCTTAATGTCAAGTTTGAAGAACCAATATTAATCTTGGGACTATAAAAAAATATTTTTTTTCTTCATCACATATGAACTTTTTATGGTTTTTTGAATACTATTTTAGTTAATACTATTCGTTTAGATCTAGCACACATTATAACCCTTTTTTTGTGTCAATCTACATTAATTATTGTGGGGTTTTTTTTTTTTTTTTTTTTTTTTTTTTTTGTAATATTCACATCAATGTTATTTTAGGTCTAGTATACACTTTATTCACTTTATGACGATACGTTAGTATTCATGTATACTATTCACTAATCACATTTTCTGTCAATTTAATATTGTTTTTACGTCTATTGGTATAGGTTGATTAGGTTTTTTGGTGTTTGATTATTTTCTAGTTTTATTGTTTTTAGCGCAGCTCATTTTGTTCACCTATTTAGTTTGATATCGGAGTATTACGATTAGGGTTGCTGCTTATAGGTTGCTTTCTTTTGTTGTTTGAGTAGCGCGGTTTACCTTTTGTACCGTGTTAGCATCATTTATTGGAGACACCTTATTTAAATCTGTTTTCCTCTTCCCTAGGGCCTTTACCTTTTGGATCTCCAAGAATCTGATCACCCTAGATTCCCTACAAAAGAATGGGGTAATCTGCTCTTTCTCATCCTTACAAACCTCCCACTCTCTACCTGGGACTTAATTCTACAAATATTTACAAATTAGACATTTCTATAATACCCACTATCCCCGGAAGGAGACTGAAGACATCTCAATATTTGAAAACCTCTAGAGACAGGGGGAAAATTTTGCTACTTTATAACTACCTGGGTGGTCTCGGCCTACCTGAAAAGTCCATGTTCGATTGGGAGGCGGAGACCGGTCAGGTGCCCCCCCCCCGGAGGAGTGGGGTGACAGGATCACAAATATGCAGTAGTGAAATTACATACAAGATGGTACTACACACCTTCAAAACTTAACAATTTTTTCCCAGCGGTTTCAGAAAGCTGCTTCAGCGGGTGCCCCCGACAAGGGGATTCACTTACTCGTATATGGCAAAAGGTGACCTCCAAAGTGGCAGAGATCACAGTTGTATCAACAATCTTGACACACCAAATGTGCCTACTTTTTGAAGACATTCCTGGCTCTTCCTTCCCCGGAACAATCGCTTTGTTCTGGCGGAGGTACAATGGGAACATGTTATTGAACATATGGCAGCCATACAACTTATGGAGAAAATTTTCCATACCATCATGGACACCATGCCAAATTACGAATTGAAGTGAAAGTTGTGGTTCCCGTAGCACACCCTGGCTCCAGATACTAGTAACAGGCAATCCCCTAAATGAAGTAGCCTAAAGGGAATTGGAAACCAGGCTAGTTTCCCGTAACCTATATTTTATTTTCTTTGTTGAGTTTTAGTTAAAGTGATAGCCTTACAGTTCTTCACTATGTTCTATGTTTCGTTCTCAGCGGTAATGCTAGGCTGTAGTAATGACGCCGGCTAGGCCACTAGTTTGTCTCATCATTGTGGGCGGTCTTTCTAGACAGACCAAAGTATGTAACAGCCTAATTGACACTGATACTCAGTGGCTTTGCTAGGCCCTCTTACCTTTTGAACAAATGTTGAACTTTACTTAATGTACTGGTACCCACAACTTGTTACATTCATTACTCAATGTACTATGTAACTGATGCTTACTGTTACTGCTCTTAATTTTTCAATAAAATCATTTGTATTAAAAAACAAAAAACAAAAAAAAACTGTTGGCTGGTCAGAACGAACTAACAGAATGCACTGAAAATCAAAAACGCCTGAGAAGAGTGAGCTGAAATTCAGGAACGAACGGACAAGAACGCACTGAAAATCAAATATGTAATATAAAAATACGCACTGAAAACCAGATGCAAACTGACTACATGAAATATAAACCAGATACGAACCCACAAGCACAGACTGAAGAGCAGCATCGATCTGAAAAGCTGAAAATTTTAAATCATCTCTAACCAAACTTCTACTAACACGAGATTAGAAGAAGGAACCCAAAGGGCTATTGAACTTCCTCTTTATAGTGCCGTCGTACGTGTTATACATCAGTGCATTCTTGACGATCGGAATTTCCAACAACATTTGTGCAATTGTGTAAATGAAAGACAAGCTTGAGCCAACATCCATCGGAAATAAATCCCAGGATATCATTGTTGGAATTTCCGATCATGTGTACATGGCATAACACTTTGCTTTTACAATCATTTGTTCTTAACATCAACTTCATTGTGTGTATACATATATACATGTTTTCTATTATTTTGTGTATGTTGTAACTGTGCAATGATTTTGACTGAAGTGTTGAGTTTGCTCCGGGTTCAATTGATGTTTTAGATTTTCTCTGGCAGTGGATTTGGACCGAACGCTTGCATCAGATTTGTGTGTAAGTACTGTGTGGTCTAGCCGGGTTTTTTTGCAACCACTAACCACTTCCTGACCACCTCACATACATATACGGCAGCAGAATGGCACTGCTGTGCAAACTGCTGTATAGGTACATCGGCCCCTTTAAGAGCCATAGCAGGCTGCGCAAAGGGGGACTCTATGTGCGTAGCCGGAGTGCATGAGAGTAAGAGCCAGGATTTGCGTGTGTAAACACACAAATCCCTGTTCTGTCATGGGACAGAAGACAGATTGTGTGTTCCCACTAAGTAGATACAACAATGTCTCCTCCACCAGTCAGTCACATCCCCATACAGTTAGAATCACTCACGAGGGAACACATTTAACCCCTTGATCACCCCCTAGTGTTAACCCCTTCTCTGCCAGTGACATTTACACAGTAATCAGTGCATATTTAGCACTGATCGCTGTATAAATGTCAATGGTCCCAAAAATGTGTCAAAAGTGTCCGATCTGTCCTCCTCAATTTCACAGTACCACAAAAAATTGCAGATCACTGCCATTGCTAGTAAAAAAAAAATAATAATAAAAATGCCATAAATCTTTTCCATCGTTTGTAGAAGATATAACTTTTGCGTAAACCAATCAATATACACTTATTGCGATTTTTTTATTTTATTTTTACCAAAAATATGTAGAAGAGTATTTATGCCATATCACAAAAAATGACTTGGTCAGGAAGGGGGTAAATTCTTCTGAGGCTGAAGTGGTTAATTGGTTAGTTCACCTGTAACTTAATGACGACACATTAGAGCAGTATATAGGTGATTGTGGTGACTAGTTTCACTAGCACTTGTCATATGAAGCTTCAATAAAAGATTCTGAGTTGCTGCACTCCCAAAAATCCATTTCCTTTCTGGTAATGTTTAAAACACATTTCAAAGCTCATTAGAGTTGGGTGAACAGTTCAGCCCGAGCATGAGTTCGGGCTGTACATTAGCTGTTCACCAGTTCAAAGAATACCTTAGTTCAACCGTTTGTTCACCCTGCCGAATGATCACAATGCACTGCGCACTGTGAAGCCCTGATTGTATGAAGCAATGAAAGTTTTGCCCAATCAGGGCAGAGACCACTGTCAGAGCCATGATTGGAAAAAGTAAGGACTCCAAGACTATCCAATCATGGCTCTTTGCTCTTGGTTCGCCCCACACTTTCAAAATATCCTCCTCATAGGGGCCATCTGCAGTGTGATATTGGCATGGAGAGAGTTAGAACAGGGCTTTGTTCAGTGCTGCTAGCGAGATAGTGTGCTATTGTGCTTCTATTGTCAGTGCAGAATATCAGTTTAGGGTGAATCTAGTAATAGTTCAGTGTGAGTGTAGTGTGACCATTCAATTTTACTTTAGTGTCAGTTTATTTTGTCAGGGCAGGTTTCCTACAGTATATATAAATGCATTACTGCACGTTTAAGGCAGTATATATCAGTGCATTACTGTATGTTTAATGCAGTATATAACGGTGCGTTACTGTATGTTTAATACAGTGTATATCCGTGCGTTACTGCATATATATATATTTTTTTAACATATAAATGTTTATTAAGGTACAAGGCACATACATCGCAATGCAAGAAACAAGAAGACACTGGTACATAGTATAAACAACAGAAAAAAACAAGTCAGCCATGAGCAATGCAAAATAAAGATTCCACAATTGGCCTTCAGATCATATATCTTATTGCGGGGGTGCATAATTCTGAAATGCTACCGAATTAATACAAGGAGGGGGGGTAGGGGACCCCTAAGGTACAGGAGGAGGAAAGGAGGGGATGGGAAAAAGAGGGGAGTGGAAAGGCAAAAAGGACACACGAAAAGGAGGATGAAGAGGAAACATATGGATACCAATGTAGGATTCAAGAGGTAAGGACACAAACTCTTATTGGGGAACTAATGCACAATGCTGACATTAAAGACAGGATAGAATCTCAGACCATCCCATTACCCCAAGAGTCTATCCATGCAGACCAAAATTTGTCAAACTTCTTTGGGCACTTACGATTCAAATAAGTTAGCTTATACAAGGGCAATACCTTATTCACAGCTGACTGTCAAGAAGCGAACGAAGGAGCGTGAGAGAACTTGCAGCAAAGGAGTATATTTCTTCTTGCATAAAAAGAAGCATAACAAATGAACCATTTAACATATCTATTCATATGAGAGTCCTCAAAAACATTAAGTAAAATTTTTGTGTCCAATCGGAGAGTCAAATCACAAACCGAGTTAACGTCAGAAACTACCTGCTGCCAATATATCTGTAGGGATGCAAAAGACCACACCATATGGAAAAAAGAGGCTTCTGGGTTTTGGCATTTTGGGCATTCTGAGGAATGCCTGGCAACCATTTACTCATCTGCATGAGTAAATGGTCACCAGGCGGTGAGGGGTGTAATGCACCCTATGGAGAAATTTAATCTGGATAAATCTATCTCTAATGGAGATCATTGTGGTGATATATGAGCCCTAACAATCCTCCCATTCCTCCTCATGAGTACAACCTACCCATCTTAGCAGCATAGGCCATTGACAGGCGCAGGTAGAGGGAGGAAAGAGGTCTATTCAACACTCCAGAGATTAATAGACACTTAATGGGATAACACTCCAATGGAATCCTTGAGAGGAACTGTCTGCCAAAGGCATGCTTAAGCTGCAGGTATCTAAACATCCATTTGGGCAACTGAAAGGCTGCCTTAAGCTCAGGGAATGCCTGAAGACATCCCTCCACCACTACATGTTTGAGGTCCACCACAACTCGGAAGGCTCAAATACTATGGTCCGGAATTGTGCTCATGTGTGGGAGAGAAGGATTTCCCCACAAAGGGATATGAATCATGATATTTGGCCCTAACCCTATGCCATACCTGCACAGTAGTGCACATTAGAGATGTAATTTCAGGGTGATCTTTAGGGCCTCTAAAAAACAGGTTGCTAAGGATCGAATAGGATCCTACAATGGTGGCCTCCAGAGTCACAGCAGGGTTATCCTTAGGCTGAGAGAACCACCGTCAATACCAGTGGCCAATACTGCTGCCCAAAAATAGAACTGAAAGTTAGGAAGTGATAGTCCGCCCATATCAAGAGACAGTTGTAATGTGGAGAGGGCCAGTCTTGGAGTCCCTCCTGCACATATAAAACTAGTGAGTATAGCATTTATCCTATGAAAAAAGGAGCACAGTATTGGCAGAGGAGTATTATGAAAGAAATGCAGAAATAAACCATCTTAATTAAATTGACTCTGCCTACCGGGATAAGTGGGAGGGACTGCCATGAGGTACATTGTTGTGAGAATTGGCTTAATGGATGCTCCAAATTGAGGGTATATTACGAGTGTAGGCCCCCACCAACCCAAATACCTAAATATTTAAACTCCTCCACCCAACTAAGCAGGGTACCTGATGGTGGCTTAGGGTCCATGTAATAAATGTGGGACCCAACCCAAATTTTTAGAGAACAGCCCAGAGGTAGGTCCACTCCACGGACTCAAATGCCTTTTCTACATCCGAAGAGACCACCAACCATGGGCTGTGCTCATCCTTAGCCAGATGTGTAAATAATCTACGGATATTGATGTCTGTTCTACTGCTCGGCATGAACCCAGTCTTATTCAGATGCACCGATGCTGTGATAACTTTGTTGAGGCACAAGGCCAATACCTTAGCCAGAATCTTAACATCTACCTTAAGTAGTGAAATGGGCCTATAAAAGGAGCCCCAGGTCTTTGCCAGGCTTAGGAAGGATAACTATCTCCACCTCCCTCATTGATGGAGGCAAAGCCCCTGAGTCCTGTATTCAGGCCAACATCTTATGATAAAGGGGAAGGAGAGTCCTCATACGTTTTAAAGAATTCCTCTGGGAACCCATCAGGGCCTGGGAATTTTCCTGTTTGCATGGATTTAACCACATTTTGTATTTCTTCTAAAGTGATAGGGCTATCCAACTTATCCCTGTAGGAGGCAGTCAGGCAGGGAAGGTCTATATCCATCAAGTAGGCAGCCACCTCCTGCTCTGAGCACATCATCTTGGAGGTATAGAGGTCCCTGTAATAAGCGACATAGCATTCATTTATTTGGCCCGGGTCTGTCAGCACCCCTCCATCATAGTCAGCAATGCTTGGGATAGAGACGGGTGTGTTACTGCACGTTTAATGCAGTATATATCAGTGCATTGTTGCATATTTACTGCAGTATATGTGGGTGTGTTACTGTATGTTTAACGCAATATATTTAAGTGCATTAGTGCACGTTTACCACAGTATATTACAGTGCGTCAGTGCAGTTTTACTGCAGTATTTTGTAGTGTGTCCACAGAGTGTGTCATTGTAATGAGTTCTCAAGTTAAAGTGTACCAAACACCACTTTTTATTGATTAAAGTGCATCCACATATACATTTCCACCTCTTTATTACATTTTGTTAATAAGCGCCCCTCTCCCCATCATGTCTCGGAGGCCAACAAGGAGAGGCAGACGTGTCAGCAGTGTATGTGTCCACAGGCAAAGGTGGACATGGTCTGTCATCAGGCAGGGCATCATTTCCTCTGTTTAGTGATTTTGCCCATGCCAACCAACCACAGCATGCAGAGGAGATGGTGGACTGGCTTACTAAACCATCATCATCCTCCTCATCCTCCGTCACCCAAGCAGAGACTAGTGCGCAGTCCACTGCAGCTACCAGAGTGGCTTGTTCTGCCTCCTTGTCCACAGATAGTCCTGCCATAGCACCAACATCAGGCATGGAGTAGTCAGCTGAGTTATTTAAACACAGTGTCAGTCATGCCGCGTACACACGATCAAACAAGCGGGTGGAAAAGTCTGGCAAACTGAAGTCCGCCAGACATTCCCGCCCGTGTGTGGCTTCCGGCATACTTTTTTGACCCGAAAGTACGGCGGACTTAGAAAGTAGTTTTACACTCCAATCTTCCCACCGGACTCACATTTCGGCGGACAATCCGGCCGTGTGTGCGCCAGTCCGCCGTACTTTTGAAATGAACAGACTTTTCCCGCCTGGAGAAAAGTCCGCTCATTTCGAGCGGGTCTCCAGGTAGGCGGGGCCCGCGAAGGAGACGTCGCTGGCCCCGCCACCTGGTATGGACTTAAAGGGGAACCCCAACACCCAAAAAATCGGCGTGGGGTCCCCCCAAGTCCACAACAGACCCTTGTCCGAGCACGCTACCCGGCCGGCCAGGAAAGGAGGGGCGAGCGAGCGCCCCCCCTCCTGAGCCGCACTAGGCCGCGTGCCCTCAACATGGGGGGTGCCTTGGGGAAGGGGGGGCCGTGCGGCCCCCCCACCCCAAAGCACCTTGTCCCCATGTTGATGAGGACAAGGGCCTCTGGAGATGTTGACTCGACGTTCTCTCCGGCCACAATGCCAGGGACGCGCTGCAACTTATATAGGGACAAGGGGCGGTGTCACATGGGTTGATGTCACATGGGTTGGTGTCACATGGGTTGGTGTCACATGGCGACAGTCCCAGCATCCTCCGGGACTGTGACATCGTAAGGGGGTGGGGTCACCATGTGACACCAACCCATGTGACATCAACCCATGTGACACCGCCCCTTGTCCCTATATAAGTCGCAGCGCAGCGCGTCCCTGGCATTGCGTCTGGAGAGAACGTCGAGTCAACATCTCCAGGAGAAGAAGGAGAAGAAGAAGAAGAAGAAGAAGAACGGAAGGCGGCGGCGGCGGCGACAACAGAAGACCGGGCCACCGCCTGTAAAAGAGCTATAAGAAGGCGCGGTGGCCCGGCAGAAGAACCGAAGAGGGGGACAAGACTCCCGAAGTCGGAATAAGAGGCCGCGGCGACGAAGAAGAATGCCGGGCTCCTCCGCTAGTAAAAGAGCTACAAGAAGATAGTGGAGGAGTCCGGCGAGAAGACCCCCGAAGACGGAAGACCCCCGGAGCTGTGCAATAAATTATTTTATCTTGTGTGTTGTGTTTTTTTTTGTAATTTATTTTACAGGTGAATGGGTAGGGGTACATTGTACCCCATACTCATTCACATAGGGTGGGGGGCCGGTATCCGGGGGCCCCCTTATTAAAGGGGGCTCCCGGATTCCGATAAGCCCCCCGCCCGCAGACCCCGACAACCAACGGCCAGGGTTGTCGGGAAGAGGCCCTTGTCCTCATCAACATGGGGACAAGGTGCTTTGGGGTGGGGGGGCCGCGCGGCCCCCCTTCCCCAAGGCACCCCCCATGTTGAGGGCACGCGGCCTGGTACGGCTCAGGAGGGGGGGCGCTCGCTCGCCCCTCCTTTCCTGGCCGGCCGGGTAGCGTGCTCAGACAAGGGTCTGTTGTGGACTTGGGGGGACCCCCACGCCGATTTTTTTCGGCGTTGGGGTTCCCCTTTAAGTCCATACCAGGCGGCGGGCCCCGCCTACCTGGAGATGCGCTCGAAATGAGCGGACTTTCCTCCGCGTGTGTGGGCGAGTCCGTTCATTTCAAAAGTAGGGCGGATAGTACGGCGGATTTAGTACGCCGTATTAGTCCGCTGAAAAAGTGCCGTGTGTGGGCAAGTAGCCCGTTCGGAAAGTCCGACGGACAGTCTGGCGGGAAGTCCGCCAGACTAAGTACGTCGGACAGACGGCTATGTGTGTACGCGGCTTCACTTGCCCCTTCATGATGCTCAGCCATTAATTGATTCAGATCTTGGTTCTGAAATTGAGTTATCTGAGAACTCTCAGGTTTAAGCCATCTGGTCCTGGTGATTTATTTATTAAAGTGTAGCTCCACTTTTGTTGAGAAAAAAACATTCCCACCTGGGTGATCTATGTACATTACAAGGATTAAAACAACCTCTGTTGCAGATTCCTACCTTTTTGTTATTCTGAAGAAATCCATGTGTGTTTGTGCTTCTAGGCTGAGTGGTAGTGGTTTCATAATTTTCAGTCAGCTGTGGCAGCTACAAGGCACTTTTTTTCTATATTTGCCAATTTTTCCCCCCCACGAAAGTGGAGTTACCCTTTATTTGTATTAATTTATTAAGTCTTTCCTTCATTCTGGCCTCTGTGACATCATCAAAATCTACGGGGGGGGCGATTAACTCCTAAATAAACAGACACCCATGCTGGTAAGACGTTGCCATGGCAACAATACAACAGCCGCGTTGCGACGTGAGACGTATAATAGGACAGATAGCGTGATTGCAGAACGTAAGCCAAATGGAAAATATATGTAAAAAACAGCCAAAAAATATCTAACGAGGGCAGAGCAAAAGAAAAAAGAGATCCCCTGCGCAGAGAAGCGCCACAGTACAGTCTCCTCAAAAGTACCAAAAGCGAAGAGGGAGCTTCACCGACACAATACATGGACATGCCATGAATTTACCAAGGGGTCGTCAAAGCTCACAACACACATATGTGAGGGCATGCGGCCCCTGGGTGCGCTGGGTGGAAGTCACTGATGACTAGGGATGAGCCAAACACTCCCCCCGGTTCGGTTCGCACCAGAACTTTCGAACGGACCGAAAATTCGTGTGAACTTTAGAACTCCATTGAAGTCTATGGGACTCCAATGTTCGAAATAAAAAGTGCTAATTTTAATGGCTAATATGAAAGATATTGTCCTAAAAAGGGTTTGGGGACCTGGCTCCTGCCCCAGGGGACATGAGTCAATGCCTAAAATGTTTTTAAAAACGGACGTTTTTTCAGGAGCACTGATTTTAATGATGATTAAAGTGGAAAAAAAAGTGAAATATTCCTTTAAATATAGTGCCTGGGGGTGTCTATAGTATGCCTGTGAAATGCCACGAGTTTCCCGTGTTTAGAACAGTCCCTGCACACAAAATGACATTTAACGGAAAAATTTTTTTTTAAAACCGCTTGCGGTTTTAATGTAATATCTGGTTCCGGTAATACGGATGAAAATCATTGAGAAAAATGGCATAGGTAGCCCCCCCTGCCCATTACCAGCCCCTTTGGGTCTTGTACGGATATTAAGGGGAAGCCCGTACTCATATTAAAAAAAGGAAAGGTGTGGGCCCCCAGGCCCTATATACTCTGAACAGCAGTATACAGGCAGTGCAAACAAGACAGGGACTGCGTAGGTTTGTTGTGTTAAGTAGAATCTTTTTGTTATTTTGAACTAGTACATTTTTAAAGTGTAGCTCCAGTAAAAAAATCGATTTTTAAGCTTTTAGGAAAACATAGGGAAGGGTTATCACCCCTGCATAATTTGTTTTGCCGTCCGTCTTTTGTCATCTCACTTCCTGTTGTCTCCTTCCATTTGCAAGTAGGAGACGTTTGTAAGTTGGATGTTTAAAAGTAGGGGCCTGCCCTATATGCTCTGCAGAAACGGGGGCCTTAGATGTTGGTGTTGCCACAACAGTGTAAGCCCTCAAAGTGACTCTTGGTGGGTGCTGGAGCGCCCTGCTGTGAACGATTATATCAAGAATTGTAATTACATGCCATTGTTGAACAGTGGTAGAAAAATTGGGCCTTTGGTGGTTGTGGTGGTGGTGCTGGTGCCACAACACTGTAAGTCCTCACAGTTACTCTCGGTGGGCACAGGAACGGGCCCTGCTATGAAATATTATATCAAGAATTGTAATTGCATGCCCTTGTTAAACAGGGGCTGAAAAATTGGGCCTTAGGCACTGCTTGCTGGTGCCACAACACTGCAACCTCTCCCAGATACTCTAGTTGGAGTGCAGGAATGAGCCGTGCTGCAAATAATTGCATCAAAAATTGTATTACATGCCCCTGTTATACAGGGGCTGAAAAATTAGGCCTATACACTGCAACCTCTACCATTTACTCTAGTTGGATTGCAGGAATGAGCCCTGCTGCAAAGCATTGCATCAAAAATTGTAATTACACGCCCCTGTTAAACAGGGGCTGAAAAATTGGGCCTTAGGCACTGGTGCTGGTGCCACGACACTGCAACCTCTCCCATATACTCAATTTGGAGTGCAGGAATGAGCCCTGCTGCAAAGCATTGTATCAAAAATGTATTACATGCTGATACAAGCTAGAGGAAGTGGTGTAATCTGAAAATCCATTCAAAGATACAGCAAGACTGACAAGATTCTAAATATCATGTGAATGAGGGTTAAGGAAACGCACTGGGATGGACGTGTGAGGAGAGAGCTCCCGCTAGTCCGGGAGATGATCAGCAGCTGTGGCCAATAACCCGCCTCTAAGTCCCCCCCTGGGAGACAGAACACTATGATTGAGGAGGAAGCTGGGCGGATGACTGAAAATTATATGGCCAAGAAGAGGCTTACTAGGCAGTGATCGGCGGTGAGATCCCGAGGCTGCGGGAAGCTGATTTGGTCACCATCTGTGCACTGGGAAACGGGTCTGCGGAAGCGGATTCGGGCGGAAGAGAGATCCTCAAGGAGATGCCATTACCATGGTCACATAGAGAGAGGGGACGACGCTGGGCACCGAGGCTGCACGAGGGCACTCCGGAGACCCGCCGAGCTCTGACCAGAACTGCCGAGGATTAGACGAGCTCAGCCCAAAGGGCAAGGAAAAGAGCCGAATACATTACGAGATCAGCCGATCTCCGCTAAGCTCTGTGTATCTCTGAAAAGATACACAGGCGTGAGAAAGTGGGGTTGTCCAGGGAGATACGGGAGATCAAAGTAAAAAAAAAAAAAGGAGGATGTTTGAAGTGAACTGAAATATTACTGCTCCTGGGAAAAGTGTGAGTGGAGAGCAATTAGCTATATGAAAGAGGTGCACTGTAAAGTATTGAAGAGACATTAGAATTGTGTGGTAAATCTGAAATTGTATAAAGTGCACTGAGTATTGAATATCTTCAATGATTCCTGGATTGAGAGCTGCAACTTAAAGTGGTGATAAGAATAACGATGGAATAGGGGTTGATTTGAATGTGGCTGATTATAAGACATTACTAAATAGGGAAAGTTATAGAAGGTCACGGCAATTTAGCAGCTGTATATATCCAAACATCGGACAGTATACCGGGTTACAATATAGAGGAAAAGGGTATGTTTCCACCCCTCTCCTGCTTTCCCCCCGCCCCTCTTTTTTTTAAAAAAAACAATATGCCACCCAAAAGTGCCCATAGTCAAAAATCAAAGCCCTTGTACACACGGTTGGAGAATCCGTCGGAATGTGTCCTATCGGACCACGTTATCGGATAATCCGACTATGTGTAGTATGCATCGGACTGATTCCGTCGGAATATCCGTCAGACCCAATTTTCCAACTTGTTGGAAATATTTCCCAACCAACTGGTTCGATCGGACATACTCCGATCATGTGTAGAGAATTTTGATCAGACCAAGTGCCACGCATGCTCAGATCAAATTCCTACATCAAAGCTATTGGCTACTAGCCTGAACGTAGTCCCATCGTAATGAAATTACGTCATCACGTTCTGAATGATCGGATTTTTCGACAACTTAGTCCGACCGTGTGTATGCAACAGTTTCGGACAAGATCCGACGGACAAAATCCGTCGGACAAAATTTGGTTGGCAGAATGTCCGACCGTGTGTACAGGGGCAAAGAGGGGTTCAGCGGGCGGTGTAGTGAAAAATCCACTTAAACCTCAATCGGCACAAAAATCAGATATCAAGGGATTTTTCTTACTTTCAAAAGATTTTATTTTATGACAAAGGCACTTACAATAACATACCAGTAAAACAAACAATCTTCAGCGGGGTAGGCCCGCTGTCACAGTGCAAGTATGAATAAATGAAGACAGTTGTGGAAGACAGACAATAGCAAATAGGTACAAACATCCTGCCCCGCCACAGCGAGGGGCTAAACAATAGAACTAAGGGTCACCCCCCGTGAGGAGCCCATCTAAGATATCCGTGAGGGGTAACAACCAGGAGCCCCCACCCCAACACCCCTAAGAGGGATCTTGCTGTGTCAGGGAGGGGGCGTACCCTCCCGGGTCCCCCCTTTCTTAAAGGGAGAAAGTATGCGATGAGCTGTCCACAGTGGGCACCTCAGCAATCAATTTGTCTGTACGGTGAACCTGTCAATTATAGCTCTGTTGAGCAAACCATAAAAACAGGAAATCAAGAAGGACAGATGAGAGAAGAGGGGAAGAAAAGAGGAGGACAGAGTGGTAAAGGGGGGTAAGCTATTTCCGAAAAGGGTGGTGGGGTACAGTGGCAGAATGCTTAGCACTCAATAAAAGAGGGAGAGCTTTAAGGATGACATCTGGTCGCTAAGGTAGAGCCTGGGGGCATTCCCGGCAGCAGGGATATTCCCATGTAGCGGGCCCAAGGGTCCCACACCTTTCTAAATTTAGGCGTGGTATCCGACAGAATGCCTGACAGTTTTTCTTGGGACATTATCCAGGAAATCTTCCTCTTAACTGCGAGGAAGGAGGGTCTGGGTTGCTTCCAGACGGAGGCAATCACAATTTTGGCTCCTAAGAGGATAAAATGGGTTCGTTTCTGAGTGTAACCAGGCAACAAAGGAGCAGGGGCATTGAGCAACGCAACGTCAGGAGTTTTTGGAACCCGGCAGCCTGTGACCTTGTGAATCAAGTTAAATATTTTAGTCCAGAACGATCGAAGCCTAGGGCATTCCCACCAGATGTGGATCATGGAGCCACGAAGTTGGCACCCCCTAAAACATAAGGGGTTTGCCGTGGGATACATTTTGGCTAGCCTGGCTGGAGTGAGGTACCACCTGGTTATCAATTTGATGCTAGCCTCCATGAGTGAGGTGTTTTGGATCCCACGAAAGGATCTGGCTAGGGCCAGCTGCCAGGTTTCAAGACTGCCAGAGGTCTGAAGGTCAGATTCCCATGCTGTCATATAGGGGGATTTGCCAATTGGGGCAGTGAGAGCCGCATAGATTACTGAAATACCACCCCTCTGCTCCCCGATCTTACCACACCAGGCTTCGTAATCAGTAAAGGGGGGAGGAAGGGGCTTGTTCTTCCAAAGTGAGTGTAAGAAGTGAGATATTTGTTGGAAGCGGAACCTCTCTGAGTCTGGTAGCTCTAAGTGTTCGATACAATAAGCCAGGGAAATTGGACCCCTGGAAGTGAAATAATGACCTATCCTGTATAGTCCCTTGTCCAGCCACCACCTGAAGGCCTCAATATTCAGGCCAGGGGGAAAATCGTGATTACGGAAAATGTGAGCAAGGGGTCTTAAAGTGGAAACCAGGGAAGGCTCTCTGCAGAGACCGTCCCATAGGGCGCAGGAGTGAGAGAGGGATGGAGACAAGATGGGCGACCTGGCTTTGGGTGGACACCACAATAGATAATCTAGTGTAAAAGAGGGTACGGAGCAGCGTTCAATGGACAGCCAATCCGGTTTCTCGTATTTGGAGTAGAGCGTGGAGAGTTGGGCCAGGCGAGCTGCAAGGTAATATTTGTGAAGATTAGGCAGACCCAACCCACCCCTGCGTCTGTGCAGGAATAGCGTGTTTTGCGAGAGATATATTTTTGTTGCTTTGTTGCTCCAGATATATTTCAGTATTTTGCCTTGCAGGGAGCAGAGGTGGTCCTTCCGGACCGGTATGGGGAGGGCTCGGAAATAGTATAGGATTTTGGGAAGAAGGGTCATTTTTATGGAGTTAATCTGGCCAAGCCAGGATAGTTCGTGTTTAGACCATGAACGGAGATCAGTTTCCAACTGTCTGTATACCGTATATACTCGAGTATAGGCCGACCCGAATATAAGCCGAGGTCCCCAATTTACCCCCAAAAAACTGGAAAAAATTATTGACTCGTGTATAAGCCGAGGGTGAGACATGCCTGTCCATCCCTGTGTGTCGTCCATCCCTGTGTGTGTCCATGCATCCGTGTGTGTGTGTGTCCATGCATCCGTGTGTGTGTGTGTGTGTCCATGCATCCGTGTGTGTCCATGCATCCGTGTGTGTGTGTGTCCATCCATCCCTGTGTGTGTGCATGCATCCGTGTGTGTGTGTGTGTGTGTGTGTGTGTCCATGCATCCGTGTGTGTCCATCCATCCCTGTGTGTGCATGCATCCGTGTGTGTGTGTGTGTGTGTGTGTGTGTGTGTGTGTGTGTGTGTGTGTGTGTGTGTGTGTGTGTGTGTGTCCGTGCAGCCTACCTGTGTCCAGCCTGCCTGTGTCCGTCCCGGCCTGCGTCCCGTCCCGGCCTGCGTCCTGTCCCGGCCTGCGTCCCGTCCCGGCCTGCGTCCCGTCCCGGCCTGCGTCCCGGCCCGTCCCGCAGCTCTTCGTCGGTGGCCATTCTAGGATTCAAAAGCCGCGCCTCCGTCGGTGATAGGCGGAACACTCAATTTCCCACTGACTGCTGGGAAATTGAGTGTTCCGCCTATCGGATGTCCGTGATAGGCGGAACACTCAATTTCCCAGCAGTCAGTGGTCCGCCTATCATGGACGTCCGCTCATCCTCATACTACGGACGAGGATGAGAGGACGTCCGTGATAGGCGGAACACAGACTGCTGGGAAATTCAGTGTTCCGCCTATCACAGGCGAAGGCGGAGACGGAGGCGCGGCCTTTGAATCCTAGAATGGCCGCTGTCTGTCTGCTCGACACGCTGATCGGGCAGACAGACAGCGATGACTCGAGTATAAGCCGAGGGGGGCACTTTCAGCCTCAAAAAAGAGGCTGAAAATCTCGGCTTATACTCGAGTATATACGGTAGTTTGGGGTAATTGTGGGCATACAACATCTCCATCTTAGGTGTCAGGGAGACACCCAAATATTGGATGGCAGTGTCACTCCATTTGAACGGAAAGGATTGTTTGAGTGAGATAACTTGGTGGGTGGGAAGAGAAATATTCAGTGCCACAGACCACAGAAGCACAGTGGTGTAGTGGTTAGCACTCTCACCTAGCAGTAAGAAGGGTCGCTGGTTCAAATCCCAACCACGACACTACCTGCCTGGAGTTTGCATGTTCTCCCTGTGCCTGCGTGGGTTTCCTCCGGGTACTCCGGTTTCCTCCCACACTCCAAAGACATGCAGGTAGGTTAATTGGCTTCTGTCCAAAATTGGCCCTAGTATATGAACAGGGACCTTGGATTGTGGGCTCCTTGAGGGTAGGGACTGATGTGAGTGTGCAATGTACAGGGATAGGGACAATTGTAGACACTCACTCAGGTTGAACTGGATGGACTGGTGTCTTTATTCAACCTAACTAACTATGAAACTATGAGACTTAGAGTAATTGACTTGTAAGCTTGAGACCTTGGCAAAGTCGTCCAGTACTCGAGATAAATTGGGCAAGGTTGTGAGGGGGGAAGTAAGGAATAACAGTATGTCGTCTGCAAAGAGTCCGCATTTGTGCGTTTGGCTGCCACACTGGACACCTCCAATCTCAATATTGTGGCGGACTGCTATCGCTAGCGTTTCAATGGCTATTGCAAATATGAGAGGTGAAAGGGGGCACCCTTGTCTAGTCCCTCTAGTAATGGGAATGGGAGTGGACAGGTATCCCTGAAGTCGAATTTGGGCCCTCGGCTGGGAGTATAAGGCCCGTAGTAAGCCAAGGAAGCGAGCCCCAATTCCCCACCTGTCAAAGAGCTGGAAGATGTACTGCCAGGAGACCGAGTCGAAAGCCTTCTGGATATCTAAGGAAAGGAGAAAGCCCGATTGTTTGGGTCCCCCTTCCCAATTAGACTGCAGAATGGAGATAATGTCAACCGCCCTCCGAATTTGATCAGGTCCCTGCCTGCCAGGGATAAATCCAACTTGGTCCTTGTGGACATAGCGTCCGATAAAGGAGGCCAGCCTATTAGCCATAACTTTCGTAAGAATTTTGAGGTCATTATTAATGAGGAATATCGGCCTGTAGTTACTGACATCCTCCAAGTTCTTATCAGGTTTGGGTATGACCGTGATGTACGCCTTGTTAAGGTGGGGATCTAGGGGGCTTCCATTAGCTTTATGATTGCCGAGATTGGCCAGGTGGGGGGCAAGCGTGTTGGCAAAGGCTTTATAGTAAGGGATCGAAAGGCCGTCGGGGCCTGGG
This sequence comes from Lithobates pipiens, assembly GCF_037356315.1. NCBI lineage: Eukaryota > Metazoa > Chordata > Amphibia > Anura > Ranidae > Lithobates > Lithobates pipiens. The sequence goes on from NW_027507784.1 coordinate 236,843,642, forward strand.
GCGGAGCTTTTTTTGAGTTCCTTTATGACTCCCAAAATCTCCTCCGTCTGAAAGGGGCATTCCATGACTTGTTTGTGAGCGTCCGATAAGACAGGGATGGGGAGTCCCTCCAGAAACTGTGGAAGAAGGTTTGCTTTGGGAGATGGAGGACTGCTGTAAAGAGAGGTGTAAAAATCCTGAAAGGCATTCAGAACTGTGACCGGGTTAGACGTGGGCGGGCGTCCCGCACTTCTGATCCGGGGGAGGGTGCTTAGCTTGGTTCTAGGGGAGAGTCTATTAGCCAGGAGTGTGCCTATTTTGTCTGCCTGTGAGTAAAACTTGTGGCCAGACCACCTAACCGATTTTTCTGCTTTCGTGGTAAGAGCGAGATTAAGTTCTAAACGAGTCTTGTCAAGCAAGGAGGTGGGGGTGCGGAGGGGGTCCTTTTTGTGAAGAGCCCTGAGTCTAGAGTATTCCTCTTCTAGCTTCAGGATGGTTGATTGCCTTTCCCGTTTTATTTGAGTTCCTAGTTGAATGAGTTTTCCCCTAATGAATGCTTTGTGCGCCGCCCACAGGGTTTCGGGGGAGACCTCAGGTGTCGCATTAATAGAAAAATATTCCTGCAGTGCTTTGTCAAGATCCATAATTCGTGATGGCTCTGACAGGAGAGATTCGTTCAACCTCCAATGTCTGGGGTGTCTCCCACTCGAACCCCCGAGGGCCGTCACAATTACCAGAGAGTGATCCGAGACCACCGTGTCAGTGATGGAGGCTTTGAGCACCCGGGGTAGGAGCGAAGAGGGCACAAGTATGTGGTCAATCCTTGCATAGGATTGGTGTGGTGCTGAGAAGTGGGTATAGTCTCTCTTTGTGGGGTTTAATTCCCGCCAAGCATCGGATAAACCATGAGCGTGGAGCAATTTGGCGATCCACAGGCTTGCCTTCGTGGGCCGGGTTAATCGGGCCTGAGAGGAGGAGGATTTATCGAGGCCTTGATCAAAGGCGACGTTAGAGTCTCCTCCGACTATAACCGTCCCCTCTAAGAGAGGCGCAAGGGTGCGCAACAAGGATTCAAAGAATTTGACCTGTCCTGTGTTCGGAGCATAGTAGGAGACCAGGGAATAAAGGTGATCTCCCACAGTACCCTTTACAAGTAAAAACCTGCCCTCCGGATCCGCCTTTTCAAAACTTTTATTGAATTTGCACGTTTTGGCTATCAGAATGGCCACCCCCTTGGTTTTGGAATCTGCGTTGGCTAGGTAGAACTGAGGGAAGTGGGCGTGAAGGAACTTGGGACTATACTGGATAGGAAGGTGCGTTTCTTGAAGTAGAATTATATCCAGATTCAGGGATTTATAGTAATCAAGAGCTTTTCTACGTTTGACGGGGGAATTAAGGCCCTGTATGTTGTGGGTAGCTATCTTGAGCCTAACAGCTTGTTGATCAGCCATGGAGCAGAGGGGGAGCCCAGCATCTGAAGACGACCTCACTTACCCAGTCAGTGGCGGGGTTCCCGGCAACAGCGTTGGGATAGACGGCCTGTGATTTTCTCGTGGAATACATTGCCGACCGGGTTAGCTCAGCCATACCTGAAAAAAACAACAGTGTCATGTAAACATTCAACAGGAGTAGCTTACCACCTAGTGGGGAGACAGAAAGAGATAGGGCAAGGAAAGAAAGTGTTCCTGAGATAGGAAAGGGGAGATCAGGGCAGGGGACACCCCCCGAAATCCCGAGAAAGAACAGTGTAAACAGCTGACCCATAAGGTCAGATGTCCCGACCCTCAGGCACCCGAGCGAGACCGAGGGAGGGGGAGTTGCGCAAGTGGTCCCTCGCGGAACTGGGGACCCCTAGTCGGGAAACAACCCGATCTGTTGATTCAACAGTATACAACAATAGCAGTTAAACAAAAATAAAGAACTTAAGGCACGGCCAAACATAGTGTTTAGGGGACACTGGGGCTGATCAGTAAAAGCCAGTCATTAACCAAAAAGTGGGGTTACATATCCGGGGTGAGTGCTGGGGACTGCAGCCCTCTATAGAGTCCTTTAAGCAGCCCGGAGGGCCTATTTCGAGGGGGGGCAGATAACGTGAGGGGTTGTGGGCAGTCCAGAAGGTGGAAGGAAGACTGCATAGCGTCCAGGGCTATCAAAGGCAAGGGGGAAAGGGGTAGCACAGGTCCTAGGAAGGGGGAGGGCAACAAAGGTGAAGGACCAAACTTCCAATGGTTGGGGAAAAGTCCTCTGGCCCTCTCTAGGACCTCGGACGGTCAGACACACAATGGAGAGTCAAAGTAGGGGCTGGAATATTACTCAGGTGGGTGCATTGTCCTTGACCTTCTTGGCTCTTCCGGAGGTCCACAACGGGGATTGTGGGCTGTTAGGCGTGGGCCGTTTGTGTGAGCCCTGGCCAGAGTTAGAAGTGTCCATGTCAGCTTCTTGAGAAATGATTTTTAACCTGGTGAGGAGCTTTTCCCCCTCGGGGAATGTGGAGAAAGCAAATGACTGCCCTTTGTCCGTGAACCTGACCGCAAATGGGAATGCCCACTTGTATTTTATGTCTCTTTGTGACAGTGCAAGCAAGAGGGGTTTCAGGACTCTCCGTCTCTGTATGGTGGAGGGGGAGAGGTCCGCAAAGATCTGAACCTGGTGGCCCTGGTATATGACGTGTTGCAGGGATCTAGCTCTCTTCATAACTTCTTCTCTCACCGAAAAATGGTGTGGCTTGGCCAGTACATCACGCGGAGTGCCATCCTTCCTAGGGGGGCCAAGGGTTCTGTGGACCCGGTCGAGTTCTAGTTTAGGAGCTGGGATGTCAGGGATTAGCTGAGTAATGAGGTCATGCACTGCCTTGGACACATCAGTTATCGATTCTGGAAGCCCTCGATATCTGATGTTGTATCTGCGTGACCTATTTTCAAGGTCATCAATAAGGGCCATGGCTAGGTCTAATTGCTCCTGCACTGAATAAATGTGCCTAGAGTTTTGGATGGTTCTGGCAATTGTATCCTCCATTTTATGTTCGATCGTTTCGATCCGGGAGCCCAGGTTAATAAAGTCAGCTTTTAATTCCCCCGTGATTTTCATGGCAGTTTGAGAGAGGCCCCTTTCCAACAGTTCAGAAAATTTGCCAAACAGGGCATCCATGTGGGAGACTGGGTCTGCATGAGCAGCCTCATGTGAGGCCATGGCAGCCTGGGCGGCCCTGTGTGTCTCCGCGGGGGATGGGGAGAATTCTTGGAGGGTATGTTCCAGCAGGGAGACAGTGGAGGCCGGGGATGGCGTGGCTTCCTTGGGTGGGCCCCTGAGGTTGCCTGGGGTGGCGTGGAGAGGAGGAAAGTCTGTATCTGACCTGAAATCCGCCATGCCTGTGGATCTGTGGTCCTGGGATAGGAGCTGTGCTGCGGTGGCCATCTTGGATTTCTCCCACACGTCCAGTGAAGCGAACAGCGGGCCCAGACTGCGTTTAGCCGGTCCCCCGGTCATTCGGGACCTGAAATCCGCCATGCCTGTGGATCTGTGGTCCTGGGATAGGAGCTGTGCTGCGGTGGCCATCTTGGATTTCTCCCACACGTCCAGTGAAGCAAACAGCGGGCCCAGACTGCGTTTAGCCGGTCCCCCGGTCATTCGGTTATGTGCCCCAACTCTCCGGGAGTCCGTCCCTACAGCTCGGTAAGCGGAAGGGTGGCCGTGTCGTGCGGTAGGGGTTCCGTCGTTCCGCGAGGCAGCGGAGTTTTAGATGATCGTGGCCATCTTGGAAGCCTCGCGCATGCGCACTCTCAAGGGATTTTTCAAGCACCCACAATCACCTCCCCAACAAGATGCGGGGAATTTGGGAGTATTTAACTTCGAGAGAGGAGAGGAAAAATAAGGGAAAAATCTCTTTCTTTTTTTTTTGAGGTAAAGATTTAATTTTCATAATATAATAAATGCACATATGGAGTAGCACAGTATATTTGAGGAAGATATGTAAGTAAAACAATAATTGCTAAATAACTAACTAACTAATAACTAACTAACTAACTAATACCAGGGTGTTCAAACGATATGACAAAAAAGATTTTTTGGGGGTTTTTTTTGAGACGTAAATTGATAGAAGTAAGGTATTCATCTTATAGACTAAAGGTGGTTTAAGTCTATAATGATCACGAGATAATGAGAGTATGAAAGGTAATGGATTATGATAGTCAGGTTATATTAGGGAGAAGCACTGATACATATGTGTTCAGGGTTTTTTTTTTTTAGAAGAGGTATAAGATATAGCACACAAAGACGCAAAATTGATAGTAGGCTGTAAACAATATCAGATGTGTGTCACTCACTTTACTGGTCAATGTTATAATGATTATTAGAAAATGAAGGTACTTTGGAATATAGTCTTAAATGCAATGGATTATGAAAGAAAATGTTACACTGAAAATGGAAATGTATTGTTACACAGGTGAGGATTTATTTATTTATTCCCCCTTTTTATCTCTGTTTTCTTCATGGATGAAGTAAGAATAAGGATGAAGGGGGAGGAAGGGGAAAGGAAATTCCCCTATTTTTTAAAGGGGGAAAGGAAAAAAAAAAGAGGGAGTGGTGTTTTTTTTTTCTCTTTCTCGCTTCCCCTCCTTATCCCCCTCCCCCGATGTTTGCTAATATTAAAGACTAGGGATGAGCCGAACACCCCCCGGTTCGGTTCGCACCAGAACTTGCGAACGACCCCCGCGTTCGGTACGAACGTTAGAACCCCATTGAAGTCTATGGGACTCGAACGTTCGAATTGGAAAGTGCAAATTTTAACGGCTAATATGCAAGATAGTGTCCTAAAAAGGGTTTGGGGACCTGCCTCCTGCCTCAGGGGACATGGGTCACTGCAAAAAAAAGTTTTAAAAACTGCCGTTTTGGCAGGAGCACTGATTTTAATGACGATTAAAGTGAAAAAAAAAAGTGAAATATTCCTTTAAATATGGTGCCTGGGGGGTGTCTGTAGCATGCCTGTGAAGTGCCACGTGTTTCCCGTGTTTAGAACAGTCCCTGCACAAAATGACATTAAACGGAAATAACACCATTTAAAACTGCTTGCGGTTTTAATGTTATATCTGGTTCCTGCAATATGGTTGAAAATCATTGAGAAACATGGCATGGGTAGCCCTCCCTGCCCATTACCAGCCTATTTGGGTCTTGTACGCATATTAAGGGGAACCCCGTACCCATATTAAAAAAAGGAAATGCGTGTGGCCCCCAGGCCCTATATACTCAGAACAGCAGTATACAGGCGGTGCAAACAAGACAGGGACTGTGTAGGTTTGTTGTGTTAAGTTGAATCTGTTTGTCATTTTCAACCGGTACATTTTTAAAGTGTAGCTCCAGTCAAAAAAACTATCTTTAAGCTTTTTGGAAAACATGGGGAAGGGTTATCACCGCTGTATAATTTGTTTTGTCGTCCATCTTTTTTCATCTCACTTGCTGCTGTCTCCTTGCGTTTGCAAGTAGGAGATGTTTGTAAGTTGGATGTTTGAAAGTAGGGGCCTGCCCTATATTATAGCGGTATGTACTGGGTACAGAGCACGCAGACAGCACGCACTATCTCCTAACACTACTGACTGCAAGCTCTATTATTAACCACTTGTTAGCCCAATGTTTGCATAAAGTGAAAGATGAAGTTATGCTGAGTAAATAGATATCAAACATGTCGCTCTTCAAAATTGCACATGCCCGTGGAATGGCGCCAAACGTCGCTACTTAAAAAATCCCCATAGGCGACGCTTTAATTTTTTTTTTACTGGTTACATGTTTTGAGTTGCAGAGGAGGTCTAGGACTAGAATTATTGCTCTCGCTCTAACATTCTCGGCGATACCTCACATGTGTGGCACATGCGAGCACATGGGGACATGGGCGCTTTAATTTTTATTTTATTTTTTTATTGTTCATTTTACTTTATTTATGTTAGTTTGACATTTTTTTCCCCAAAAATATATTTTTGATCACTTTTATTCCTATTACAAGAAATGTAAACATCCCTTGTAATAGGAATATGGGGTGACAGGTCCTCTTTACAGTGAAATCTGGGGGGTCAATATGACCCCACATCTCACCTCTAGGCTGGGAAGCCTGAAATAAAAAATAAAAAAAAAAGATTCTGGCTTTGATCGTACTGGCGAGTTGGTAGAAGCACTGGAGGGCGGTGAGGGGTGGGGGGGCATCTATGGCTGGGTATTTCAGGGTATCACCGAGTATGGCTGGGTATCTCTGAGTATGGCTGGGTATGGCAATTTATGGCAGGGTATTACAGAGTATTGGCGGGGTATTGGCGGGGTACTACAGAGTAATAGCAGGGTACTGCAGAGTATTGGGGGTACTACAGAGTAATGGCAGGGTACTGCAGAGTATTGGGGGTACTGCAGAGTAATGGCGGGTACTGCAGATTATTGGGGGGTACTGCAGAGTAATGGGGGTTACTGCAGAGTAATGGGGGGTACTGCAGAGTAATGGCAGGGTACTGCACTGCAGAGTAATGGCAGGGTACTGCAGAGTATTGGGGGTACTGCAGAGTAATGGCGGGTACTGCAGAGTAATGGAGGGTACTGCAGAGTATTGGGGGGTACTGCAGAGTAATGGGGGTTACTGCAGAGTAATGGGGGGTACTGCAGAGTAATGGCAGGGTACTGCACTGCAGAGTAATGGCAGGGTACTGCACTGCAGAGTAATGGCGGGGTACTGCAGAGTAATGGCAGGGTACTGCAGAGTATGCACTGGTATTGTAGAGTATTGGCAGGGAATTGAGGGGTTAAATTCGGTGAGCAGCGATGTGGGCACTGCAGATGCAGCCCACATTGCTGCTGACACCGATCTCTTTCCCCTCCGCTGTACCGATCGGTACAGAGAGGGGAGGGAGGAACAGGCGTCATAACATGACGCCGGTTTGTTTCCAAGTGATCACTCCGTCATTTGACGGAGCAATCACGTGGTAAACGGCCGCTATGAGCGGCCGTTTACCGTGATCCGTGATGCGACCCGGCGGTCACGGATGCTCTCGAGTGCGCACACCTCGGGGCACGCGAGAGCAGAATTCTGGGAGGCCGTTAATTAACGGCCTCTCAGAGTTAAACAACCCCCCTGAAGCCGTTAATCGGCAATGGGCAGTTGTTAAGTGGTTAAAGCTAGATCACTAGCTATATAGGTGAGGTGAATATAGTGGTGTATACTGCAGTCAGGGCACAGACAACAACCACTACACAGCAGCAAGATAGGAAATCAGCCAAAAACGATTGGTGTGTACTGTGTTGAAGGTACACAGAACACCCACTGCTTCAGATGCTAAGTAACACACTACACGAAGCCGCCTCAAAGGCGGCCTTATATAGTGTGGGGCGTGCACTACACAGCCTGAGCTATGATTGGCCACAGGCAGGATGCCTGTGGCCAATCATGGCTCTCCTCGCTGCCGGCGCTGCGATTGGCCAAGCATGCGGGGTCACAGTGCATGCTTGGCCAATCATGGGGCAGCAATGCACTGCGCCACCGCAGTGCATTGTGGTCCGCGCGCGCGTCACTCGAATTTTGACGCGAACGGCCCAAACGTTCGTAATTCGCCGAACGGCCGAACAGCCAATGTTCGAGTCGAACGTACGTTCGACTCGAACACGAAGCTCATCCCTATTAAAGACAAAAGGGATTAACATACCTGGACCGGACTGGTTGGAATGTGTGAATGAGAAAGCTGAGTGAAGGAAAGAAAGGATTGATGTGAATAGAGCTTAAGGATATTAACGTGTAAGGGGGTGTTCCCCCTGCTTGATTTTTTTTTCTCCTTTTTTTTTTCCCTTTCTCTCTTCCTCTCCTGTCCTTATTTATGGGTATGGTTAAGATCTGCTCCTTCAATGTTAAAGGGTTAAATAATGCAACAAAAAGATCACAAGTCCTACACTTTCTACATAAGCAAGGTGTGGGGATTGTCTTCCTCCAAGAGACGCATTTCCGTTCAGATCACATACCAAAAATTCAGAATAGTTTTTTTCCTACATGGTTTCATGATACACATACCTATTCAAAATCTAGAGGGCAATACAGCAATAGCACTAGCAATACATAAATAAATGCCTCATCAGGTTATAGAGAAATAGATAAATAAGGATGGCAGGGCAATAATGTTAAAACTGAACATATATGGTAAAAATTATACACTTATTAATATATATTTGCCTAATATAGACCAGATAAAGACGGGTATCCGTTTATTGAAGGAACTTATGGATAAGGCCGAGGGGGTGACCATAGTGGGGGGTGACTTTAATTTTGTTTTTGATCGTGATATGGATACAACTGCACTATTGGGATCTCATAGGAATACAGATAAAAAAAATTTTTTAGAAGTACTTTGGAAAATATCAATTAGTGGAGAATATTACATCCAGGAGAAAAGGACTATACGTTCCACTCACAAGTCCACAATACATACCATAGATTTGATTATTTTTTGATAAATTCACATGTGGTTGCTATGGTCTCCTCCTCAGAGATAGGCTATTTCCTTTAGTCGGATCATGCCCCTATCTTTCTTGAGATGGACAAAAACCATATATTCAGAGGTACATGGAAATTAAAAGATAATTTATTGTATGATGAACCATGTATCTCTGAGATACAAACAGCAATAAAGAATTTTCTACAAGATCATATAAATGACAATACTTAATCTCCCAATTAATGGGAAACATTAAAATGTATTGTGACCGGCTTATTTATAAAACATGGAGCCAGGTTAAAAAAAGAGAAAGGAAATCAAGTATGATTGCTTCAACAACAAATTGCAGAAAAGCAACATAAACAGATCCCAGAAATGGAGACTTTAACCACTTTCAGACCGGACCAATTTGCTGGTCAAAGACCAGACCCCTTTTTGCGATTCGGCACTGCGTCGCTTTAACTGACAATTGCGCGGTCGTGCGACGTGACTCCCAAACAAAATTGACGTCCTTTTTTTCCCACAAATAGAGCTTTCTTTTGGTGGTATTTGATCACCCCTGCGGTTTTTATTTTTTGCGCTATAACCAAAAATAGAGCGACAATTTTGAAAAAAACGCATTATTTTTTACTTTTTGTTATAATAAATATCCCCCAAAAATATATAAAAAAAACTTTTTTCCCTCAGTTTAGGCCGATACGTATTCTTCTACATATTTTTGGTAAAAAAAATCACAATAAGCGATTATTGATTGGTTTGCGCAAAAGTTATAGCGTTTAAAAAATAGGGATAGTTTTATAGCATTTTTATTAATAATTTTTTATTATTTTTTTTTACTAGTAATGGCGGCGATCAGCGATTTTTATTGTGACTGCGACATTGTGGGGGACCCATCGGACATTTTTGACACATTTTTGGGACCATTGTCATTTATACAGTAATCACTGCTATATAAATGCAGTGATTCCTGTGTAAATGACACTGGCAGTGAAAGGGTTAACCAGTGGGTGGCAGTGTAGGGGTTAAGTGTTCCTAGGGGTGTGTTACTAACTGTGAGGGGGTTGGGCTTTCATTTAGTGAACACTGATCTCTGCTCCAATCACATGGAGCAGAGATCAGCGTCACTAGTTGCTAGGCAGAATGGAGAAATGTTGTTTACACAGCATTTCCTCCATTCGGCCGCTCCGTGAGACGATCGCGGGGATGCCCGCGGCGATCGAGTCCGCGGGTCCCGCGACCGGACTCACGGGGGTCCCGACCAGCGCGGGAGCGCGCCGGCGGCGGCGCGCTCCCGATGGCAGGGCGGCATTGAATATTGGACGTACCTTTACGCCAATATGCCTGCCCGTGCCATTCTGTCGACGTACATCGTCATGCGCTGGTCGGGAAGTGGTTAATAATATTAACGGAAAAGCGATTGGAATTATGTACAATATTAAATGAACAAACACTAAAGATAAAGGACAAAAATCGTATATTGTACCATCAGTATGGTAACAAACCTGGTAAATTATTATCTAGAGCTCTACGTCAACAAAAAAATAATACAGCTATTGATAAAATTAAGACAGAAACAGGGGGCGGAGCTAGCTGGAGTCCAAGATGGACGTGCAGTAGAGGAGCTCCTGACACAGCGGGGACATCGTGGCTAATAGCACCCAGCCCAAACGCTTAGTCGAGCATCAAGTGCGGCGAACTGGTCCCTAAACAACCGGGTTCATTCCGCTGACATGCCGGGCAGGCCAGCGAGGCTGACGGAGTATTTCTCCTATGAAGGAAAGCAAGATAGCGCCGGCCGCACGTCCACGCCGACAACTGCTGCTTCCATCCGCGGAACGCAGCAGAGAAAACAAAAAAGGAGCAGACCATCGGGAGATCCGGGGTCTTCACCTGCCACACCATCCTCAGGGAGCCCAGAGAAGGCGCGATTCAAGCCGGATGCCGCGGATCACAATCATGAGGTGAGCTCCCTTCTAGACTCAGGGGATGACACTAGGGAGCTGCCAGACTCCATAGATGCTTTTCCCACTAACGGTCAACCAGTCATAGATACAATGCTGAAGGAGATGCTAGTATCCTTAAGGGGCTCACTTCACTCACATATGGTGGCATGCATGCATAAATTTGGAAAAGATCTACAGTCTTTATCTACTAAGGTGACCCACATAGAACACAGAATGGGGGAATACGCCACAACTGTTAATGAGTTGGACGCTAATGAAGCCAAAGATGATGAGATAGAAGAAATCAGAGCCAAAATGGCGGACATCGAAGATAGGTCTAGGAGAAACAACGTGAAAATCAGGGGGGTCCCTGAGTAAGTCCAACAGCAGGACTTGAGGGACTATGCAGTCCAGCTTTTCACTGCCATACTGCCTGACCTGAAGGAGTTAGGCTTCACGGTGGATAGAATCCACAGACTCCCGAAACCCAGCTACCTACCTGACAACATTCCAAGAGATGTCATTCTGCGTTTACATTTCTTCCAAACGAAGGAAAGACTCATGATAGCCACTAGATAGAAAGACAAGATTCCTCCTGAATACTCCCACCTGCAATTCTATGCAGATCTCTCACATTACACGCTGCAAAAACGCAGAAACATGGTTACCTTAACAACAGCACTCAGGAACCATAAGATCGGCTATAGATGGGGTTTCCCCACAAAATTGATAGTCACAAGGGAAGGCAAGGAATATGTAATGGACTCCATCCCCAAGGGCATGGCCCTTCTGAGCTCCTGGGGGATCATTCCAGAAACCTATATACCTTCTCGCCATGGCAGCCCCAGCAACAGTCAGGATACAGAATGGCGCACTGTCAACCACAAGAACGCCCGCAAGCATACTTAATTGGGATCAGGGAATCTTCAGTTCTCACCCGCTCAGGAGGCAATGTAACACTCCGTAAAGTTTGATACAACTTTCCCTCCAAGTTACCGCTTGAGTAAAGACATGTCACACTTTTTCACACTTTTCCAGTGTTTGACCTACCTATTGTTCCAGGTTTCTCGTTTCTATGGTTGGTGGCATTTGGCTACGCTGTTCAACGTTGATTTACACAACATTTCTTTTTATAGATTGTCAGTCGACTCTCCCTTCCCAGGTGAAACAAGAACTTCTTTGTTCTCCGAACCAGCACCATATGAACCACGGACAGAAAACCCCTCGGCGAACCCGCAATGGCTGAATACGGCAACTGTAAGTGAGCAATGACACACGACACCCATGGCAGTTAATTTTTTATCAATAAATGCCAAGGGCCTTAACCATCCGGTCAAACGTAGGTCCGTATGGAAAGAGGCCCTCCAGAAGAACTGTGACATCTTGTGTGTGCAAGAGACCCACTTTCAGAGTTCTGCATCCCCCAAATGCACCCATCCCAACTTTCCCCACACCTTCTTCGCCAATGCTGGCAAGAAAACGAGAGGGGTGATGATGGCGGTGAGGGACACTGTCGCATTTAAACTACATAAGATAGAGGTGGATCCTCAAGGTAGATTTATACTTCTGGTATGTGATATTAACTTTTCTCTTTCCACGCTGGCAAATATTTATACCCAATAGGGATGAGCCGAACACCCCCCGGTTCGGTTCGCACCAGAACTTGCGAACGACCCCCGCGTTCGGTACGAACGTTAGAACCCCATTGAAGTCTATGGGACTCGAACGTTCGAATTGGAAAGTGCTCATTTTAACAGCTAATATGCAAGATAGTGTCCTAAAAAGGGTTTGGCGACCTGCCTCCTGCCTCAGGGGACATGGGTCACTGCAAAAAAAAGTTTTAAAAACTACCGTTTTGGCGGGAGCACTGATTTTAATGACGATTAAAGTGAAAAAAAAAAAGTGAAATATTCCTTTAAATATGGTGCCTGCGGGGTGTCTGTAGTATGCCTGTGAAGTGCCACGTGTCTCCCGTGTTTAGAACAGTCCCTGCACAAAATGACATTAAACGGAAATAACACCATTTAAAACTGCTTGCGGTTTTAATGTTATATCTGGTTCCTGCAATATGGTTGAAAATCATTGAGAAACATGGCATGGGTAGCCCTCCCTGCCCATTACCAGCCTATTTGGGTCTTGTACGCATATTAAGGGGAACCCCGTACCCATATTAAAAAAAGGAAATGCGTGTGGCCCCCAGGCCCTATATACTCAGAACAGCAGTATACAGGCGGTGCAAACAAGACAGGGACTGTGTAGGTTTGTTGTGTTAAGTTGAATCTGTTTGTCATTTTCAACCGGTACATTTTTAAAGTGTAGCTCCAGTCAAAAAAACTATCTTTAAGCTTTTTGGAAAACATAGGGAAGGGTTATCACCCCTGTATAATTTGTTTTGTCGTCCATCTTTTTTCATCTCACTTGCTGCTGTCTCCTTGCGTTTGCAAGTAGGAGATGTTTGTAAGTTGGATGTTTGAAAGTAGGGGCCTGCCCTATATTATAGCGGTATGTACTGGGTACAGAGCACGCAGACAGCACGCACTATCTCCTAACACTACTGACTGCAAGCTCTATTATTAACCACTTGTTAGCCCAATGTTTGCATAAAGTGAAAGATGAAGTTATGCTGAGTAAATAGATATCAAACATGTCACTCTTCAAAATTGCACATGCCCGTTGAATGGCGCCAAACGTCGCTACTTAAAAAATCCCCATAGGCGACGCTTTAAATATTTTTTTACTGGTTACATGTTTTGAGTTGCAGAGGAGGTCTAGGACTAGAATTATTGCTCTCGCTCTAACATTCTCGGCGATACCTCACATGTGTGGCACATGCGAGCACATGGGGACATGGGCGCTTTAATTTTTATTTTATTTTTTTATTGTTCATTTTACTTTATTTATTTTAGTTTGACATTTTTTTTCCCAAAAATATATTTTTGATCACTTTTATTCCTATTACAAGAAATGTAAACATCCCTTGTAATAGGAATATGGGGTGACAGGTCCTCTTTACAGTGAAATCTGGGGGGTCAATATGACCCCACTTCTCACCTCTAGGCTGGGAAGCCTGAAATAAAAAATAAAAAAAAGATTCTGGCTTTGATCGTACTGGCGAGTTGGTAGAAGCACCGGAGGGCGGTGAGGGGTGGGGGGCGTCTATGGCTGGGTATTTCAGGGTATCACCGAGTATGGCTGGGTATCTCTGATTATGGCTGGTTATGGCAATTTATGGCAGGGTATTACAGAGTATTGGCGGGGTATTGGCGGGGTACTACAGAGTAATAGCAGGGTACTGCACTGCAGAGTAATGGCAGGGTACTGCACTGCAGAGTAATGGCGGGGTACTGCACTGCAGAGTAATGGCAGGGTACTGCACTGCAGAGTAATGGCGGGGTACTGCAGAGTAATGGCGGGGTACTGCACTGCAGAGTAATGGCAGGGTACTGCACTGCAGAGTAATGGCGGGGTACTGCACTGCAGAGTAATGGCGGGGTACTGCAGAGTAATGGCGGGGTACTGCACTGCAGAGTAATGGCAGGGTACTGCACTGCAGAGTAATGGCAGGGTACTGCACTGCAGAGTAATGGCAGGGTACTGCACTGCAGAGTAATGGCGGGGTACTGCAGAGTAATGGCGGGGTACTGCACTGCAGAGTAATGGCAGGGTACTGCACTGCAGAGTAATGGCAGGGTACTGCACTGCAGAGTAATGGCGGGGTACTGCAGAGTAATGGCAGGGTACTGCAGAGTAATGGCGGGGTACTGCACTGCAGAGTAATGGCAGGGTACTGCACTGCAGAGTAATGGCGGGGTACTGCACTGCAGAGTAATGGCAGGGTACTGCACTGCAGAGTAATGGCAGGGTACTGCACTGCAGAGTAATGGCGGGGTACTGCAGAGTAATGGCGGGGTACTGCACTGCAGAGTAATGGCAGGGTACTGCACTGCAGAGTAATGGCGGGGTACTGCAGAGTAATGGCGGGGTACTGCAGAGTAATGGCGGGGTACTGCACTGCAGAGTAATGGCAGGGTACTGCACTGCAGAGTAATGGCGGGGTACTGCACTGCAGAGTAATGGCAGGGTACTGCACTGCAGAGTAATGGCGGGGTACTGCACTGCAGAGTAATGGCGGGGTACTGCACTGCAGAGTAATGGTGGGGTACTACAGAGTAATGGCAGGGTACTGCACTGCAGAGTAATGGCAGGGTACTGCACTGCAGAGTAATGGCGGGGCACTGCACTGCAGAGTAATGGCGGGGTACTGCAGAGTAATGGCGGGGTACTGCAGAGTAATGGCAGGGTACTGCAGAGTATGCACTGGTATTGCAGAGTATTGGCAGGGAATTGAGGGGTTAAATTCGGTGAGCAGCGATGTGGGCACTGCAGATGCAGCCCACATCGCTGCTGACACCGATCTCTTTCCCCTCCGCTGTACCGATCGGTACAGAAAGGGGAGGGAGGAACAGGCGTCATAACATGACGCCGGTTTGTTTCCAAGTGATCACTCCGATGCATAGTAGTCCATTATGCTTTGCCTTTGCAGGGAATGAAAGAGGAAGTAAACTCATCAGGGTTTACTTCCTCTTTAAGAGCGACAAAAACCTAACGTTTTCACTTCCCTCCAAATTACACAGATTTTATACCGACAAGCAAAGTAAATTGAAGGGGATTTCAACAATATATATGGGACTTCAAGGGAAAGACCTTTGTGAAAAATCACAGAATATGGTGGCTTGGGAAAATGAATTAGGAAAAGTCTTCCTGATGGAACATTGGGATTAGGCTTTTAGGATAACACATACATCCACTAAAAGCACCAACCTGCGAGAAATGCAACAAAAAATTACCCTTAGATGGTACCTAACCCCAAGCCGCATCTCAAAATTATATCACAAAACGTCATCTGAGTGTTGGAGGTGATGTGGGGGATATGGATCTTTGAGCCATATTCTCTGGAGCTGCCCCAAGATTGGTCCACTTTGGAAGCAAATAGAGAACACAATCCATAGCATTACAGGCTTACAATGGGAATTGGACCCAGGGATGGCGATTCTTTCGTTGGACCTGGACCACTTCCCTATTTCACACATAACAGTAGTCTCACACATACTGTTGGCAACCAGATTAATAATTCTCAGACATTGATGAGACACTGAGACTCCATCTGTGATGGAGGTAATGACCACTATCCACACACATGGCATGTATGAGGTTCTGCACTCTTCATCACAGGGGAAATATGAGGAAACAAATGAGCTATGGGCACCATGGCATAAGTGGTACTCGATTAATGGTATTAAGGGGTGACCCGTCACAACTGGGAGCGAGAGAGGGATTATGTAACGTTCAATCGAGACACGACTGACCTTTGAGTTTTGAGTTGTTATTGAGTTTTACTGTTTTATTGCACAGTTAATTTTGTTGATGTCAAACAACAGTCAGATACTAATACATCAGCATTTCACAAGATACACATTTCCGCAGTAATATTTTTTTTCTTACATGGTAGAATGAATAAGCAAGAAGGGGGCACCCACTCGGTGGCTGCGACCACCTTGAGGGATCGCATAAGGCTACCGAGGGGGAAGGCCCTCTCTTTCATCCACGATCTCCACGTGTGCCTGGCTTGTACACGGGAGACGACTCTGTTATGATAATGAATCGAAATTTGTGGTTATGAGTATGTATCTTCATGTGCAACAACATGTCATGGTCTGTACTGACTGTATCTTGTATACTTTTATATAAATTTCAATAAAAATTATTTGAAGATAAATTAAGACAGAAACAGGGGATATGATTTACGAACCAGAAGCTATATTGAAAGAATTTCATAGATTTTATTCAAAACTGTATAATATATCCAATCAAATAACGGAACGCGATCCTGAAATATCCTGGAATAATATAAAGCAATATATAGAAGATACAGCTATACGAACTTTAACACAAACTGAAATAGAACAATTAGAAAACGAGTTTTCTGAAACAGAAATTCGGAAAATAATTGATACATTAAAAATAGGCAAAAGCCCAGGGCCAGATGGTTTCACTCCTCGTTTTTATAAAATTATCGGCCAATTTCGCTGACAAATATCAATCTTGGAATATACTCAAAGATTATCGCAAATAGATTGACAATGAAGTTACCGAGAGCAATACACCTCGATCAAGTGGAATTTATAGAAGGCCGAGAAGCACGCGATAATACTCTAAAGACCGTGACTTTGATAGAATATGCACAGAGAAACACCATTCCATCCTGTCTTCTCGCAATCGATGCTGAGAAGGCATTTGACATGGTGGGATGGCGATTCTTTGAGGAAGAGCTGAGACAATGGGGGGTGGGACCAGTATTCATGGAAAAGATAATGGTCCTATATAAGAACCCAACGGCTAAAATAAGAGCGAATGGGGAGACATCGGAAATTGTCACAATAACAAATGGAACCCGACAGGGCTGTCCCCTGTCTCCAATAGTGTGCGTTCTAGCCATGGAACACCTAATTATAGCGATTCGGAATAATAAAGACATACATGGAATAAAAGTAAATATTGAGGAATATAAAACATCAGCTTTTGCTGATGATTTGTTATTGTATATTACGAACCCAGCTGTTACAATACCAAATCTAATACGGGAGTTTAAGTGTTTTACTGAGCATAGCAATTTTAAAGTTAATTATAATAAAACGGAAGCTTTAAATATCACATTGTCTGAAAACATGGTTGCACATCTGAAGGAGAATTTCTCTTTCAGATGGCAGCCTAATGCAATTAAGTATCTCACTATATATACCCCTAGAGAACTGGAAAATCTTTACGACTATAAATATCTTCCAATTAAACATAAAATTGCTAAGATGCTCCAACAATATGAAATAGGATGGTTTTCATGGACGGGGCGCATAAATATTGTAAAAATGGACATACTCCCAAAAATACTTTATATCTTTCAGACAATCACGATTTTTCCTTCAAAAAATATTTAGAATTTTTTTATGCAAAACCATTGGGAACTTTATATGGGCAGGTAAAACCGCCAGGATAAAGAGGGAAACATTGATAAGGTTAAAAAGAGATGGGGGCTTGGCCTTCCCGGATTTAGCGCAGTATTTAAAATCGGCGTTGGTAGTCAGGATTGTGGATTGGTTTCATAATAAAGAAAGCAAACAATGGGTGAAACTCAAGGAGGAAATTGTGGGAACTGCCTTAACTGCTTCGTGCCCGCCCTATAGCCGAAATACGGCTACAGAGCGGACGCTAACTGCCGGGAGGCCGTTCCTGTTTACTTCCGCAATGCGCGCTCCCGTGAGTGCGCATCGGGGAAGTTCTGTGCTGGCTGTATACAGCCAGTCACAGATCTCTGTAAACGGCCAATCACAGCGGCCGTTTACAGCGCGATCGGCGTGTCCAATGAGAGATGATCTCATATGTAAACATATGAGATCATCTCTCAGCGCCGCTCTCCCTCCTCACACAGACAGCGTGTGAGAAGGGAGAGATCAACGGCTGCAGCGGCCATAAGTAAAAAAAAAATAAAAGGAAAAAAGAGTGCCATCCGCCCCAGTGCCATCCTCCCCCAGTGCCATCCGCCCCAGTGCCATCCTCCCCCAGTGCCACCCGCCCCAGTGCCATCCTCTCCCGTGCCATCTTTGCCCAGTGCCATCCTCACCCCAGTGCCATCCTCGCCCAGTGCCATCCTCGCCCAGTGCCATCCTCCCCAGAGCCACCTGCCCCCAGTGCCACCTGTTAGTGCTATCTGTTCCCAGTGCCACCTGTTAGTGCTATCTGTCCCCAGTGCCACCTGTTGTTAGTGCCACATATTAGTGCCATCTGTCATCAGTGCCACGTATCAGTGCCATTTGTCATCAGTGCCACCTGTCAGTGTCACGTGTCATTTGTTGTCAGTGTCACGTGTCATCAATGCCACTTATCAGTGCCATCTGTCATCAGTGTCACGCGTCATCGGTGCCACGTATTAGTGCCACCTGTCATCTGGGCAGGAAGGGTGTTTAAGTGCCCAGTAGGCAAGGGGTTAACATCACTTCCATGGATAAAAAAAGAGAATAGGCTCCCGAAAAGAAGAGATACCGCTTCTAGTGGGGATGACACTGAAAGTATGAGAAGGATTGTTAAGACAAGGAATTGGATCCACATATTTGGGCCCAATGACACCTTTGTTTGATAATCCGGAATTCCCGCCAGCCAGAGAGGTGAAGACCTTTCTAAAATGACAGAGGGGAATAAGGATTATACAGACAATGGAGGAAGGTAGGCTCCCCCGGTTTGAAACTTTAGGTAGTGAATATGGAAAAAATGGATGCAATATAGGCAACTAGACATGTGCATTCGTTTTCGTCCGAATGCATTTTCGTCCGAATTTCAGGTATTTTTGTTTTGACAAACGATAATGAAAGCACAGAATTCGAAAAACGAAATATCTGACATAAATAAATGCTTTATTTTCATTTTCGTTGTTAAAACAGTTCGATATAGAATAGGAGATTCGACGTGACTCTGACAATAACAATCTGTGTCTATAGAACCTGTGGTCGAATGTGCCTAACCTTACCTCTATTAGTCCAAGATTATATAGAGAAAATATTCGACAGAGAAAAAATATTTGACAGAGAGAAAAGATTCTGCAAGTTACTGTCCTAAAAAGTGTTTGGGGACCTGGGTTTTAAAAACGTCTGTTTTTTCGGGAGCAGTGATTTTAATAATGAATAAAGTGAAACAATAAAAGTGTAATTTTCCTTTAAATTTCAAACCTGGGGGTGTCTATAGTATGCCTGTGAAGGGGCGCATGTTTCTGGTGCTTAGAACTGTCCCTGCACAAAGTGTCATTTATGCAGGAAAAAAGTCCTTTAAAATCACTTGCAGCTATTATGAATTGTCGGCTCCATAATACAGAGAACATTCATTGAAAGTCATTGATAAAATAAATAAATAAATAAATAAAAAAGTGTGGGTAGCCTTTAAAAGTAGCACTTTAGATTTTGAACCTTGGAGTCCCATAGACTTTAATAGGGTTCTAAAGTTCACACGAGGTATGCTATATACTAGCTCCGTTGAATCTTCTTTATACATTCGACAGACACCATAAGCCTTCAAAGACAGATTCGACCGTAATTCATGTGGATTTTCAGACGAATGCAATTTTTGAACGAAAAACAAAATAAATAAAAACGAATTTCGGGAGTAACTAAATTAATTAATTTTTCGGACGAAAACGAAAATTCCAAAATGAAATATTTTACTTTGCACATGTCTATAGGCAACTACAGGAATATTGCTGCCCTGGGAAAAAGGGGGACACTAAATAGAGAGCCGACAGCGCTGGAATTATTATTTTTGCAAGAACAGAAACCAATACATAACTTATCTAATATTTACAAATATTTAATATCCAATAATAAAGAAGATGAGCCGAGTTATATCAAAAAATGGGAAAAAGAATTAGGGATAGTAATCCCCAAAGAAAAATGGGACAAGGCAATAACACTAACACATAAGATGTCGGTCTCTAGTAGGGATGAGCTTCGTGTTCGAGTCGAACGTACGTTCGACTCGAACATTGGCTGTTCGTCCGTTCGGCGAAATCCGAACATTTTGGTCCGTTCGTGTCAAATTCGCGTGGTGCTCACGCCCCATAATGCACTGCGATGGCGCAGTGCATTGCTGGCTCATGATTGGCCAAGCATGCACTGTGACCCCGCATGCTTGGCCAATCGCAGCGCCAGCAGCGAGGAGAGCCATGATTGGCCACAGGCAGGATGCCTGTGGCCAATCATAGCTCAGGCTGTGTAGTGCACGCCCCACACTATATAAGGCCGCCATTGCGGCGGCCTCGTGTAGTGTGTTGGCGTCTGAAGCAGTGGGTGTTCTGTGTACCTTTAACACAGTACACACCGATCGTTTTCGGCTGATTTCCTATCTTGCTGTTGTGTAGTGGCTATTGTCTGCGTGCCCTGACCGCAGTATACACCACTATATTCACCTCACCTATATAGCTAGTGATCTATCTTTAATAATAGAGCTTGCAGTCAGTAGTGTTAGGAGATAGTGCGTGCTGTCTGCGTGCTCTGTACCCAGTACATACCGCTATATCCACCTACATAGCTGTTCTCTATTTGAGCCCAATTGCCATCTGCAGGAGTTATTGGAAGTTGTGTGTGCCTCCAGCACAGCACAGTATACATCTGTATATACCCCTTTATCTCTGCTGTTTTCTGGTTGTTGTCTGCGTGCCCTGACCGCAGTATACACCGCGATATTCACCTCACCTATATAGCTAGTGATCTATCTTTAATAATAGAGCTTGCAGTCAGTAGTGTTAGGAGATAGTGCGTGCTGTCTGCATGCTCTGTACCCAGTACATACCGCTATATCCACCTACATAGCTGTTCTCTATTTGAGCCCACTTGCCATCTGCAGGAGTTATTGGAAGTTGTGTGTGCCTCCAGCACAGCACAGTATACATCTGTATATACCCCTTTATCTCTGGTGTTCTATAAAAAAGGCATCTGCAGGAGTTAGTGGGTGTTGTGTGCCTCCAGCACAATATAAACTAACCAATTGCTGTTTTACCCAACTCCCTTCAGGCCATTACCATGTCTGGAAGGCCAGCAAGGAGAGGCAGACAGGCGCAAGCCGATAAAAGAGGGCAAGCAGGCTCTGTGTCTAGAGACAACAGTGCTGGTCGTGGACGCGGTGCATTGTCATCAGCACGTGGCCATGGGACATGCTTGTCCTTCTTTTCGGCAGCTGGACATGTTGAACCGCAACATGCCAACGACTTGGTAGAGTGGATGACCAAGCCCTCTTCATCCTCCTCATCCTCTCTCACCCAGTCTCAGGGTACTAGCAAAGCAGCTGCCAACGCATCGTCTTCCCTCCTCTCAAAGTCATCATCAGTGACTCCTTCCCTAGACCCACCACGTCCTCCTGAGGAGTCTCCTGAACTCTTTGAGCACAGTGTTCAGTACATGCTCCAGGAGGATGCCCAGTGTTTTGTGGGCTCTAATGATGACACTCAGCTAGAGGAAGGCAGTAGCGTGAGCGCAGAGAGAGGGGATGCTCAAGAAGGACAGCAATCTGGCAGTCATGTTCCACAAGCTGCAGCATACTGCCAGGTTTGCTACAGCGATGAAGAGGGAGGGGATGATGAGGGCACTGACTCCACGTGGGTGCCTGGAAGGAGGGAGGAGGAGGAGGAGGAGGAGGCACATGTCCAACGAGGCAGGATGCCCTCCGGGGGCCAGCTTAGGGGCAGCACACCGACTGAATCACACCGCAGAGCTCCGCCTGTGCAGAGCGCTGCCTCTGCGCGTTATTCTAAAAGTTCTTTGGTGTGGGCCTTTTTTGAGACGAGTGCATCAGATCGCACCGCTGCTATTTGCAACATATGTCTCAAGCGTATCTCACGTGGCCAAAACATCAGCCGCTTGGGCACCACATGCTTGACCAGACATATGTTGACCTGTCATGCAGCTCGTTGGCAAGCGTACCTCAAAGACCCACACCAAAGAACAAAGCGGACCTCTCCTTGCTCCTCATCAGCTGGCATCTCCAACCCCACTAGACCTTCAGTCCTCTCTGAAACCTGCTCTGAGAGGAATGAAGGTGTAGAATTAGGTGTGTAACAGCCAAGTGCTTCCGTGAACTCTGCTAGCGGTACACCCACGTCCGATTATAGCAGGCAAATGTCCCTGCCCCAGCTGCTGGACCGGCGGAAGAAGTTTACTCCCAGCCATACACATGCCCAGCGGTTGAATGCTAGCTTGGCTAAATTGCTAGCACTTCAACTGCTGCCTTTTCAGTTGGTAGACTCGGCCCCCTTCCGTGAGTTTGTACAATGTGCGGTTCCTCAGTGGCAGGTCCCCAAATGCCACTTTTTCTCATGGAAGGCGATTCCGGCTCTCTACCGGCATGTGGAAGGCAATGTCCTTGCCTCGCTGGACAGGGCGATCAGCGGTAAGGTGCATATTACTGCTGACTCATGGTCCAGCAGGCATGGACAGGGACGTTACCTGTCTTTCACGGCCCATTGGGTCACTCTTCTGGCTGCTGGGAAGGATGCAGGACAAGCTGCAGTAGTGTTGGAGGTTGTTTTCCGCCACCACGCCTCCAAAATGCTACTATTGGTTGTGACACACCTCTCTCCTCCACCCCCTCCTCTTCTTCTTCCTCCATGGAATCTTCCAGTGCTCTGTCCTCAGAACCAGCGGTGCTCCGTAGGCGTTCCAGGGGCTACGCAAGTACGCAGGCAAAACGATGCCATGCCGTGCTTGAGCTGGTTTGTTTGGGGGACAGGAGCCACACTGGGGTGGATGTTTTGTCAGCTCTGCAGGGGCAGGCCGAGAGGTGGTTGACGCCACGCCAGCTTAAGCCAGGAATGGTGGTTTGCGACAATGGCACCAACCTCCTCTCCGCCCTCCGACAGGGACAACTGACCCATGTGCCCTGTGTAGCTCACGTCCTTAACCTGGTGGTGCAGCGGTTCTTGGGCAGGTACCCCGGCTTACAGGATGTCCTGAAGCAGGCCAGGAAAGTCTGTGTGCATTTCCGCCGATCATTTAATGCCTGTGCTCGGCTGGCTGAGCTCCAAAAGGAGTTGAACCTGCCCAAGAACCGCCTTATATGTGACATGCCCACCAGATAGAACTCAACATTGGCCATGCTGCAGCGGCTGCACACGCAGCAGAGGGCCATCAATGAGTACCTGTGCGACTACGGCACCAGGTCAGGGTCAGGGGAGCTTGGTTTTTTCTCACCACGCCAGTGGGGCATGATCAGGGATGCATGCACTGTCCTGTCACCGTTTGAGGAGGCCACAAGGATGGTGAGCAGTGACAGTGCATGCATCAGTGCATGCATCAGTGACACTGTACCTCTTGTCCACCTCTTGGAGCATACACTGCGTGGAATAATGGACAGGGCACTTGAGGCAGAACAGAGGCAGGAAGAGGAGGACTTCCTTGCCTCTCAAGGCCCCCTTTATCCAGACAGTGTTCCTGCTGTGCCACCCATCACACAGGAAGAGGATGAGGAGGAGGAAGAGGAGGAGGAGGATGATTGTGTCAGCATGGAGGTGGAGGCTGGCACTCAGCATCAGCAGCAGCAGCAGCAGCAGTCTTATAGGGATGATTTACAGTCCCAAGAAACACGTGGACTTGTACGTGGCTGGGAGGAGGTAGCTGCGGATCATGTTGTCCTTAGTGACCCAGAGGACTCCGGACCGAATGCCTCAGCTAACCTACGCTGCATGGCCTCCCTGATCCTGCAAAGCCTGCGGAAAGATCCTCGTATTCTTCGGATCAAGGAGAGGGACCATTACTGGCTGGCCACTCTCCTTGATCCACGGTACAAGGGTAAGGTTGCCGACCTTATCTTGCCATCGCAGAGGGAGCAGAGGATGAGACATCTCCGGGAGGCCTTGCAGAAAGGTCTGTGCAACGCGTTCCCAGAGACTGGGAGGTTACAAACTCCTGGTCCTGGACAACATGTTGCTGAGGCATCGGACAGAAGGAGCGGTGGAGAAGGTGGCCGTCTGACTGATGCTTTCAGACAATTTTTTAGTCCGCAGCCCCAAGGTATGATCGGTTCCAGCACCCATCGCCAGCGTCTGATTTACATGGTGCAGGAATACCTAGGGGCAAGGTCAGACTTGGACACCTTTCCCACCGAAAATCCTCTGGCTTACTGGGTCTTGAGGATGGATCACTGGCCAGAGCTTGCACAGTATGCAATTGAGCTACTGGCCTGTCCTGCATCCAGCGTTCTTTTGGAACGCACCTTCAGTGCTGCTGGTGGCTTTGTTACCGATCACAGGGTGCGCCTGTCCACCGAATCAGTTGATCGACTGACCTTCATCAAGATGAATCAGTCTTGGATCACCCACAGCTACCAAGCACCTGAAGCTGATGTAACCGAATAATTTTTTTGAAATACCACATCCCTTCAAGACTGCCTATGCTGATGCTGAGTGACTGTCCTGTTATGTTGATTGTCTATCCTCTTCCTCCTCCGCTGATATGTTGGAAGAACATTTTTGGTTCTGGGTGATGCCAGCAGCCCAATTTTTCTGCCCCTGTTTAACAGGGGCGTTTAATTACAATTTTTGATGCAATGCTTTGCAGCAGGGGTAATTCCTGCAATAAAACTAGAGTATATGGCAGAGGTTGCAGTGTGGTGGCACCAGCACCAGTGCCTAAGGCCCAATTTTTCTGCCCCTGTTTAACAGGGGCGTTTAAGTACAATTTTTGATGCAATGCTTTGCAGCAGGGCTAATTCCTGCAATAAAACTAGAGTATATGGCAGAGGTTGCAGTGTGGTGGCACCAGCACCAGTGCCTAAGGCCTAATTTTTCTGCCCCTGTTTAACAGGGGCGTTTAAGTACAATTTTTGATGCAATGCTTTGCAGCAGGGCTAATTCCTGCAATAAAACTAGAGTATATGGCAGAGGTTGCAGTGTGGTGGCACCAGCACCAGTGCCTAAGGCCCAATTTTTCTGCTCCTGTTTAACAGGGACATGTAATTACAATTCTTGATATACTATTTCACAGGAGGGCCCCTTCCTGTGCCCACCCAGAGTAACGGTGAGGACTTATAGTGTTGTGGCACCAGCACCACAACCACCAAAGGTCAATTTTTCTACCACTGTTCAACAATGGCATGTAATTACAATTCTTGATATAATCGTTCACAGCAGGGCGCTCCAGCGCCCACCAAGAGTCACTTTGAGGGCTTACAATGTTGTGGCAAAACCAACACCTTGTTCCGCCATTTCTGCAGAGCATATAGGGCAGGCCCCTACTTTCAAACATCCAATTTACAAACATCTCCTACTTGCAAACGGAAGGAGACAACAGCAAGTGAGATGAAAAAAGATTGACGACAAAACAAATTATACAGGACTGGAGCTACACTTTAAAAATGTACCAGTTGAAAATTACAAACAGATTCAACTTAACACAACAAACCTACACAGTCCCTGTCTTGTTTGCACCGCCTGTATACTGCTGTTCTGAGTATATAGGGCCTGGGGGCCACACGCATTTCCTTTTTTTAATATGGGTACGGGGTTCCCCTTAATATGCGTACAAGACCCAAATAGGCTGGTAATGGGCAGGGAGGGCTACCCATGCCATTTTTCTCAATGATTTTCAACCATATTGCAGGAACCAGATATAACATTAAAACCGCAAGCAGTTTTAAATGGTGTTATTTCCGTTAAATGTCATTTTGTGCAGGGACTGTTCTAAACACGGGAAACACGTGGCACTTCACAGGCATACTACAGACACCCCACAGGCACCATATTTAAAAGGAATATTTCACTTTTTTTTTTCACTTTAATCGTCATTAAAATCAGTGCTCCCGCCAAAACGGCCGTTTTTAAAACTTTTTTTTGCATTGACCCATGTCCCCTGGGGCAGGAGCCAGGTCCCCAAACCCTTTTTAGGACAGTATCTTGCATATTAGCCATTAAAATTAGCACTTTTCATTTCGAACGTTCGAGTCCCATAGACTTCAATGGGGTTCTAACGTACGTTCGAATTTGGGGTCCGTTCGAATGTTCTGGTGCGAACCGAACCGGGGGGTGTTCGGCTCATCCCTAGTCTCTAGTAGACATCAGGAAAGGAATTATAAGCTAATGGGGAGATGGTATAGATGTCCAAAAGATCTACATAGTATCAATCCAGAAAACAATGATACCTGTTGGAGATACCAAACTGAGATAGGTACAATGTCACACATTTGGTATTCTTGCCCCAATATCCAGAGGTTCTGGAAGGAGATTTATAAAATATACCAGCACATGACAGGGATCAACATACAACCAGATTTAATGATATCTATATTGTCCAGGATCAGTAAAGAGTATAAAGAAAGGGATATTTAAATATTTTATAACAGCAGCAAGAACAGTTATTGCAAGAAAGTGGAAAAAGGAGATAGCCCCTTCAATAGATGATTGGATCACAGAAATGGATGGGATGCGTTTCCTGGAGGAAAGAATGTTAATTGAAACAGGTTTGAAGGAGCAGGTCATTTCAACATGGTGAAAATGGGACGAATATAAAAAAAAATCACTGTTATTATCAGTAATCTAGAAAACAACTTGGAGGAAGAAGGGGGAGGAGAGCAGGGGGAAGAGAGGTGGATGGGAGAGGGAGGGAGGGGATAAAGGGAAGGGAAACCCCCCTTTTTTTCTTTTATGTGTGTAGGGTATGAATGGGGATAGAAAGGTAGAAGGAAAAGGGGTATAGATATGGTAATAGATTATTCTTAATCAAAAAAATCATTTGATAATATTTGAGATTCTGTGATATGGAGTTGTAATTGATGGCTGGATAAAAATGTAAAAAATGTTTTGTTAAATAAAGATTAAAAAAAAAAGAAATTGTATTACATGCTCCTGTTAAACAGGGGCTGAAAAATTGGGCCTATACACTGCAACCTCTACCATATACTCTAGTTGGATTGCAGGAATGAGCCCTGCTGCAAAGCATTGCATCAAAAATTGTAATTACACGCCCCTGTTAGACAGGGGCTGAAAAATTGGGCCTTAGGCACTGGTGCTGGTGTCACGACACTGCAACCTCTCCCATATACTCTATTTGGAGTGCAGGAATTAGCCCTGCTGCAAAGCATTGCATCAAAAATTGTAATTAAACGCCCCTGTTAAACAGGGGCTGAAAAATTGGGCTGGTGGCATCACCCAGAACCAAAAATGTTCTTCCAAGATATCAACGGAGCAGGAAAAGGATAGACAGTCAACATAACAGGACAGTCACTCACGAACAGCATAGGCAGTCTTGAAGGGATGTAATATTTAAAAAAAAATTATTCGGTTACATCAGCTTCAGGTGCTTGGTAGCTGGTGGTGATCCAAGACTGATTCTTTTTTATGAAGGTCAGTCGATCAATCGAGTCGGTGGACAGGCGCAGCCTGTGATCGGTTACAAAGCCACCAGCAGCACTGAAGGTGCGTTCCAAAAGAACGCTGGATGCAGGACAGGCCAGTAGCTCAATTGCATACTGTGCAAGCTCTGTCCAGTGATCCATCCTCAAACCAGAGGATTTTCGGTGGGAAAGGTGTCCAAGTCTGACCTTGCCACTAGGTATTCCTGCACCATGTAAATCAGACGCTGGCGATGGTTGCTGGAACCGATCATACCTTGGGGCTGCAGACTAAAAAATTGACTGAACGCATCGGTCAGACGGCCACCTTCTCCACCGCTCCTTCTGACCAAAGCCTCAGCAACACGTTGTCCAGGACCAGGCGTTTGTAACCTCCCAGTCTCTGGGAACGCATTGCACAGAACTTTCTGCAAGGCCTCCCGGAGATGCCTCATCCTCTGCTCCCTCTGCGACAGCAAGATAAGGTCCGCAACCTTACCCTTGTACCGTGGATCAAGGAGAGTGGCCAGCCAGTAATGGTCCCTTTCCTTGACCCGAAGAATACAAGGATCCTTCTGCAGTCTTTGCAGGGTCAGGGAGGCCATGCAGCGTAGATTAGCGGAGGCATTCGGTCCGGAGTCCTCTGGGTCACTAAGGACAACATGATCCGCAGCCACCTCCTCCCAGCCACGTACAAGTCCACGTGTTTTTTTGGGACTGTAAATCATCCCTAAAAGACTGCTACTGCTGATGCTGAGTGCCAGGCTCCACCTCCATGCTGACACAATCATCCTCCTCCTTCTCCTCCTCCTCGTCATCTTCCTGTGTGATGGGTGGGACAGCAGGAACACTGTCTGGATAAAGGGGGCCTTGAGAGGCAAGGAAGTCCTCCTTTTTCTGCCTCTGTTCTGCCTCAAGTGCCCTGTCCATTTATCCACGCAGCGTATGCTCCAACAGGTGGACAAGAGGTACAGTGTCACTGATGTATGCACTTTCACTGCTCACCATCCTTGTGGCCTCATCTAATGGAAACAGGACAGTGCATGCATCCCTGATCATGCCCCACTGGCGTGGTGAGAAAAAACCGAGCTCCCCTGACCCTGTCCTGGTGCCATAGTCACACAGGTACTCATTGAGGGCCCTCTGCTGCATGTGCAGCCGCTGCAGCATGACCAACGTTGAGATCCACCTGGTGGGCATGTCACATATAAGGCGGTTCTTGGGCAGGCTCAACTCCTTTTGGAGCTCAGCAGGCCGAGCACTGGCATTAAATGATCTCTGGAAATGCACACAGACTTTCCTGGCCTGCTTCAGGACATCCTGTAAGCCTGGGTATCTGCCCAAGAACCGCTGCACCACCAGTTTAAGGACATGAGCCACACAGGGTACATGGGTCAGTTGTCCCTGCGAGGGGCAGAGAGGAGGTTGGTGCCATTGTTGCAAACCACTATTCCTGGCTTAAGCTGGCATGGCATCAACCCCCTCTCAGCCTGCCCCTGCAGAGCTGACAAAATATTTGCCCCAGTGTGGCTCCTGTCTCCCAAACAAACCAGCGCAAGCACGGCATGGCATCGTTTTGCCTGCATAATTGAGTAGCCCCTTGAATGCCTATGGAGCACCACCAGGAGGGGGTGGAGGACAGAGGTGTGTCACTACCAGTATGTAGCATTTTGGAGGTGTGGGGGGGGGAACAACCTCCAACACTACTGCACCTTGTCCTGCATCCTTCCCAGCTGCCAGAAGAGTGACCCAATGGGCCGTGAAAGACAGCTAACGTCCCTGTCCATGCCTGCTGGACTATGAGTCAGTGGTAATATGCACCTTACCGCTGACCGCTCTGTCCAGCAAGGCAAGGACATTGCCTTCTACATGCAAGTAGAGAGCCGGAAAGTGGCGTTTGCGGACCTGCCACTGAGGAACCGCACATTGCACAAACTCACGGAAGGGGGCAAAGTCTAACAACTGGAAAGGCAGCAGTTGAAGTGCTAGAAATTTAGCCAAGCTAGCATTCAACCACTGGGCATGTGGATGGCTGGGAGTGAACTTCTTTCTATGGTCCAGCAGCTGGGGCAGGGAAATTTGTCTGCTACAATCGGACGTGGGTATACTGCTAGCAGAGTGCCTGCAAGCACTTGGCTGTGACACACCTAATTCTACACCTTCATTCCTCTCAGTGCATGTATATGTATATTCTTGGTAGAGCACTCCGTCTAGCCTGTCTTGGCTGGCATCCATGTGCAGTTCATAGGGTTTGGCGAGGTCTGCATAGGCCAAGACAGGAGCAATGGTAAGGCTCCACTTCAGCTGTCTGAAAGCTTCTTCACATTGTGGAGTGCATTGGTCCTGAATGGACTCTTTCTTCTTTCTGGGTCCCCCTCTCTGCTTTACAGGCTTGTCTGTGTCTGTACCAGCTTCTTCCTGGTTCTTCAAAAGCTCAGTGAGTGGGTGAGCTATCTTGGCAAACCCTTCTACGAACCTCCTGTAGTATGAGCAGAAACCTAGGAATGATCTAAGTTCAGTCACATTTGTAGGTCTGGGCCAAGAAGTGACAGCTTCCATCTTCTTGGGATCTGTTGCCACTCCTTCTTCAGACACAATGTACCTGTCATGAACCAGATGTGACCAGAACTGTGTGACTGCGACAAAGTGAACCAGACACAAATAAGTGAAGGTAAATTTATTAAGCAAACGCATATAAATGTGAACACACCACCAATACGAACCAAGTGAACAAACCAAACAACCAAACAGTAAATAAACCAGTATATGTAACAAAAGGGAGTACCGGAATCGTAGTCAAGCCAGGCCGGGGTCATAAATAGGAGGTCAGCAGATGGGGGGACAAGGAGAAAGGAACAGGTAACAGGGATCAGGTAACAGGGATCAGGTAACAGGGATCAGGTATCAAACAGGCTGCAGATCAGGGCTCAAGGACAATACCAAGGCGAAGTGTATATGAACTTGCCGGGTATTTATAATGGCTGCTGTCAGTCATGTGACGCCTGACTGCAGAGGGCAATACCTGCTCCATACTGCCAGGATCCCTCTGCTGGTGGACACCAGTACTGCGGACCAAAGATGACATAATTCCAGCAGGAGACACCTGCTGGTGGATCGCAGTACTGCATGCCAAATGATTGATATTACCAGCGGAGGGAACCTTTCCTGACAGTACCCCCCCTCAAAGGAGCGACCTCCGGACGCTCCAACTAGCAGTTGCTGGGGAAAGTCCACTGCGTCAAGCTGGGCTATGGGCAAAGTCACATTAGGTTGGGTAATGGACACTTCAAGCAGGGCAGCAGACAGAACCACATCGGACCGGGAAGCTGGCACATCGGGCTGGAAGGCGGGCAGCGGCACGTCAGGCTGGAAGGCGGGCAGCGGCACATCAGGCTGGAAGGCGGGCAGCGGCACGTCAGGCTGGAAGGCGGGCAGCGGCACGTCAGGCTGGACAGCAGGCACATCAGACTGGAAGGAATCAGACTGCGAGGCCGGGACATCAGACTGGAAGGAATCAGACTGCGAGGCCGGGACATCAGACTGGAAGGAATCAGACTGCGAGGCCGGGACATCAGACTGGAAGGAATCAGACTGCGAGGCCGGGACATCAGACTGCGAGGCCGGGACATCAGACTGCGAGGCATCGGACTGCAAGGCTGGGACATCAGACTGGAAGGCATCAGACTGCAAGGCCGGAACATCAGACTGGAAGGCATCAGACTGCAAGGCCGGAACATCAGACTGGAAGGCATCAGACTGCAAGGCCGGAACATCAGACTGGAAGGCATCAGACTGCAAGGCCGGAACATCAGACTGGAAGGCATCAGACTGCAAGGCCGGAACATCAGACTGGAAGGCATCAGACTGCAAGGCCGGAACATCAGACTGGAAGGCATCAGACTGCAAGGCCGGGACATCAGACTGGAAGGCATCAGACTGCAAGGCCGGGACATCAGACTGGAAAGTATCAGACTGCAAGGCCGGGACATCAGACTGGAAGGCATCAGACTGGAAGGCCGGGACATCAGACTGGAAGGCATCAGACTGGAAGGCCGGGACATCAGACTGGAAGGCATCAGACTGGAAGGCTGGGACATCAGACTGGAAGGCCGGGGCATCGGACTGGAAGGCATCAGACTGGAAGGCCGGGGCATCGGACTGGAAGGCATCAGACTGGAAGGCCGGGGCATCGGACTGGAAGGCATCAGACTGGAAGGCCGGGGCATCGGACTGGAAGGCATCAGACTGGAAGGCCGGGGCATCGGACTGGAAGGCATCAGACTGGAAGGCCGGGGCATCGGACTGGAAGGCATCAGACTGGAAGGCCGGGGCATCGGACTGGAAGGCATCAGACTGGAAGGCCGGGGCATCAGACTGGAAGGCATCAGACTGGAAGGCCGGGGCATCAGACTGGAAGGCATCAGACTGGAAGGCCGGGGCATCAGACTGGAAGGCATCAGACTGGAAGGCCGGGGCATCAGACTGGAAGGCATCAGACTGGAAGGCCGGGGCATCAGACTGGAATGCATCAGACTGGAAGGCCGGGGCATCAGACTGGAAGGCATCAGACTGGAAGGCCGGGGGGCATCAGACTGGAAGGCATCAGACTGGAAGGCATCAGACTGGAAGGCCGGGGCATCAGACTGGAAGGCATCAGACTGGAAGGCCGGGGCATCAGACTGGAAGGCATCAGACTGGGAGGCCGGGGCATCAGACTGGAAGGCATCAGACTGGGAGGCCGGGGCATCAGACTGGAAGGCATCAGACTGGGAGGCCGGGGCATCAGACTGGAAGGCATCAGACTGGGAGGCCGGGGCATCAGACTGGAAGGCATCAGACTGGAAGGCCGGGGCATCAGACTGGAAGGCATCAGACTGGGAGGCCGGGGCATCAGACTGGAAGGCATCAGACTGGGAGGCCGGGGCATCAGACTGGAAGGCATCAGACTGGGAGGCCGGGGCATCAGACTGGAAGGCATCAGACTGGGAGGCCGGGGCATCAGACTGGAAGGCATCAGACTGGGAGGCCGGGGCATCAGACTGGAAGGCCGGGGCATCAGACTGGAAGGCATCAGACTGAAAGGCCGGGACATCAGACTGGAAGGCCGAGACATCAGGCTGGAGGGCGTCTGGCTGGAAGGCCGGGATATCAGGCTGGAAGGCGTCTGGCTGGAAGGCCGGGACATCAGGCTGGAAGGCGTCAGACTGCAAGGTCGGGACATCAGACTGCAAGACGTCAGACTGAAAGGCCGGGACATCAGACTGCAAGGCGTCTGGCTGGAAGGCCGGGACATCAGGCTGGAAGGCGTCTGGCTGGAAGGCCGGGACATCAGGCTGGAAGGCGTCTGGCTGGAAGGCCGGGACATCAGGCTGGAAGGCGTCTGGCTGGAAGGCCGGGACATCAGGCTGGAAGGCGTCTGGCTGGAAGGCCGGGACATCAGGCTGGAAGGCGTCTGGCTGGAAGGCCGGGACATCAGGCTGGAAGGCGTCTGGCTGGAAGGCCGGGACATCAGGCTGGAAGGCGTCTGGCTGGAAGGCCGGGACATCAGGCTGGAAGGCGTCTGGCTGGAAGACCGGGACATCAGGCTGGAAGGCGTCTGGCTGGAAGGCCGGGACATCAGGCTGGAAGGCGTCTGGCTGGAAGGCCGGGACATCAGGCTGGAAGGCGTCTGGCTGGAAGGCCGGGACATCAGGCTGGAAGGCGTCTGGCTGGAAGGCCGGGACATCAGGCTGGAAGGCGTCTGGCTGGAAGGCCGGGACATCAGGCTGGAAGGCGTCTGGCTGGAAGGCCGGGACATCAGGCTGGAAGGCGTCTGGCTGGAAGGCTGGGACATCAGGCTGGAAGGCGTCTGGCTGGAAGGCCGGGACATCAGGCTGGAAGGCGTCTGGCTGGAAGGCCGGGACATCAGGCTGGAAGGTGTCTGGCTGGAAGGCCGGGACATCAGGCTGGAAGGCGTCTGGCTGGAAGGCCGGGACATCAGGCTGGAGGGCGTCTGGCTGGAAGGCCGGGACATCAGGCTGGAAGGCGTCTGGCTGGAAGGCCGGGACATCAGGCTGGAAGGCGTCTGGCTGGAAGGCCGGGACATCAGGCTGGAAGGCGTCTGGCTGGAAGGCCGGGACATCAGGCTGGAAGGCGTCTGGCTGGAAGGCCGGGACATCAGGCTGGAAGGCGTCTGGCTGGAAGGCCGGGACATCAGGCTGGAAGGCGTCTGGCTGGAAGGCCGGGACATCAGGCTGGAAGGCGTCTGGCTGGAAGGCCGGGACATCAGGCTGGAAGGCGTCTGGCTGGAAGGCCGGGACATCAGGCTGGAAGGCGTCTGGCTGGAAGGCCGGGACATCAGGCTGGAAGGCGTCTGGCTGGAAGGCCGGGACATCAGGCTGGAAGGCGTCTGGCTGGAAGGCCGGGACATCAGGCTGGAGGGCGTCTGGCTGGAAGGCCGGGACATCAGGCTGGAAGGCGTCTGGCTGGAACTCCGGCTCTGGCGCTCCGGGCTGGGACAGATTGGTAGGTGTGGAGGCAGGTTGGGTTAATGGTAAGATCATTTTGGTTGGGAAAAACTTTCGCTTTTTCTTTGGCTTAGCTACTGAAGCTCTGTAGGTGACTGCAGGACTGTAAATAAGGGGTGCAGCAGACTGGAAAGGAGGATTGTGATATGGCAGAGAAGAGGTACCAGTAGCTGGGGAAAGAACTTGTGGGTTAGTAGACAGCGGAGAGGAGGCAGGTGAGTTGAATGCAGGATAAGTACAGGGAGCAGAGACTGGATAGGAGTATTTGGTTGGGAGCAGCGTGTACTGGGCTGCAACTGAGGTTGACATGGCTGATGGGGAAACATACTTTTGGGTAGGCTCATATCTGATGGCAGAGGTGGATTGTTTGGCTGGGGCTGATTGCACCATGTCAGACCATGCTGAAAGTAAGGGTTGTACAAACTGAAGTTTTAAGCCTCCCTGTCTAACAAAAGACTGAGCAGATACAATGCACTCAGCAATCACCTGTGGGGAACAGGCTGAGTAGTGTTCACAAAAATCAGAAGGATCATCTTCAAAAAGCCATACTAAAGATACAACCTGATTCATATCAAAAGGAGGAGTGAAATCATCACGGCCATCTGGGATACAGGGCAGGGCTAGCTCAGTACAGATCTTTATCAAAGGCTGCACCTCCTCAAACAATATATAACCCTGATCAACCAGGGAGTGAGCCAAACACATAGCTGCAAACAACTGGTCACTAGACCATCCTTTCAAAGCCTGGCGGCAATAATCACCACTCTCAGATGCCAGCAGAGAAAGATAAATGATCTCATCAGCATTCATGTTTGCAACCAAACTGAAGCAAATGGTTCCCCTGTGCAGCCACTTCTGGTCAGGAATGGCATTGGTATTCTGTCATGAACCAGATGTGACCAGAACTGTGTGACTGCGACAAAGTGAACCAGACACAAATAAGTGAAGGTAAATTTATTAAGCAAACGCATATAAATGTGAACACACCACCAATACGAACCAAGTGAACAAACCAAACAACCAAACAGTAAATAAACCAGTATATGTAACAAAAGGGAGTACCGGAATCGTAGTCAAGCCAGGCCGGGGTCATAAATAGGAGGTCAGCAGATGGGGGGACAAGGAGAAGGGAACAGGTACAGGAGGCAGGATGCAGGGATCAGGTAACAGAGATCAGGTAACAGAGATCAGGTAACAGGGATCAGGTAACAGGGATCAGGTAACAGGGATCAGGTAACAGGGATCAGGTAACAGGTAACAGGTAACAGGTAACAGGTAACAGGTAACAGGTAACAGGTAACGCCTGACTGCAGTGGGCAATACCTGCTCCATACTGCCAGGATCCCTCCGCTGGTGGACACCAGTACTGCGGACCAAAGATGACATAATTCCAGCAGGAGACACCTGCTGGTGGATCGCAGTACTGCATGCCAAATGATTGATATTACCAGCGGAGGGAACCTTTCCTGACAGTACCCCAAGTAGTTCACTGAGGGTTGGTAGAGTTGGCATTTTTCCATTGAGATTTTCAGGCCTTCATCATGAAGTCTCTTCAGGACCTTCTCCAGGCACTCTTTGTGTTCTTTTAGTGTTCATCCAAACACTATGTCATCATCCAGGTACACCAGCACTTCAATCAGGTTCATGTCACCCATTGTCTTCTCCATCAATCTCTGAAAGGTTGCTAGGCTCCAGACAGACCTTGCGGCATCCGATTGAACTCAAAGAAGCCCACAGGGGTGATAAAAGCGGTCTTCTCTCTTTCTTCAGGACACATGGGGATCTGATAGTACCCACTCTTTAGGTCCAGCACATTGAACCACTTTGCCGCCGACAGGCTCTGTAAGGCATCCTCTATCCTAGGTGTGGTGTACTGGTCAGGAATGGTCCTCCAGTTCAGGGTCCTATGGTCGATGCATAGTCGTAGGGACAAAAACAAAATAAAAAAGGAAGGCGCACTGACCTAGTGCATTACCATAAATAGAGCTTTATTGAAACAGGACAAATAGCAAAATGGCTACTCACAAACGAGTATTGATAAAAGGCATAATCAATACAATTGGATCCATCGCACTGAACATCGATACATCCAGATCTGATGTCAGATAAATTGATTGATGAATACCCCAACGTAAACGGTTGACGCGTTTCAGGGGAGAACCCCTTTCCTCAGAGCCAAACCTAAGGAGGGCTGCAAGACCTTTTTGACACTACCATCTTAAACTGTCGGTATCACACTTTGAAGACCGAGACACCAGAGTGCAGGAGAATTTGTCTTTTTCTAGTCGTAGGGACCCCTTTTTATTTTGCTTACCACCACTATTGGAGAGGAGTAAGGACTCCGGGACTCTCTGATAATGCCCGCCCTTTTGAGCTCAGCCAGCTGCTCTCTCAAGTCTTCAAGATCTCCCCAGTGGAATCCGTCTGACTCTCTCCTGAAAGGGTTTGTCTTCTTCCAACTGAATTTTATGTTCGGCACTCTTTGCAAGCCCCACATCAAACTCACTTTTTGAGAAAGCTGTCCTCCATCGCTTTAGCTCTCTCCATCCATGCAGGAGTAAGAGGTGTGTTTTTCGGGCAGAATTCTTCCTGAGGAATCTCTCCTGCTTGTTCTCCCGTTAAATCACATGCAGAGACTGGGGTGGCTGGGCTGACCTGTCCTAACAGTGTCCTGGCTGGTACCCTCACTGGCACAGCTGCTGTGTTGCGGACACGGACTGAAATCTTGCCTCTGCTCCACTTCAATGCTCTAGTTGGCAATACTTTAGGGTTAAGTTCTAGTCCTCTGTGTTCTTCTTGACTTGAAGTCTCGAGGACAATGAATGGGCCTGGTTTTTCCCAGCTTAACTTGATGGAGGCTCTCAGGCAGAGTACTTCACCTGGCTGGACCAGTCTCTCCTTCTTATAAAGAAGCCAGATTTTTCCCACTCCCTCTTTTGGGTCCTTCTCTTCTGGTTTGAGATCCACTTGGGCAAGCATAGGGTGTATTTTTGTGGGGGAGTTCTTCCCTGCAGTACAAGCGGTTTAAGTAGTCTCTTTGCCAAGTCAGTGTTTGTCCCAATGATGAGAGAGCTTTTGTCAGCTCCTGGGGGGCAAGGGCACACCACTGATAAGGTATCAAAGTTTTCAGCCTACCCTGCCATGCCCTAGTCAAAGGTGAGTTTAATGGGTAAGTAGCCATCATAGGGGAAGTTCTGGGTCCCTAGGCCCCATATCTCCAGTTCCTCCAGCTTCTATAGTGGCAGGTGTTTGAGATATTGTTCGTAGAAGTCCCTGTACAACAAGGTCACTTGGGCTCCAGTGTCCAACAGGGCTCTTGTGTATATCCCTGGATAGGAACAATCGGTGAAGGCCCCACTCGCTTGGGAGGAGGTCCATGGGAGATGGTACTTTTTTCCTGTTTGGTGGCTTGCACCTTCACACTTGGCTTCCGTGGACTCTTTTTCTTTTGCTTTGGCTCAGCTGAGATCAGAGGGGTCTGGCATGTACGGTTGGGTTTGGAGTTGACTGTTGTGACAGGGTGCCCAGTTGACTCCTTCACTGAGGCCCTCTGAAGTTTTCCACCGGCTTCTTGGCAGATTGTTTCTTCAAGACTTTGGCAACTTCCACTGCTATATCTGTTAAATTTCCCTTATTTGGGCACTGTGCGACACTGCGATAGATATATAAAATGTCCTATTTCTCCACATTGATAGCACTTCGGAGCTGGGGGGAGGGTCATGTCCCTTCTTCCAACCATAAAGGTGGGTACAGCGTGTTTTGCTTCCGAGAGTGACTTCTGTATATCAGCTTGGGTTTTCATCAACTTGTCAATTTCTTGCTGAAACCCACAGAAGGTTTTTTTGTAACACAGCCTGTGATTGTGCCAATTGAACTATGGCTTGTTCCAAGGTAACCCTTGGGATGGACTGCGCAATAGGACTCTTGGGGTGTTCCTTCCACTCATATTCCTCATCACTTTCTTCCACCTGTACTAATTGTGTAGCAACCTTCTCTTTCTTAGTAATGACTCCTGTGGTGAGCCAAGCCTCTTTATTCTTCTCATCCAGGATAGCCTCTTCTTCTCTCACCACCTGGATCAATTCTGGGTAAGAAGGGGCCTCTTCGGTGCCTTTCAGGAGTAATCAAAGAGCAATGGGGTGATTTGGCCTAGCTCCTTGCAGAGCCCGGTCCAACCTGGTTTTGTCCACCTCCCTGGGATCAATGCCTTTCTTCAAAATGATCTGGTGCAGGATCTGGTCTATGCAGACAATGTAGGCCTTCTCTCCTCTCATCTGATGGGCATGCTCAAACTGATACATCAGATCAGACAGTTTTTCCACTTTTCCATAAACAGCATAAAGGGCTTCGATGTAATCCTTGGCTTCACAATCTGGTTTCCTCTTCTAAAATTTCTGATGACATCGGCTGCTGGGCTCAACAGGCTCTCACTAATTCGTCATCTTCCCATTGGCCCTGGCACATTCCAGTCTTCTAGAGCTTGCATGGCCTGATTCCTCCAACTCTTGAATCCTTCCTCCCTTTCAGGTCTTGGTATCTGACCTGAGAAGGTCGGAAGCTTCCTATATCTCTCATTGGTGGACGTCTGGTGGCTAGACTATTCACTAGACGACTCATGTACAGGTAGAATGATGCCGGTGGCATCCCAGTCACAGGGCTTTCTCCGGTGGCCTGACACATGGGGTTTAGACTTTCCCCTATCAAGCTTCTTGCCAGAGGACTCTCTGGTGGTGTACCCAGTGATTTCTCTTCTTCCTCCACTGACTCCTGTACTGGAATCACCTGACCATCGAGAGCCTCTGTTAGGCTCACCACTCCCTTTCTGAACTCTACTGGAGTGTACTCTTTCCATTCTAGGAGGACGTAAGTGAAATCCTCCTGCACATCTTGTTTCAGGTCTAAAAGGTAAGACCTCTGGTCTGGCACCGCTCTCCTTATCAACTGCCGCACCTCTTTCTCAAACCACTGATCTCCTGGCAACCTCAGAACTGTGGTCCTCTCCAATTTATTCCCATATTCTTGGCTCCATTGGGTAGCCGTTACTGAATCCATTCTGGTACTATAGGGATGTCCTCAAGAGGGTCGGTGACTGCAGAGTGACAGTTATCCCGGACGAGCCCCCACATGTAGCACGGACCCCCGAAGGAGCTGCTAAATTTTGATTTGGGCCTGTACTCTGCTAATAAACCCCCCTGAATTGGCTCAATCCCCTTGACACAGCTGTGGTGCAATACAGTACTGTATTGTAACCTCAGGATCCATTGGCTCCACCTGCTGGAAGAAAACAACACTCCACACAACTGGATACTTAACCAAATATA
This sequence comes from Lithobates pipiens, assembly GCF_037356315.1. NCBI lineage: Eukaryota > Metazoa > Chordata > Amphibia > Anura > Ranidae > Lithobates > Lithobates pipiens. The sequence continues at coordinate 236,882,752 of NW_027507784.1, forward strand.
TTTTACTGTGAATATATTTCAAAAAGGGGATTACAGTAATTGTGCTGTCATCCCAACATAGGACGACAGTACAATGGATTTCAACATAAACAATTGCAAACAATATATATATATATACTTTTGAAGCTACATGTGAGATCTCACTTAAAGTTCTTAGTCTTTGATCTTCTTGTCTTCGCTAGCTAAAGTAACTCCTTGTGATTTGTAATCCACAGGCTAGAGTAAGTTAAGTTGAGGTAAAGGTGCTCCTGGTGTAACTTCAGTAAATATTACAAGGCTTAAGACGTCAGAGTGGATAGGCCTCAAACCTGCTCAGTGTCAGTTGCTCTGCTCCTCCTCCGTGGAACTATAAATCGCAGTGAGGCCTGTGTATGAGTCTAACTGTATGTGAAAGTTAACAAACTGTGGGCCATGACCCACTCACCAACTGGAGCGGGGCTCCATGTAGTAGCTTTGGTCCAGTGACTGCAGCTTGCTTCTCCGTCAGCTGGGCCCGTCGTTCGTTCCGCTCCACTGGGTGAATCCGGTCCTCCGATGCCCAAATAACTGTCTCTGGATCTCTCCAATCCAGTCACTGTGTCTCTGGCACCATCAAGTCATTCACACAAACTGCTGGATTCGCACTCTGCAATAGCTGTAGGCTGCTTTCTCCGGGAGGACCTCCTCACAGATCCTCACAGACTGGCCATGCGATCCCAAGAGACCTAAAATGGAAACTAGGGGTCCTTTTATGTCCTATCCAGCATGCAATGCAAGAGAGGGTGTCCATGGGTAGGTCACCAAGCATCCTGGGTAAAAAGATCAACCTTCAAATGTAAATAATCGGTCACTTCCTGTATTGTATTCAATGCTTGAAAAACCAAAGTTATCCCAGTCCACTTCCTGTATTTGCCCGCTAGATGGCGCCAAATACTAAGCTATAGAATTGTCCATAGGCTTACATTGTAAAACATTAACATCACATTAATAGGCAAAAATATGTCAGTGCTACACATATGTTTCCTCTGGCTTTGTTTTTGAATTGTCCACACATTCACCCCGGAATTAGATGTTACGGGTGTAATGGGACTCTCCACTTTCACTTCGTCATTGGTACCAATGTGTACCATGACTGCTGGGTACAATCCGCAAAGCTTTAGCAACCACGGTCTTTCTGACAAATTGTCCTCTCTTTCCTCCTAATAAATGAATTCTCCACTATCAGCCCTTGTCTAACCCTTCCTGTATCTCTGCCCCCCTCCGTACTGGAGCCATCGCCCCCCCTGGCAGCTAGGGGAGGGCACCTGTTCCAGCAAACCATCACTGAGCTGATATTCCCAACATCATGCAACTTGCCATATTTGTTGGAGTGTACCAACTCAGGACTGGCCTCCCTAGTGCTCTTCCCTCTAACCCTCCTCCTAACTGTCACCCAACTACTTACCTCTGGCCCCTGTTCCTCCATGTCTCCAACCTGGAGACATGGAGGCCAGTAATGGATAATGTCCAAGCTCCTTTCCAGGTTGCAGATGCTTCTCAGTCTTGCCAACTAATACTCTAGAACCAGGATCTGGACTACCAGAGAAACAACTCACTCACATCTCACACAGCAGCATTCTTCCTTGATTGGTTCATCAAGAAATGCATACATGGAACAGGATGTGCACTGAGTGGCCTTAGCAGTCCTGTTGGACAGTTTACCTGCTATTCTAGTGGGGATAATAATGAAGACTTGCTATTTGTACGCTACGATACTCTCAGCACTCTGACTCTCTCAGCACTCCGCAACACTCTCAGCACTATCAGCTGCTAAAGGTACTCCCAGGTAATAAGGTTACTCCCAGCACTAAGGGTACTACCAGGTACTAAGGTTACTCCCTGGTACTAGAGGGACTCCCAGGCACAAAGGCAGCCCCAGCTACTCCCCAGGTACTAAAGTTACTAACAGGTAATTAAGTTACTCACAGATAATAAAGGTACTTCCATCCATTAAAGTTACTCCAAGGTACTAAAGGTACTCAGGCATTCACAACTCTATTATTAGCCCTAAGCCCGAGCAGGGAGCGATCTGACTCTGAGCAAGGCCGAGTGACATAGCAGGTCCTGCTTTCTGGAGCCTGCAGCGCCTATGATGGACGTCCCACTGGTCCAATGCCGGGACCATGGAACGTGTTACGTCCATAATAGTTGTTTCAGGCTCCAGAAGGTGGGAATATGGCCGTGTAACTATGAGAAGATACCCATTTGGTGCTCAGGCGAGCGGCTCTCCTTTTGGCTCTGGCTGCCTGCTGTCTACTGTGATGGGTGTGCCATACACTACAGCTGTGCTGCAGGAGGAGGTCACCTGACGTCTGGTCAGGTAGATCGGTATGGGTCGGATAGGTCAGTGTAATGATCAGCGTGGGCCAGGTAGGTCAGTGTATCAGGGTGTGTGCGTCAGTGTGTGTCAGGTAGGTCAGTACAATGGTCAGTGTTGTGTCAGGTAGGTCAGTGTAATGTATAAACAGAAAAGTCAGTGCTACTACCCATACACCACATAAATACCAGAGCTCCCAGGTGCTCGATCCACAGTCGCTAGCTGAGTAGAGTAATGTAAAAAAAAAATCTCTGGTTGTTGCTCTTAAAATTTCTTAATTTATTGACTAGCCACAGTGAACCAACGCAGATTAAGTCAGTTGACGCATTTCAGCCTATAGGCCTTAGTCATAACCACATTATAGACATAAAACTTTGAAATAAATAGTAGCTCTAAAAATCACATTGATTCTCTTAATTGACCACAGGCAATTATCCAAAAAAGAGAATCAGCTGCAATACATATAGGGTGATCCATGTGTATGCCACTAATTTTCACAAACCTTGTAATGACAAAATGCACATGTATGTACACACACGCATGTACACACATGAATACACGTATACATGTATAGACATATGCATAAAGAAACACACCATAAAATTAAAAAACATTAAATAAAAAATAAAATAAAAATTAATAATCCGGTATGTTAAAAAAAAAAAAAAAACAGAAAAGAGAAAGGGGGGGGGGGGGGGGGGGGTGTTTGGGGTCGGGGGAAAGGCATTCTTAATGTAAGTGGAAGTACAGATCCCGCCTCAGGTTTAACCCCTAGGGCAATCTAGTTTTTAATCTACCATACTTCTCTCCTCAGTAGCCTTCTCTCCCTATCACCTCCTCTGGGCGAGTGAGTCAACCGTTCTATTCCTCTGAAGCGAAATTAGGAAATATCGCCCTGATGACATTCTCTAAAGTGACATGTTGCATTCAAAATATTTCTAGCATTTTGGGTTTGTGCCACAGTTGATGTATTGAATAAATAAATAAATAATCTACACTACCTATATTGATGAATAGAAGTCTCCTATGTAAAATGGATATAAAGTATCTATTGTTGAAAATCCTGTGCAAAATACGCAAATAGACCTGTGCAAAATAAGCAAAACCAATATGTAAAAAATTAGCAAAATTATGTCATACAGTTGCTGATTTAAAGTGCTAAAATATGTAAACACTATTAATCACCTCAGCCCCGGAAGAATTTAGCCCCTTCCTGACCAGAGCACTTTTTGCGATTCGGCACTGTGTTGCTTTAACTGACAATTGCATGGTCGTGCGACGTGACTCCCAAATAAAATTGACTTTACTTTTTTTCCCACAAATATAGCTTTCTTTTGGTGGTATTTGGTCACCCCTGCGGTTTTTATTTTTTGCGCTATAAACAAAAAAAGAGAGACAGTTTTGAAAAAAAAAAAACATTATTTTTTACATTTTTCTATAATAAATATCCCTCAAAAATATATAAAAACTTTTTTTTCCCTCAGTTAAAGCTGATACGTATTTTTCTACATATTTTTGGTAAAAAAAAAAAATCACAATGAGTGTTTATTGACTGGTTTGTGCAAAAGTTATAGCGTTTACAATATAGGAGATAGTTTTATGGCATTTTTATTCATTTTATTAATTATCATTTTTTTTACTAGTAATGGCAGCGATCAGTGATTTTTATCATGACTGTGACATTATGGCGGGCACTAGGGATGAGCTGAGTGTTCGAGTCAAACCCATGTTCGTCTCAAACACTGGCAAAATTGTCGAAAACAGAATATTATGGGCCGTTCGCGCCAAATTCGAGGGGCGCTCACGGCCCATAATGCACTGCGGTATCGTAATGCATTGCTGGCTGATGATTGGCCAAGCATGCACTATGACCCGCATTCTTCGCAAATCACAGCACCGTCAGTGAAGAAAGCCATAATTGGCCACAGGCAGGATGCCCCACACTATATAAGGCTGCCCGCGCAGCAGCCTTGCGTAGTGTGTTGTGGCTCATAGAGAGAGATAGAGGGAGAGACAGTGTCTTAATTTCCTTTGAAGCTATTGCAATTACAGTCAGTGTATTGTGCCCCTTGCACAGTGTACACCTGAAGCTACTCCAATTGCTGGTGTTGTTCTGGTCCTATACCACAGGTAGCTGCAGCAGTTACAGTTGGTGTATTGTGTCCCCTGCACAGTGTACACCTGAAGCTACCCCAATATCTGATGTTGTTCTGGTCCTATAGCACAGGCAGCCGCAGCAGTTACAGTCAGTGTATTGTGCCCCTCTGAAATTGTAATATGAAGGAGAAGGGATCTCACCGCTCCAGGAGCACACATGCAGGCTGTAAACTGTTCTCTTAATAAACTTTTTGTGCTGTGATTGTTTGCTATTATTAAGCACTACAGTTAGTGCGAAACGTCAGCAATTTTTCCTTGTTCGCTGTGTTTGTTGAGCTGTGATGTGATTTTCCAATAAAAGAAAGTGGTTTTCTGAAGAGTGCGGCAGTCCAGAGCTTGTTTTTCGTCTGTTGCTAGTGGTAATAGCCAGCACCTGTGGGAAGCCATAAACACTGGTAGTGACCACCATCAGCACGCCGATTGGCTATTTAGCTGGTGTTCATTGTTCAAATAAAGACAGAGGGTCAAACACTATAGTCCTCACGGTTATGCTCTAACATTGATGGCAGTCTATTTCTACCATTTTCCACGCTGGAATCCTAATAATCAAACAAAAGGACTCAATTGCAACCAACTAAACTGAATACTGTTCCCATATGGAGAGGAATGAGAGTATCTATAGTTATAATCAGCTAAAATAACCCCTTCCCGTCGAGCGTACGCAGATCTGCGTACTCGGCTTCCGGGGGTTATACCGGGATGATGCCCGCACCTGTACCGTTTCTTCCAGCGGGCGATTGGCTATCCAGCCATAACATAAGCCATAAGTGGCTAAAAGCCGCTCGGCTGTTATGCCGGAGGAGCGGGAGGGGATGTCCCCCCTCCCGCCGCTGTTACCGGTGCTCCCGCTCGATCGGGAGCACTGATTCAGGATCCGTCGCCTCCGGCTGCTGTGGAGGAACTGGAACGAAGCCGTAATCGGCTTCGTTCCAGTATCCTAATAGTAAACACGGAAGCGACGTCATGACCCGTTTACTCGGCTGCCAATGGTGCCGGTTTTAAAAAAATATACGGTATTCAGAATCGCCGTTTTCAGCGATCTGAATACATTGAAGTGTAAAGGAGGGATGGGGGGTCTAAAAGACCCCCCATCCCTCCATAAAGAGTACCTGTCACCACCTATTACTGTCACAAGGGATGTTTGCATTCCTTGTGACAGCAATAAAAGTGATCAAATTTTTATTTTTTTTAAAACAATTTAGTAATTTTAATATAAATAAAAGCAAAAAAATATTTTTATAAAGCGCCCGCCGTCCCTGCGAGCTCGCAAAGCAAAGAAAACGCATACGGAAGTCGCGCCCGCATATGTAAATGGTGTTCAAATCACACATGTGAGGTATCGCCGCGATCGTCAGAGCGAGAGCAATAATTCTAGCACTAGATAGTGAGTGAAGCCTTCGCGCTACTAATACAAGGTAAAAAAATCTATATGAAGAAAAAGGGGGGGGGGGGGTGATATTCCTCTTATAAACCAGTGCATAAATACATATATATAAAATATATATAAAAAAAAGAAAAGGGTAATAATACTCTTATAACACGGTTCATAAATCTGTGAATAAGCAAAAAATGCACTTAACCAATATATTTATAATTCTAGCACTAGACCTCCTCTGTAGCGCTAATCTGGTAAACGTAAAAAATTTTTAAAGCGTCGCCTATTGAGATTTTTAGGTACTATACTTTGTCGTCAATCCACGAGTGCGTGCAATTATAAAGTGTGACATTATCTTTCACATTATGCAAAAAATTGGGCTAATTTTACTGTTTCGTTTTTTTTTTAATTCATGAAAGTGTCCCTTTTCCCAAAAAGTTGCGTTTAAAACACCGCTGCGCAAATACCGTGTGACATAAAATATTGCGACAATCGCCATTTTATTCTCTGCTAAAAAATATATATATAATGTTTGGGGGTTCCAAGTAATTTTCTAGCAAAAAATATGGATTTTAACTTGTAAACACCAAATGCCAAAAATAGGCTTAGCCATTAAAGGGTTAATGTAATAAAGTCCCTCAGGGCAATGTGTTACCCCCTCACATGTTTATATAACTTAAGAAGTGGAACAATAATCATGGGACCAACCTACAGTCCAGTGTGATAATAGAGACCAACCAGAGCAATCATACACCCTCATACAATTTCAGGATCCTAATTATCGGCATACCAAACCAAAGTATTTGTGTAAAATGTTCAGTCCCCTGTGACAGCTCTGAGCCAACTGATAAAAATTAGATCTAAGCTTAAACAATATTTTGCTCTGTGTATTGGTTGGATCAACAGGGGCAGGGGTAGACTCTTGTGCTAACTCTATGAGGTCCTGTAACGCACAAACCTCAGAAAACAAACAAGGGGAGGAGAGGGGGGACTCACCAGTCGTAGAGCTGTCCACAGATGACCGATCTTCAACACGTGAAGACTCAAGATAGTATTTATAAAAGTAAGACCATGAGAAAATGTATTAATGTCCAATAAAGTCCCAAAAAGACCAAAATGTCTACTGGGACAAAAATTAAGCCCCTTTGAAAGAAGATCAAGTTCCTCATCCTTAAAGAGGAAGTAAACCCTTATGAGTTTACTTCCTCTTTTTTTCCCTGCAAAGGTAAAGCATAATGGACTACTATGCATCGCATAGTAGCCCATTATGTGTCACTTACCTGACACAGGAGCCAGCGAAGTCGCCGCTGTCCCCTGTAGTCTGCCGCATCCATCTTGCTGGTGGTGTCTCGCAGCTCCGCCGCTGTCATTCGGTGAAGCCGCGATGACGTCACTGCCGCGCATGCGCACGGGAGTCGACAAATGCGGCAGCTCCATTCTTGGAACTGCCGCGCTCAGTGCGCCTGCGCGCCGCTGTCTACGGCGCATGCGCCGTAGACAGCGGTGCCCGTTTTCGGGCAAATATCTCCTAAACCATATAGGTTTAGGAGATATTGCTTGGACCTACAGGAAAGCCTTAATCTAGGCTTACCTGTAGGTCAAAGTGGTTTGTAAGGGTTTACAACCACTTTAAGGCTTCTACTTGAAATATTAATGACATTAGAAATCAACGTTTCGTTTTGCCCCAAAGTGTATAATGGGTGTTTCCTGAGCCTTTTGTTTATCCTGCCTGCCCTCCTTGTCCTTTTATGTTCGATTTCTTTTTTGGTGTTTGGCTGGAGCCGTGAGGGTATCCTGACTTGCGATTATCACCTTAATGGATTGTCCCCATAGGCATGACAGACCGTTCAGGCGATGAATCTAATGTTGAATTAACCAGTGTGTCATTGGCTGCATTACTTTCCTGATCAGAGAAACTCACATGTTTACCTCTGTTTTTACGGGATCTGCCTGAATAGAAAGCTGGTTTTCTCCATACATAGACTTTATCATTTTAATAGTCTATTCTGTCTCGGGTCATCTTGCCCTGTTTGCTATCGATCACTAATTTCTCCATTTTATCCAATCTTTTATTTAACCGACCATCCAGTTCAGAAAAATTGGCATGGGTTTGTAGAGGGGTTAATTCCTTTTGTATAATAGCCATTTCTGCCTGCAGTGTCTCCACTTCCTTCTTTTTAGATGATATTAAAATGTCCATCAATTTAAAGGGAACATGTGTTCAGAGTATCCGTCCACTCCTTTTTTAAAGCTATATCAAACACCTCTGAGGAGGGAAACTTTTTTATCCTTAATCCTTGTGGAATTTGTGAAAGAGAAATGTATTCAGTGACAGACCTAGCCGGGACAGAGGCTGTTGGAGGGACAGAATGCGAGCCCCTTGCCTTACGATTATGGGCCTTGGCATTTGGGGTAACGGTGCTCTTTGGGAGCTGTATGCCTGGGGACCCCTGAGGTGGTGTTACTTGGATTCAGATCCATGCCCCCCCCCCAAGACACACAGACTCTGTATATGTTTTTGCCATATTAGCAATAGACTGAATCACACTGTTGGGACATAAACTGTTAGATGCTAATGTCATCAACTCCAGCCATCTGTCTGTTGTGTAAATGAGTTTAGTCTGGCTTGTAAGAGTAATTGCTAATTAACCCTGTGTTTATGTTTATGTTTATGGTAATGTGTATTGAATAGTCAATCAGTGAGCTAGGAGAAAAAGTCTTACCCTGAAAAGTCCTATCTCTCAGACAACTAGTCTGGGTCAATGATTAGATAATTAACTCATGCTAGTTAGGTTAGGTTTTAGTCTTCTACTGTATTATAAATACTTGGCATTTTGGTTCTAATAAATCAGTCCATGTTGAGCAGCTAAGCAAGTGTCTTGTTTTGTGCTTGTGAGCAGGTGGGACATCTGATATCTATATTCAGACTTAGGAAGCTGTATACTGACGGAAGCACTCAATCGGAATGTGGGATTGGATCCATCACAAGTAAGAAAACTGATGTCCCAATATGACCTGATCTCCTTGGCCATAAGGTTTTCCATTTTTCGAAACAAACGTATTAATGAAACCCCGTTATCGTCCGTAGATTGTAGTGTGTGTGTCTGTGCTTTCAATCTCAAGGGGTTGTTAGAAGATGCAGCAAGGGCTCTGCTGTATCCAATATCCACTGCAGATGAGCCTGATGTATTTTGATCTTTAAACGGGCTGGCTTCCATGTTTAAAGGTATGCCGAGGGAGCCAGAAGACAGGATGAATTAATCACTGAATGTGAAAGTTCCGAGCAGGTAAGTATAACAGGAAAGTCCAGAAATTGTAATATGAAGGAGAAGGGATTCTCACCGCTCCAGGAGAACGCATGCAGGCTGTAAACTGTTCTCTTCAGCTGGGAAGCCACAGGTGCTGGCTATTATCACTAGCAACAGACGGAAAACAAGCTCTGGACTGCCGCACTCTTCAGAAAGCCACTTTCTTTTATTGGAAAATCATATCACAGCTCAACAAACACAACAAACAAGGAAAAATTGCTGACGTTTCGCACTAACTGTAGTGCTTAATCATAACAAACAATCACAGCACAAAAAGTTTAAGTACCATCTCTAATTGAAATTATTAATTAAGTGATTAAAATAATAAAATATTTGAAATAATTAAAACCCCCATGATAACAAAATGAAAATTAAGTAAATGAATAAACACCACATGCTTGACCAGACATATGTTGACCTGCCATGCATTTAGTTGGCAAGCGTACCTTAAAGACCCACACCAAAGAACAAAGCGGACCTCTCCTTGCTACTCATCAGCTGGGATCTCCAACCCCACTATACCTTCAGTCCTCTCTGAAACCTGCACTGAGAGGAATGAAGGTGTAGAATTAGGTGTGTCACAGCCAAGTACTTGCGGGCAATCTTCTAGCTGTACACCGATGTCTGATTGTCCCAGGTAAATTTCCCTGCCCCAGCTGCTGGACCATCGAAAGAAGTTCACTCTCAGCCATCCACATGCCCAGCGGTTGAATGCTAGCTTGGCTAAATTGCTAGCACTTCAACTCCTGCCTTTTCAGTTGGTAGACTCGACCCCCTTCCGTGAGTTTTTGCAATGTGCTGTTCCTCAATGGCAGGTTCCCAAACGCCACTTTTTCTCACGAAGGCGATTCCGGCTCTCTACCGGCATGTGGAAGGCAATGTCCATGCCTCGCTGGACAGGGCGGTCAGCGGTAAGGTGCATATTACTGCTGACTCATGGTCCAGCAGGCATGGACAGGGACATTACCTATCTTTCATGGCTCATTGGGTAACTCTTCTGGCAGCTGGGAAGGATGCAGGATGAGGTGCAGTAGTGTTGGAAGTTGTTCAACCATCCCGCCTCCAAAATGCTACTACTGGTTGTGACACACCTCTCTCCTCCACCAACTCCTCTTCTTCTTCCTCCATGGCCTCTTCCTGTGCTTTGTCCTCGGAACCAGCAGTGCACCATAGGCATTCAAGGGGCTACACAAGTATGCAGGAAAAAAGATGCCATGCAGTGCTTGCGCTGGTGTGCATGGGGAACAGGTGCCACACTGGGGCAGATATTCTGTCAGCTCTGCAGGGGCAGGCTGAGAGGTGGTTGATACCTCACCAGCTGAAGCCAGGAATGGTGGTTTGTGACAATGGAACCAACCTTCTCTCCGCCCTCTGACAGGGACAACTGACCCATGTGCCTTGTGTGGCTTACATCCTTAACTTGGTGGTGCAGCGGTCCTTGGGCAGGTAGTCTAGAGGACTCCGGAACGAATGCCTCAGATAACCTACGCTGCATGGCCTCCCTGATCCTGCAAATCCTGCAGAAGGATTCTCGTATTCAGCGGATCAAGGAGAGGGATCATTACTGGCTGGCAACTCTCCTTGATCCATGGTACAGGGTTCAGGACCTTATCTTTCTGTCGCAGAGGCAGCAGAGGATGAGACATCTTCGGGAGGCCTTGCAGAAAGGTCTGTGCAACATTGGAATAATTTTGATGGTTCAACCTCAAGCAACACCTAACAAAGATGGCACCTCATCCCTGAAAGTTTGAAACATGAATCAAAGGACAGGAAGGGAAATTAGGGATTTTTGCGGTGCTAATTAGCAAAGTACAATTAATTAAAGTACAAAATTAGTAGTACAAAAATTTATTAAGTTTGAGCTTAAAATCAGTAGCAATATATGCTTAAAAGATTCAGAATAATGCAATACAGTGGTTGTTCTCGTCAAGCACACATAGTCCCGACATGTTTCACATTAGATTGCTTCTTCAGGGGATGTGTGAAAGTTTGAACAAGATCTAGACCGAAAATACAAAATACAAAATAATAATACAGTATATCACAAAATTCATAAGTGCAGAAATAGAGAAAAAAAAAAAAAAGGGGGGGGGAAACCACAAACAAACACACATCAAACCCACCTTCAACCACTACGTTGGTGGTAAAGTAGTGGGATTGTCCACCTCGGGGGTTAGCCGCAGCAGTGCTGAATCGCAGGGGGCTAAAAAGCCAACCCAAGAAAACTGATAGAAAAAGGAATATATAGTAAAAAACCAAATTTAAAATTTTGGGATGATTTAAAGTTCTTTGAATACCTAACTTAATTTTAAGGTTGCTAAAATAAGACAACCTTTTGGGGGTGAAGAACCCTCTAAAGTATAAAATTTGAGAAAAAATAGGACAAAGATATATTTTAGTTTCAAATGTATTACTTACGTAGGTTGGATGATTGTAAGCAATGGGGACGCTCGTATTTTGAAAAAAATCTTTTTGAGCACTCAGGGAGACACACCTGCATAGAAATACCAGCTGGGTGGCCAATCAAAGAGAAAACAAAACGAAGATTAGAAGAGTTAAAGTAGATAAAAAAGTGTATCTCAAAAGGGTGGTGTGTACATCATAAACTGAGTGTTATAAAGACACAAACCCTCAGGCATATAGATATACCCAAAGAGTTAAACATTCGCATCCCAAGGCATAGAATTCAAAGCCAGGGAGTTAATGCAGACATATAGAAAGAGACATGGACAGTAGCCTAGGTCCAAAGGGTTGAAACACCGGCAGAGAGATAGGTGAACGTTTTTTTTTTTTTTTTTTTTTTTTTTTTTTGCAAACGTTCACCTATCTCTCTGCCGGTGTTTCAACCCTTTGGACCTAGGCTACTGTCCATGTCTCTTTCTATATGTCTGCATTAACTCCCTGGCTTTGAATTCTATGCCTTGGGATGCGAATGTTTAACTCTTTGGGTATATCTATATGCCTGAGGGTTTGTGTCTTTATAACACTCAGTTTATGATGTACACACCACCCTTTTGAGATACACTTTTTTATCTACTTTAACTCTTCTAATCTTCGTTTTGTTTTCTCTTTGATTGGCCACCCAGCTGGTATTTCTATGCAGGTGTGTCTCCCTGAGTGCTCAAAAAGATTTTTTTCAAAATACGAGCGTCCCCATTGCTTACAATCATCCAACCTACGTAAGTAATACATTTGAAACTAAAATATATCCTTGTCCTATTTTTTCTCAAATTTTATACTTTAGAGGGTTCTTCACCCCCAAAAGGTTGTCTTATTTTAGCAACCTTAAAATTAAGTTAGGTATTCAAAGAACTTTAAATCATCCCAAAATTTTAAATTTGGTTTTTTACTATATATTCCTTTTTCTATCAGTTTTCTTGGGTTGGCTTTTTAGCCCCCTGCGATTCAGCACTGCTGCGGCTAACCCCCGAGGTGGACAATCCCACTACTTTACCACCAACGTAGTGGTTGAAGGTGGGTTTGATGTGTGTTTGTTTGTGGTTTCCCCCCCCCCTTTTTTTTTTTTCTCTATTTCTGCACTTATGAATTTTGTGATATACTGTATTATTATTTTGTATTTTGTATTTTCGGTCTAGATCTTGTTCAAACTTTCACACATCCCCTGAAGAAGCAATCTAATGCGAAACATGTCGGGACTATGTGTGCTTGACGAGAACAACCACTGTATTGCATTATTCTGAATCTTTTAAGCATATATTGCTACTGATTTTAAGCTCAAACTTAATAAATTTTTGTACTACTAATTTTGTACTTTAATTAATTGTACTTTGCTAATTAGCACCGCAAAAATCCCTAATTTCCCTTCCTGTCCTTTGATTCATGTCTGTGCAACATGTTGCCAGAGACTGGGAGGTTACAAATTCCTTATCCTGAACAACGTGTTGCTGAGGCTTCTGTCAGTCACAGAAGAAGCGGTGGAGAAGGTGGCCATCTGACCGATGCATTCAGACATTTTTTTAGTCTGCAGCCCCAAGGTATGATCGGTTCCAGCAACCATCGCCAGTGTCTGATTTACATGGTGCAGCAATACCTAGGGGCAAGGTCAGACTTGGACACCTTTCCCACACACGGAAATTTTTTTTGCTACGGCTGACGTTGTGTTGCTATGCACTATTGATCAACACCATCAGCCCTGCAGTGCCACAAAATGGTTATTAACCACTTGCCTACTGGGCACTTAAACACCCCTGCTGCCCAGACCAATTTTCAGCTTTCGGTGCTCTCACACTTTGAATGACAATTACTCAGTCATGCAACACTGTACCATGACTGAGTTTTGGTTCTTTTTTTTCCCACAAATAGAGCTTTCTTTTGGTGGTATTTGATTACCTCTGGGTTTTTTATTTTTTGCGCTATAAATGAAAAAAGACCGAAAATTTTGAAAAAAAACACATTTTCTTTGTTTCTGTGATAAAATTATGCAAATTATTAATTTTTCTTCCTAAATTTTGGCCATAATTTATACTTCTATATATCTTTGGTAAAAATAACCCAAATTAGTGGATATTATTTGGTCTTTGTGAAAGTTAGAGAGTCTACAAGCTGTGGTGAGAATCATACAAAATTTATCACATCTGATGTTCTGGCGGTCTATCTCATTTCTTGCGACCCGAACAAGCCAGGAAAGTACAAATACCCTCCAAATTACCCCTTTTTGGAAAGTAGACATTCCAAGGTATTTAGTAAGAGGCATAGTGAGGTTTTTGGGGTTGTCATTTTTCCCCACAATTCTTTGCAAAATGAAGATTTTTTTGTTTTTTTATTTTTCTCCCCACAAAATTGTCATTGTAATAGGTTATTTCTCTCACATGGCATGTGTATACCACAAATGACACCCCAAATTAAATTCTGCTACTCCTCCTGAGTATTACGATACCAAATGTGTGGGACTTTTTCACAGCCTGGCCACTTAGAGAGACCCAATATGCAGGGAGCGCCATCACGTGTTCTAGGAGCATAAATTACACATCTAACTTGTTGACTAATACACTTTTGAAGGCCCTGGAACACCAGGACAATGACACGTGACACTGACGTGGCACTGATGGCAGATGGCACTGGTACATGGCACTGATGGCACGTGACACTGATGTGACACTGACGACAGATGGCACTAATACGTGGCACTGATGACACTTGATACCGATGACAGATGGAACTAATCTGTGGCACTGCTGACACGTGACACTGATGTGGCACTGATGACAGATGGCACTAATACGTGGCACTGGTGACAGATGGCACTAATACATGGCACTGATGACAGATGGCATTAATACGTGGCACTGATGACACCTGAAACTGATGCCAGATGGCACTAATACATGGCACTGATGACACGTGACACTGACAGGTGGCACTGATACGTGGCACTGATGACATGTGACACTGACAGGTGGCTCTGGGAATATACGTGGAACTAGTGACAAGTGGCACTGGGGACACGTGGCACTAGGGACGGGCAGCACTGGGGACACGTGGCACTGGGGAAAGGTGGCACATGGCACTGGGGACAGGTGGCACGGATAGGTGGCACTGGGGACAGGTGGTACTGGGAACAGATGACACTGTTAGGTGGCACTGGGCACAGGTGGCATTGATAGGTGGCACTGGGGACACATGACACTGACAGGTGGCACTGGGGGCAGATGGCACTGATAGGTGGCACTGGGGACAGGTCGCACTGATAGGTGGCACAGGGGACAGATAGCACTGATAGGTGGCACTGGGGACAGGTGGGCATGTGTGTGTTTCACTGTGTGTGTGTTTTACTGTGTGTGTGTGTGTGTGTGTGTGTGTGTGTGTGTGTGTACTCACAGATGCTGCAGCTGCAGCACGGAAGCTCTCCCTCCTCACACGCTGTCTCTGTGTGAGGAGGGGAGCCGGCGATGAGAGACGATCTCAAATGTTTACATATGAGATCACCTCTCATTGGATAGCCCGATTGAGTGCTAAATGGCCACTGTGATTGGCCATTTAGCATGATCTGGGATTGGCTGTGTCCGAGGTACACGGCCAACACAGAACTTCCCCGATGTGCACCCGTGGCGGCGCGCATTAGGGAAGTAAACAGGAGGACGTCCAGGGACGCCCTTCCGGCAGTTAGCGTCCGCTCTGTAGCCGTCTTTTGGCTAAAGAGCGGGCGCAAAGTGGTTAAGAGAATACACCATCCTTATTTGTAAACAAAGAAAGTTTTTAGTGATGTGTATTGAATTTTGTTGAAAGTATAATTATTTTTGGCACTATCAATCTTTTTATAAACAAATTACAGGCATAGAGATGGGTGCCAAATTTGCCCCTAGCATAGCTAATGCGTTTATGGCACAATGGGAGGAGAGGGCCATATATGTTAATCCTCCAGCCGAATTGACATTTTATAAAAGATTTATAGATCATCTAATTATTGTATGGAATGGAAGTAAAGACACTCTGGAAAACTTTTTGAGCCAATTGAATGACAACAATAAGAAAATTAAATTGGTTTGAAATATAACTGAGAAGCAGGTAAACTTTCTGACATCACTCTGGTTGGAGACCAAATTATTACTAAAACACATTTTAAAAATATAGATACTAGTAGTTACTTATCCATGAATAGTTGCCATTTCAAACCTTGGTTATACAACATTCCCAAAGGGCAACTAGTAAGAATTAGCCCTTCCTTCTCTGGGCTGGCTGCTCAGCTGTCGGCTAATTGCCAGCTCTCATCTCTCTCCACAGTTACCCAGCTGTTCCTGATCCTGCTCGTCTGACCTGCCTACTTAAAGCTGTCCAGCTCACTTCATCTCTGCCTTTGCTTTGGTCACATCACAAGAAACCATCTCCTGCATTCCTGTTTAAAGACTGGCTTGCTCACATCTCTTCTGGCTCCTTATCCTGCTTGCTGTTCCTCTATTTGGATCCCTGACTTCTGGCCTGGCTGATTACCCGATCTGGTTATTGAACTCTGGCCTGGCTAACTACTCGATCTGGTTACTGGACTCTGGCTATGCTTTGACTACGCTTACCCTATTTACCTTTTTATTTTTTATTAATAAACAAGTGTGATTTAATTGACATGCCTGATGAAGGGGTCCTGCGCTGCTCCGAAACTTTATATGTATGCTGATTTAATTGTACTTCTGTCTCGGTCTGGTTCATGGTTTCTGACACTTTCTTAGGAAAGAGATTCAGGAAGAAGGGATATCCTGAAGAATTAATTAATAAACAAATTGATGTGGTAAAGTCAATGGATAGATCTAAGATGTTACAAGGAAAAAATCCATGTCAACTATAATGATGAATGCCCCTTCCATAGTGTTAGATTACAACATTCAACATAAAGAAGTAGAGAGATTAATTAAGAAACACTGGCATATATTGAAAAGCGACAGACACTTGAAGCATATTTTACCAGATGTACCCAATGTTGTATATAAGAGAGCACCTACATTGAGGGATATTATTGTAAAAAATGTAATAGAACCACCACCTCCCAGTGGGCATTTTTTCACAAGAAAGGGATTTTATCCCTGCAAGTAGGGATGAGCCGAAAACCCTCCCCCCGGTTCGGTTTGCACCAGAACTTTAGAACGGACCGAAAATTTGTGCAAACTTTAGAACCCCATCGAAGTCAATGCGACTCGAATGTTCGGAAAAAAAGTGCTAATTTTAATGGCTAATATGCAAAATATTGTCCTAAAAAGGGTTTGGGGACCTGGCTCCTGCCCCAGGGGACATGGGTCAATGCCAAATATGTTTTTAAAAATTGCATTTGGAGCACAGATTTTAATGACGATTAAAGTGAAAAAAAAAGTGAAATATTCCTTTAAATATCGTGCCTGGGGGTGTCTATAGTATGCCTGTGAAGTGGCACGTGTTTCCCATGTTTAGAACTGTCCCCGCACAAAATGACATTTAACGGAAAAAAAGTCATTTAACTGCTTGCGGTTTTAATGTAATATCTGGTTCTGGCAATATGGATGAAAATCATTGAGAAAAATGGCATGGGTAGCCCCCCTGCCCATTACCAGCCCCTTTGGGTCTTATACGGATATTAAGGGAAACCCCGTACCCCCCCAAAAAAAAGGAAAGGCGTGGGGCCCCCAGGCCCTATATACTCAGAACAGCAGTATACGGTGGTGCAAACAAGACAGGGACTGCGTAGGTTTGTTGTGTTAAGTAGAATCTGTTTGTAATTTTGAACTGGTACATTTTGAAAGTGTAGCTCTAGTCAAAAAATCTATTTTTAAGCTTTTTGGAAAACATGGGAGGGGTTATCACCCCTGTATAATTTCTTTTTGCCGTACGTCTTTTTTCATCTCCTTTCTTGTTGTCTCCTTCCGTTTGCAAGTAGGAGACATTTGTAAGTTGGATGTTTGAAAGTAGGGGCCTGCCCTATATGCTCTGCAGAAATGGCGGAACAAGGTGTTGGTGTTGCCACAACACTGTAAGCCCTCAAAGTGACTCTTGGTGGGCGCTGGAGTGCCCTGCTGTGAACGATTATATCAAGAATTGTAATTACATGCCATTGTTGAACAGTGGTAGAAAAATTGGGCCTTTGGTGGTTGTGGTGGTGGTGCCACAACACTATAAGTCCTCACAGTTACTCTCGGTGGGCACAGGAATGGGTCCTATTGTGAAATATAATATCAAGAATTGTAATTACATGCCCCTGTTAAACAGGGGCTGAAAAAATGGGCCTTAGGCACTGCTTGCTGGTGCCATAACACTGCAACCTCTCCCAGATACTTTAGTTGTAGTGCAGGAATGAGCCCTGCTGCAAAGAATTGCATCCAAAATTGTATTACATGCCCCTGTTAAGCTGAAAAAATGGGCCTATACACTGCAACCTCTACCATATACTCTAGTTGGAGTGAAGTAATGAGCCCTGCTGCAAAGCATTGCATCCAAAATTGTAATTACATGCCCTTGTTAAACAGGAGCTGAAAAATTGGGCTGGTGGCATAACCCAGAACCAAAAATGTTCTTCCAAGATATCAGCGGGATCATTGAGGAAGAAGAGGATAGACAGTCAACATAACAGGACAGTCACTCAGCATCAGCATAGGCAGTTTTGAAGGGATGTGACATTTCCCAAAAAAATATTCGGTTACATCAGCTTCAGGTGCTTGGTAGCTGGTGGTGATCCAAGACTGATTCATCTTTATGAAGGTCAGTCGATCAACTGAGTCGGTGGACAGGCGCACGTTGTGATCGGTTACAAAGCCACAGCAGCACTGAAGGTGCGTTCCGAAAGAACACTGGATGCAGGACAGGCCAGTAGCTCAATTGCAGACTGTGCAAGCTCTGGCCAGTGATCCCTCCTCAAGACCCAGTAAGCCAGAGGATTTTCGGTGGGAAAGGTGTCCAAGTCTGACCTTGCCCCTAGGTATTCCTGCACCATGTAAATCAGACGCTGGCGATGGTTGCTGGAACCGATCATACCTTGGGGCTGCGGACTAAAATAGCGACCTTCTCCACCGCTCCTTCTGACCAAAGTCTCAGCAACACGTTGTCCAGGACCAGGAGTTTGTAACCTCCCAGTCTCTGGGAACTTATTGCATAGACCTTTCTGCAAGGCCTCCCAGAGATGTCTCACCCTCTGCGACGGCAAGATAAGGTCCGCAACCTTATTCTTGTACCATGGATCAAAGAGACTGGCCAACCAGTAATGGTGCCTCTCCTTGATCCGAAGAATGCGAGGATCCTTCCACAGGCTTTGCAAGATCAGGGAGGTCATGCCGCATAGGTTAGCTGAGGCATTCATCCAGAGTCCTCTGGGTCACTAAGGACAACATGATCCGTAGCCACCTCCTCCCAGCCACGTAGAAGTCCACAGGTTTCTTGGGACTGTAAATCATCCCTACAAGACTGCTGCTGCTGATGCTAAGTGCCAGGCTCCCCCTCCATGCTGATACAATCCTCCTCCTCGTCCTCTTCCTCTGTGATGGGTGGGACAGCAGGAACACTGTCTGGATAAAGGGGGCCTTGAGAGGCAAGGAAGTTCTCCTCTTCCTGCCTCTGTTCTGCCTCAAGTGCCCTGTCCATTATTCCATGCAGCGTATGCTCCAACAGGTGGACAAGAGGTACAGTGTCACTGATACATGCACTGTCACTGCTCACCATCCTTGTGGCCTCCTCAAACGGTGACAGGACAGTGCATGCATTCCTGATCATACGCCACTGGCATGGTGAGAAAAAAACGAGCTCCCCTGACCCTATTCTGGTGCCATAGTCGCACAGGTACTCATTGATGACTCTCTGCTGCGTGTGCAGCCACTGCAGCATGGCCAACGTTGAGTTCCACCTGGTGGGCATGTCACATATAAGGCGGTTCTTGGGCAGGTTCAACTCATTTTGGAGGTCAGTCAGCCAAGCACTGGCATTAAATGATCGCCGGAAATGCACACAGACTTTCCTGGCCTGCCCAAGAACAGCTGCACCCCCTTGTTAAGGATGTGAGCCACACAGGGCACATGGGTCAGTTGTCCCTGTCGAAGGGCGGAGAGGTTGGTGCCATTGTCGCAAACCACCATTCCTGTCTTAAGCTGGCATGGTGTCAACCAACTCTCGGCCTGCCCCTGCAGAGCTGACAAAATATCTGGGCCAGTGTGGCTCTTGTCTCCCAAACAAACCAGCGCAAGCACGGCATAACATCTTTTTGCCTGCGTACGTGCGTAGCCCCTTGAACACCTACAGAGCACCGCTGGTTCTGAGGACAGAGCACTGGAAGAGGCCATGGAGGAAGAAGAAGAGGAGGGGGTGGAGGAGAGAGGTGTGTCACAACCAGTAGTAGCATTTTGGAGGTATGGTGGTGGAACAACTTCTAACACTACTGCACCTTGTCCTGCATCCTTCCCAGCTGCCAGAAGAGTGACCCAATGGGCCGTGAAAGACAGGTAACATCCTTGTCCATGCCTGCTGGACCATGAGTCAGTGGTAATATGCACCTTACCGCTGACCGTCCTGTCACTTGGCTGTGACACACCTAATTGTACACCTTCATTCCTCTCAGTGCAGGTTTCAGAGAGGACTGAAGGTCTAGTGGGGTTGGAGATCCCAGCTGATGAGGAGCAAAGAGAGGTCCGCTTTGTTCTTTGGTGTGGGTCTTTAAGTTACGATTGCCAACAAGCTGCATGGCAGGTCAACATATGTCTGGTCAAGCATGTGGTGCCCAAGCGGCTAATGTTTTGGCCACATGAGATACGCTTGAGACATATGTTGCAAATAGCAGTGGTGCAATCTGATGCACTCATCTCAAAAAAGGCCCACACCAAAGAACTTTTGGAATAACACGCAGAGGCAGGGCCCTGCACAGGCGGAGCTCTGCGGTGTGATTCAGTCGGTGTGCTGCCCCTAAGCTGGCCCCTGGAGGGCATCCTGCCTCCTTGGAGATGTGCCTCCTGCTCTCTCCTATCAGGCACCCACATGGAGTCAGTGACCTCATCATCCCCCCCTTCTTCATCACTGGAGCAAACCTGGCAGTATGCTGCAGCTGGTGGAACATGACTGCCAGATTGCTGTTCTTCTAGAGCATCCCCTCTCTCTGCGCTCACACTACTGCCTTCCTCTAGCTGAGTATCATCATCATCAGAGCCTTCAAAACACTGTGCATCCTCCTGGAGCTTGTACCCAACACTGTGCTCAGACAGTTTGGGGGACTCTTCAGGAGGACATGGTGGGTCTAGGGAAGGAGTGACTGATGATGACATTGAGACGAGGGAAGAGGATGCATTGGCAGCTGCTTTGCTAGTACCCTGAGCCTGGGTGAGAGAGGATGAGGAGGATGAAGAGGGCTTGGTCATCCACTCTACCAAGTCTTCGGCATGATGCGGCTCAACATGTCCAGCTGCTGAAAATAAGGACAAGCGTGTCCCATGGCCACGTGCTGATGATGATGCACCGCGTCCACGACCAGCACTGTTGTCTCTAGACACAGAACCTGCTTTCCTTCTTGTATTGGCTCGTAACTGTCTGCCTCTCCTTGTTGGCCTTCCAGACATAGTAATGGCCTGTAGGGAGATGGGAAAAGCAGCAATTGGGTAGTGTATATTGTGCTGGAGGCACACAACACCCACTAACTCCTGCAGATAGCTGTATTAGAGAACACCTGCAATAAACGGTAGATACAGGTGTATGCTGTGCTGGAGGCACACAACACCCACTAACTCCTGCAGATGCCTTTATTATAGAACACCAGCAATAAAGGGTAGAAACAGGTGTGTACTGTGCTGTGCTGGAGGCACACAACACCCACTAACTCCTGCAGATGCCTTTATAATAGAACACCAGCAATAAAGGGTAGATACTAGGGATGGCCAAACGGTTCGCCCGGGGGTCCTTTCACGGCAAATTTCGGGTGTTCGCTGTCCGCCCGATTGGCAGACTATTGCTGCCGTTCGCCCGGCGGACTTCCGTGTTTACTGTGTAAAAGAACTTTGACCTATGATGACACATCCATCATGGGGTACAGGACAGCCAATTGAGACATTACAGCACATGGACACTTGGACATTCCCCCTAACTTATAAATAAACCCGATCCGGCGGCCATTTTACATTCTTTCTTCTGTCCCTATAGGGAGAGGTTGCTGTGTGGAGCAGGGAGAGACTGCAGTGACCCAAATCGCTAGCTATTTGGTCCACAAAAGTTCTTTTCAGGACTGGTATAGGTGTTAGGTGTAGTTCAGGATATAGGTTTGAGGCACTGCTGTGCTACTGATTTTTGCAGCAGCCTGTCTTTTGTCAGTGTAGAGAGATGGGACAGGACGCTGTGTGCTGCAGGGACAGTCAGTTTAATCATTAGCTGTTACTATTAGGTCCACAAAAGTGCTATTCAAGTTATTGTTCCAGCAGCCTCTGTTTTGTCAGTTTAAGCTGTGAGGCAGGAAGCTGTGTGTGAGGCAGTGAGGGACAGTCAGTTTAATCAGTAGCTGTTACTATTAGGTCCACAAAGGTTCTTTTCAGGACTGGTATGGTAATAGGCTTGTACATGTATAATATTCTTTCTTCCAAATATAGAAAGAATATTATACTTGACTGCTGCCCTTCTGCTGCAGTAGTCCTTTATCAGTATAGGGACTGAGGTACAGTTTGCTAATCATTCACAACCTACTTGTTCCACAAAGGTCCTTATAAGGACTGGTAAAGTATAGGGTACTACAGTACATAGGGTTGAGTGAGGTACAGTCTGCTATTCCTTAAGGACTGGTATAGGTCCACAATACACAGGGTTGAGGTGCACTACTGCTAACTGCTGCCCTTCTGCTGCAGTAGTCCTTTATCAGTATAGGGACTGAGGTACAGTCTGCTAATCATTCACAACCTACTTGTTCCACAAAGGTCCTTATAAGGACTGGTAAGGTATAGGGTACTACAGTACATAGGATTGAGTGAGGTACAGTCTGCTATTCACAGGGTCATTTAAAAAAATGACAGGCAGAGGAAGAGGCAGGCCCTTCCGCAGGGGTGGTAGGGGTAGGGCAGGAGCAACAGGCTTGAGACAAAGTGGGAAGTTGCAGAAGGTGCGTTCAATTCATTTAAAGGACGCACCAGACTTGATTGAGTGGCTCACTCAGCCTTACTCTTCTGCACCCTCCTCATCCTCTCGATCTGCACCCTCTTCTTCACTCTCTGCTATGTGCACCCCCAAAGACACTACCACCAACAACACCACCACCACCACATACCTTCCGCTTGAGTCACAGGAATTATTTTCTGATCCATATCAAGACATTTCTGATGCGCAGCCACTCTTGGTATTGGATCAGGAAGAGGAGGTAGCAACAACCGCCACTCAACAGTCTGACGACAGTACCCAGATCAGCCCAAGGAGGAGGTTGGTCCCCGGTGTTGCTGCCTACTCCGAGATCTCTACTTATAGCGGTGGGGAAGGTGACGTCGATGATGACGTATCTAGTGATGTCACGTGGGTGCCCACAAGAGAGGAAGAGGAGGGGAGTTCAGAGGGAGATATGGACCAGCAGATAGGGAGGAGAAGCAGGAATAACTTACATTGCACAGGAGGGACAAAGCAGACTGCTAATGTATCAGGAGCGAGTCATCAACCATGTACGGTCACATCTGGCGCTCCCAGGACACCGGCACATGGCTCCGCAGTGTGGCCTTTTTTTTAACGTGTTCGCTGCTGACAATAGCGTTGCCATCTGCAATCTTTGCAGTCAACGCAATTAGTCGCGGTAAGCCCAACACTCACCTAGGGACGAACGCCTTAAGAAGGCACATCAGCAGCCATCACCGAGCCCAGTGGGAGCAATGGAACACACAAAGCCACACTCCAGGCTCTCACCGTCCAGCCTCGTCTTCTACTTCTCCTTTTCCTCTCTCCTCACAATTGTCCTCCACTCCACCTTCCAAACCGCCAAGCTCACGTTTTTCTGCAAAAAGGCAGGCTTCCGTGGGCCTAATGTCCGAGCGTAAAAAAAATGATGACGCAGGATAACCCTCTTGCCCAACGGTTGATGGCTGGCTTGTCAGAACTCATAGCCCGCCAACTACTGCCATATAAACTGGTGGACTCGGAGGCCTTTCGCAAATTTGTGGCCATTGGAACACCACAATGGAAGGTCCCAGGAAGGAAGTATTTCTCACAGAAGACACGTGGTCTAGCAAACACAGGCAGGGAAGGTATATCACTTTTACTGCCCACTGGGTGAACCTTCTGACGGCTGTCAAGCATGTAACCCATGGCACCCGTGTAGATTTGGTTTTACCACGGATTGCATGCAGGCCTGGCTCTTCTTCTCCTCCTCCTCCTACTCCATCCTCCTCCCTCTCCTCCTCGGCTGACTCCTCCTTTTCCGCTGCTAGCGTCTCTTTCGCTGCGCCGCCCAAGCTCCCCAGAACCTATTCGACATGCCAGGTGAGACGTTGCCATGCCGTGCTGCGTCTGTTGTGCCTGGAAGTCAAGAGCCACACTGGCCCGGCACTCCTTTCAGCTTTGCGTTCACAGGCAGATCAGTGGCTAACACCGCTCAATTTGACAGTTGGTAAAGTGGTGTGTGACAATGGTGCCAATCTGCTTAGCGCATTGAAACAGGGCAAAATGACGCACGTGCCATGCATGGCACACGTCTTAAACTTGGCCGTGCAGCGATTCGTTGTCAAATACCCTGGGGTCCAGGACATCTTGCGGCAGGCAAGGAAAATCTCGGTCCATTTCAGAAGATCTTACACGGCCATGGCTCGCCTTGCTGACATTCAGCGGCGACACAATCTGCCGGTCAGACGTCTTATTTGCGATTGCCCGACGCGATGGAACTCAACCTTCTATATGCTTGATAGGCTGCTCCAGCAGAAACGTGCAGTTAACATCTACCTGTATGAACTCTGCGGCAGAACAGGTTCTGGGGAGCTGGGGGGTTTTTCACAGCGCCAGTGGCTGCTCATGCGCGACACATGCAGACTTCTGCGGCCATTTGAGGAGATCACCAAACTGGTCAGTCGCAACCATGGCGCCATCAGTGACATGGTACCTTATGCCTTCTTTATGGAGCGTGCATTGTGTTGTGTCGTTGATCAAGCTGTGGAGGAGCAGGAGCGGGAAGATGAGGAAGTCGCAATGCTGGATGAATTCCCAGGGGGGGCTACTCTATATGAGACAAGTCAACAACAGGAGTCTGAAGAGGAGTCAGAGGAGGATGGTTCCGGGGCGGATGAGGAGGAGCAAGAAGAGCATGCTTTAAACCTTTCTGGGATCCCTGTTGTTGTGTGTGGATGGGGAGAGGAGAATGAAGAGGACGACATTATCCTGGATGATGAGCAGGAGCCAGGCCACCACACCGCTTCCAGTTTAGTGCAAATGGGGGCCTTCATGCTCCAGTGTTTTAACAGGGACCCCCGTATAAAAAGCATAAGGGTCAAGGACCAGTACTGGGTGGCAAAGTACTTAGACCCCCGGTACAAACACAAAATGGCGGAAATGTTACCGCCGTCACAGATGGCTGTCAGAATGGAGCACTTCCAGGCCTTGCTTCGCAAAATGCTGCATTCTGCTTTTGCGTGCGCTGGCAGAGGAGCAATTCCCACTCCCAGAGAAGGAGTTGCGGGTACCAATCCAACAGCGCCTGCAAGAAGAGGCCGGTTTGAAGATGTGTTGGTGACTTCTGATATGAGGTCATTCTTTCAGCCGACCCATCGACAGGTGTCATTCCGGATCCAGCATCAGGGAACGCCTAGACCGTCAGGTGTCCGACTACATCGGGTTAACGACCGATGTGGACGCTCTGAGGAGTGATGAACCCCTGGACTACTGGGTGGGCAGGCTTGACCTCTGGCCAGAGCTTGCCCAATTTGCAATCGAACTGTTGGCTGTCAGCGCAGCAGGGGGGATCGTGACCGATAAGCGTACTCGCCTAGCTCACGACAGTGTTAACTACCTCACATTTCTAAAAAAGGAATGAGGCATGGATCTCGGAGGAATTCAACACATGTGACCAGTAGACCATATATATGTCTATAAACAATTTTTTTAATCGAGCACACAGACCTTCTTTCTCCATTTGGCTCACTTCCTTGTCCAAAAAAAGCACACCGTACTATATGCCCGTACCCTCCTGTTTGAAGAGGTTGAGCGGTGTCATATTTCTACTGGGGCTGCTTATTATGAGGGGCTCCCACCATCCCTGTGCTGTGCTGACTTCCTCCTGGGGCTGTACCTCTGCTGTGCATATTATGAGGGGCTCCCACCATCCCTGTGCTATGCTCATTATGAGGGGCTCCCACTATCCCTGTGCTGTGCTGACTTCCTCCTGGGGCTGTACCTCTGCTGTGCATATTATGAGGGGCTCCCACCATCCCTGTGCTGACTTTCTCCTGGGGCTGTAGTTCTGCTGTGCATATTATGAGGGGCTCCCACCATCCCTGTGCTATGCTCAATATGAGGGGCTCCCACCATCTCTGTGCTATGCTGACATCCTCCTGCGGCTGCTTATTATGAGGGGCTCCC
Source organism: Lithobates pipiens (assembly GCF_037356315.1). Classification (NCBI taxonomy): domain Eukaryota; kingdom Metazoa; phylum Chordata; class Amphibia; order Anura; family Ranidae; genus Lithobates; species Lithobates pipiens. The sequence continues at coordinate 236,908,895 of NW_027507784.1, forward strand.
ACCATCCCTGTGCTGTGCTGACTTCCTCCTGGGGCTGCTTATTATGAGGGGCTCCCACCATCCCTGTGCTGTGCTGACTTCCTCCTGGGGCTGTACCTCTGCTGTGCATATTATGAGGGGCTCCCACCATCCCTGTGCTATGCTCATTATGAGGTGCTCCCACCATCCTTGTGCTATGCTGACTTCCTCCTGGGGCTGCTTACGGTGCAGGTGTCAGTGCTGTATATCACGGTGCTGGTGTGAGTGCTTTATGTCACGCTGCTGATGTCAGTGCTCTCTATCACGGTGCTGGTGTCAGTGCTGTATATCACGGTGCTGGTGTGAGTGCTTTATGTCACGCTGCTGATGTCAGTGCTCTCTATCACGGTGCTGGTGTCAGTGCTGTATATCATGGTGCTGGTGTCAGTGCTTTATGTCACGCTGCTGATGTCAGTGCTCTCTATCACGGTGATGGTGTCAGATCACTCTATCACGGTGCAGGTGTCATTGCTGTATGTCACGCTGCTGATGTCAGTGCTCTCTATCAAGGTGCTGGTGTCAGATGACTCTATCACGGTTCAGGTGTCATTGCTGTATGTCACGCTGCTGGTGATAATCTCCTGCACCCTCTTCTTTGCCTACCCTGACCTTCCCTCTCCTCCATTGCCTTCATGCACTCCACAGTCCTGAATTGTCACAACAATTTCACATACAAAAAAAGAATGCTTGTAGTTGTCGATCCCAGATTCACCTCATACATGTGTTATGTCATTGGTCATGTGGTGGGACTATGTTTGCACAGCTAGTAATTATTTTGTGGCTGCAAATTTGACCTGTAGGTTTGCAAAGTTCGCCTCCCATTGAAGTCAATGGGGCCCGCCGCGAACGTTACGGTTTGCGAACTATCGGCCGCGTTCGTGAAACGTCCCATCGGAAGTTTGTCCATCACTAGTAGATACAGGTGTATACTGTGCTGTGCTGGAGACACACAACACCCACTAACTCCTGCAGATGCCTTTATTAGAGAACACCAGAAATAAAGGGTAGATACAGGTTTATACTGTGCTGTGCTGGAGGCACATAACACCTACTAACTCCTACAGATGCCTTTATTAGAGAACACCAGAAATAAAGGGTAGATACAGGTTTATACTGTGCTGTGCTGGAGGCACATAACACCTACTAACTCCTACAGATGCCTTTATTATAGAACACCAGCAATAAAGGGTAGATACAGGTGTATACTGTGCTGTGCTGGAGGCACACAACACCCATTAACTCCTGCAGATGCCTTTATTATAGAACACCAGCAATAAAGGGTGGATAAAGGGTTATGCTGTGCTGGAGGCACACAACACCCACTAACCTCGTGCAGATGGCTGTATTAGAGAACACCAGCAATAAAGTGTAGATACAGGTGTACACTGTGCTGTGCTGGAGGCACACAACACCCACTAACTCCTGTAGATGGCTGTATTTGAGAACACCAGCAATAAAGGGTAGATACAGGTGTATACTGTGCTGTGTTTGAGGCACACAACACCCACTAACTCCTGCAGATGCCTTTATTATAGAACACCAGCAATAAAGGGTAGATAAAGGTGTATACTGTGCTGGAGGCACACAACACCCACTAACTCATGCAGATGGCTGTATTAGAGAACACCAGCAATAAAGGGTAGATACAGGTGTAAACTATGCTGTCCTGGAGGCGCACAACACTCACTAACTCCTGCAGATGGCTGTATTAGAGAACACCAGCAATAAAGGGTAGATACAGGTGTATACTATGCTGTGCTGGAGGCACACAACACCCACTAACTCCTGCAGATGCCTTTATTATAGAACACCAGCAATAAAGGGTAGATACAGGTGTATACTGTGCTGGAGGCACACAAAACCCACTAACTCCTGCAGATGCATTTATTATAGAACACCAGCAATAAAGGGTAGATACAGGTGTATACTGTGCTGTGCTGGAGGCACACAACACTCACTAACTCCTGCAGATGCCTTTATTATAGAACACCAGCAATAAAGGGTAGATACAGGTGTATACTGTGCTGTGCTGGAGGCACACAACACCCACTAATTCCTGCAGATCCGTTTATTATAGCACAACAGCAATAAAGGGTAGATACAGGTGTATAATGAGTAAGAAGGGTAGTGGTGCGCTGTACACAAGGAGGATATATCTATTGATAAAAGCAGTATATAAAATTCTCAATGGGGGTCTATCCAGTAAACAATACAGGTCTGGGTATGTCTGTGTGACTAGTTTAAACAGCAACACTCATTTCTACTAATAGTCCACAACATAAATACATAAAATAGTGAAAATTCATATAAAATCCAAAGTGCAACGTGTTGCGATCCTGTAGTCGCAAAAAAGTGCAAATATTCCAATGTGCCACTGTGGCTGATAAAACTATAATGTTCGTTGCTATTAGTGTAAAATCTACAACATAAAACCGTAAAATAATAAAAACAAGAAAAAAGAAGAAAAAACACAATATAACATTCAAAAGTGCAGCATGTTGCGATCCTAAAATCGCATAAAGTGCAGGTGTTCTGCTGTGGTGCACATAGGCAAACCTTCAAACATAAATAATAATTAAGTGACAAAAAATATAAGTGTATCAGACAAAAAGTCAGTTTTCAGTACAAAGTGCTGCGATTATTCTCAAAATCGCATAGGATGTGACTTCTTCAACAAGATATATGATGTGGAGCTGTTGCAATGGGAAGGGCAGTGGTGCTGGTGGAAGGGGATGTGGCCTTGGTGGTCCCGTATATACCAGTAATGGATGTCCCCTTACCTTACCGCTGTAAGGTAACAGCGTATATATATAGAGAGCTTTTTGGGATCCTTTAGCGGAATTTTCCCTTCAATGTGGGGTGCCCAGGTCCTGACCAATGATATAGTCCCTTTAAGGGGGTTTCCTCTGTGGTATTGCAGTCAGGGTTCCTCAGTGGTATGGCATATACATGGGTTTAAGCAGAGATGGAGGAAGAATACTCCATAGTGTAAGATGCTTCAACAGGTTTATTGTTATTAAAACAGTTTAAAAATACTCACAAACAGTCTGTACAAGCAGTGTATAAACGAGCTGCGGGCTCGGTCTACGTCACTTCCTGGTTTCTGTGTCCCGACGCGTGTTCGTCACGGGTCACATGACTTCATCAGGTGTATACTGTGCTGTGCTGGAGGCACACAACACCCACTAACTCCTGCAGATGCCTTTAATATAGAACACCAGCAATAAAGGGTAGATACAGGTGTATACTGTGCTGGAAGCACACAATACCCACTAACTCCTCCAGATGGCTGTATTAGAGAACAACAGCAATAAAGGGTAGATATAGGTTTATACTGTGCTGGACGCACACAACAGCCACTAACTCCTGCAGGCGGCTGTATTAGAGAACTCCAGCAATAAAGGGTAGATACAGGTGTATACTGTGCTGTGCTGGAGGCACACAACACCCACTAACTCCTGCAGATGGCTCTATTAGAGAACAGAAGTAAAGGGTAGATAAAAGGGGGAAAATGCGCTGGAGGCACACAACACCCACTAACTCCTGCAGATGGCTCTATTAGAGAACAGCAATAAAGGGTAGATACAGGTGTATACTGTGCTGGAGACACACAACACTCACTAACTCCTGCAGATGGCTCTATTAGAGAACAGCAATAAAGGGTAGATACAGGTGTATACTGCGCTGGAGGCACACAACACCCACTAACTCCTGCAGATGGCTCTATTAGAGAACAGCAATAAAGGGTAGATACTTTGAAGGGCTTTCCAAAACATAATATAAGTAGGCATTTTCTACAGGTACATAACCAAGAACCCTCACAATTGCAATTGTGGGGCATTGAGAAGTATAAGAAACCATGGAGGACTTCTGCTTCTCAGGGGGAGTGGTCTAGTATGGCGGAGTGAGAGCGTTGGAGCGATTCACAGTGCATCCTCCAGCAGACCGTCTATTACCCTAGACCGTTGAATATAAGTCCATCGAATATCTCACAAACCCCGCACAGCCCATGTCGAGGCGGGGAAAGACTACAGGAGGGTCGAACAATATCGCTCTGAGCCACGCATACAGAACTCATTACCTCGCGGTAAGAAGGGAGATGACACAGCCTCTAGACGCCAGTTCCAGTTCCAGCATGATCTCAGTAAGAGAGCCGCTGACGGAAGTGTCACTATAGGCGCCGAACGTATCCATGCTGCAAATGCCCAGGTCCAGGACACTGGGTGGAATAAGGTGTGTGCAATCTTTAAAGCTGGCACAGGTAACCATCAGCGGAGAGGAACAGGTATGCCTGCACAATGTATGTGAGACACAGATACCGGAGCTGGGAAGTGAACTGGGGACTGAACCAGATATCAGACAGCTCATTCAGGCACTCCCAACTAGAGATCGTATACAAAAAATGTTGAATAACACCACAGGTGTACCGAGAGAGGAGAATGAGGAGATATGAGCTAATGCAGTAACTGTAGAGCATAGAATGCTGCAAGTGGAAAAGCAGCAACAGATGTTTGATTCATGGCATGAGAGTATCGAGGAAAATTACACAAACAGCATCAGAGGATAGCTATGCTACAGTTACAATTAGAGGAATCCAAGAACAGGAGTAGGAGGAATAACATTCAGATTAAAGAGAAGATATAGAGGGGCCCGCGCTAAGAGAAACAGTAGTGTCTATTTTAAATCAGATACTGAAGAACCTTCTTAATACCCTAATTGAGTTGGACTGTGTCCACAGAATCCCCACTACTCGCAATTTAGCACAGAAGGACCCTTGAGATATACTGTGCAGAGTGCATTTTTTCAGGGCAAAGAAAGACATATTAATGGCTGCATGGCACGAGGGTCTGGTGGTGTATGAGGGGAGTGAAATACAAATCTATCCTGACCTATGTAGACAAACTAAATATAGGCGACGTATGTTAAAGCCTTTACTGGACTATCTGCTTTCTAAAGGAGCCACATACAGATGGGGATATCCATTGGCAGTCATTGTCAAAAAGAGGGGGTGCAACTTCAATCTATGGGACCCTGCTCAACTTTCGGATCTCTTTAGCTTTCTGGGGGTGGCGGCTATTGAGGTCCCTAATTGGACAGAGTTATCAGCATTCATGGAATATTCCCCCCATCAACAACATAGGCAACAAGAGCAAAGGAGACAAGTCTCAGGAAAAGGGACAGAATAGACACACGCGCAACCCACATATAACATACTGCAAGAATTATGACAGTATTTAACTCAAGGATTTCAGTATGAAGAAAGGGGAAACAAAAAAATGGAAACTTTTTATCCTACTTCATTTTTTTTTTTTTTGGCCCGGAGGCCATCCTCTCTTTTTTTTTCTGGTCTTTTTTTTTTCTGGTGGACTTGCTACTGGTGTCCTGTATTGTGTACTATTTTATTTATTTTTTGGTTACACCCTTGTAGGGGCAAATAGGAGGTGACCTTAATCAGCTTGAGAGGGGATGCTCAATGATTAGGAGATCAGGGGGGGAGGCTCGGATACTGCAGGTCACGACGCACACTAGAAGGGGTTTATAAGGGGGGAGGGGTGAGCAGGTTATATATATACATATAAGAGGATACACCTAGCAAATACACTAGATTTGTTTGTTTCTTTTTTTTTCGGGTATGATATAGGTGCACTCACAATAATGGTTAACTGTCACTATCACATTAATTATAATTACAATTTAGAATTTCTAAATGTGTGGGTTTTTTTTGTTAACTTTTTGAGTGCGGTATTGATGATTTGTTTTTTTCTTAAGGGGAAATGAGAAGGAAAAAGAAAGAAGGAGAAAAAGGGGGGAAAAGGGGGAAAATCAATATTATAGTACAATTTCTCACATTATAGGGACCAAGGGGCAACGGAGAGGTGATTACACTGCTGATTGTGGGGAGTAAAATGGGAAGGGATCTGGGTAAATAGACCGGGTATTTCATATATAATGGTCATTAAGCATCTCCTCCACGGAGGAGCACCCCTAGATATTTCAGTAAAAGAGGGAAACTGATATATAGGGGAACTGGACAGGAGGGGTCTGGGAGATAGGGGGTAGCCCAGACCCCTCTATCTATATATCAATTAGAAGAAAGGAAAGGAAACTCCTATGTTTTAGTCTTAATTATGTTTTATTATTTAATCTTTGTTTTTTTTTTGTTTTTTTTATATAGTATTAATATCACAAGAGTATATGCAAGAATAGGATATGAACTGATGGAACGATTTATAACAAATAATTATTAAGGAATAAGAAAAGAACAAGAAACATATAAGAATTGCATAATGTGGGTTATGGGTATGCTGAAATCTATATAAAGGAGTAAAATAGGGGGTGATGGATATGTGTTTCTAATCTGTGACTTTAATGGGAATCTCTTAGGGACAGCAATTTTAAGAAATGTGAAACATGTGATATGTGAATATAATATAATGTTGATAGTATGATGACGATATAAAGATGGAGGATAGGATGCACGTGAATAGATGCTGCGGTGCAGCTCTCCTGCCTTGATTAACCACTTTCCCCATTTTCAACGCCTCCACTCCAGGTGGAGGGAAGTCGGAGGCATTTTTTTCGGGTAGAATCGCTATTTTGTATAGTACCTGCCATTGCAACATTGATAATTCTTGGGGTATTGGACAATCTAGCTAAACCCTAAGGGAATTTATTTTTTTTTTGGTGTACGGCTGTCTGCCTACTTGACCCTCCCCTATTGCCAGGTACCCCCACGTTGGTGGAAACTCAAAGAGCGTCAAGATGACTAAGATAACTTTGACTTCTTGCAACGTGAAGGGGCTAAATAGCCCATAGAAACATACAAGATTATTAGCAGATTTAGGGAGATTTAAATCTCAGATTATTTTCCTACAAGAGACACATTTTAAAAAGGATAGATTACCAAAATTGGGAAACTGGAAATTTCCCACAGTGTACCATAGTGCCTCTCCGACCACAAAAGCAAATGGAGTATCAATCATCCTTGCAAAACAGATCCAGTGGAAAGAATCAAAGATAATTATGGATGATGCAGGCGTCTTCTTATTGTGAAGGAATCTCTGGGTGAACAAAAGGTCACCTTATGCCGCGTACACACGATCAAACAATCCGGTGGAAAAGTCCGGCAAACTCAAGTCCGCCAAACAATCCCCCCGTGTGTAGCCTCCGGCATACTTTTTTGACCCGACAGTACGCCGGACTTAGAATTTCGGTTTGCACAACAATCTGCCCACCGTACTCGCATTTCGGCGGACAATCCGGCCGTGTGTATGCCAGTCCGCCGTACTTTTGAAATGAGCGGACTTTTCCCGCCCGGAGAAAAGTACGTTCATTTCGAGCGGGTCTCCAGGTAGGCGGGGCCCGCGAAGGAGACGTCGCTGGCTCCGCCGCCTGGTATGGACTTAAAGGGGAACCCCAACGCCGAAAAAAATTGGCGTGGGGGTCCCCCCCAAGTCCACAACAGACCCTTGTCCGAGCACGCTACCCGGCTGGCCAGGAAAGGGGGGCGAGCAAGGGCCCCCCCTCCTTAGCCGTACCAGGCCGCGTGCCCTCAACATGGGGGGTGCCTTGGGGAAGGGGGGGCCGCGCGCCCCCCCCACCCCAAAGCACCTTGTCCCCATGTTGATGAGGACAAGGGCCTCTTCCCGACAACCCTGGCCGTTGGTTGTCGGTGTCTGCGGGCGGGGGGCTTATCGGAATCCGGGAGCCCCCTTTAATAAGGGGGCCCCCGGATACCGGCCCCCCACCCTATGTGAATGAGTATGGGGTACAATGTACCCCTACCCATTCACCTGTAAAATAAAAGTATAAAAAAAAACACAACACACGAGATAAAATACTTTATTGCACAGCTCCGGGGGTCTTACGTCTTCGGGGGTCTTCTCGCCGGACTCCTCCGCTATCTTCTTGTAGCTCTTTTGCTAGCGGAAGAGTCCGGCTTTCTTCCTCGCCGCCGGCCTCTTCTCCCGACTTCGGGGGTCTTGTCCCCCTCTTCGGTTCTTCTGCCGGGCCACCGCGCCTTCTTATAGCTCTTTTACAGGCGGTGGCCCGGTCTTCTGTCGCCGCTGCCACCTTCCGTTCTTCTTCTTCTTCTTCTCCTTCTTCTCCTGGAGATGTTGACTCGACGCTCTCTCCGGCCACAATGCCAGGGACGCGCTGCGCGGCCACTTATATAGGGACAAGGGGCGGTGTCACATGGCTTTATCTCAACATCTCCAGGAGAAGAAGGAGAAGAAGAAGAAGAAGAAGAAGAACGGAAGGCGGCAGCAGCGACAGAAGACCGGGCCACCGCCTGTAAAAGAGCTATAAGAAGGCGAGGAGCCAGACTAAGTACGTCGGACAGACGGCTACATGTGTACGCGGCTTTAGTGAACATATATTTACCAAACGAGGATCATGTAGGAGCCCTGGAGACATATTTAAATATAGTACATCAAAATAAAGAAGGGGTTCTGATGGTGGGAGGGGATCTGAATATGGCATTAGATCCTACTCTAGATGTTTCAAAGGGGGACTCACATATATCCTATACAAACTGTGCAGAGCGAAGAGATTGTTACAAGACCTACAATTAGTAGACATGTGCATTCATTTTCGTCTGAATGCATTTTCGTCCGAATTTCAGGTATTTTCGTTATCGTTTTAACAAATGATAACGAAAGTGCAGAATCCAAAAAACAAAAGATCCGACATAAACAAATGCTTTATTTTAGTTTTCATTGTGACAACAGTTTGATATAGATAGGAGATTCGACATGACGCTGACAATAACAATCTGTGTCTATTGAACCTGTGGTCGAATGTGCCTAACCTTAACTCTATTAGTCTAGGATTATTCTACATAGAGAGAAAAGATTTGACATAGAGAAGAAAGATTTGACATAGAGAGAAAATATCATTGCTGGAATTGGGTGGGGGAAGTAAAATAAAAATAATGATGATGATGAATGTTATTGGCTGATTGTAACCAAAGAGGATGAGCAGTAAAATAGCTAGGTAACTAAGTACTCACGTACAGCCAACTTACTTTCACTTACGATTGCTAGCAGAGAGAGACACACACACTGAATAATTTCAGAAGACAGTCGATCTTAGCTGGTCCATTTGTCTGGGAACCTAAATTATTTAGCAATTAAGCATAAGCACAGCAGCAGAACAATAGTGAAGCAAGCTACAGTTCAACTTACATTTTTTCATAATAATCTGCTACCATTGTGTTAGTGTTGTGAACTTGATAGTGATACTAGTGTTGTTAGTGTTGTGATAGCCTCAGAGTCTGCCCGTGTTGTGGGGGGGGGGGGGGATTTATTATTATAGATTCTATATTATAGATTGAGATTCTATATAGATTCTATATACCCTATCTTTTTACCTGTCTGATCAGTGATCACTATCACCAGTCCATTTTCTGTTTGAACTATATACATTCAACATGAACAACAAAGAATCGACAAAGCAGCGAAAAACATACAAATGTCAAATCTTTGGCTTATGGTATGTGTCGAAAGTTCTAAGAAGATTAGACTAAGCAGCTAAACTATACGGAGTCATACAGTTTAGCTGCTCTGACTAATCTTCTTTGAACATTCGACAGACACCATAAGCCTTCAATGACAGATTGGACCTTAATTAATTTGGATTTTCGGACGAATGCAATTTTTAACAAAAAACAAAATAAATAAAAATGAATTTCAGGAGTAACTAAATAAATGTATTTTTCAGACGAAAACGAAATTCCAAAACAAAATATTTCAGTGTGCACATGTCTAGCAATTAGTGGATAGCTGGAGAACTCTCAATGTGCATGACAGCAATTATACATTCTTTTCAACAACACATAAGACATATACCAGAATTAATTATGTATTTATATCGCAGAACGCCCTGTCGTGTATATTCGAGGCCTCCATAGGCTCATTTACATTATTAGATCATGCACTGATACAGTGTGTGGGGAGACAGAGGTCTGTGGGAATGGTATTGGAAAATTAACAAAACACTCCTAAAGGAACCAGAATACGAGAAACAAATAGTTCAGGAGTTAGAATTCTATTTTTTGAATACAAAATCTGAGGAAAAAACCCCATTATATATATGGGAAGTGCATAAATGTTATATTAGAGGAGTTCTAATATCTTTAGGAGCATATAGAAAAAGCTCTTTGGGCGCAAAGCTTGACTCCCTGCTTGGAGAACTCCATGTACTTGAAAAGGCACATATGAAAACTCTGGCGCTGCAAACTGAGGAGAAATTAATACGCCTTTGCAATGAATTAAATCTGTTGCAAATGGATAAAGCAAAAGCTAAATTAGCTCGGTGTAGGCTAGCATTTTACGAATATGGAAATAAGCCAAGCAGGATGATGGAAAATGCGCTTAGATAGACGAGAGCACGGATCCATATTGACCGTAGTAAAATGCCTGGGGGCGTATTGGTTAGTTCCTCACAGGTAATTGCAAAGAATTCAGAGACTATTATACTAGTCTATATCAAATTGAGAGCCAAGTATTGGATGGGACGATAATTAAAAGAGGGGAGGTGGCAAAGGAATATATACAAGCGTCAGGAATGCCTAAGATATCTGAAGAGGGAGCAAGTGAAATAGATGGACCAATTGCAACAGAGGAATTTATAGAAGCCCTTAAATCATTAAAAACAGGAAAAGCACCAGGACCTGATGGGTATACATTGCTCTATTATAAGACTTTTGCTGAGAAATTGGCACTGGAATTTTTAGTGGCATTTAATTCAATTTGGGAGGGACAAAAGATGCCTGTAGAGACATTAATGGCTCATATTACAGTACTCCCTAAGGAGGGAAAAGATCCATCACAATGCGCTAGTTATTGTCCAATCTCATTGCTAAACGTGGACCTTAATATTTTAACGAAAATACTTACCACTAGATTACTGACATATATTCCGACCCTAATACATCCTGATCAAGTAGGGTTTACTCCGGGGTAGGGAAGGCAGAGAGAACACACAAAGGGTTCTGAGTGCAATATACTTTGCTCAGTGTCATCAGAAACCTTTAGTACTTATCTCTGCAGATGCAGAAAAAGCATTTGACAGAGTAGACTGAACATTTCTGAAAGCCACATTGCAACATATAGGACTGGACAGCGGAATACTGAGTTGGATTGAAAATGTATACTCTTGCCCAAGAGCAAGGGTTAAAATAAACAATATGATGTTGGAACCCTTTCCTATATACAATGGAATGTGGCAGGGATGCCCATTCTCGCCTATTATCTTTATCCTCACACTAGAACCCCTCCTGAGAACCATACGGGCTAACCCAGATATCAGGGGCATTTCAACTAAGGGAGAAGAACATAAGCTTGTGGCTTACGCAGATGATTTGCTATTTTTTTTTTTAACAGGTATGTTTTTATTTATCACCATTGAGGAAAAAAAAATCATTGGTACAATACAACAGTGCATCGTACAATACAACATAACATAGTGTTCAGTGTACAATCGGTCTATCAGACATTACATATCAACCGGTGTAGGTCAAAAAGCAGAGGAGAGGAAATTGAGTAAAAGGAAAAAAGGAGGATGAGAGAGAGAGGGGGGGGGGGGGGGGAGGGGAGAGGGGGGGGAGAGAACAGAAGCCAGGCTCCCGGAAGCAGCTCATAGGAAAAGGTAGACCACAGCAAAACAACATTCGTCCCCCAGTAACCATACTTGATCAGGTAAATGCAAGAGAATATCGCAGACCCCATAACCAACCACCCTCAGAGTGTACCATCTATACTCCCACCCAGCATCCCCAGATCTTGTCGAATTTGGACGGGCATTTGAATGAATGAATGAATGAAATACTTATACAGCGCACAATGCGAACTGAATCGCCTCCAGGCGCTGTGGCGAGCTTTGATCATCTGCTAAAAGAGGAAGGTCTTGAGTTTTTTCCTAAAAGCCAGGTGATTTTCTTCCAGGCGGATGTTGATTGGTAGAGCATTCCATAGCCGAGGCCCTTGGACAGCGAATCTCCGATCCCCCTTGGATTTATACCGGGCTTTGGGCACGAGGAGGAGGTTTTTGTTGGCTGATCGAAGACTGCGGTTTGGTGTGTAATGATTTATTTTCTCCATTAGGTATTGCGGAGCTTCTCTATGCACGCATTTGTGGGTGAGGCAAAGGGTCTTGAACGTGATCCGATTTTTCACGGTTAGCCAATGTAAGCTCCTCAGTGAAGGAGAAATGGATTCCCAGGGTTTTTTTCCTGTTATCAGCCTTGCCGCCGTGTTTTGGATCAGTTGTAATCGCGCAAGTTGATATTGTGGTAATCCTATGTAAAGCGAGTTTGCGTAGTCCAGTCGTGAATTAATGATTGTTCCAACTACCACTGCTTTGTCATTCTTTGGGATAAAAGGGATGAGTCTGCGAAGCATGCGCAGCAGATGGTGAGATCGACTGACTACTGCTCCTATTTGCGCATCCATTGACATTTGTGCGTCTAAAATAACCCCAAGACTCTTGGCTTTGGTCTTTGGGGAGATAGTCTGCCCAAAGACGGTTGGTGGAGACCAGGAGGTTTTGGTTGCGGGCTTATGATTTGGGTGTAAGATAAGAAGCTCTGTCTTTGATTGGTTCAGCTGGAGGGAGTTGGTGGTCATCCAGTCCTCTATTGATTTGAGGCAGTTTTCAAGTTGTTGTTGGTGATCTTTTTTTCCATTGATCCGGAAATAAAGTTGCGTGTCGTCAGCGTAAGAGTGGAAGCAGAGATCTGAGCATCTGATGATTTGAAGGAGTGGGCGAATGTAAATGTTGAAGAGAACGGGTGACAACGGAGAGCCTTGAGGGACTCCGCAGGTGACTGCCCGAGTTTCGGAGAGGAATTTTCCTAGTTTCACTGTCTGTGACCGATTTCCTAGGAAGGATGCGAACCAATGGAGATCTATGTCTTGGACTCCGGCTACTTCTGTGAGGCGGACGAGTAGAGTATTGTGATCTACTGTATCAAACGCTGCACTTAGGTCTAGCAGTACGAGGAGACGCGGCTCTCCGTCATCTGCCGCTTCGAGGGCGTCATCCCAAATCTTGAGGAGAGCTGTTTCTGTTCCATGACCCGGGCGGAAGCCTGATTGCAGCGGGTCCAGGAGTTTGTGAGTATCCAGGTGAAGTTGTAGCTGATGTACTACAGCTTTCTCCATGATCTTAGAAATGGTGTTGAGGCTTGTAATTGGCCTACGGTTGTTTGGATCCTGAGGGTCCAGGTTTGGTTTCTTGAGTAGAGGTTTGACGATGCCTTGTTTGAGGATGCTGGGAACAATCCCTTCGTGGAATGATCGGTTTATGAGGTGGGTTATGGTTGGAGCCACGATGTCGGAGCATTCTTTCAGTAGTTTTGTGGGGATGATGTCAATAGGTGAGGTACTGTCACGCAGTTTATTAATGATGTTTTTTGCGGTGTCTACGGTAATTGGGGATAGTGAAAATTTTGGCGGTTGCGGTATGTTGGTGCGGACATCCTCTTTATGTATTTGCTGGCTGAGGTCGGATGTTTTCTTCTGACAAATTGTTTCCCTGATGGTTTTGACTTTATCGATGAAAAAATCTGACAGTTTGTCACAGTAATCCTGGGATTCGCTTTCTGGGGGTTCTAGGCACACCGGATTCATTGATTGATTAACCAGTTTAAACAGTTCCCGTGGTTGGTTTGCGGCCGTTGAGATTGTATATGAGAAGTGGTCCTTTTTGGCTTTGAAGATTGCTTTCCGATAATTCTCTGTCAGACCTTTGTAGTTAAATAGGTTTTCCTCGGTGGGATTTCTTCTCCATGTTCTTTCCGCTCTTCTGCGTTCTTGCTTTAGTACGGAGAGGGAGCTATTAAACCATCCAGCATTTTTCTTCCTGATGAGAGCCCTGCGTTTTGGTGCTACCGAGTCTGCTGATTGCAGTAATGCCTTGTTCAGGGAGTTGAGTGTTTCCTCCGTAGAGTGGTTTAAGGTTATTGTAGATATTTTTTTGGACAGAGTGGTTTTGAAGGCTTCGGAGTACAGTTTTTTATGCGATCTGGCCCAGTGCGTTGTTACAGGTTTCCGTTTTGCGTTGGTGATGTTGGTAGTGATTTTGAATTTGATGGCGTGGTGATCCGTCCATGGCAGAGTTATGTTGTCGCATATGTTGACGTCGATGTTCTGTTTGAAAATGAGGTCCAGGGTGTGTCCTGACCCATGCGTGGGAGTCTTTATCAGTTGCTGTAGACCCAGTTCTTCTAGTTGATTGATGCAGGCAGTCGCGATGGGGTCTTTAGGCTCGTTTGCCCAAAGGTTGAAATCTCCGAGTGCCAGGAAATTTTTGAATTTTAGGGTGTGCATTGCAAAGGATTCCGTGAGGGGTGAAAGAAGATTGGACTTTGGTCCCGGTGGTCTGTAGCACAGTAGAATATGAGTGGTGTCATGGGGTGTTGGTTGAAAATGTAGCGTCAGGGTTTCCATAAAAGACACTGGGTTCTGAGATGATGGTTTAGTGAGATCCAGGTGACCTTTAAGGATCACTGCTAGGCCTCCTCCTTTTTTCCCTATCCGGTGTTCGGTTAGGATCCTGTAGTTTTCCGGCACCAATTCGGTGAGGATGGTGTTGCAGTCAGAGGTTAACCAGCTTTCGGTGATGAAGAGACAATCTACATTGTTCTCGATGATGAAGTCGTGTACTTCCAGTCTATGTTTGACTGCAGACCTGGCGTTAATCAAGGCGCAATCTAATTGTAGTGGTCGAGTAGATGTCTTCCTGTGGTTGGGAGCTGCTTGTCGTCTGGTTTTTAATAGTTGTTCTCTTTGAAGTATTTTTTGTATGGAAGATGGCAATGTGGTGTTGATGTTCCTTAGTCTGTGCAGAACTTCAGCTGAGTATTTGAAGTAGCACATGGTTTGTGGATGCTGTTGATGGTACTATGGGCCTAAGATGATGATCCTGATCAGGGTATTGATCCTGAGGTGGGGCTAGGTATCAGACTTGCCGCCGTGCTTGAGGCTATTAGCGCGCCAGTTGATCAGGGGATGCCTATATGGATGCGGAAGGAGTTGTTGTATTCGGTTGCTGGCTGTTCCAGCTGCCTTTACTTAAGGTGGAGGTCTCCGCTTAGAAAAGAAGTCTGGCTGTGATCTGGAAAAGTCGTCCTAGGATAGCGTAAAAAATGGAAAGGAGGCCGGAGGTAGGGGTATGCTAACCTATGGTTGTTCCAGAGGAAGGCAAAAAACCCCCTGACAGTAGCAGCCAAATGCACCAGTGGGGCAAAAATTCCTTCCTGATCCCCGTAGGCGGTCGGACAGAGTCCCTGGAACAATCACTGGGGGGGGGGGGGGGGAGTGGAGGTGCGAGCTTACCTGGCTGCGGTTGTCCCCTTAAAACACTCTGATCCGGTGAATCTGGCTTGCTGTCAGCCTGACATTTCTGGAAAGCTGTCTGGTTGCCCCTTGCAGTGGGATCTTTAAAATGGAGGGGAGGATGGATGTAGGATAGAGGTTAGAGACTCCTGTCTTAACTCCTGTTTTCAACTCCTGGTTATTAACTCTCCACTTATGTTCAGAAAATCCACATGCAAGCCACAATCATATACGTCAGTTTGTATAGTGGAAGAGCGGAGTCAATCAACCCTTTCCACTGAGAGATCTCAGGGGGGTCAGCCTTCTTCCAATTAAGGAGAATGGTCTTCCTGGCATAAAATGCCGCATAAAATACAAACAGTTGTTTATGTGTACCCACCGCCACTCCGTCACACACCCCCAAAAGCAGGACCACAGGGTCCATCCACACCGAGAGACCCCCTACCGAGTTCAGAACCCCCACCACCTCCCTCCAGAAGGTCTGAATAGCTGGGCATTCCCACACTACATGCATAAATGTCCCAACCGCTGTGTCACATTTCGGACATCTATCGGAGCACAATGGGTATATTCTCGAGAGTCTCTGTGGAGTGTAGTAGGCCCTATGAAGAAACTTCAGTTGAATGAACCTATCTCGTGCAGAGATCATCAGGGGGATATAAGTCTGGATCCCCTCCTGCCAGTCCTCCCCTCTCAGAGACGGGAGATCAGGCCTCCACTTGCAAAAAAGCGCAGACTCCTCCACGGGTTCCGAAGTGGAGAGCCTGAGGTACAGGGAGGAGAGGATACGATCCGCGTATTTGGAAATTAGAAACTTCTCAATCTGGTGTGAGCAGATAGAGATTGGGGTAGGGAATTGGGCCCGTGTCACATGGCGCAGCTGCAGGTACCGAAAAAACATTTTATTCGGTAGCCCGAAATCCGCCTTGAGGGTTTCAAAATTGAGGAGGACCCCCCTAGGCATAACATGTTGTACGGTCGTAATGCCATATTTGGCCCACAGTGCAGGATCTGGGATAGAGTTGAAGTGTTGCAACTACGGATTGCCCCACAACGGCGTATGGGGTGAGACCTCAAGAGGGCCGTTAAGTTTCCTCGACACCTGCATCCACACACGCACCGTCGTTGCCATGGTTGACGTGACTGTTGGGTGGGCTTTAGGGCCCCTGAATACCAGATTACTAAGTGCAGCATAGGACCCCAGAATGGCCACCTCTAGGTTAACCGACGGATTGGACCGCGATTGCACAAACCACCACTGCACCGTCACCAGCACCGCCGCCCAGTAGTACTGTTTCAGGCACGGCAAGGCCAGCCCCCCAGCAGAAAGGGGCAGCTGAAGGGCAGTCCTCGCCACCCTGGGTACCGTTCCGGCCCAAATAAACGAAGTGATCACCCGATCAGCCCTCAGGAAGAAGGAGTTTGGGATCGGGGTAGGGGTGTTCCGAAAGACATACAAGAACTTTGGCAAAAAGGTCATTTTTAAGAGGTTGATTCTACCCACCGGTGATAAGGGCAAAGACTTCCACATTTGGCATTTGGCAATCAGGTCATCTAAGATTGGGTATACATTGTCATCTAGATATTGTTTGGGATCCCCTCGCACCACTATCCCTAGGTATCGGAATTTGTGAACAAATTTCAGGGGCGTCGGCGTGGTCACGTCTCGAGGGTTCTGGGAGAGTGAGAACAGCAAGGATTTATCCCAATTGATCCTAATCCCCGAGAAGGAAGCAAACTCCTCCATGATACACAGAGCCTGTTGTAGGGAGACGGATGCGTCAGGGAGGTATAGGAGTGCGTCATCCGCATATAGCGAAATTTTTTCTCTAAGGGGGCCCACCCGCAGCCCTTCAAATTCCTCCGATGCCCTTAAAAGTATGGCCAGGGGTTCTACTGCCAGCGCGAAGAGGCCAGGGGACAGAGGGCACCCCTGTCTCGTGCCCCTGCCCAGCGTAAACTCCGCAGACACCGTACCATTGGTGCGAATTCTGGCAACGTGGGGTTGTTATAAAGCAGCCGAATCCAGGATATAAATTTAGGGCCAAAGTGAAAGCGTTCTAAAACTCCCCAGAGGAATTGCCATTCAACAGAGTCAAACGCTTTTTCCGCGTCGAGCGACGCAACGACTCCCTGCCCCTGCCCAGTCCTAGCCCTGGAGATGTGGGTATATAGGCGTCTTATGTTAATGTCAGTGCCTTTGCCCGGCATAAAGCCCGTTTGATCACCGTGGACTAGGGTCAAGATTACGGAATTAAGCCGATTTGCCAAAATCTTTGTCACAATTTTTGCGTCAACATTAAGCAGCGAAATCGGGCGGTAGGAGGAGCAACATTCAGGGTCCTTATTCGGTTTGGGGATAACGACAATCACCGCCTCGGACATAGTGGGCGGTAGATTCCCTTCTACTAACATAGTGCGAAGTAGGCCGTGGAACCGCGGTGCAAGTATTTCAGCGTGTGTTTTATAAAACTCTGCAGGTAGGCCATCCGGGCCCGGAGTTTTTGACACCTTGAGGGAGGCAATAGCCGCCTGGACCTCCTCAAGAGAGATCGGAGCCTCCAGGCGGCTACGGTCAGCATCAGAGAGCAGCGGGAAGTCTACTCGGTCCAGAAAGTGGGCAAGTGCTTCCGGAGTAAACACCTCCCTGGGGGCATATAGGGCCTTGTAATATTGTACAAAGCGAGCGTTAATTTGAAAGGGGTCCGATATCACCTCACCTCGTTCCCCTCTAATCCTGGCTATATGCGCCACTGAAGCCCTCTCTTTGGCCAACCAGGCCAGGAGTCTGCCCGTTTTCTCCCCCTGTTCGAAAATGCGCTGTGATTGGGCCAACAATATCTTCCTACTACCCTCTGTCCTGAGCAAGGCGATCTCCCTGTGCACCGATTGTAAGGCAGCGTAGGTTGCTCCGTCACCCCCCAGCGTGTAAGCTCTCTCCAGCTCCTGCACCTTCCTCTCCGCATCCTCCAGTGCCAGCCTAGAATGCTTCCTGGCCCTGGAAATGGAAATCTGGTATTGACCTCTGGCGTAAGCCTTGAAGGCATCCCAGAGCACCGTGGGCGTCGCGGTGCCTCCATTCAACCCCCAGTAAGCCCCCAACTCCACCTCCACCCCCGGGGCAACCCGCTCATCCACCACCCAGTATCCAGAAAGCCGCCACAAGGTGGGCCCCAGGTTGGGGCCCACCTCGAGCCGCAGCAGCATAGGAGCGTGATCGGATATGCCCCTGGGCAGGATCTCCACACCGACTGTGCGGGGCAGTAGCAAGGCATCTGCCAACAGCAGGTCAATCCTCGAAAAGGAAGCATAAGTGGCAGAGTGGCACGTGTATTGTCTATCAGTAGGATGTTTCCACCGCCAGATATCAGTGAGCCCATAGAGTTCCATCCAGGCCATGAGTGAGGAGCTCTGGCCCACACCCATCTGGAACCTGTCCAGAGAGGGGTTCGGGGTCATATTGAAGTCACCTGCCAGCAATATTTCAGCACCAGGGTAGAGTGCCATTATAGGGGTCAACTTGTTCAAGAGCTCCATGGTAGCTGGCGGGGGCACATAAATACCGATCAATAACATCTCTAGTCCATTACACACGGCATGGAGTACTACATATCTGCCACCCGGGTCTAAATGGAGATCCAGCAGGCTGAACTGGAGAGATCTATGTACCAGGACACTGACCCCCCTGGCATACACCGAGTAGGTAGAGTGGTAATATGCCCCAACCCAGGGCTTCTTAAGGGCTAGCGTCTTCCCACCTGTCAGATGAGTCTCCTGCAGTATGCAAATCTGTGGAGAGTACTGCTTGAGATACGTGAACACCAGGGAACGCTTGAGCTTCGAATTTAGGCCCCGATGATTTGCTATTTTTTATTATAAATATGGAGAGATGTCCAACTTTAAGATAAATTATAGTAAATTGGAAGCAATGGGAGTGGAAGTAAACACTGGCTTAAAAAAACCGCTAACCGCTCATTTCACTTTTAGATGGACAGGCTCGCATATATGTTACTTAGGGACTAAAATACCAAACAAGTTAGACAGAGTGCTTGAACTAAATTTCGCACCGCTGGTACGACAGATAAACTCTGATTTACAGCAGTGGGATAAGGAAGTCTTTACATGGTTTGGTAGAATTAACATCATAAAAATTAATGTCATGCCCAGATTGCTATACCTCTTCTAGACCCTACCGATTAAGATCTCTCCAGGATTTCTGAGAGATCTGAGAGCAAGGTTTGCAAGGTTTATATGAAAACCAGCGAGAGTGTGTAGGGATATTTTAACTCTACCAACAGAAAGAGGAGGGGTTGGATTTCCTGACCCGGTTGGCTATTATGAAGCATCACACTTTGCTCGCATAATGGATTGGTGCACATCGAAAAAGGGTAAACCATGGATCAGTATGGAAAAGGAGGGGATAGCATGGCTCATGGATACTGAGATACCTCAGTTTGTGAAGAGACACCCTACTGTAGGTGCGGCTCTTCGATCAGTTAAAAAGATATTTAAGAAAACGAAGATCTCAAGGTATCCAAGTCCCATGATCCCAATCCTGGGCACACCGAGCATTGAACCAGGTTTGATAGATCATGGGTTCAGGAATTTAAGGCGACGAGGAGTGAGTAGGCTTCGAGATTTTGTAAGAGATAACCATGCAATGACGGGTGAGGAGATTGAACGAGAGTTTTCAGGGGAGATAGACCCATTTAGGCGAATACAGTTGAAGGCCTTTCGCTGATCAATAACATCACGATTGTCTGCAGTACGCACACACTCTAAATTCGAGCAGATATGCATGAAGGAGGAACCATTGAAACATCCACTCTCAGCTATGTACTCCTTGTTGGTGGAGTTGAAAGCACCACAAGAGTTAGCATTTCTACAAGCATGGGAAATAAACCTGGGTGTAACTTTCTCTGAGCCACAGAAAACCACGATTTTCAGTCTCACGCACAAGACATCTATGGCAACTAAATATCAAGAAGGAGGATATCAAATCCTGACTAGATGGTACAGAACACCATCGGTGTTGAATCGGATATCTCCACAAATATCTAACCTCTGCTGGCGATGCCAGAGTGCAGAGGGCACTTTGGTACACATACAGTAGGTGCCGCCGATATTGTGTTTCCAGCCCGGCGACAGGCTTCTCTAACCAAGGCGATCCCGTCGCGCTGGTTCTTGCGCTGGATGCAATAGGAAAATGTAATTTTCCTATAGTAGCGAATGTCGCCTCACTAATGAAGCCTACATGCCTTCTCGGGGGCATACCAGGCCCTTAGGTCCGATAGGGATTTTAAGGGGAATCTCCTACACCGAAAAACACGGCGTGGGGTCCCCCCAAAATCCATACCAGACCCCTATCCGAGCACGCAGCCCGGCCGGTCAGGAAAGGGGGTGGGTGCTTTGGGGGAAGGGGGCACTGCCGCCGCCCGGGGGTCTTCTTCCGTCTTCGGGGGTCTTGTCCCCCTCTTCGGTTCTTCTTGCCGGGCCTCCGCTTTCTTCCTTTAGCTCTTTTACTAGCGGAGGCCCGGTCTTCTGTCACCGCTGCCCCTTCTTCCAACTTCAGGGGTCTTGTCCCCCTCTTCGGTTCTTCTTGCCTGGGCCACCGCTTCTTCTTCCAGCTCTTTTACTAGCGGTGGCCCGGTCTTCTGACGCAGCCACTGCCGCTCCTGCCACCACCTTCCGTTCTTCTTCTTCTTCTTCTGGAGATGTTGACTCGACTCGCTCTCTCCGGCTGCAATGCCAGGGACACAGTGTGCAGCGACTTATATAGGGACAAGGGGCGGGGTCACCGGTTGATGTCACATGGTGAACCCGCCGCTTATGATGTCACAGTCCCAGCATCTTCCAGGACTGTGACAGTCGGAAGGGGGTGGCGGCAGAGGCAGCGACAGAAGACCGGGCCACCGCTAGTAAAAGAGCTGGAAGAAGAAGCAGTGGCCCGGCAAGAAAAACTGAAGAGGGGGACAAGACCCCCGAAGTCAGAAGAAGGGGCAGCGGCGACAGAAGACCGGGCCTCCGCTAGTAAAAGAGCTAAAGGAAGAAAGCGGAGGCCCGGAAAGAAGAACCAAAGAGGGGGACAAGACCCCCGAAGTCGGAAGAAGACCCCCATGCGGCGGCGGCGAAGAAAAAAGCCGGGCTCCTCTGCTAGTAAAAGAGCTAGTAAAAGAGCAGAAGATAGCAGAGGAGTCCAACCAGAAGACCCCCCAAGACGGAAGACCCCCGGAGCAGTGCAATAAATTATTTTCAAACCTTGTGTGTTGTGTTTTTTTTTTACATGTTTTTTTCACGAGGTGAATGGGTAGGGGTACATTATACCCCATACTCATTCACATAGGGTGGGGGGCCGGTATCCGGGGACCCCCTTATTAAAGGGGGCTCCCGGATTCCGATAAGCCCCCTGCCCGCAGACCCCGACAACCAACGGCCAGGGTTGTCAGGAAGAGCCCCTTGTCCTCATCAACATGGGGACAAGGGGGTTTGGGGTGGGGGGGGCCTCAGAGTGCCCCCCTTCCCCCAAAGCACCCACCCCCCCCATGTTGAGGGCACGCACCTTGGTACGGCTCAGGAGGGGGGGTGCTCGCTCTTCCCCATCGCCTTTCCTGACCGGCCGGGCTGCGTGCTCGGATAGGGGTCTGGTATGGATTCTGGAGGGGACCCCACACCGTTTTTTTCGGCGTAGGGGATTCCCCTTAAAATCCCTACCAGACCTAAGGGCCTAGTATGCCCCTGAAGGGGGAACCCATGCTGTTTTTTTTTTATTTGGCGTGGAGTTCTCCCTTAGGATTCATATCAAATACAGTGCCTGGTATTGGCGGGAATCCAATTCGGTTCCCAGTGTGAACCCGGCCAGCGATGCTTGACGCTTATCGGGAAAGGAAAATTAATATTTTTCCTTTCCCGATGCGAGCCAGCTCGACGCTGGCTCCCGCGATGGGGCTCACAGGGTGTTGATCTCGCCGGTAGGAGCGGCGAGATTGACACAATATCGCGGTCATCTACTGTATTCTGGGAATACCCTGGAGTGAAAGAATTCTGGAAGATGGCCTCTGAAACAATCAAGGAAATTACTTAAGTGTCTTGGGGAAAATCCAGCAGCTTATCTGCTGCATGATATTCCGATATCTACTGAAAAATATAAAAACTCACTTCTGAGGCATTTGCTGAATGCAGCAAAAGCTTGTATACTGATTCTCTGGAAAAGTACTACACCCCCAACTAGATCACAATGGTTTGGGAGAATAACAGAAATTCAGCAAATGGAAAATCTCACCATGATATTGAGAGAGCAAGAAGATAAGTATCGGTAGTTCTGGTCTCCCTATATTATATATAGGGAACAAAATTTTTAAAAGCATTAAATCCCCTACTAAAAAATGTGTATGCTTTTTGTTTTTCTCTTTTTGTGGGTTTTAATTTTTGGGGGTTGAGGGAAACCTCCTAGGGAGAATTATTGGGAGTGTTCCTGGTTAAGGGATACAAAAATAACAAGGGTAGAAAAAAATGTTTTTTCATTTCTCTTTTTTTGTAGTATATCTGAAGAAATGATAAGCCAATGGCAGAAAATAGAACTTGTTTTTTTTTTTCAATGTCTATGTTAAAGAAGGTAGATGCTAAATAGAGGATAAGATGTATGGATATCCAGATGTATTGCTGTAAAACTATCTTTGTGAAAAGAAAATAAAGAATTTATAAAAAAAAAAAAAAAAAGAAACCATGGAGAGGGGATAAACAAAATTAGTTCTATTAGCCGGAAGGAATCCAGATGGATACATTCCTTACACACTTTAGTACCTGATGGACTCAAAGAGGAATTTGACCTGAACTGTTTTTTAACCACTTGCTTACTGGGCATTTAAACCCCCCTCAGTCCCAGACCAATTTTCAGCTTTCAGCGCTGATGCACTTTGAGTGACAATTACGCGGTCATACAACACTGTACCCAAATGAATTTTTTATCATTTTTTTCCCACAAATAGAGCTTTCTTTTGGTGGTATTTAGTTACAGCTCGGAGTTTTATTTTTTGCTAAACAAACAAAAAAAGATGCAAAAAAAAAAAAAAAAAAATCATGTTTTAATAGTTTGTTATAAAATTTTGCAAACGGGTCATTTTTCTCCTTCATTGAAGTGCGCTGATTAGGCGGCACTGATAGGCTGCATTGGTGGGCACTGATGGGCTGCATTGGTGGGCACTGATGGGCTGCATTGGTGGGCACTGATAGGCTGCACTGGTGGGCACTGATAGGCATAGTTAAGGCGGCACTAATAGGCACAGATAAGGCGGCACCGATGGGCACAGATAAGGTGGCACTGATGGGCAAAGATGGGCACAGATAAGATGGCACGGATGGGTGGCACGGATAAGTGGCACGGATGGGTGGCACGGATGGGCACTGATAGGTACCACAGATAGATGGGACTGATGGGCACTGATAGGTGGCACTGATAGGTGGCTCTGATAGGTGGCACTGCTGGGCACTGATGGGCGGCACTGCTGGGCACTGATGGGCGGCACTGCTGGGCACTGATGGGCGGCACTGGGGTGCAGCACCTTTGAGGCAGATTTTGGGTGGCACTGTGGGTGGCACTGCTGGGTGGCACTGTGGGTGGCACTGTGGGCACTGCTGGGTGGCACTGTGGGCACTGCTGGGTGGCACTGTGGGCACTATGGGCACTGCTGGGTGGCACTGACAGGGGGGCACTTACTTTATTTCAGGATGGCACTGCGGGTGGCAGGTGGGCACTGGCAGGGGGCAGGTGTCCGTTTAAATTGCTGGCCGTGATCGGGACTGATGTCCCGAACACGGCCGCCGGCGATCGGCTTTTTTTTTTTCTCCTCGCGCTGTCAGCGCGAGGAGGAATACTAGCCGATTACCGGCTCCGTTTTATCACATGATCAGCTGTCATTGGCTGACAGCTGATCACGTGATAAGGGGTCGGGATCGACCCCTTACACGGATCGGTGATCAGGCGAGTCTCACGGACTCGCCGATCACAGAGCGCGCCGCGCGCGCCCCTCAGGGGGCGCGCAGGCCGCTCGTAACCGGGACTACGTCAATAGACGTAGTCCCGAAAATGTGGGTCTGCGCTATTGCCGTCATTTTGCAATAGCGCGGATCCCAAGTGGTTAAGTAATTTTTAATACTTTCTTAATATTTATGCTATTAGATCTCCTCTGTATGTCATTTCAGGTTTTTAATATGTATATATATTTATATATGCATTTTTATCCATATAATTTATAACTATTCACTTTATATTTTATATGTATTTTTTAATTTTATTTTTATATTGGATTATTTAGCTAATCTCTTTTATTATGCAGAGTATTACAACCATGTCTGCACTATGTTATATAACACGTTTGTGCTCAGCATCCATGTACATTGTTTATGGGTTAATTGTTGCCTCTACGCCTTTTAAAACCTTCATTATATTTATTTGTATATGGTAAGATGGTGACACTACCATTAATATTTGAATTAGGATTAGCTGTACAGCAGGATTGGTTTGTTCACCCACCAAAAACATATCCACCATTATAGCATTTTTCTGTTTTTAGACCATCCAAATATGGCAGCCTCCATGTTTGCGACGTAACTGCAACAAAATGGCCGCCAACGGACTTCCTGTGCGTTGGCACATAAATTGAAGTATCTTTCATACCAATCCAGTTTCCCTGATGAAGTCATGTGTCGTGACGTAATGCATAGGGAGTGTCCAGAGATAATATGAACAGGAAGTGACGTAAGAGGTGCCTGCAACGCCGTGTGTTTATATTTCTGCTGTTTTAAACTGTTTCTTTGTAAGTGCCCACTTGGCCATTAAATAAATTAGTTCATTTATACATCTTTGCACTATGGGAGCTTCTTCTTTTTTATTCCTTGTACATGCCTGTTGTTTGTGAATGAGCACAGTGAGACCCTGGAAGCCATCACTTACAGTTGGAGCATATCATATGAAAATAACCAAAAAATAGCCACCATCAGCCACCACTAGATCTAAAGACTAGGAGATTCGTGGATGTCCCCCCAGTTATCTGCATTGCTAAGGCTGTATATACTTCTTACTAGGGATGAGCCGAACACCCCCCGGTTCGGTTCGCACCAGAACTTTCGAACGGACCCCAAATTCGAACGAACTTTAGAACCCCATTGAAGTCTATGGGACTCGAACGTTCGAAATGAAAAGTGCTAATTTTAACGGCTAATATGCAAGATACTGTCCTAAAAAGGGTTTGGGGACCTGGCTCCTGCCCCAGGGGACATGGGTCAATGCCTAAAATGTTTTTAAAAATGGCCGTTTTGGCGGGCGCACTGATTTTAATGACGATTAAAGTGAAAAAAAAAAGTGAAATATTCCTTTAAATATGGTGCCTGGGGGGTGTCTGTAGTATGCCTGTGAAGTGCCACGTGTTTCCCGTGTTTAGAACAGTCCCTGCACAAAATGACATTAAACGGAAATAACACCATTTAAAACTGCTTGCGGTTTTAATGTTATATCTGGTTCCTGCAATATGGTTGAAAATCATTGAGAAAAATGGCATGGGTAGCCCTCCCTGCCCATTACCAGCCTATTTGGGTCTTGTACGCATATTAAGGGGAACCCCGTACCCATATTAAAAAAAGGAAATGCGTGTGGCCCCCAGGCCCTATATACTCAGAACAGCAGTATACAGGCGGTGCAAACAAGACAGGGACTGTGTAGGTTTGTTGTGTTAAGTTGAATCTGTTTGTAATTTTCAACTGGTACGTTTTTAAAGTGTAGCTCCAGTCAAAAAAACTATTTTTAAGCTTTTTGGAAAACATAGGGAAGGGTTATCACCCCTGTATCATTTGTTTTGTCGTCCATCTTTTTTCATCTCACTTGCTGTTGTCTCCTTCCGTTTGCAAGTAGGAGATGTTTGTAAATTGGATGTTTGAAAGTAGGGGCCTGCACTATATGCTCTGCAGAAATGGCGGAACAAGGTGTTGGTTTTGCCACAACATTGTAAGCCCTCAAAGTGACTCTTGGTGGGCGCTGGAGCGCCCTGCTGTGAACGATTATATCAAGAATTGTAATTACATGCCATTGTTGAACAGTGGTAGAAAAATTGACCTTTGGTGGTTGTGGTGCTGGTGCCACAACACTATAAGTCCTCACCGTTACTCTGGGTGGGCACAGGAAGGGGCCCTCCTGTGAAATATTATATCAAGAATTGTAATTACATGTCCCTGTTAAACAGGGGCAGAAAAATTTGGCCCTAGGCACTGCTGCTGGTGCCACCACACTGCAACCTCTTCCATATACTCTAGTTTTATTGCAGGAATTAGCCCTGCTGCAAAGCATTGCATCAAAAATTGTACTTAAACGCCCCTGTTAAACAGGGGCAGAAAAATTGGGCCTTAGGCACTGGTGCTGGTGCCACCACACTGCAACCTCTGCCATATACTCTAGTTTTATTGCAGGAATTAGCCCTGCTGCAAAGCATTGCATCAAAAATTGTACTTAAACGCCCCTGTTAAACAGGGGCAGAAAAATTGGGCCTTAGGCACTGGTGCTGGTGCCACCACACTGCAACCTCTGCCATATACTCTAGTTTTATTGCAGGAATTAGCCCTGCTGCAAAGCATTGCATCAAAAATTGTAATTAAACGCCCCTGTTAAACAGGGGCAGAAAAATTGGGCCTTAGGCACTGGTGCTGGTGCCACCACACTGCAACCTCTGCCATTTACTCTAGTTTTATTGCAGGAATTAGCCCTGCTGCAAAGCATTGCATCAAAAATTGTAATTAAACGCCCCTGTTAAACAGGGGCAGAAAAATTTGGCCTTAGGCACTGCTGCTGGTGCCACCACACTGCAACCTCTTCCATATACTCTAGTTTTATTGCAGGAATTAGCCCTGCTGCAAAGCATTGCATCAAAAATTGTACTTAAACGCCCCTGTTAAACAGGGGCAGAAAAATTGGGCCTTAGGCACTGGTGCTGGTGCCACCACACTGCAACCTCTGCCATATACTCTAGTTTTAATGCAGGAATTAGCCCTACTGCAAAGCATTGCATCAAAAATTGTAATTAAACGCCCCTGTTAAACAGGGGCAGAAAAATTGGGCTGATGGCATCAACCAGAACCAGAAATGTTCTTCCAACATATCAGCGGAGGAGGAAGAGGATAGACAACATAACAGGACAGTCACTCAGCATCAGCATAGGCAGTCTTGAAGGGATGTGATATTTCAAAACAAATTATTCGGTTACATCAGCTTCAGGTGCTTGGTAGCTGTGGGTGATCCAAGACTGATTCATCTTGATGAAGGTCAGTCGATCAACTGATTCGGTGGACAGGCGCACCCTGTGATCGGTAACAAAGCCACCAGCAGCACTGAAGGTGCGTTCCGAAAGATCGCTGGATGCAGGACAGGCCAGTAGCTCAATTGCATACTGTGCAAGCTCTGGCCAGTGATCCATCCTCAAGACCCAGTAAGCCAGAGGATTTTCGGTGGGAAAGGTGTCCAAGTCTGACCTTGCCCCTAGGTATTCCTGCACCATGTAAATCAGACGCTGGCGATGGGTGCTGGAACCGATCATACCTTGGGGCTGCGGACTAAAACATTTTCTGAAAGCATCAGTCAGACGGCCCCCTTCTCCACCGCTCCTTCTGACCGATGCCTCAGCAACACGTTGTCCAGGACCAGGAGTTTGTAACCTCCCGGTCTCTGGGAACGCATTGCACAGACCTTTCTGCAAGGCCTCCCGGAGATGTCTCATCCTCTGCTCCCTCTGCGATGGCAAGATAAGGTCAGCAACCTTACCCTTGTACCGTGGATCAAGGAGAGTGGCCAGCCAGTAATGGTCCCTCTCCTTGATCCGAAGAATACGAGGATCCTTCCGCAGGCTTTGCAGGATCAGGGAGGCCATGCAGCGTAGGTTAGCTGAGGCATTCGGTCCGGAGTCCTCTGGGTCACTAAGGACAACATGATCCGCAGCTACCTCCTTCCAGCCACGTACAAGTCCACGGGTTTCTTGGGACTGTAAATCATCCCTACAAGACTGCTGCTGCTGCTGCTGATGCTGATGCTGAGTGACAGCCTCCACCTCCATGCTGACACAATCATCCTCCTCCTCCTCTTCCTCCTCCTCATCCTCTTCCTGTGTGATGGGTTGCACAGCAGGAACACTGTCTGGATAAAGGGGGCCTTGAGAGGCAAGGAAGTCCTCCTCTTCCTGCCTCTGTTCTGCCTCAAGTGCCCTGTCCATTATTCCATGCAGCGTATGCTCCAAGAGGTGGACAAGAGGTACAGTGTCACTGATGCATGCACTGTCACTGCTCACCATCCTTGTGGCCTCCTCAAACGGTGACAGGACAGTGCATGCATCCCTGATCATGCCCCACTGGCGTGGTGAGAAAAAACCGAGCTCCCCTGATCCTGTCCTGGTGCCATAGTCGCACAGGTACTCATTGATGGCCCTCTGCTGCGTGTGCAGCCGCTGCAGCATGGCCAATGTTGAGTTCCATCTGGTGGGCATGTCACATATAAGGCGGTTCTTGGGCAGGTTCAACTCCTTTTGGAGCTCAGCCAGCCGAGCACAGGCATTAAATGATCGGCGGAAATGCACACAGACTTTCCTGGCCTGCTTCAGGACATCCTGTAAGCCGGGGTACCTGCCCAAGAACCGCTGCACCACCAGGTTAAGGACGTGAGCTACACAGGGCACATGGGTCAGTTGTCCCTGTCGGAGGGCGGAGAGGAGGTTGGTGCCATTGTCGCAAACCACCATTCCTGGCTTAAGCTGGCGTGGCGTCAACCACCTCTCGGCCTGCCCCTGCAGAGCTGACAAAATATCTGCCCCAGTGTGGCTCCTGTCCCCCAAACAAACCAGCGCAAGCACGGTATGGCATAGTTTTGCCTGCGTACTTGCGTATCCCCTGGAACGCCTACGGAGCACCGCTGGTTCTGAGGACAGAGCACTGGAAGAGGCCGTGGAGGAAGAAGAAGAGGAGGGGGTGGAGGAGAGAGGTGTGTCACAACCAATAGTAGCATTTTGGAGGCGTGGTGGCGGAACAACCTCCAACACTACTGCACCTTGTCCTGCATCCTTCCCAGCTGCCAGAAGAGTGACCCAATGGGCCGTGAAAGACAGGTAACGTCCCTGTCCATGCCTGCTGGACCATGAGTCAGCGGTAATATGCACCTTACCGCTGACCGCCCTGTCCAGCGAGGCAAGGACATTGCCTTCCACATGCCGGTAGAGAGCCGGAATTGCCTTCCGTGAGAAAAAGTGGCGTTTGGGGACCTGCCACTGAGGAACCGCACATTGTACAAACTCACGGAAGGGGGCCGAGTCTACCAACTGAAAAGGCAGCAGTTGAAGTGCTAGCAATTTAGCCAAGCTAGCATTCAACCGCTGGGCATGTGGATGGCTGGGAGTGAACTTCTTTCGCCGGTCCAGCAGCTGGGGCAGGGACATTTGCCTGCTATAATCGGACGTGGGTGTACCGCTAGCAGAGTTCCCGGAAGCACTTGGCTGTGACACACCTAATTCTACACCTTCATTCCTCTCAGAGCAGGTTTCAGAGAGGACTGAAGGTCTAGTGGGGTTGGAGATGCCAGCTGATGAGGAGCAAGGAGAGGTCCGCTTTGTTCTTTGGTGTGGGTCTTTGAGGTACGCTTACCAACGAGCTGCATGGCAGGTCAACATATGTCTGGTCAAGCATGTGGTGCCCAAGCGGCTGATGTTTTGGCCACGTGAGATACGCTTGAGACATATGTTGCAAATAGCAGCGGTGCGATCTGATGCACTCGTCTCAAAAAAGGCCCACACCAAAGAACTTTTAGAATAACGCGCAGAGGCAGCGCTCTGCACAGGCGGAGCTCTGTGGTGTGATTCAGTCGGTGTGCTGCCCCTAAGGTGGCCCCCGGAGGGCATCCTGCCTCGTTGGACATGTGCCTCCTCCTCCTCCTCCTCCTCTCTCCTTCCAGGCACCCACGTGGAGTCAGTGCCCTCATCATCCCCTCCCTCTTCATCGCTGTAGCAAACCTGGCAGTATGCTGCAGCTTGTGGAACATGACTGCCAGATTGCTGTCCTTCTTGAGCATCCCCTCTCTCTGCGCTCACGCTATTGCCTTCCTCTAGCTGAGTGTCATCATCAGAGCCCACAAAACACTGGGCATTCTCCTGGAGCATGTACCCAACACTGTGCTCAAAGAGTTCAGGAGACTCCTCAGGAGGACGTGGTGGGTCTAGGGAAGGAGTCACTGATGATGACATTGAGAGGAGGGAAGACGATGCGTTGGCAGCTGCTTTGCTAGTACCCTGAGACTGGGTGAGAGAGGATGAGGAAGATGAAGAGGGCTTGGTCATCCACTCTACCAAGTCGTTGGCATGTTGCGGTTCAACATGTCCAGCTGCCGAAAAGAAGGACAAGCGTGTCCCATGGCCACGTGCTGATGACAATGCACCGCGTCCACGACCAGCACTGTTGTCTCTAGACACAGAGCCTGCTTGTCCTCTTTTATCGGCTCGCGCCTGTCTGCCTCTCCTTGCTGGCCTTCCAGACATGGTAATGGCCTGAAGGGAGTTGTGTAAAAAAGCAGTTGGGTAGTGTATATTGTGCTAGAGGCACACAACACCCACTAACTCCTGCAGATGCCTTTATTATAGAACACCAGAGATAAAGGGGTATATACAGATGTATACTGTGCTGTGCTGGAGGCACACAAAACTTCCAATAACTCCTGCAGATGGCAAGTGGTCTCAAATAGAGAAGAGCTATGTAGGTGGATATAGCGGTATGTACTGGGTACAGAGCACGCAGACAGCACGCACTATCTCCTAACACTACTGACTGCAAGCTCTATTATAAAAGATAGATCACTAGCTATATAGGTGAGGTGAATATAGCGGTGTATACTGCGGTCAGGGCACGCAGACAACAACCACTACACAACAGCAAGATCAAAAATCGTCCGAAAAT
The DNA here is from genome assembly GCF_037356315.1 of Lithobates pipiens. NCBI lineage: Eukaryota > Metazoa > Chordata > Amphibia > Anura > Ranidae > Lithobates > Lithobates pipiens. Next base: position 236,940,217 of record NW_027507784.1, read on the forward strand.
GATCGGTGTGTACTGTGTTGAAGGTACACAGAACACCCACTAACTCCTGCAGATGCCTTTATTATAGAACACCAGAGATAAAGGGGTATATACAGATGTATACTGTGCTGTGCTGGAAGCACACACAACTTCCAATAACTCCTGCAGATGGCAAGTGGGCTCAAATAGATAACAGCTATGTAGGTGGATATAGCGGTATGTACTGGGTACAGAGCACGCAGACAGCATGCACTATCTCCTAACACTACTGACTGCAAGCTCTATTATAAAAGATAGATCACTAGCTATATAGGTGAGGTGAATATAGCGGTGTATACTGCGGTCAGGGCACGCAGACAATAACCACTACACAACAGCAAGATCAAAAATCATCCGAAAACGATCGGTGTGTACTGTGTTGAAGGTACACAGAACACCCACTGCTTCAGACGCCAACACACTACACAAGGCCGCCGCGCTGGCGGCCTTATATAGTGTGGGGCGTGCACTACACAGCCTGAGCTATGATTGGCCACAGGCATCCTGCCTGTGGCCAATCATGGCTCTCCTCGCTGCTGGCGCTGCGATTGGCCAAGCATGCGGGGTCACAGTGCATGCTTGGCCAATCATGAGCCAGTAATGCACTGCGCCATCGCAGTGCATTGTGGGCCGTGAGCGCCACACGAATTTGACGCGAACGGACCAAAATGTTCGGACTTCGCCGAACGGACGAACAGCCAATGTTCGAGTCGAACGTATGTTCGACTCGAACACGAAGCTCATCCCTACTTCTTACTGAGAGAAGAATCCAGTGAGCACTGAGTGGCTTTCACGAATATGTCGTATTGAACATTCTGTTTACGATCATCATTCATTTATCTACTACAAATATAGCAGACTATTTTAAAAAAATATTTTTTCAAAATATATATATTTTTTTTGCATCTTCATACTGCATCATTAACATTGCTCTGTAATCCTAGAGTTTGTAATTATCTGGGACTTTTCACTTTGCCTGCAATATTAATAGTGTTTACATATTTTTGCACTTTAAATCAGCAACTGTTTGATATAATTTTAAAAAGGTTTTGCACAGGTTTTACATATTTTGCACAGGTGTATTTGCGTATTTTGCACAGGATTTTGCACACTAGATTCTTTATATCCATTTTACATAGGGGACACCTAGTCAGCAATTTAGGTATTGTAGATTATTTATTTATTTATTCATTTATCCTATATTGAGAAAGTTGTGCTGATCACTTTTTCATATTTTTCACCAATTTGTGCACTGTCTACACTTTAGGTCCATCTACAATTTTCATTTCCTTATTTATTAGATTCGATTTATTCATTGATTCACAGTTGATGTTTTGCTGTATAATGAACTCTCCATCTGTAGCTGTGGCAACAAATGTTTTACCCAAAAGACACAAATTACAGTACCGACAGGTTTTTGTATTACAAGGGTAACTTCCAGGATAGGAGAGCCAGATGGGTTGGCATTGTTTAAATGAGAAAAGGCAACCTGTTTGCTACAGATGGAGAGTTCATTATACATCAACTGTGGCACAAACTATGTAATTTACCTGATCACCTGTATTTTATGCAGTCTTCAATACATAGATTGCACCACACATTCTTTGAGAGCCCGTATAGGGGAACATTACTGTGACACAAACAACCCAAATTCTGGAAATATTTTGAATGCAACACGTCACTTTAGAGAATGTCATCAGGGCGAACTTTCCTCATTTCGCTTCAGAGGAATAGAACAGTTGTCTCACTCGCCCAGAGGAGGTGATAGGGAGAGGCTACTGGGGAGAGAAGCATGGTTAAACCTGAGGTGGGATCTGGACTTGCACTTACATTAAGAATGCCTCTCCCCAGAGCCCCCCACCCCCCCCCCCCCCCCCCTTCTCTTTTCTGTTTTTTTGTTCACATACATGGATTAGAAATTTTTATTTTATTTAAAGTTTTTTGAATTTTATGGTGTGTTTCTTTATGTATATGTCTATACATGTATAAATGTATGCACGTCTGTACGTGGGTGTGTGTACATACATGTGCATATTGTCACTACAAGGTGTAAAAATTAGTGGCATATACATGGATCAGCAGCTGATTCTCTTTTTTGAATAATTGCCTGCAGTCAATTAAGACAATCAATGGGTGGAGCCTGTAATTTTTAGAGCTACTAATTATTTCAAAGTTTTATGTCTGTAATGTGGTTATGACTAAGGTTTTATAGGCTGAAACGCATCAACTAACTTAATCTGCGTTTGTTCACTGTGGCTATTCAATAAATGAAGAGATTTTAAGCTCAATAACCGGAGTGCGGGTCGTTTTTCTACACAGGTCAGTGTAATGGTCAGTCTGTGTCAGGTAGGTCACTGTGTTTCAGGTAGGTGAGTTTAGTGGTCAGCATTGATGGGCACTAGTAAGCCAGGCAGCAACCAGCAAGTTTACGCCCGCCACACAACACCCCCCTCCACACAACCCCACTCCCCCCAGTGCTGGGCTTGGACTTCAGGCTGAAGCCCCTGTTCTTTTTGCCACCTAGCAACGTCCCTGCCCCGCATACTCCCAGATACCAGAGGGTGCTCCCAGGCACTAAAGGCTCTTCCAGTTACTCCCAGATACTAAAATGACTCCCATGTACTATGGTATTCCCAAGTACTATGGTACTCCCAGCACTAAAGGTACTGCCATGCACTAAGGTTACTCCCAGCACCAAAGGTATTGCCAGGTGCCTCTCTGCCCCATCTGCTGCTGTGGAAAAAAATACAGTCACTGCCAACCACATGCCCAGTGTCTAAATTCAAGCTTGTCAAAGCTACTGGCTTTACAACACCTGCCTTGACATCTGGTGGATTCTACCCTCTTTTGTGAATTTGCAGAATGTGCTGTACCACAACGGTAGGTTTCAGTGGCGGCCACTCCATAAGGGGTGCAGGGGCGCAACCTCCCTAATCCATGTGACCGGCCCCTAATCTATATGCAGGGCGCCAGATGCATGGATTTCAATGCTGTTTTTTTTTTTAAGCACATGATTACTCTAATTGGCTTAAAAAAAGGTGGGTTCGGGGTGTAGAGAACTGTGCCCTGATCCCACCCAGTTGTGTAACATTAGCAAGTTAATATTCACTAATGTCTTCCTGTTTCTCCTCCTTGCCAATCAAGAATTGGGTCCTGAGACCCGATTGGCTGGGAGTTTAAAGACCCCATGAGTCAGAAAAAACAGATTGGCCAGAAGTAGAAGCAGCGACCACCAGGACACAGAGGAGATGGAGGGGGAAGCAGCAGCCACAACCTGGCCAACGGCTGGGGGTTTCGATGTGGGGTGGTAGGCTGGAGCAATGGGTCGGTAGATGCCTCAGGTTTGTTTGCCATGCCCCTGACCAATGGAGCATCAGCTGCCACTGGCAGGTTCCCAGTCGCTATTTCTTTTCACGTAAGGCTATTCCAGCTCTCTACCATCACGTGAAAGGCAATGTTGTGGCATCGTTGGGCAACGCAGTCAGCTGCAAAGTACATGTTACTGCTGACATGTGGTCCAGCAAGCATGGCAAGGAAGGATATATTTTGTTTGCAGCATACTGGGTAACTCTGCTTGCAACTCGGAAGGATGCAGGACAGGGCCCAGTGCTGCAGCTTGTTGTGCCGTCATGTCTCCATACAGCTACTGGTGATGATGCAGGATTTGTCAGCTCCACCCCCTCATCCTCCTTCATGCCCTCCTCTGCTGAATTATCCTATGAACTACAAGTACCCATTAAGCGTTAAAGGGGCTATTTAATGAGTCAGGCTGAAAGGTGCCATGCAGTGCTTCAGCTAGTTTGTCTAGGGCACAAGAGCCACACCAGAGCAGAGTTTCTGGCAGGCCCAGAGGTGGTTCAAGTAATGCCAGCTGGAGCCAGCAATGGTGGTGTCCGATAATGGCACAAACCTCCTGTCCGCCCTTTTACAGGGAAAGTTGACACATGTGCCATGCGTGGCACATGTCCTCAAATTGGGGTGCAGCATTTTTTAAATAGGTACCCAGGGTTGGATGATCTGCTGAAGCAGGCCAGAAGAGTCTGTAGCCATTTCAGGTGGTCATACACAGTCAGTGCTCGGTTGACTGAAATTCAGAGGGCATTTCAACTACCCGTAAATATGACCATTAGGTGGAACTCGGCAATGGCAATGCTGCAGTGCCTGCACATGCAGCAGAGGGCTGTCAACGAGTACCTGTGTGAGTATGGCACAACGACAGGCTCAAGCTGGCTCAGTTTTTTTCCCATGCCAATGGCTGCTGATAAAGGATGCATGCACTTTTGCATGCACAGTTATCCAATGGCAGCACAGGAGACGGGACTTCCTTTTACATAGGACGCCGTGTAAACAGGAAATACTCCTGTATCCTGTACACCACTTGTCCTGTCCCCTCCAATGCATTTATATCTTTTGTGGCCCCCGGCAATTCATTGGGGGCCACAAAAGATATATCATGTCAAAATTACCAGACGGCCATCCGAAACCGGAACGCGGGCCATGATTGGCCGTGGGCCGGACTTTGGACATGCCTGCTCTATAGGGTTATGGTGTGAAGGCACCACCACACCCAAAGCCCAATTTTTCCACACTAAATTGTGGCCTCATCATACATATTGGGCCCCCAATACGTTGTTTAAAAGATAAAGCTTAAATGGGCCTTATAAATGTCATTATTGCTGCAGCAGGCTATATGCATGGTTCGGATGTGCCACATTACAGGCAGACTATGCACTATATTTAAAGGAATTTTTCATTTTTATTGTTTCTCATTTTGATGGTTTCACTTTAAGTATCAATAAACCACTTTTTTCATTGATACATGGCCCCAGGCCAGTATCTGGACCCCCATAACCATTGTATGCCCAATTACATGCATATAATCCTTCAAAATAGTCACTTTTCATTTTTCCATTTTGGGCCCCATAGGTTTTTTGGGACCATTGGCATTAATGCAACGATTAGTGAGATTAAAATTGCATTGATTACTGTAAAAATGTCACTGTCAGTGAAGGGGTTATCACTAGGGGCAGGGGAGGTGTTAATATGTATCCTATTTTGTGTTCTAACTGAAGGGGGGATGGGACTGTGCAGGGAAACTAATAGATCACTGTCCATACTCTTTATGGACAGACGATCTGTCAGTTCCCTGCTCAGAAGTCCGGAAACTGTGCTTACACACACAGCTGCCGGTTCCCAGCGTGCCCTGAGCGATCGCAGGAGCCTGTCGGCGATCGAGACCTCCAGGCACTCGCATCGGCTCAGGGAGCAAGTGGGGGCGCGCACGCACGCCTTCGGTGGTGCGCACGCACGCCTTCGGTGGTGCGCACATGCCCCCTAGTGGCCATTTATGCTACCGACATAGTATAACGGCGATTTGCACAGCCGAACCATGTTGCCGCAGTACAACTGCGGTGGCTGGTCGGCATGCAGTTAATGTTTAATTTTTAGATTAGATTAAAGCACATCAAAGAAGTATCAGCAGTGTATTGTTCCACATCTTCTGCACTCACCCCTCCCCTTTCTCTTTCATGATGTGGGGAGAAGAGTCTGTCTAGCACATGACACGGCGATGTCATGACGCATGCAGAGGGGCGTGACACGCAATCTGAAGCAGAGTGACGCACATAGACACACATTTAGAGCCTGGATGTTCCACGTGGTGAGGGGAAACTGGTCAGGCCAACACAGCCCATCTCTGGACTACATGTGTGTTTGACCTGTCTATGGTATTACATACTTTACAAGGCTGTCGTTTTTAAAGCTAAGGGAGGACTTTGGATCTGGATCTGTGGACTTGATCACAAGCTGATAAGTATATCTCAAATTTTTTGGAAAGCACTATCACCTTTTGGAAATATTTACCTCTTCATATGGCTGTCTCATTTGGGGTTTGAGAGCGAGTCTCAAAGGGACTCTGATTGGTACAGTGAGAGGGAGGTTAAAGTGGAGGGCCACCCTAAAAAAAAAACAGCATTAATATTCTTAAAAAATAAAAAAAATAAACATATTGTTTTTTACCTTACCAGAAACCCCTGTTGCTAGGCAGTCTTCCTAATCTGCCTCTTCCTACTCCGCGGTGATCTTCGGTCTTCTCTCCTGCTTGCTTTGTCTTCTGGGTAATGGGGCACTCTGTGTTCTGGGAACTTTGTGTTTCCTAACACAGCACGTCCCATTCACAAAGCGCCTCTTCTTGACCATTGTTACCCAGCAAGGCTCCCCCCTTTCATCACAATCATTTTCTACTTCAACATACAATCATCCACAGTTTCCCAATGCAGATCGGGAGAACTATATATTGATAATCCTTCATAGTTCCAACCCTGTGGTTTGACTTAATTCATCCTCCCCCTTTGATTACTAGTTCAACCTTGATTCAGGGTCACTCTTCATAGGTAATCAGACCTGGGGATTTAATCCCAGTTGTATTACAGCATTAACAACCTTTTAAATCTGGGTGGAACCACCTATCCCGAGTAGGGATGAGCCGAACACCCTCCAGTTCAGTTTTGCAGCAGAAAATGCGAACAAGCAAAACATTTGTTAGAACACACGAACACCGTTAGTCTATGGGACACAAATATGAATAATTAAAAGTGATAATTTTAAAGGCTTATATGCAAGTTATTGTCAGAAAAAGTGTTTGGGGACCTGGGTCGGCTACAGAGCGGATGCTAACTGCCGGGAGGCCGTCCCTGGACGTCCTCCTATTTACTTCCCCTCTGCGCACCGCCGCAGGCATGCATCAGGGAAGTTCTGTGCTGGCCGGGTCCCTCGGATACAGCCAGTCACAGATTGCTGTAAACGGCCAATCACAGCGGCCGTTTACAGTGCAATCGGTGTGTCCAATGAGAGATGATAAACATGGTAAACATATGAGATCATCTCTCAGCGCTGCTCTCCCTCCTCACACAGACAGTGTGTGAGGCGGGAGAGATGAACGGCTGCAGCGGCCGTAAGTTTAAAAAAAAAAGTTTAAAAAGTGCCATTCGCCCTCCCCCAGTGCCATCCTCCCCCAGTGCCATCCTCCCCCAGTGCCATCTGCCCCAGTGCCATCCGCCCCAGTGCCATCCTCCCCAGTGCCACCTGTTAGTGCTATCTGTCCCCAGTGCCACCTTTTGTCAGTGCCATTTGTCCCCAGTGTCATCTGTCATCAGTGCCACGTATAAGTTCCATCTGTCATCAGTGCCACGTGTCATCAGTGCCACATAGTGACATCTGTCATCAGTGCCACATATTAGTGCCATCTGTCATCAGTGGCACGTTTCAGTGCCATTTGTCTTCCGTGCCACCTGTCAGTGACACGTGCCATCTGTCATCAGTGTCACGCGTCATCGGTGTCACATATTAGTGCCATCTGTCATCGGTGGCATGTATTAGTGCCACATATTAGTGCCATTTGTCATCAGTGCCACGTATTAGTGTCATCTGTCATCAGTGCCACGTATTAGTGCCACGTGTCATCAGTGCCACATATAAGTGGCATCTGTTATCAGTGCCACATATTAGTGCCATCTGTCATCAGTGCCACGTGTCTAAATACCTTGGAATGTCTACTTTACAAAAAGGGGTCATTTGGGGGGTATTTGTACTTTCCTGGCTTGTTCGGGTCGCAGGAAGTGAGATAGGCCACCAGTACATCAGATGTGATCAATTTTGTATGATTCGCACCACAGCTTGTAGACTCTAACTTTCACAAAGACCAAATAATATCCACTAATTTGGGTTATTTTTACCAAAGACATGTAGTAGTATAAATTGTAGCCAAAATTTATGAAGAAAAATTAATAATTTGCATAATTTTGTCACAGAAACAAAGAAATATGCGTTTTTTTTCAAAATTTTCGGTCTTTTTTCATTTATAGTGCAAAAAATAAAAACCCCAGAGGTGATCAAATACCACCAAAAGAAAGCTCTATTTGTGGGAAAAAAAGGACAAAAAATTAATTTGGGTATAGTGTTGCATGACTGAGTAATTGTCATTCAAAGTGTGACAGCATCGAAAGCTGAAAATTGGTCTGGGCTGGAGGGGTGTTTAAGTGCCCAGTAATAGTAAGTGGTTAAATATCGTACCTGGAGGGGGTGTCTCTAGTATACCAGCAGGCAAAGGGTTGTGGGGATGAGGCCCTTGTCTCCATCAACATGGGCACAAGGTGCTTTGGGGTCCGACATCAAAGAACCCTCCCCATATTGAGGGCATGTGGCCTGGTATGGTTAAGGAGGGGGGGTGATCTCTTGTCCCCCCCTCTATTCCTGCAGCCTGCCAGGTTGCATGCTCAGATATGGGTCTGGTATGGATTTTGGAGGGCCCCCTACGCCATTTTTTTGTACATTTTGGCACAGGGTTCCCTTTAAAATTCATACCAGACCTGAAGGGTCTGGTATGGATTTTGGGGGGACCCCTATGCCATTTTTTTTTATTTGGTGCAGGGATCCCCTCAATTTTCATATCAGACCTGAAGGGCCTGGCATGGATTTTAGGGGGACCCCCATGCCATTTTTTTAAAAATTTTGGTTTGGGATTCCCCTTAGCCGCTTAAGCCCTGGACCATTTGGCTGGCCAAAGACCAGACCACTTTTTGCGATTCGGCACTGCATTGCTTTAACTGACAATTGCGAGGTCATGCGACGTGGCTCCCAAACAAAATTGACTTCCTATTTTTCCCACAAATAGAGCTTTCTTTTGGTTGTATTTTATCACATCTGCAGATTTTTATTTTTTGCGCTATAAACAAAAAAAGAGTGCCAGTTTTGAAAAAATGCATTATTTTTTACTTTTTGCTATAATAAATGTCCAAAATTAGCATTTTTGTTTTTTCATGCTAGTGTCCCATAGACTTTAACGGTTTTCTGATAGCTTTTGAATTTGCCCCAAACACTGTATATTGTTCGCTGTTCGGCGAACACCCAATGTTCCAGCCGAACATGCGTTACTTGCATTACTTACTCGAACATCGGGCTCATCCCTATTCCCGAGATTGTCCATTTGTTATAATTTTTATAGCTCCAATGCAATGTTTGCATGTTGTTTTTAATGTTCTTTTCCTAACTTTGACATCAATACATTTGTTTTGCTAATCATGCTTGTATGGTGAGTGAAGTTCCATAGGTATGTAATACCTTAGGGGGGTTGGTTGAGCTATTACTAAGGAAGAGCCGAACACCCCCCTGTTCGGTTCGCACCAGAACCTGCGAACAGACCTAAACTTAGTGTGAACTTTAGAATTAACCACTTAATAACCGCCCTATAGCCGACTGACGGCTACAGGGCGGTTTCTTAACTCTGGGAGGCCGTCATATGACGTCCTCCTAGAATTCCGCTCTCGCGCGCCCCCTGGGGCGCGCACTCGAGAGCATCCGTGACCGCCGGGTCCATAGGACCCGGCGCATCACGGATCATGGTAAACGGCCGCTCATAGTGGCCGTTTACCATGTGATCGCTCCGATCGGAACAGCGGAGGGGGAACAGCGGAGGGGGAAGAGATCGGTGTCAACAGCGATGTGGGCTGCATCTGCAGTGCCCACATCGCTGCTCACCGAAAATTAACCCCTCAATTTCCTGCAAATACTCTGCAATACCCTGCCATTACTCTGCATTACTGTGCAATACCCTGCCATTACTCTGCATTACTCTGCATTACTCTGCAATACCCTGCAATACCCTGCAATACTCTGCAATACCCTGCATTACTCTGCAATACCCTGCAATACTCTGCATTACTCTGCAATACTCTGCAATACCCTGCATTACTCTGCAATACCCTGCAATACTCTGCAATACCCTGCAATACTCTGCAATACCCTGCATTACTCTGCAAAACCCTGCAATACCCTGCATTACTCTGCAATACTCTGCAATACTCTGCAATACTCTGCATTACTCTGCAATACTCTGCAATACTCTGCATTACTCTGCAATACTCTGCAATACACTGCAATACACTGCAATACTCTGCATTACACTGCAATACTCTGCATTACTCTGCAATACCCTGCAATACCCTGCAATACCCTGCAATACTCTGCAACACTCTGCAATACCCTGCAATACTCTGCAACACTCTGCAATACCCTGCAACGCTCTGCAACACCCGCCAATACCCTGCAACACTCTGCAATGCTCTGCAACACTCTGCAATGCTCTGCAACACCCGCCAATACTGTGCAACACTCTGCAATGCTCTGCAACACCCTCCAATATCCTGCAATGCTCTGCAACGCAATACTCTGCAACGCCATACTCTGAGATACCCAGCCATACTCTGATATACCCAGCCATACCCAGCCATAGTCGGTGATACCCTGCAATACCCAGCCATAGACACCCCCCCCCCTCCCGCCACCCTCCGGTGCTTCTACCGACTCGCCAATACGATCAAATCCAGAATCTTTTTTTTTTTTTTTCAGGCTTCCCAGCTTAGAGGTGAGATGCGGGGTCTTATTGACCCCATATCTCACTGTAAAGAGGACCTATCATGCCATATTCCTATTACAAGGGATGTTTACATTCCTTGTAATAGGAATAAAAGTGATCAAAAAATTTATTTTTGTGGAAAAAAATGTCAAACTAAAATAAATAAAGTAAAATGAACAATACATTTTTTTATTTTTTTTTAAAGCGTCCCTGTCCCCATGTGCTCGCATGCAGAAGCGAATGCATACGTAAGTCCCGCCCACATATGAAAACGGTGTTCAAACCACACATGTGAGGTATCGCTGCGAACGTTAGAGCGAGAGCAATAATTCTAGCCCTAGACCTCCTCTGTAACTCAAAACATATAACCAGTAAAAAAAAAATTATATCGTCGCCTATGGGGATTTTTAAGTAGCGACGTTTGGCGCCATTCCACGAGCCTGTGCAATTTTGAAGAGTGACATGCTTGGTATCGATTTACTCGGTGTAACTTCATCTTTCACATTGTGTAAAAATTGGGCTAACTTTACTGTGTTTTTTTTTTTTTAAGCACAAAACAGTTTTTTTTCCCCAAAAAAGCATTCGAAAAATTGCTGCGCAAATACCGTGCGAGATAAAAAGTTGCAAAGACCACCATTGTATTCTCCAGGGTGTTTGCTAAAAAAACATATATAATGTTTTGGGATTTGATGTAATTTTCTAGCAAATAAATGATGATTTTTACATGTAGGAGAGAAATGTCAGAATTGTCCTGGGTGCTCCAGAACGCCTGATGGCGCTCCATGCATGTTGGGCCTCTGTATATGGCCACACTGTGTAAAAGTCTCACACCTGTGGTATCACCGTACTCGGGAGTAATAGCAGAATGTGTTTTGGGGTGTAATTTGTGGTATGCATATGCTGTGTGAGAAATAAACTGATAATATGACAATTTTGTGAAAAAAAAAAAAAAAGTAAAAAAAATCTTGATTTTGCAAAGAATTGTGGGAAAAAATGACAACTTCAAAAAACTCATCATGCCTCTTACTAAATACATTGGAATGTCTTCTTTCCAAAAAGGGGTCATTTGGGGGATATTTGTACTTTTCTGGCTAGTTAGGGTCTCAAGAACTGAAATAGGCCGTCAGTACTTCAGGTGTGATCAATTTTCAGATATTGGCACCATAGCTTGTGGACTCTATAACTTTCACAAAAACCAAATAATATCCACCAATTTGTACTTATTTTTACCAAAGATATGTAGTGGTATAAATTTTGGCCAAAATTTATGAAGAAAAAATTACTAATCTGCTAAATTTTATAACAGAAATGAAAAAAAAATCATTTTTTTACAGAATTTTCTGTATTTTTTCTTTTATAGCACAAAAAATAAAAAACCCAGCGGTGATTAAATACCACCAAAAGAAAGCTCAATTTGTGTGAAAAAAAGGACAAAAATTTCATATAGGTCCAGTGTTGCATGACTGAGTAATTGTCATTCAAAATGTGAGAGCACCGAAAGCTGAAAATTGGTCTGGTTATTAAGGGTGTTTAAGTGCCCAGTGGTCAAGTGGTTAAAGTCTATGGGACTCGAACTTTCAAAATATAAAGTGCTAATTTTAAAGGCTAATATGCAAGTTACTGTCCTAAAAAGTGTTTGGGGACCTGGGTCCTGCCCCAGGGGACATGGATCAATGCAAAAAAAGTTTTAAAAATGGCCGTTTTTTACATGAGCAGTGATTTTAATAATGATTAAAGTGAAACAATAAAAGTGTAATATTCCTGGGGGGGTGTCTATAGTATGCCTGTGAAGGGGCGCATGCTTCCCGTGCTTAGAACTGTCCCTGCACAGATTGTCATTTCTGCAGAAAAAAAAATAATTTATAATCACTCGCAGCTATAATGAATTGTCGGCTCCGTAATACAAAGAACACTCAATGAGTGTTCTCTGTATTACGGGAGCCGACAATTCATTCATTGATTAAAAAAAAGCGTGGGGTTCCCCCAAATTCAATTACCAGGCCCTTCAGGTCTGGTATGGATATTAAGGGAAACCAAGCGTCAACTTAAAAAAAAATCCATACCAGTCCCTTTATCCGAGCGCTGGATCAGATCAGCCATCACTGGACCCCGGAGAGATGATCATCCGTCGCTGGATAGCAACAGTGGATTACCACTGCTGGAATCTTTTTTTTATTTTTTTATTTTTAATTTTTAATAAATTACGTTTTTAAAAGTGTGTTTGTCTTATTTAACCATTTTTTACACTTTCTTTGTGAAATGGTAGGGGTACTTTTGTACCCCCTTACCATTTCAAACAGGGGGGGCCGGGATCTGGGGGTCCTCTTGTTAAACGGGGCTTCCAGATTCTGATAAGCCCCCCGCCCACAGACCCCCACAACCACCAGGCAGGGTTGTGGGGGTGAGGCCCATGTCCCCATCAACATGGGGACATGGTGCTTTGAGGGGTCACAGACCCCCAAAGCATCTTCCCAATGTTGAGGGCATGTGGTCTGGTATGGTTCAGGAGGGGGCGCTCTCTCGTCCCCCCTCTTTTCCTACGGCCTGCCAGGTTGCGTGCTCGGATAAAGGGTCTGGTATGGATTTTTAGGGGGACCCCACATCAAAAAAAATTTTTATTTGATGTGGGGTTCCCCTTAATATCCATGCCAGACCTGAAGGGCCTGGTAATTGAATTTGGGGGAACCCCACGCTTTTTTTTTTTATCAATGAATGAATTGTCAGCTCCCGTAATACAGAGAACACTCATTGAGTGTTCTCTGTATTACGGAGCCGACAATTCGTTATAGCCGCGAGTGATTTTAAATGATTTTTTTTTTTGCAGAATTTACACTTTGAGCAGGGACAGTTCTAAGCACGGGAAACATGCGCCCCTTCACAGGCATACTATAGACACTCCCCAGGTACGAAATTTTAAGGAATATTAAAATCCTTTAAGTAATTGTATTGTAACTGGGAAATGAGTGCTAGCAGGGTTGAAGGTTTTGCTCAGTGCACAGTGTGCCACATGTATGCAAAACTGGTGCAACAGCTCCAGGATGCATACCGCTGTGACAGATGTGAGCAGGTTGCCCTTCTGGAAGCTCACATTAGAGATCTAGAGGAGCAAGTTGCAACACTGGGCAGAAAGGACAACCTTGAAAGGGGTCCTCTGCTAGCTGAGCAGGTGGTCAGTTGGGTTGATGTGGAGGGTGGAGGGGCAAGTCAGGATTATCACATTGGAAGATGGGTTAATGTAGTTAGAGGGAGTGGAAGGGGCTTGCAGAAAATGAAGGCCAGTCCTGTGTTTGTGCATCAAAACAAATTTGCCGAGTTGGGTGAAAATGTGGAGGTGGCAAACACAGAGGTGGCAGCCCTAAATGTCACTGTTCCCCCTAACAGCCGGGAGAGCAGCCCATCTAGTAGAGGAGGTGAGGGGAGTGCAGATAGGCCTAGACAGTTGGTGGTTATAGGGGATTCTATAATCAGAAGGACTGATGGAATAATTTGTCGCCAGGATCGCCTCAACCGAATAGTTTGCTGTCTCCCTGGTGCTAGGGTTCGGCATGTGGTGGACCGGGTGGATAAATTACTGGGAGGGGCTGGGTATGACCCAGAGGTCTTGGTCCACGTTGGAACCAATGACCGTATACATGGAAGGTGGAGGCTCCTTAAGAATCAATTTAGAGAACTAGGCTGCAAGTTGAAGGGAAGGACCTCCAAGGTGATATTCTCTGAAATATTGCCTGTGCCATGCGCAACATAGGAAAGTCAGGGGGTGATTAAAGAACTGAATGCATGGCTAAAGACCTGGTGTAGGGAGGAGGGATTTGGGTTTCTAGAGCACTGGGCTGACTTTTCATTGGGGTGCAACCTATATGCTAACGATGGTTTGCACTTGAATGGAAGGGGGTCTGCTGTGCTGGGGGAGAGATTTATGGGAAGGCTGGAGGAGTATTTAAACTGGGTTTGAGGGGGGAGGGTGAACTAGAATTACATTGGGCAGACAGGTCAGTTATGGGTCAGACATTAATTGAGGGTGGAATGGGGATAGATGGGGGGTGGGATATGGCAGGTGACAAGAAATGTCCCATGTTGCTGGGTGTAGTTCAAAGTTAATCGTTGGAGTTTGTTATAGACCACCCAATGTTAATGAGGAGGTGGAGACTCAGCTCCTTGCACAGATGGAAAGGGCTGCAAGGGCTGGGACAGTGATAATAATGGGGGATTTTAACTACCCAGAAATTGACTGGAGTAATGGCACTGCTAGGACAGTTAAAGGGCAAAAAATGATAAACCTATTACAGGACAATTTTATGGTCCAGTTTATTGAGGCCCCAACTAGGAATGAAGCTCTGTTGGATCTGGTAATCTCAAACCATGCAGAGATTATTACTAATGTCCAGATAAAGGAACACCTGGGTAGCAGTGATCATAACATGATTTCTTTTGATGTTAGCGCTAAACAAGAAATACATATGGGTAAGATAAAAACACTTAACTTCAAGAGAGCAAATTTTCCAAGGATGAGGGCTGCTCTCCAGGACTTAGACTGGGAGAGAATATTCGCTTTAATGGGCACAGAACAGAAATTGGAATTCTTCAAAAAGACTGTTTGGGACCTCACTGCAAAGTATATTCCCATGGGCAATAAGTTTAAAAGGCTAAAAACAAAACCTATGTGGCTCACGGCCAAAGTTAAAAAAGCTATAAACTATAAGAGAAGAGCTTTTAAAAAATATAAAAATGAAGGATTTATTCATTTAAATGTTACAAAGAATTTAACAGAATATGTAAAAAGGAAATCAAGGATGCAAAAATTCAAAACGAACGACAGATTGCAAAAGATAGTAGGACAAACCCCAAAAAATTCTTCAAATATATTAATAGTAAAAAGGTCAAGCCTGAGCATGTAGGCCCTTTACAAAATAATCTAGAGTGGGTGACTGGGGACAAAGAGAAGCCTAATTTATTAAATACTTTCTTCAGCTCTGTTACACAAAAGAGCATGGGGGAGCTCATGTCCATAATGGGGGTGGTAGTGACACAGCCCCAAATGATCCACAATGGCTCAAAAGTGATATGGTCCAGAAATATTTCGACGGAATAAAGGTGGATAAAGCACCTGGCCCTGATGGCATCCACCCACAGATCCTAAAAGAATTGAGCTCTGTAATTTCAGAGCCATTGTATCTAATTTTTAGGGACTCGTTAATGACGGGAATAGTCCCACTGGATTGGTGCAGGGCCAACGTGGTGCCTATATTTAAAAAGGGATCAAAGTCTTTACCAAGTAACTATAGATCTGTTAGCTTAACTTCTATAGCTGGGAAGATACTGGAGTATTTAATAAAAGACCACATCGACGAGTTCTTGCTGAACAAAAACACTTTAAGCAACAGACAGCATGGATTCATGAAAGACAGAAGTTGTCAGACAAATCTGATTTCTTTTTATGAGGAGGTAAACAAAACCTTGGACAGAGGGGTGGCGGTGGACGTGGTATACTTGGATTTTGCAAAAGCGTTCGATACAGTTCCGCACACACGGCTCATGTGTAAGGTAAAATCTACAGGTTTTGAAATATCAGTTTGTAAATGGATAGAAAATTGGCTAAAAGACAGAATTCAGAGAGTAGTGATGAATGATTCTTACTCTGAATGGTCTAAGGTTATCAGTGGTGTACCCCAAGGTTCAGTGCTGGGACCCTTACTTTTTAACATCTTTATAAATAATATTGGGTCTGGGATCAAAAGTAACATTTCTGTCTTTGCAGATGACACCAAGATATGCAGTGGAATAACGTCCTTACAGGATGTCTCCAATTTACAAGCCGACCTCAATGCTCTGTCTAACTGGGCGACTATGTGGCAGATGAGGTTTAATGCTGATAAATGTAAAGTTATGCACTTGGCGGCTAAGAATATGCATGCATCATACATGCTAGGGGGAGTACAACTGGGGGAATCCATAGTGGAGAAGGATCTGGGGGTTTTGGTAGATAATAGGCTCAATAACACCATGCAATGCCAAGCTGCTGTTTCTAAAGCGAGCAATGTCCTTTCTTGTATTAAGAGAGGTATGGACTCCAGAGAGAGAGAGATATAATGTTGCCCCTGTACAAATCATTAGTAAGACCTCACCTGGAATATGCAATTCAGTTTTGGGCACCAGTTCTCAAAAAAGATATCGGGGAACTGGAGAAAGTGCAGAGAAGGGCAACCAAACTGATAAGAGGCATGGAGGAGCTCAGCTATGAGGAGAGATTAGAGGAACTAAATTTATTCACTCTTGAGAAGAGGAGAATAAGGGGGATATGATCAACATGTTCAAATATATTAGGGGTCCATATAGTGAACTTGGTGTTGAGTTATTCTCTGTACGGTCAACCCAGAGGACACGGGGGCACTCTTTACGTCTAGAGGAAAATAGATTTCATCTTCAAGTACGGAAAGGTTTCTTCACAGTTAGAGCTGTGAAAATGTGGAATAGACTCCCGCCAGAGGTGGTTCTGGCCAGCTCAGTAGATTGCTTTAAGAAAGGCCTGGATACTTTCCTGAATGTACATAATATAACTGGGTACTAACATAGGTAAAGTTGATCCAGGGAAAATCTGATTTCCTCTTGGGGGATCAGGAAGGATTTTTTCCCCTGCTGTAGCAAATTGGAGCATGCTCTGCTGGGGTTTATTTTGCCTTCCTATGGATCAATTGTGGGCATAAAATTGGGTATATTGGATTGTACGATTATTTTTTATTTTATTTATTTGTTTTTAAGGTTGAACTGGATGGACTTATGTCTTTTTTCAACCTAACTATGTGACTATGTGATTTTAAATGAATTTATTTTTCTGCAGGAATTACACTTTGTGCAGGGACAGTTCTAAGCACGGGAAACATGCACCCCTATACAGGCATACTATAGACACCCCCCAGGTACGAAATTTTAAGGAATATTACACTTTTATTGTTTCACTTTAATCATTATTAAAATCACTGCTCCTGAAAAAACGCCCGTTTTTAAAACTTTTTTTTGCATTGATCCATGTCCCCTGGGGCAGGACCCAGGTCCCCAAACACTTTTTAGGACAGTAACTTGCATATTAGCCTTTAAAATTAACACTTTAGATTTCTCCCATAGACTTTTACAGGGTGTTCCGGCTTTTAGAATTTGCCGCAAACAGCCCAAAAGCCTTGGACACACGGTCGGAGAATCAGTCCGAATGTGTCCTATCGGACCGTGTCGTCAGATAATCCGACTGTGTGTGGTATGCATCGGACTGATTCCGTCCGAATCTCCGTCGGACCCAATTTTCCAATATGTTGGAAATATTTCCCGACCAACTGGGCCGGTCGGACCTAATCCGATCATATGTAGAGCATTTTGATCGGACCAAGTGCCACGCATGCTCACATTCAAATTCCAACACGGAAGTGCTCGTTCAGGTAAAACTACTGCTCGTAAGCGATATAGCACATTCGTCACGCTGCAATGTTAAAAATTCTTTCATCAAGCGCATTCTCTTGTTCTTTACAATGCTGCAAGAACCAACTTCTTTTGATGCTCATAGTCACACACACTTCTCCCGAACGGATTTCATGACTCTTTTTTAACCATTTAGGCAATACAATTTTAGTTTGCGTCACATCTACACAATTTTAGATTTGTTTTTTTATTTTTTAGATGTTTTGGGGGGGGGGGGTCCCTAAAAATTTCTTTTAAAGACACTTTGCTCATTTCTCCTTATTTTTTTTATTTTTTTTTTGTGTGTAAACTTACAACAACAACATTATTCTATTTTTTAGATTTTGTTTTTCTTTTTTAATCTTCAGGAGGTTGTTTAGTGTTGGCACCCCTTGTTATTTATTTCTGTTTTTTGGAAATGTACCTCCCTGCTCACAAATAAACTGTACTTTTGGAAGGAAAACACATACACAAGTATTTCATCCAAACAAAAAATACCTTTATTTCGGTGTCAGTAACAGATAAAGAGGGAGGCAGCAATGTCGAAACTGGGGAGATTTGTGAAGCCTCGGGCCCCCAGGGCACACATCAGCTATTTCAACGCAAAAATTGGTGGCCTGAGAAATACATATCTGAGGGAGAGAAGTCTGGTCCTGAAGTCCATGAAACCCAGAACAGCAGCAGATGACATCTATGTTCCCAGGCTGTGGTACTACAACAGGCTGCATCTTCTGTCAGACCAGACTGAACCCAGGTCATCACTCTCTGGTCTTCCTTCCACGCTTCCTTCCAGGCTGTGGCTGTGGTGCTGGAGGTGTGGCAGAAGGAGGAGGAGGAGGAGCAGGGGCATGGGCCAAACGACACAAGTGTGTTTCTGGTGTCATTTGGCCCAACAGACCCGTGTTTAGGGTTTGGAGAATAACCTGCTCACACACGATCTGTTGCCCCTGCTCCATTTTCTCAAGCTTGCATGCAACCAAGGCAGCAAAGGCCTCTTGGTAGGTGGGTTTGGCTTGGAGTGCCGCAGAAGCCTCACCAATCAGCCTCAGGGCCGACTCCTCAACATTCCCCCCCTTTCTCGCCCTTCTGCGTGGAAGGCGGAGGGGAAGGACCTGGCATTCGGTGAGGCTCCTTTGGCTGCCCACCGCCTGGCTGCCGCTTACACCCGCCTCCTCCTGGCTGACACTTTCCACAGCCACCTCCTGGCTGCTGCATTCCACACCCTCCTGGTCCTGGCTGAGTTCTTCCTGTGTATGAAAAAGGGACATAGTTTGAGTTTTTGGTTCATCAAACACACACAATTTTCACATCAACACTGTTGCAAATTGTTAACCAATAGAAAAGACTATCATTCTGAGCCCAGCATTTTTCTTTCTTGTCCCAAAGGTTTTGGTCACTACTGTCTATTGATATGTGAAACACTTTCCAAACTCACCAATTAGGGAGCAGAAATCAAGTTAACATCATTCATTTTGACTCCACAAATATGTACAACAATACTATACCTGGCTCAAGCTGGGCTCCTCCAGTTCTTCAGAGTGGAAGGCCCAGGTTGGGCGTCGGAAGACTCATCAGGTGTGGAATGTAGCATAGAAGGATGCGTGGAAGGAAGAGTAGAGAGAGATTCTCTGGCCTCAGCCTGGTCTGCCAGAAAATGCATCCTGTCATAATACCACAGGGTGGGGACATAAACCTCATCTGCTGAAGCTCCAGATTTCATGGACTTCAGCACCTTATTCCTCTCCTTCATATATGTACTTCTGAGGTTCCCAATTTTCTTTTTGATATATTTGTCATCTGCCCTGGGGACCACCGGCTTCACAAACTCAACCAGTTCCAACAGTGCTGCCTTCCTCTTTGGTCTGTTACTATACAGAGGGTGCGTTGTTTGCCACAGGATTGGCATGTCTCGGTATTTATCGATGAACAGAGGGAGGAAGCTTTAGTCATTAAACCCGTCCATAATGTCTGCAAGACACAACACAAGACAAACCCTAATGTCAGGCTAAACTCCACTAATGCAGGCCTCAATCTAGAAGCAGTGTAGCCTAGTGATGTGCCAAGTTCAAAATTTTACCTTCGTTTGCGCGTTCGTCGCCTCAGCTTCTCCCTCAGTTCACAGATCGTATGGACGACACACACGTGTTACGTTTTATATACAGTGCGCATGCGTGCAACTCTGCCTGCCCCTGACGTTCTTTCCAGACTATTCCCCGCCCCTTCGCTTCCGGCGCAGTGGGGAGAGCACATGGCGGAGAGAACACAGGTGCGCACTAATAATTACACTAACGAGGAGGAGGGGGAGGGAAGACCGGAGCCTGAAACGTCCCGATCCGGGAAGACAAGATTTAAGGCCTCAAATATGTCTTTTGGAGAGATGTTGGAGATGGTCGACATATTGAACAGGACCGACTATGATGGAAAGTATGGACCTTACCCAAACCCAAATATCAGAAAGGCCAAGATCATGAATAAAGTTTTGAAGATTCTTCTGCATAATTTTGGGGATCCATGGATCAACTGAGAAAACGCTGGTCAGACCTGAAACTGAGGGAGCACGAGCAGTACATAAGGATCAAGCGTGTTCTTGACAAAAGTAAGTAGTTGTCGTGTGTTCATATCATTATTATTGCTTGCATACTGCTCCATGTGCTTTGAGTTCATGTTGTGCATTTTAAAATGGCCACTTTCAAGGTCATGGTTTAATTCGTTCGTAGGAAACATCGTTCTTCCGGTAAGTATTCTAGCTGAACACAGTGTCCCCAATAATGTTATGACCTTGAAGCTCGGCCAAAATAAACAATTGAACAACACTTCCAAACAATGTTTCATATTGTTAATTCTTCCCTCTGTGTGCTAATTCTTTATTTTTTCAAAATCTCATAGGGGAGAGAAGACTCGGCAAGTATGAGAACACCAGGGACCCCACCCCTCACAAAGAAGGACAACTTCCAAAAGCAGAAACAGAGGAGCAGGAGGAGGAGGAGGAGGAAGGAGAGATCGTGCAGGTTGGGCATATTGTCACCACAACAGGTGAGTGTCGGAGAACACAGCTTCCGGTAAGCTCATCAATGTATGTCACCATATTTATATGACATGTTTTTTTTTTGCTTTGTTTTGTAGGTGATGTGGAAGAAGATTCCCGTTTTACCAGTGAAAGTGCCCAGATCGGGGAGATAATGGGGTGCAATCGGGATTGGGAACATATCCTGCAAAACATCAATGATGTTAATTGAAAATTGAAGAACATCACTGATGTTTTGGGGAGAGTGTGAAACACCCCAAACTAGATAGGGTCTTATTTTTAGAATTTTACTAACAAAATGTTGTATTTCTCAAAATTCTAAATTTGGAAGAGTGTGTAAACATGCATTATCTCCCTTCATGGGGGATCAATGTACGTGTTTTGTATAAAGTGTCTGAGATGAAGGGGTTGCAGCCCCAAAGCATGTACATTGATCCCCCATGACGGAAGATAGCACATGTTGACACACTGTGTGCATCTTCCAAATTTGGATTTTTCAGGGGTGACACCCCATGTGATGAAGGCAATATCAGACCAGTTTGTACATAATCATGTCTGATATTGTCTTCACTTTTCAAAGTTGAACTTTGTAAGTTCCTGTGTTCTGTATTTTACAGTTAGATACATGCCTGTTTAACCAAAAACACCAAGTAAACAAAATGTTTATTAAACTCTGTTTTGGAAACATACAATTTCTTGGTTTGTTGTAAAAACCTTTTCAAAATGCACATGTGAATGTGGTTGGATTAAACAGTTAAATTAGCAACAATGTGTGGCTTCCTTTTTCATGGGAACAAAAATGTATTTGGAGTACAATTTAAGTTTGTGCTGAGAAGGAGTGTGATTTACTAAAGGCAACTCCACTTTGCACTCCAAGTGCAGTTTCAGGTGTACTTTTGCAGTGCACTTGTAGTGCATAGTGGATGTGCCTTTAATAAAAAAACACCCACAGTGATGTGTAAATTTTGACAATCATGCCATTTTCCTGCCATGGTGCTGAAAATGAGCACGATTTTGGTCAGTAATGCACTACATACATTAGTTACCAAAAAAGAAGGTGTGTGTGTAGCAGACCCACAACATAATAACATTATCTGAAGAAGAGACTGTCCCCTCATCTCGCTCTGAACTTGGGTTTGCACTGTTGGTGAAAAAGGCACAACTTGATAAAACCTAATTATACCTAGGAGACACCTAAAACCAAGCCAAGCAGTAAATGAAGGAGTTTCAGATCAAAATTTATTTTTAAAATGCTGCTCAGACATTGTCTGGCATATCAATGGCCCCCCTACCCACAAAGTAGTCCATGTATTGGGTTCTAACATCACGGGCGCTTTGGGGGGGGCAAGCCAGGATGAGCATGTTGAAGTCACGTGAGGTTATCTGCATTGTCCATCAAGTCTGCTTCTTGTTGGCCAACTGAGACCACATAGTTCACAGAAACTTTTTTCAAATAATTGTGAAGAACACAGCACGCCAGCACTATGTGATTCAGTTTGTATTCCGCCATGTGAATCGGCGTAAGAAAAAGGCGGAACCGGCTGGCCAGTATACCAAAAGTGTTCTCCACCACTCTTTGGGCTCTGGACAGGCGGAAATAAAAAATGCTCTGGTCTGGGGTGAGGGTCCTCGTGGGGAAAGGCCGCATCAGATGGTTCGCCAGGGCAAACGCCTCATCCACGACGAAGACGAACGGGAGTCCTTCCTGATTCTCCTCTGGGGGTGGCAAGCCCAGACTGCCACTCTGGAGATGCCAGTAGAACTCCGTCCGTGTGAAGACTCCACCATCCGACATCCGTCCATTTTGCCCCACGTCCACATACAAAAACTCATATGTCGCAGACACCACCGCCAACATCACGATACTATGAAACCCCTTATAATTATAATAGTATGACCCCAAGTTGGGTGGTGGGACGATGCGGACGTGCTTCCCATCTATTGCTCCTCCACCATTGGGAAAGTCCCAACGACTGGCAAAGTGGGAGGCCACAGTCTGCCATTCCTGTGGTGTTGAAGGACACTATGGAGTGAAACAAGAACAAAAATTATTAATTTGACCAATCAACATTCCAAGCAGATTACACACAAACATTTTGTGACTAAATTAGTCAAACATTTTGGGAACTGAGTATTTAAAGCCTAAAGTCTAATGTCCCCTTATGAGAGTCATCACCTCCCCCATCCCCCCCATCTGATGGGCCCTTGCTAAAAAAATGAGGGGGGGGATGTTTAGGATAGGTAACCCTCTCCACTTTATTGAGAGCTGAATGGCTAAATAATGTGTGATACTTTGGGAAGCCCCTCCTTAGTTACACTATTGGCAGCCCACGGGACAGGTAAGAAGTGTCATAATAACAAAAATTAACCGAAATGTAAGCACTTTTTGACATTCTGATATTACATATCCAGATAATTAATAGGTTAAAACCAAAAAAAAAAAAAAACATTTGAAAGTATTGAGGCAGGCCCTTGCACTACTTGCTTGGGTAAATTCATCCATAAATGTGAGCATCAAAAAGGTAGGTATAGTGTGTATTGAGTTTGGTAAAGTCAGCAGATAGAGGATTGCTATCAGCTGAGCTAGCAGTTGGGGGGAGGGGGGTTCCTAATGAGTTTGGCACAACCCCCCCTCCCCCCAAAAAACAAACAAACACTCTGCATGAATTGAAGCACACACATCAGTTTAGGGGGTGTTTAGGGGAAAGCAATACTATGGAGCTGACAAAAGACATTTTTAAGTGACTAGACTATAGTTTTATGGGCCAAGAAGAGCATGGTGGGGAAGTTAGTGAGCAAATATGCCTGAGGACAAAGGGGCAGAGCATATAAATTAGAGCATATTGCAATGATGGAAATTAGGGAATGAGGAAAGAAATGCAAGATATTAGCAATCATGAAATACATAGAATGTGATGTTAAAGGATAAAACTTACCTTCATATAGTCCTTCTGCAGGACCTGAATGATGGCAGAACAGGTCTCTGGAATAATGAGCCCCAGAGCCTGGAGGGAGATGCCTGTAGAGAACTTGAGGTCCTGAAGGCTTCTCCCAGTCGCCAAGTAGCGCAACGTGGCGATGAGCCTCTGCTCCGGAGTGATGGCTTGCCGCATGCAGGTATCCTGCCTGGTGATATAAGGGGTCAGCAAAGCCAGCAGACGGTGAAAAACGGGGTCCGTCATCCGGAAATAATTCCTGAAATCATCAGGATTATTCTCCTGGATCTCACGGAGCAAAGGCATGTGCGAGAACTGGTCACGCTGGCGCAACCAATTCTTGGTCCACAAATGCCTCCCCTCCCTGTTCATGGACCGGGCTTGTGTCAAAGTAACAACCCCAACACGAAGCCCCTGCACAGCAGAAACTCTATGACGAGTACATAGAGGAAACATGGTTTGAAAACGGTCGGCTGGTCAGAACGGACACCAGAAAGCACAGATAAACAGCAAGGCCTGAAAAAACGACCTGAATAGCAGAAGCAAGCAGACAATAAGAAATGCCTTTCAAAGCGTACTATACCAAGATATAGTCCACAATGATCAACAAATACTTACTGACTGCACGCACTGATTATCAGATACGCAAAGACAAGCACAAACTGAAGAGCTGTAGCGATCTGAATCACAAATCTGAAAAGCACGAATCGTCTTTCACCAAACTTCTACTAACACGCGATAGACACGAGATCAGCAGAAGGAGCCCAAAGGGTGCCGGACGTGGTGCTGAACTTCCTTTTTCTAGTCCCGCCGTACACGGCTTACATCAGCGCGTTCTTGGCAACCGCTAAATCAGACAACTTGGCCCGACCGTGTGTGTGCAACAGTTTCGGACACAATCCGTCGGACAAAATCCGACGGACAAAATCCGACGGATTTGGTTGGCAAAATCTCCGGCCGTGTGTACAGGGGCAAATTGTTCACTGATCAGGCGAACAGGCAATGTTCTAGTCGAACATGAGTTCGACTCGAACTCGGGGCTCATCCCTAGCTATTACAGGTTTTTATTTCTAAGTTCGTTATTTAATCATCAGCATACTGTCAGCTCCCATCCCCTCCTTCCCCCCCTATTTTCATGTTGATTCTAAAATTTTGAGGTTATCCAATCCCCATATGTCACTTTTTCTCACTCATTAATAAGGGAGGCAGTACCTTGAGGTTTACAGCATATAATATATTTTTAGTGCACTACAAATATATATGCACAACCAAATAATAAAGTCCCAATCCAGTTGTGTCCACAAGGGGTGTGTGTGTACTCCTTTAACCAGTAGCATACCCACTGCTGAACAAAGGTTACCGCATATACCTGGATAACTTCTACACCAGCCAGCCCCTTTTCAAACAATTACACCTCGCAGGGTCTCTGCCTGGTCTGCGGAACCTCCAGAAAGAATAGGAAGGGCTTTCCACAATCTATGAATAAAATTAAGTGAATAAAAAACTGTGAAAGCGAAAGAGCAACTTTGAGACACAATAAAGTGCTGGTTTGAGGTGGAAGGATAACAGGAATGTATACATGATGTCCACCATCCATGATGACATCCATACCATTGAAAAGCCAACATGTGTCCAAGATTACAATCTCTACATGGGGGGAGTGAATTTCAATGACCAAATGGTCAGCCCTATTTGTCAATAAGAAGGCCCCGTTTCTGGTAGCAATCTATTTAATTAATTTGGCCATTTATATTGCATATATAATTTAGACCAAATCCACAGAAAGCCCTGCCCACTTCCTAAAATGAATCGAAGAAGCTGTCACGTCCCTCATCTACCAACAAAGACCCCCCCAGAAAACTCTAATGGTGTTAGCCGACTTCATGAGCTCCACTTCCTAGACAACATTCCACCATCTGAAGCAGGTCGAAGATGCCAAAAAAGATGTTGAGTATACAGCAAAAGAGAATTTTGAAGCGATACCAGCTACCATTGTCACCAGTGTCCCTCCGCACCCGGCCTTTGCATTGGGGAATACTTCTGACTGTATCATACATCCCTAAAATTTTAGCCCATATGTTTAACCATTTCCCCATTTTATTTATCTGTGCTGACCATTTCCAATGCTTCCTCAAATAACCATGCCACTGCCTTCCACGTGAACTGACCCTGGCCTGATTTTTGACTATACCTCTGCCTACTGTTTGGACTGCTTCTACGTGAACTGACCCTGACCTGTTTTATGGACTATGCTTTTGCCTACCGTTTGGACTGATCTGTTGCCCTGCTTCTGTAGTACACAGGGGTCTCACATATGAGGGGCTCCAGAAATGTTTTTCCAGATGGAGAAAACAAATTTGTTTGTTTTCCCAGAGTTTCATAATTTCTGGATTGAGGTCTGGAGTCCAGAGAGTTCATAGAGATTTATGTGGGCGAAGCCTCTACCCCTTTGTCCCTGTGCACCTGTGCAGAGGTCTTCCCTGATTGCGGCCCTCAGCATGCTGCTGACTTACTTCCATCGTGACTCTGCTTGCTGCATGAACTGACCATACCTCTGCCTGCTACATGGACTATGGAAATAAATTTCTGTAGCAAGAGGCAGTATGTTTATGAAGGGCTGGAGAGCAGTTCAATAATGAGTGTCTGCGGGTAACAGTGTGCCAGGACCAATATTATGTCTGTGTTGGCTGTCTCTGCCTGGACAATTTCTATGGACAAATGCTTTGGCTGTGCTTATGATATCCTTGTGCTGATTATAGACAATATTCCTGCCTGCTGCCTGGCTAATTACTATTGTTGCTAAGTACATTGCTGCCTGCTGCCTGGACCAATTCTCTCCTCTGTGGAACTACTAAAACCACAGGTAATACTTTTTTTTTTACCCTTTCCTTAATAGAATTTATTTTTGAGTGCAATTCTTGGTATGTACATGCTATGTGTTAGAAATATAAAGGGATTTCAGAAATGAAAGGTTGTCAGGAAATTAGATGTGTAATTTATTCTCCTAGAATGCCTGAAGGTGCTATTTGAATGTTGGGTTTCTGTATGTGGTAAGGCTTTGTAAAAGTCTCACACATGAGGTAACGCCATACTCAGACAGAGAAGGCGAATTCTATTTTTGGGTGCAATTTTTGCTATTTACATGCTTTGTGTTAGAAAAATCTTATAAATGGACATCTTTGTGTTAAAAAAAAAGTGTTTTTCCACATTTTCCAAAAACTTCTGGAAAAAATTGAACCGTTCAAAAGAATCATTATGCCTCATAGATTATACGTTGGGGTGTTTGCTTTCCAAAATGGGGTAATTTTGTTGGCGTTGCCATTGTCCTGGTTAGGGATGAGCTTAGACTCAAACATCGGCTGTTCGCCCGTTCGGCGAATTCCGAACGTTATGGGCCGATCGCGCCAAATTCGTGTGGCGCTCACGGCCCACAATGCACTGCGATGGCGCAGTGCATTGCTGGCTCATGATTGGTTAAGCATGCACTGTGACCCTGCATGCTTGGCCAATCACAGCGCCGGCAGCGAGGAGAGCCATGATTGGCCACAGGCAGGATGCCTGTGGCCAATCATAGCTCAGGCTGTGTAGTACACGCCCCACACTATATAAGGCCGCCAGCGCGGCGGCCTTGTGTAGTGTGTTGGCGTCTGAAGCAGTTAGTGGGTGTTCTGTGTACCT
The DNA here is from genome assembly GCF_037356315.1 of Lithobates pipiens. NCBI lineage: Eukaryota > Metazoa > Chordata > Amphibia > Anura > Ranidae > Lithobates > Lithobates pipiens. Next base: position 236,967,728 of record NW_027507784.1, read on the forward strand.
TCAACACAGTATACACCGATCGTTATCGGCCGATTTTTCGATCTTGCTCTTCTGTAGTGGTTGTTGTCTGCATGCCCTGACCGCAGTATACACCGCTATATTCACCTCACCTATATAGCTAGCGATATATCTATCTTTTATAATAGAGCTTGCAGTCAGTGTTAGGAGCTTGTGCGTGCTGTCTGCGTGCTCTGTACCCAGTACACACCGCTATATCCACCTACATAGCTCTTCTCTATTTGAGCCATCTGCCATCTGCAGGAGTTATTGGAAGTTGTGTGTGCCTCCAGCACAGCACAGTATACACCTGTATTTACCCTTTATTGCTGGTGTTCTATAATAAAGGCATCTGCAGGAGTTAGTGGGTGTTGTGTGCCTCCAGCACAATATACACCTGTATCTACCCTTTATTGCTGTTCTCTAATAGAGCCATCTGCAGGGCTTAGTGGGTGTTGTGTGCCTCCAGTACAGTATACCCCTTTATCTACCCTTTATTGCTGGTGTTCTATAATAAAGGCATCTGCAGGAGTTAGTGGGTGTTGTGTGCCTCCAGCACAATATACACCTGTATCTACCCTTTATTGTTGTTCTCTAATAGGGATGAGCCGAACACCCCCCTGTTCGGTTCGCACCTGAACCTGCGAACAGACCTAAACTTCGTGTGAACTTTAGAACCCTATTAAAGTCTATGGGACTCGAACGTTCACAATCTAAAGTGCTCATTTTAAAGGTTAATATGCAAGTTACTGTCCTAAAAAGTGTTTGGGGACATGGGTCCTGCCCCAGGCGACATGGATCAATGCAAAAAAAAGTTTTAAAAACGGGCGTTTTTTTCAGGAGCAGTGATTTTAATAATGATTAAAGTGAAACAATAAAAGTGTAATATTCCTTTAAATTTCGTAGCTGGGGGGTATCTATAGTATGCCTGTGAAGGGGCGCATGTTTCTGGTGCTTAGAACTGTCCCTGCACAAAGTGTAATTTGTGCAGGAAAAAAAGTCTTTTAAAATCACTTGCAGCTAAATTGTCGGCTCCCCGTAATACAGAGAACACTCAATGAGTGTTCTCTGTATTAGCCGACAATTCATTCATTCATTGATAAAAAAAAAAGTGTGGGGGTTCCCCTAAATTCAATTACCAGGCCCTTCAGGTCTGACATGGATATTAAGGGGAACCCCGTGTCAAATTAAAAAAAAATTGACGTGGGGGTCCCCCTAAATATCCATACCAGACCCTTCAGGTCTGATATGGATATTAAGGGGAACCCCGCATCAAATTGAAAAAAAAATTGACGTGGGGGTCCCCCTAAAAATCCATACCAGACCTTTTATCGGAGCATGCAACCTGGCAGGCCGCAGGAAAAGAGGGGGGACGAGAGAGCGCCCCCCTCCCTCCTGAACCGTACCAGGCCACATACCCTCAACATTGGGAGGATGCTTTGGGGGTCTGTGACCCCCTCAAAGCACCTTGTCCCCATGTTGATGAGGACAAGGGCCTCATCCTCACAACCCTGGCCGGTGGTTGTGAGGGTCTGCGGGTGGGGGGCTTATCAGAATCTGGAAGCCCCCTTTAACAAGGGGACCCCCAGATCCCAGCCCCCCTGTTTGAAATGGTAAGGGCCTACCATTTCACAAAGAAAGTGTAAAAATGGTTAAATAAGACAAACACACTTTTGAAAAATAATAATGGTAGGGGTACTTTTGTACCCCCTTACCATTTCAAACAGGGGGGGCGGGATCTGGGGGTCCCCTTGTTAAAGGGGGCTTCCAGATTCTGATAAGCCCCCCGCCCGCAGACCCTCTCACAACCACCGGCCAGGGTTGTGAGGATGAGGCCCTTGTCCTCATCAACATGGGGACAAGGTGCTTTGAGGGGTCACAGACCCCCAAAGCATCCTCCCAATGTTGAGGGTATGTGGCCTGGTACAGTTCAGGAGGGAGGGGGGCGCTCTCTCGTCCCCCCTCTTTTCCTGCGGCCTGCCAGGTTGCATGCTCGGATAAAAGGTCTGGTATGGATTTTTAGGGGGACCCCCACGTCAATTTTTTTTTCAATTTGATGCAGGGTTCCCCTTAATATCCATATCAGACCTGAAGGGTCTGGTATGGATATTTAGGGGGACCCCCACGTCACAGAACCCCAAAGCATCCTCCCAATGCATCCTCCCCATCCTCCCATCCTCCCAAGACCTCCCAAAGCATCCTCCCAATGTTGAGGGTAGGTGGCCTGGTACGGTTCAGGAGGGAGGGGGCCGCTCTCTCGTCCCCCCTCTTTTCCTGCGGCCTGCCAGGTTGCGTGCTCGGATAAAAGGTCTGGGATGGATATTTAGGGGGACCCCCACGTCAATTTTTTTTTTTTTTGACACGGGGTTCCCCTTAATATCCATGTCAGACCTGAAGGGCCTGGTAATTGAATTTAGGGGAACCCCCACGCTTTTTTTTTTTTTTTTTTTTATCAATGAATGAATGAATTGTCGGCTAATACAGAGAACACTCATTGAGTGTTCTCTGTATTACGGGGAGCCGACAATTTAGCCGCAAGTGATTTTAAAAGACTTTTTTTCCTGCACAAATGACACTTTGTGCAGGGACAGTTCTAAGCACCAGAAACATGCACCCCTTCACAGGCATACTATAGATACCCCCCAGCTACGAAATTTAAAGGAATATTACACTTTTATTGTTTCACTTTAATCATTATTAAAATCACTGCTCCTGAAAAAACGTCAGTTTTTACAACTTTTTTTTGCATTGATCCATGTCCCCTGGGGCAGGACCCAGGTCCCCAAACACTTTTTAGGACAGTAACTTGCATATTACCCTTTAAAGTGAGCACTTTAGATTTCTCCCATAGACTTCTATACGGTGTTCTGGCTTTTCGAATTTCCTGCGAACAGCCCAAATTGTTCACTGTTCGCTGAACAGGCGAACAGACAATGTTCGAGTAGAACATGAGTTCGACTCGAACTCAAAGCTTATCCCTATTCTCTAATAGAGCCATCTGCAGGGCTTAGTGGGTGTTGTGTGCCTCCAGTACAGTATACCCCTTTATCTACCCTTTATTGCTGGTGTTCTATAATAAAGGCATCTGCAGGAGTTAGTGGGTGTTGTGTGCCTCCAGCACAATATACACTACCCAATTGCTGTTTTACCCAACTCCCTTTAGGCCATTACCATGTCTGGAAGGCCAGCAAGGAGAGGCAGACAGGCGTGAGCAGATAAAAGAGGGCAAGCAGGCTCTGTGTCTAGAGACAACAGTGCTGGTCGTGGACGCGGTGCATTGTCATCATCAGCACGTGGCCATGGGACACGCTTGTCCTTCTTTTCGGCAGCTGGACATGTTGAGCCGCAACATGCCAATGACTTGGTAGAGTGGATGACCAAGCCCTCTTCATCCTCCTCATCCTCTCTCACCCAGGCTCAGGGTACTGGCAAAGCAGCTGCCAACGCATTGTCTTCCCTCCTCTCAATTTCATCATCAGTGACTCTTTCCTTGACCCACCACGTCCTCCTGAGGAGTCCCCTGAACTCTTTGGGCACAGTGTTGGGTACATGCTCCAGGAGGATGCCCAGTGTTTTGTAGGCTCTGATGATGATACTCAGCTAGAGGAAGGCAGTAGCGTGAGCGCAGAGAGAGGGGATGCTCAAGAAGGACAGCAATCTGGCAGTCAAGTTCCACAAGCTGCAGCATACTGCCAGGTTTGCTACAGCGATGAAGAGGGAGGGGATGATGAGGTCACTGACTCCACGTGGGTGCTTGGTAGGAGAGAGGAGGAGGAGGAGGAGGCACATGTCCAACGAGGCAGGATGCCCTCCGGGGGCCAGCTTAGGGGCAGCACACCGACTGAATCACACCGCAGAGCTCCGCCTGTGCAGGGCGCTGCCTCTGCGCGTTATTCTAAAAGTTCTTTGGTGTGGGCCTTTTTTGAGACGAGTGCATCAGATCGCACCACTGCTATTTGCAACATATGTCTCAAGCGTATCTCGCGTGGCCAAAACATCAGCCGCTTCGGCACCACATGCTTGACCAGACATATGTTGACCTGCCATGCAGCTCGTTGGCAAGCGTACCTCAAAGACCCACACCAAAGAACAAAGCAGACCTCTCCTTGCTCCTCATCAGCTGGCATCTACAACCCCACTAGACCTTCAGTCCTCTCTGAAACCTGCTCTGAGAGGAATGAAGGTGTAGAATTAGGTGTGTCACAGCCAAGTGCTTCCGGGAACTCTGCTAGCGGTACACCCACGTCCGATTATAGCAGGCAAATGTCCCTGCCCCAGCTGCTGGACCGGCGAAAGAAGTTCACTCCCAGCCATCCACATGCCCAGCGGTTGAATGCTAGCTTGGCTAAATTGCTAGCACTTCAACTGCTGCCTTTTCAGTTGGTAGACTCGGCCCCCTTCCGTGAGTTTTTACAATGTGCGGTTCCTCAGTGGCAGGTCCCCAAACGCCACTTTTTCTCACGGAAGGCGATTCCGGCTCTCTACCGGCATGTGGAAGGCAATGTCCTTGCCTCGCTGGACAGGGCGGTCAGCGGTAAGGTGCATATTACTGCTGACTCATGGTCCAGCAGACATGGACAGGGACGTTACCTGTCTTTCAAGGCCCATTGAGTCACTCTTCTGGCAGCTGGGAAGGATGCAGGACAAGGTGCAGTAGTGTTGGAGGTTGTTCCGCCACCACGCCTCCAAAATGCTACTATTGGTTGTCACACACCTCTCTCCTCCACCCCCTGCTCTTCTTCTTCCTCCATGGCCTCTTCCAGTGCTCTGTCCTCAGAACCAGCGGTGCTCCGTAGGCGTTCCAGGGGCTACGCAAGTACGCAGGGAAAACGATGCCATGCAGTGCTTGCGCTGGTTTGTTTGGGGGACATGAGCCACACTGGGGTGGATGTTTTGTCAGCTCTGCAGGGGCAGGCCGAGAGGTGGTTGACACCACGCCAGCTTAAGCCAGGAATGGTGGTTTGCGACAATGGCACCAACCTCCTCTCCACCCTCCGACAGGGACAACTGACCCATGTGCCCTGTGTAGCTCACGTCCTTAACCTGGTGGTGCAGCGGTTCTTGGGCAGGTACCCGGGCTTACAGGATGTCCTGAAGCAGGCCAGGAAAGTCTGTGTGCATTTCCGCCGATCATTTAATGCCTGTGCTCGGCTGGCTGAGCTCCAAAAGGAGTTGAACCTGCCCAAGAACCGCCTTATATGTGACATGCCCACAAGGTGGAACTCAACGTTGGCCATGCTGCAGCGGCTGCACACACAGCAGAGGGCCATCAATGAGTACCTGTGCGACTACGGCACCAGGACAGGGTCAGGGGAGCTCGGTTTTTTCTCACCACGCCAGTGGGGCATGATCAGGGATGCATGCACTGTCCTGTCACCGTTTGAGGAGGCCACAAGGATGGTGAGCAGTGACAGTGCATGCATCAGTGACACTGTACCTCTTGTCCACCTCTTGGAGCATACGCTGCGTGGAATAATGGACAGGGCACTAGAGGCAGGAAGAGGAGGACTTCCTTGCCTCTCAAGGCCCCCTTTATCCAGACAGTGTTCCTGCTGTGCCACCCATCACACAGGAAGAGGATGAGGAGGAGGAAGAGGAGGAGGAGGATGATTGTGTCAGCATGGAGGTGGAAGCTGGCACTCAGCATCAGCAGCAACAGCAGTCTTATAGGGATGATTTACAGTCCCAAGAAACCCGTGGACTTGTACGTGGCTGGGAGGAGGTAGCTGCGGATCATGTTGTCCTTAGTGACCCAGAGGACTCCGGACCGAATGCCTCAGCTAACCTACGCTGCATGGCCTCCCTGATCCTGCAAAGCCTGCGGAAAGGATCCTCGTATTCTTCGGATCAAGGAGAGGGACCATTACTGGCTGGCCACTCTCCTTGATCCATGGTACAAGGGTAAGGTTGCCGACCTTATCTTGCCATCGCAGAGGGAGCAGAGAATGAGACATCTCTGGGAGGCCTTGCAGAAAGGTCTGTGCAACGCGTTCCCAGAGACTGGGAGGTTACAAACTCCTGGTCCTGGACAACGTGTTGCTGAGGCATCGGTCAGAAGGAGCGGTGGAGAAGGTGGCCGTCTGACTGATGCTTTCAGACAATTTTTTAGTCCGCAGCCCCAAGGTATGATCGATTCCAGCAACCATCGCCAGCGTCTGATTTACATGGTGCAGGAATACCTAGGGGCAAGGTCAGACTTGGACACCTTTCCCACCGAAAATCCTCTGGCTTACTGGGTCTTGAGGATGGATCACTGGACAGAGCTTGCACAGTATGCAATTGAGCTACTGGCCTGTCCTGCATCCAGCGTTCTTTCGGAACGCACCTTCAGTGCTGCTGGTGGCTTTGTTACCGGTCACAGGGTGCGCCTGTCCACCGAATCAGTTGATCGACTGACCTTCATCAAGATGAATCAGTCTTGGATAACCCACAGCTACCAAGCACCTGAAGCTGATGTAACCAAATAATTTTTTTTGAAATATCACATCCCTTCAAGACTGCCTATGCTGATGCTGAGTGACTGTCCTGTTATGTTGATTGTCTATCCTCTTCCTCCTCCGCTGATATGTTGGAAGAACATTTCTGGTTCTGGGTGATGCCATCAGCCCAATTTTTCTGCCCCTGTTTAACAGGGGCGTTTAATTACAGTTTTTGATGCAATGCTTTGCAGCAGCGCTAATACCTGCAATAAAACTAGAGTATATGGGAGAGGTTGCAGTGTCGTGGCACCAGCACCAGTGCCTAAGGCCGCGTACACACGGGCGGACTGTTCGCTCAACTTTGTCCGCTGAACAGTGTTTCAGCGGACAGTCCGCTCGTGTGTGGGGCTTCAGCGGACAGTTTCAGCGGACAGTTTGACGAACAAAGTTTTTCGGAAATTTCCGAAAAACTGTCCGCTGAAACTTGGTTTGAGCGGACAGTCCGCCCGTGTGTAGGCCACTTTCGAAATGAGCAAACTGTTCCCGCTCGGAGGAAAGTCTGCTCATTTCGAGCGCGTCTCCAGGTAGGCGGGGCCCGCGAGGGAGACGTCGCGGGCCCCGCCGCCTGGTATGGACTTAAAGGGGAACCCCAACGCCGAAAAAAATCGGCGTGGGGGTCCCCCCAAAGTCCACAACAGACCCTTGTCCGAGCACGCTACCCGGCTGGCCAGGAAAGGGGGGCGAGCGAGCGCGCCCCCCCTCCCGAGCCGTACCAGGCCGCGTGCCCTCAACATGGGGGGTGCCTTGGGGAAGGGGGGGCCGCGCGGCCCCCCCACCCCAAAGCACCTTGCCCCCATGTTGATGAGGACAAGGGCCTCTTCCCGACAACCCTGGCCGTTGGTTGTCGGGGTCTGCGGGCGGGGGGCTTATCGGAATCCGGGAGCCCCCTTTAATAAGGGGGCCCCCGGATACCGGCCCCCCACCCTATGTGAATGAGTATGGGGTACAATGTACCCCTACCCATTCACCTGTAAACTAAAAGTACCCAAAAAAAAAACACAACACACGAGATAAAATATTTTATTGCACAGCTCCGGGGGTCTTCCGTCTTCGGGGGTCTTCTCGCCGGACTCCTCCGCTATCTTCTTGTAGCTCTTTTGCTAGCGGAGGAGTCCGGCTTTCTTCCTCCCCGCCGCCAGCCTCTTCTCCCGACTTCGGGGGTCTTGTCCCCCTCTTCGGTTCTTCTGCCGGGCCACCGCACCTTCTTATAGCTCTTTTACAGGCGGTGGCCCGGTCTTCTGTCGCCGCCGCCTTCCGTTCTTCTGCCGGGCCACCGCGCCTTCTTATAGCTCTTTTAGAGGCGGTGGCCCGGTCTTCTGTCGCCGCTGTCGCCTTCCGGTCGCCTTCCGTTCTTCTTCTTGTTCTTCTTCTTCTTCTCCAGGAGATGTTGACACGTCGCTCTCTCCGGCCGGAATGCCAGAGCCGCGCTGTGCGGCCACTTATATAGTGACAATGGGGCGGTGTCACATGGTATATGTCACATGGGTTGGTCACATGGGTTGATGTCACATGGGGACTATGACATCGTATGGGGGCGGGGTCACCATGTGACCAACCCATGTGACATATACCATGTGACACCGCCCCATTGTCACTATATAAGTGGCCGCACAGCGCGGCTCTGGCATTCCGGCCGGAGAGAGCGACGTGTCAACATCTCCTGGAGAAGAAGAAGAACAAGAAGAACGGAAGGCGACCGGAAGGCGACAGAGGGGGACAAGACCCCCGAAGTCGGGAGAAGAGGCCGGCGGCGGGGACGAAGAAAGCCGGACTCCTCCGCTAGCAAAAGAGCTACAAGAAGATAGCGGAGGAGTCCGGCGAGAAGACCCCCGAAGACGGAAGACCCCCCGGAGCTGTGCAATAAAATATTTTATCTCGTGTGTTGTGTTTTTTTTTTGGGTACTTTTATTTTACAGGTGAATGGGTAGGGGTACATTGTACCCCATACTCATTCACATAGGGTGGGGGGCCGGTATCCGGGGGCCCCCTTATTAAAGGGGGCTCCCGGATTCCGATAAGCCCCCCGCCCGCAGACCCCGACAACCAACGGCCAGGGTTGTCGGGAAGAGGCCCTTGTCCTCATCAACATGTGGGGCAGGCGGCCTGGTACGGCTCGGGAGGGGGGGCGCGCTCGCTCGCCCCCCTTTCCTGGCCGGCCGGGTAGCGTGCTCGGACAAGGGTCTGTTGTGGACTTTGGGGGGACCCCCACGCCGATTTTTTTCGGCGTTGGGGTTCCCCTTTAAGTACATTCCAGGCGGCGGAGCCCGCAACGTCTCCGTCACGGGCCCCGCCTACCTGCACACGCGCTCGAAATGAGCGGACTGTTGCCTCGTGTGTGGGCGAGTCCGTTCATTTCAAAAGTTGCGCGGACTTAGTACGACGAACAAAGTTTGCCGTATTTGTCCGCTCAAAAAGTGCCGTGTGTGGGCGTGTTCGTTCATTCAAAAGTTTGAGCGGACTGTTTGACGAACTTAGTTTCGGCAGACAGTCCCCGCGTGTGTACGCGGCCTAAGGCCCAATTTTTCTGCCCCTGTTTAACAGGGGCATTTAATTACAGTTTTTGATGCAATGCTTTGCAGCAGGGCTAATTCCTGCAATAAAACTAGAGTATATGGGAGAGGTTGCAGTGTGGTGGCACCAGCACCAGCGCCTAAGGCTCAATTTTTCTGCACCTGTTTAACAGGGGCGTTTAATTACAATTTTTGATGCAATGCTTTGCGGCAGGGCTAATTCCTGCAATAAAACTAGAGTATATGGGAGAGGTTGCAGGTCGTGGCACCTGCACCAGTGCCTAAGGCCCAATTTTTCTGCCCCTGTTTAACAGGGACATGTAATTACAATTCTTGATATAATATTTCACAGGAGGGCCCGTTCCTGTGCCCACCCAGAGTAACTGTGAGGACTTATAGTGTTGTGGCACCAGCAACACAACCACCAAAGGTCAATTTTTCTACCACTGTTCAACAATGCCATGTAATTACAATTCTTGATATAATCGTTCACAGCAGGGCGCTCCAGCGCCCACCAAGAGTCACTTTGAGGGCTTACAATGTTGTGGCAAAACCAACACCTTGTTCCACCATTTCTGCAGAGCATATAGGGCAGGCCCCTATTTTCAAACATCCAACTTACAAACATCTCCTACTTGCAAACGGAAGGAGACAACAGCAAGTGAGATGAAAAAAGATGGACGACAAAACAAATTATACAGGGGTGATAACCCTTCCCTATGTTTTCCAAAAAGCTTAAAAATAGTTTTGGAGCTACACTTTAAAAATGTACCAGTTGAAAATTACAATCAGATTCAACTTAACACAACAAACCTACACAGTCCCTGTCTTGTTTGCACCGCCTGTATACTGCTGTTCTGAGTATATAGGGCCTGGGGGCCACACGCATTTCCTTTTTTTAATATGGGTACAGGGTTCCCCTTAATATGCGTACAAGACCCAAAGGGGCTGGTAATAGGCAGGGAGGGCTACCCATGCCATTTTTCTCAATAATTTTCAACCATATTGCAGGAACCAGGTATAACATTAAAAACACAAGCAGTTTTAAATGACGTTATTTCCGTTAAATGTCATTTTGTGCAGGGACTGTTCTAAACACGGGAAACACGTGGCACTTCACAGGCATACTACAGACACCCCCCAAGCACGATATTTAAAGGAATATTTCCCTTTTTTTTTCACTTTAATCGTCATTAAAATCAGTGCTCCTGCCAAAACGGCCATTTTTAAAAACATTTTAGGCATTGACCCATGTCCCCTGGGGCAGGAGCCAGGTCCCCAACCCCTTTTTAGGACAGCATCTTGCATATTAGCCGTTAAAATTAGCACTTTTAATTTCGAACGTTCGAGTCCCATAGACTTCAATGGGGTTCTAAAGTTCATACGAATTTGGGGTCCGTTCAAAAGTTCTGGTGCAAACCGAACCGGGGCGTGTTCGGCTCATCCCTAGTCCTGGTGCTCCAGAGCCTTGAAAATTGTGATAGGCCATCATAAAATTATATTTGTAATTTATGTCCTTAGAACACCTGATGGTGCTCCCTGCATGTTAAGTCTCTGTAAGTGGCCAGGCTGTGAAAAAGTCACACATGTGGTATCGCCATACTCAGGAGTAGCAGAATGTGTTTTGGGGTGTAGTTGCAAGTGTGCATATGTTGTGTAAGAGAAATAACCTGTTTTAATATGCCAGTTTTGTAAAAAATGCCCAAAAAAATTAAAAAAACTCACCATGTGAATTAGTGGCGGTTCACACTGAAAGTCTGCACAAATTTGCAAAGCATCTTCAAAGGCATTCCTGGGTAATCTTCCTGTAATGTCAGATCCAAATCACATTAGCTTAGAGGCAACTTCCATTGAAATCTATGGGTACAAGTAGGCTAGAAGTCACCTTGAAGTAAGACAGGAACCTTTTCTGAAGTCGGATCGACTTCAGTAATGTACATTAGTAGCTCTCATTCACTTCAATGGGATTTCTCATGTCCAGTGACTCGGGGCAATTTGAGGTCTGACAAGTCGGACCCCAACACACTGTAGTGTGAACCGACACTTACTAAATACCTTGCGATGTCTACTTTCCAAGTCATTTGGGGGTTATTTGTACTTTCCTGGCTTGTTAGTGTCTCAAGAAATTAGTTAGGCCTTCAGTACAGCAGATGTGATCAATTTGACCAAATATACACATTATTAGGATTATTTTTACCGATGATATGTAGTAATATAAATTTTGGACAAAATTTATGAAGAAAAATTACAAATTTGTTAAATCTTATGACAGAAATAAAAGGCATTTTTTCACCAAATTTTGTGTCTTTTTTTATTTATAGCACAAAAAAAAACTCACTGGTTATTAAATACCACCAAAAGAAAGCTCTGTTTGTGTGGAAAAAAAAGGATGCAAATGTAATTTGGGCACAGTGTTGCATGACTGTAATTGCACTGAAAGCTGAAAATTGGTCTGGACAGGAGGGGGGTGAAATTTGATGTAGGCAAGTGGTTAAATTACACACTGTGGTGCAACCCAATAACCAGCATCACTCCAACCTGCTCACCTTCATAATATGACCTCTACAAGGAGGGAAATTAGGTCCAACACACTTGTATACCCACAGGGATGAAATACTGCTCAGTCATCCAAATCAAGAAATGTTTTTAGATCTTCTAGAACAATGATTCCTCTGTATATTACTGATTACAACATATGCATATAAATCTTAATATCCAGGCAACAATAACCAGTTATATTCATCCAGCTCACTTTTAAAACAATCTACTTAGCTGTGCAGAACTAAATCTTGATGGAGTACATACCACATTTTTACAGCTCTTCTCTAAAGAAACGTTTCTGTATGTGGAGATAAATCTCTTTAATTACCTGAAAGATGACCTGAAAGATGAATAAAAGATGAATAACTCTATACATAGTCAGGGCTGTTTTTAACACAGGGCAAAAGTGGCAGCTGCCCCAGGCCCAGCCATTGTTGTAGGGCCCAAGGCAGCTTCTCCTTGAACCTGCACTGCCCAAAATAGTTGATAAGTGGATTTAGGAGGGCTCAATAAAATGTTTACCCAGGGTCCAATCAATAATAAAGACAGCCCTGTACATGGTGATGAAATCCCCACTTATATTTGTAAAGCCTAAAGTTTTTTTTTTTTACCTTAATACATGCTTACATTCTCTGCATTAGGGTTAAAAAAAAACCTTCTCTATGCAGCCCCCCCCCCCCCCCATACTCAAGTGAGCCGATCTTGATCTAATGATGTACACAATAGCAGTGACTCTGTCGGCTCTCTCCCTCCATATTGGCTCTGACACAGCAGCGGGAGCCATTGGCTTCTGCTGCAGAAAACACAACCAGTAAAGAGGGGGGCTGGGACAAACTGCGCCATTTGTGTCTATGGACTCACAGGGCTGGTTCGGGAGTGAGCACGCATGAGTGCCCCCATAGCAAGCGGATTGCTATGATGGGCATTTTGTGGAGGGGAGTAACAAGGAGCACTGGCGGGATTGCAGAAGAGGAGGATCATGGCTGTTCTGTTAAAAACCATTGCACAGAGCAGGTAAGTATGCTTGTTATTTTTAAAAACTATTTGCTAACTATTTGCATTTACAATTACTTCCATTGCCTCTTCTTGAGAGAATAAACTTAGTTCAGCGAATCTTTGCATAGCTGAGTTCCCCCATGCCTCTTTTCAGTTTGGTTGTGTTCCTCTGAACTCTCTAGTTCTCTAATATCTAATAACTGCATAGCCCAGATGAAGTCTTACTAATAATTTGTACAGGGGGAAAATGATATATCACTTGCTGAAATCTATACCTCTTGTAATACAATAAAACATTTGGTTAGCTTTAGAAACTATTCTGTGTGAATGGGGCAAAAAAAACTACTGTTATTAGACTATTGCCTGTGCTGTAATTAGACTAATTATAGACAATTGCCTACAGTAAGTGGCATTCAGACCAATTTTTCCACCACGACACACAAAAAGTTGGTAAGTATTACCGGTACATATGCAGTTTTTTTTCCAAGTGCACAGATGTTTACAAATAAAAAAATAATGTATATACACAAACAGAATAAATCAATCCTTGGAAGTGTGACCCAATTCCTAAATAAATCCTTACTAACACTAACTACAAATGAAAATGCTGCTGTCTTGAAGTACGGTAGAGGGATACCTATGCAAAACCAAAAAGAGTATAGGCAGTAGGGGTAGGCCGAACACCCCCCTGTTCGGTTCACACCAAAACAACTCTAAGCCCCTGTACACACAGTCAGAGATTCCGACGGAATGTGTCCTATCGGACCATTTTGTCGGATATTCCAACTGTGTGTGGTCTGCATCGGACTGCTTCCGTCAGAATATCCGACGGACCAACTCTTCCAACTTGCCGGTAAAATTTTCCGACAAAATGCTCCGATCGGACATACTCCAATCATGTGTAGCCTACTCCGACGGACAAAGTGCCAGGCATGCTCTGATCAAATTCCTAGACCAAAGCTATTAGCTACTAGCCTGAATGTAGTCCCGTCGTAAGGAAATAACGTCATCACATTATGTACAATCGGATTTTCCGACAACGTTGTCCGACCGTGTGTATGCAACAGTTTCGGACAAAATCCGTCAGACAAAATCCAACGGATTTGGTTGTCAGAATGTCTGACCGTGTGTACAAGGGCTTACAGGGAAAAAGTTCTAGCTAACATGCAAACTCCATTAAAGCCTATGGGACATGAACATGAAAAATCAAAAGTCCTCATTTTAAAGACATGCAGTGCCTTGAAAAAGTATTCATACCCCTTGATATTTTTTACATTTTGTCATATTACAACCAAAAATGTAAGTGTACTTTATTGGGATTTTATGTAATAGACCAACACAAAGTGGCACATAATTGTAAAGTTGAAGAAAAAATATAAATGGTTTTCAAAATCTCCTACAAATAAATATCTGTAAAGTGTCACATGCATTTCTATTCAGCCCCCCTGAGTCAATACTTTGTAGAACCACCTTTCGCTGCAATTACAGCTGCAAGTCTTTTTTGGGTATGTCTCTATCAGCTTTGCACATCTAGAGAATTTACTTTTTTTTTCATTCTTCTTTGCAAAATAGCTCAAGCTCTGTCAGATTGAGTGCATCTGTGAACAGCAACTTTCAAGTCTTGCAACAGATTCTCAATAGGATTTAGGTCTAGACTTTTTAACTGGGCCATTCTAATACCTTAATATGCTTTGATCTAAACCATCCCATTGTAGCTCTGGCTGTATGTTTAGGGTTGTTGTTCTGCTAGAAGGTGAACCCCCACCCAGCCTCAAGTCTTTTGCAGACTCTAATGCCGCGTACACAAGAGCGGAATGTCCGACAGAAAAAGTCAGACGGAACTTTTTTTTTTAATGAAAATTCTGACGGAACATGTTTTAAATCTTTCCGACTGAACCAATTCCTATCGGGAAAACCGTTTGTCTGTGTGTTTTTCCTGACCAAAAATGAGGCATGTTCTGAAGCAAGTATGAGACAGAAGTGTTTGGTGTGGTAAAATTACCATTCGTATTGGAGCTAGCACATTCCTCATGCTGCCAATTCTGTGATCTTTTAATGCAGCACATTCTTTTCGTCTTTAGAATGCTGGAAGAATGAAGTTGTTTTGCTGCTCATATTCACACAGAGTTCTCACAAACTTTCTTCATTATTTATTATCATCATCTCATGACTAATATTCTATTTTTTAAAAGCCCGATCTCCATAATAATGTTTACAATTATTTTTTATACTCATCTTTTATTTTATGTTTTATTTTTATTTCATCATGATTTATTTTACGATTACTTAAAAAATATTTTCTGGTGATCTCCATATAATTAGATTTTTGGAGTGTTTTTTTATTAACTTCAAGGAGGTTGGTGTCCATTGTTAATTTGACATTGTCTTTTTGAAATGTACCTGCCTAGTCACAAACTGTCCTATTTGAAGAAAAACACATAGGAAAGTAGTAATGTGCAAAGAAAATATCCATTTATTCTGGGTAACAAAATAAAGAGGAAGTAGACGCTGGACAAACTTTTGGAATTTGCAAAGCCTTTTGACCCCCATGGCACACATCATCAAGTCTGTGGAAAAAAAAATTGGTAGCTTGAGGAGTCCATATAATAGGGCGCACAATCTGGTCCAGGAATCCCAGAGATCAGGACCAGCAGCAGATGACATATCTGTCCTTAGTATGTGGTACTACAACAGCCTGCGTCTTCTGTCAAACCAGACTGAACCCAGGCCATTACTTTCTTCTCTTCCCTGCAGACTTTCCTTCAGACTTCCCTGCAGCCTTCCTTGGAGGCTGAAGCTCTGGTGGTCGACTTGTGGCAGGAGGAGGATGGGCAAGCTCACATATGTCAAAACTGCAGGTATTCCAAAATTTCCACCCTTTACCTAAATATCCACCTCTGCACCTAGACAAAGCCTGCTCCCTCAACTAAAGCTGCCACTTGAAAAAATGTAAAGTGCAAATCGTATTTTACCTTTTAAAACGAAAATCATAAAAAAGGAAAAATAGTCACGCAACTATAAATTATATCTAACTCCAAAAACGTGACAATAATGAAATGGTATGAACAACATGTGTGAGAACAACAATTGTAACACCCTGTGAAAAGTGAACCAAATAAATGTGTCACAGAACAAACAAAATTAAAATAAAGTTCATTAGAGTGTCCAAAAATATCCTTTGACGTAATGTCTCTTCTTATTCTATCCACCACACAAAAGTGATAAGTGATTCCACTCCCTTAGGAAATGCACTCACCGACTCTCAGTGAGTGTTATCAGCAAACAGCATACAGCAAGTAGTGAACCGTTGCTCCAATCATCCATTGTGCAAATTCAAATATTCCACATGTAAAATAATAAAAGTGCTCCAACAGTGTAAAACCGTATGAATCAATTTATTAAAACACAAAAACACTCACATTGCACAGTTCAAAAGCCAGCAAATAGATATCAAAGTCACAGCAAACCTCATTCCTGAACAGCACAAACTTTAGACTGTGGCCACGGTGGACCCGAGGTGTGCGAGCTTGTAAGCGTTGTTCTCACCCTCTCCTCGGTGCCCAGACACAGATGCGAATCACCACTTCCCTGTTCAGCTCCCAACACTGCACATTACTGGTGATGATTGCCACACAGCCACGCCCCCGACGTTTCATCATACACTGACTTCCTCATGGGGTTGGCTGTACGGCAGGACAATCAAATCATTTATACCCGCCCATCCATCCCATTCACAAGATCCACCACAGCGCTTGCGCACATCTTGCGTCCCCACTGGTATAATCTACTGATGATCTATGTTCATAGTGAGCATTACACCCTAGCTCAAGGACAATGTAGTATCTGGTATGCGTTTAACATAATACATGTACCCTGCTATATATCCTTCAAACATTATTCCACATGCTTAGTTTAAAGTAGGATGCTTTACAAACATATACATATTTTTCTTAACATAGTACGCTCCCATCCTATCTTCTCATATGGATAATGATCACATTGTTTTCAATATACCCATCCGATGTACTAACATGGGGTCACCGAGCAAATGCATCTCAAAACCACATCCCGTGACCCCATAATTAGTTATCAACCAGAAAAAGCAGAAACCCAAATCTGACCTTGTGTAAGGTTAAATAAATATCCATAACATACACTTAAAAATAACCAACAACAATTAATGTATATATATCCCATATTACCATTTAAAATTAGACTATAAAATAAACGGTGTATTAAAACCTAAAAGACTGGATGAATAAAGCTGGAAAGTAAGCTGCAGTGCCAATTTCATAACCCGTCACATGTAGCTGCTAAGAGAATATATATCTTTTTTAAATTTATATATATTTATTAATCCTTATCAGGCAATCCCTATGTACTAATTTTCACCCTAATTGCACATCTAGTCCTGGGGCTGAACTCTATTAGCCTCTGCCCCCTAGTGGTGGCTACATATAATTACAATAATTCACTCCCCTTTTCTTTTGAACTAGGTGTGCCATCTCCTAATATAAATCTATTGGGTGCAACTTTCTACCTCCATTAAACCTCTGTAGTTATATTCTCATTACAGCCACATACATAAAAGTGTACAATTCATATGATACTACCAGTCTCCAACAGATTAAATTTTAGTCACACAATAATCTTCAAGGAAAGGGATTATATTGATAAAGCAATTGAGATCTAATTCAATATTTAACCCCATGGGGGCCAGACATTTTAAAAGAAAAATCCACAGAGTTTCCCTTTGTGACAAATCCCTCACCCGGTTTGAGCCTCTCCATGAAGGATGAACAATATCAATTCCAATGAATTGTAATAAAGAGGGATCCTGATGGTGCTTCTCTTTAAAATGTAGAGATATGCTATTAAATGTGAACCGATTTTTTATATTTGTCAGATGTTCAGCTATGCGCACTCTTAAAAGCCTTCTTGTTCTCCCTACATAGAATAATCCGCAAGGACACCACATTAAATATACCACAAAAGAGGAGTTGCAAGTGATGAATTCCTTCATGTCAAATGTTTCACCGACTCTATTAGTCACAGTCGCAACTCCTCTATTACTTACTTTCACTGTTCTGCAACAGATACATTTTCTGCAGCAGAAAAAAACCTTTAAAATCTATTTTTATGGTGCATTAGGGACATAAACATTTTTTCACTACTTGGTCCCCAAAACTTGGGGCTCTCTTATAAATGAATTTAAGCTGTTGGGGCAGTATTTCTGCTAAGTGCCTATCTTTATCAGTGTAGAATATGGCAATGTTTCTTGTATATATTCTCAATTTCCCTATACTGACAATGGAAGCTTGAAATTGAACCCACTTGATGTAGACCATTAGATGCCTGAGTGTTTTTTTTTTTTTCTTAAAACATTAGAGTCTCGGAATATTAGCCACTTCATGAATTATTTCATTTAAAGTCTCACTTTCATATCCCTTTTGTACAAATTTAAGTACTTTGGCTTGTGAGAAGAAATCCTTCAACTTGGTACAGTTACGTCGGACCCGCAATATTTGGCTTTTAGGGATGTTCCTAATCCATGCAGGATGATGACCAGTTCTGATGGAAAGGTAACTATTGCGGTCCATTGGTTTAAAGTATATTTTGGTGCTCAATACATTAAAATCCTTATTTATTGTAACATCAAGGAAATTGACCAACTCCTCACTGATCTAGTACTCTAATCTGATGTTGTTATCATTACGATTCAAATCTCCAAGAAATTCCACAGCAGATTCCTCCGACCCCTCCCAAATAAACAGGAGGTCATCTATAAATCTGCGGTAGAATTTCAACTGTGGTAATTGTCTACTGAAGACGTGCCTGTCCTCCCACTCTTCCATAAACAGGTTGGCTAGGCTGGGAGCATATTTAGCTCCCATCGCCACGCCAACCTGTTGGGAAAAAAACTGTCCATTAAACGAGAAATAATAATGCGACATGCAAAACTCAAGAACCTGTTCTAAAAAAAATTTCTGTGCATGTGGGATATCTTCACGTCTACTTAACGCCCAATTTAAAGTCAATGATGCATCCTTATGTTGAATAATGGTATAGAGTGAAGATACATAAGCCGTTACAAGGTAAGATGTAACAGATCTATCTAATTCAACACCTTGAAGTAATTGTAACAATTCTGAAGTATCTTTCAAATAGGTTCTGGTTGCCCTAACGCTAGGCTTTATCTAAATATTCTCCCAGCCTTGCTGTTACAGAACCAGTCCCATTAACACTGGGTCACCCAGGTGGAACATTTATATCCTTGTGTATTTTAGGAAGCGTGCATATAACTGGTATCCTACACGCACTAGGAACAAGGTATCTCTTTTCTTTCAAATTGAGAGCATTAGTTATGTGTCCCCAATCCACCAGAGCTGTCAATTGGAACATTTAAGGCTCTGTTGGATCAGGGTGTAACTTCCTATACGTTGACACATCTCCCACAAGTTCCATCAACTGATTTTGGTAAAATATTTTATCCATCACTACTACTCCCCCTCCCTTATCCGCAGGATGAATTATAATATTCTTCCTGTCCTCCAAAGATTTAATCCCCTCCCTAATGTATTCAGGGTTAACTCTTTTTTTTTTAGGTTAAATCCTCAATATCTTTCAGTACCAAGGTTCTAAACACCTCTATAAAATGGTTGCCCAGATTTTGGGGGTTGAAGATATATTTATTCTTTAAACCACTGTCTATCCTACTTGACACCACACTCGTTCTAGGTGTAGGATCATTAGGATGGCTCAAAAAATATTTTTTTTCATGTTCATAGTCCTGATGAACTTGTGTGTGTCAATGTAGACTTTAAACTTAATCATTGCCTTCTTTTGTGCACATTTTAAACCTAAATTGAGTATGTTGAGCTCTTTATGATTGAGTTTCACTTCACTCAGATTATAGATGCCGCTATTTATGCATCCCTCATCCATTTTTTTTGAGGATTTGCATCTCCCCGCCCTGCATCCCCTTCTTCTCTTCGAAAAATTTGTATTCTCTTTGTTTGGGATATACGGGGGTCCATCCCCCCTCCCCCCGATTCTTTCCATGAGGGTCCCTTCTTGGTGTCCCTCCTCCCCTCCCCATTGCCCTAAAAAAAGAGGCATGTTGTGACTGATTAAAATACTCTTCATCAGCTAGTGGGGCATACCTATTATACATAGGAATTTCATTCCTTGGATCCGGGAAGTAATTAGGAGGGGGGTAACATTGTTGTTGCCACTGTTGATGATTTTGTTGAGGTTGATAACCATATGGTGCACTTGGTTGAAAATTATACCCATATGGATTATTAGCCCTATACATGCGTGGTGACTGATAATTGTAATTTCCCTGTGAGTATCCACTCCTCTCCCGGGTAGGTTTTGGCGAAAAATAATTTGCATTATATGGGTTAACTCCGCTATTTTGGGGTCCCCACTTTCGTATCTTAATTGTGTTTGTTCTGTGACACATTCATTTGGTTCACTTTTCACAGGGTGTTACAATTGTTGTTCCCACACACGTTGTTCATACCATTTAATTGTTGTCACGTTTTTGGAGTTAGATATAATTTTAGTTAAGCGCCACTATTTTTCCTTTTCTCTGATTTTAGTTTTAAAAGGTAAAATATGATTTGCAAGCTCACATATGTGGCTGTTCTCAGTCAGCTGGCCCTTCAACCCTTCCTTAAGGGCATAAGAAATGGATGCCTCTCAGAGGAGACATTGTCCCTTCTCCAATTCCAGCAACCTGGTGGCTAGATAGCAGCCATAGGCCTCTTCAGCAATGGGGGGGTTCCAGAGGAAATGGCTGTCTTCCTTAATGAGGCCCAGTGTCGCGTCCTCCATCATTGTCCCCTTCCTGGACCTTTTGGTGGTAAGGCAGAGGGGAGGCACCTGGGCTTGGATGAGGCTCTTACTGGGCCCAGCCACCTCTTGGCTGACACTGGGCCCAGCCACCTCCTGGCTGACACTGGACACGGCCTCCTCCTGGCTGACGCTTGGCACAGCCTCCTCCTGGCTGACACTTTCCAGACCCTCCTCCTGGCTGAGCTCATCCTGTGTATAAAAAGGGACATAGTTGTAGTTTTTGCTTCATCAATCACACACAATTTTCAGCTCATGACTTGCAAATTTAATGTTAACCTCCCTGGCGGTATGATTCAGTCTGGATTTAGGTGCTGAAAGCGGTACAATTATTTTGCATGGAAATTTGGCATTTTATATTGTAGTCCTGTAATTCTTAGGAATAACTCTCTTAAATCTGTTCAAACCAGAGTCTAGCAGACATCCTGGGTATGATAAAGTTTATAATATAATAAAGAATAATACAAATTATTCAATAATGTAATCAAATCCTAAAACACTGAAAAATTGACACTTTTTGGTTGCTATGGACAATCTCCAAATTTCAGGCAGAAAAAAACAGTATTTATAATATAAAAGTGCATGCAGGGCATTGCACAGACCACTAGAGACAAAGGGGGTGTGTATTTTTTTTATACAGTACTGTAATCTGTAAGATTACAGTACTGTGTGTGTTTTGTATGTTTTTACTTTTTTGAATTTGCAGCCGTTCTCCGCTCCCATGCGCCGTAACGCCGCAGGGAACGGAGCTTGGCTGCATTCGGCACTGTGAATTGAGCAGAGGACAGCTCGATCACACAGCGCTGAGGACATCGCTGGATCCAGGGGACAAGGTAAGTAACTCTCAGCCCACGTACACACGGTCGGAGATTTTGGCAACCAAATCTGTCGGATTTTGCCCATCAGATTTAGTCCGACGGATTGTGTCCGAAACTGTTGCATACACACGGTCGGGCCAAGTTTTCTGATTTCGCAGTTGCTAAGAATGCGGTGACGTAAGCCATGTACGGGTGGACTAGAAAAAGGAAGTTCAGCACCACGTCCAGCACCCTTTGGGCTCCTTCTGCTGATCTCGTGTTTTAGTAGAAGTTTGGTGAAAGACGATTCGCGCTTTTCAGATTAGTGATTCAGATCGCTACTGCTCTTCAGTTTGTGCTTGTCTTTGCGTATCTGATAATCAGTGCGTGCAGTCATTAAGTATTTGCTTCTCATTGTGGACTCTATCTTGGTATAGTACGCTTTGAAAGGCATTTTTTATTGTCTGCTTGCTTCTGCTATTCAGGTCGTCCTTTCAGGTCTTGCTGTTTAGCGTTGCTTTCTGGTGTCCGTTCTGACCAGCCGACCGTTTTCCAAACATGTTTAGTCTACGTACTCATCGTACAGTTTGTGCTGTGCAGGGGTTCTTACTTTGACTTTGACACAAGCCTCTCCACAACTGCTACCTCAGCTGATAACAATCTTCTATCTCATGACTTGACCCAACCCAATACACACTCTAAATACCTTTTTCATGATAACATTTATGGACAAATTCACCAAAGCATGTAGTGTAAGGGCCTGCCTCAATACTTTCAAATGCTATTTTGATTTTTTTAAGACATTAATTTTCTTGCTATGTAATAGCAGAATGTCAAAATGTGCTTCCATTTTGTTATTCTGACACTTCTTACCTGTCCGGTGGGCTGCCAATAGTGTAACTAAGGAGGGGCTTCCCAAAGTATCACACATTATTTAGGCATTCAGCTCTCAATCAAGTGGAGAGGGTTACCTGTCCTAAACATCCCCCCTCATTTTTTAGCAAGGGCCCATCAGATGGGGGGGAGGGGGGGGGGGGTTAGGACTTTCATAAGGGGACCTTATACTTTAGGCTTTAAATACATTAAAAAAATGTTATACTAATTTTGTCCAAAAATGTGGGTGTATAATCTGCATGCAATGTTGATTTGTGAAATTACTAGTTTTTTTTCTTGTGTCACTACACAGTGTCCTTCAACGCCACAGGAATGGCAGACTGTGGCCTCCCACTTTGCCATTTTTCGTCAAGTTGTGCCTTTTTCACCAACAGTGCAAACCCAAGTTCAGAGTGAGATGAGGGGACAGTCTCTTTTTCAGATAATGTTATTATGTTGTGGGTCTGCTACACACACACCTTCTTTTTGTTAACTAATGTGTAGTGCATTGCTGATCTAAATCATGCTTATTTTCAGCACCATGGCAGGAAAATGGCATGATTGTCCAAATTTACACATCACTGTGGGTGCTTTTTACTAAAGGCACATCCACTATGCACTACAAGTGCACTGCAAAAGTACACCTGAAACTGCACTTGGAGTGCAAAGTGGAGTTGCCTTTAGTAAATTGCACTCCTTCTCAGCACAAACTCAAATTTCACTACAAATACATTTTAAGCCCAATGAAAAAGGAAGCCACACATTGTTGAGAATTCAACTTTTTAATACAAGCACATTCATATGTGCGTTTAGTAAAGGTTTTTACAACAAACCAAGAGATTTTGGGGATCCAAAACCGAGTTTAATCATATTTATTTTTTACTTGTTTTTTTCTGTAAACAAGCATGTATCAAAGCGTAAAATACAGAACACAGGAACTTACAAAGTTCAACTTGGAAAAGTGAAGACAATATCAGACATGAGTATGTACAAACTGGGCTGATATTGCCTTCATCACATGGGGTGTGACCCCTGAAAAATACAAATTTGGAAGATGCACACAGTGTGTCAACATGTGCTAACTCCCATCATGGGGGATCAATGTACATGCTTTGGGGCTGCAACCCCTTCATCTCAGACACTTTACACAAAACATGTACATTGATCCCCCATGATGGGAGATAGCGCATGTTTACACACTCTGTGCATCTTCCAAATTTGGAATTATGCAAAATACAATTTTTTTTTTATAAAAAGCAAAAATAAAACCCTATCTAGTTTTTTCATTTTCACACTCTCCCCAAAACATCAATGATGTTCTTCAGCTTATTTTTTACATCATTGATGTTTTGTTGGATAATTTCCAAATCACGATTGCACCCCATTATCTCCCCGATCAATATCTGGGCACTTTCACTGGTAAAACGGGAATCTTCTTCCACATCACCTACAAAACAAAGCCAAAAAACACACCATGTAATAAAAATATGGTGATATACATTGCTGAGCTTACCGGAAGCTGTGTTCTCCGACACTCACCTGTTGTGGTGACAATTTGTCCAACCTCCACAATCTCTCCTTCCTCCTCCTCCTCCTCCTCCTGCTCCTCTGTTTTTGCTTTTGGATGTTGCCCTTCTTTGGGAGGGGTGTGGTCCCTGGTGTCCTCATACTTGCCGAGTCTTCTCTCCCCTATGAGAATGTAAACAAAGATTAATTAGCACACAGAGGGCAGAAATAGGAATCTGAAACAAGCATGTATCAAAGCGTAAAATACAGAACACAGGAACTTACAAAGTTCAACTTGGAAAAGTGAAGACAATATCAGACATGAGTATGTACAAACTGGGCTGATATTGCCTTCATCACATGGGGTGTGACCCCTGAAAAATACAAATTTGGAAGATGCACACAGTGTGTCAACATGTGCTAACCCATCATGGGGGATCAATGTACATGCTTTGGGGCTGCAACCCCTTCATCTCAAACACTTTACACAAAACATGTACATTGATCCCCCATGATGGGAGATAGCGCATGTTTACACACTCTGTGCATCTTCCAAATTTGGAATTATGCAAAATACAATTTTTTTTTTATAAAAAGCAAAAATAAAACCCTATCTAGTTTTTTCATTTTCACACTCTCCCCAAAACATCAATGATGTTCTTCAGCTTATTTTTTACATCATTGATGTTTTGTTGGATAATTTCCAAATCACGATTGCACCCCATTATCTCCCCGATCAAGATCTGGGCACTTTCACTGGTAAAACGGGAATCTTCTTCCACATCACCTACAAAACAAAGCCAAAAAACACACCATGTAATAAAAATATGGTGATATACATTGCTGAGCTTACCGGAAGCTGTGTTCTCCGACACTCACCTGTTGTGGTGACAATTTGTCCAACCTCCACAATCTCTCCTTCCTCCTCCTCCTCCTCCTCCTGCTCCTCTGTTTTTGCTTTTGGATGTTGCCCTTCTTTGGGAGGGGTGTGGTCCCTGGTGTCCTCATACTTGCCGAGTCTTCTCTCCCCTATGAGAATGTAAACAAAGATTAATTAGCACACAGAGGGCAGAAATAGGAATCTGAAACATTGCTTGGAAGTGTTGTACAATTGTGGTTTTGGGCCGAGTTACAAGGTGAGAACATTATTGGGGCCACTTTGTTAAGCTGGAATACTTCCCTGCAGAACAATGTTTCATACGAACGAACGAAACCAAGACCTTGAAAGTGGCCATTTTAAAATGCACAACATGAAATCAAAGCACATGGAGCATGTATGCAAGCAAGAATAATCATACACAACACACGAGAACTACTTACTTTTTTTAAGAACACACTTGATCCTTAGGTACTGCTCGTGCTCCCTCAGTTCCAGGTCTGACCAGCGTTTTCTCAGTTGATCCTTGGATCGGTGTACCCCAAAATTCTTCAGAAGACTCTTCACAACTTTATTCATGATCTTGGCCTTTCTGATATTTGGGTTTGGGTAAGGTCCATACTTCCCATCATAGTCGGTCCTGTTCAATATGTCGACCATCTCCAACATCTCTCCAAAAGACATATTTGAGGCCTTAAATCTTGTCTTCCTGGATCGGGACGTTTCAGGCTCCGGGCTTTCCTCACCCTCCTCCTCATTAGTGGAACTATTATTGCGCACCTGCGTTCTCTCCGCCATGTGCTCTCCCCACTGCGTGGGAAGCGAAGGGGCGGGGAATAGTCTGGAAAGAACATCAGGGGCGGGCGGAGTTTCACGCATGCACACTGTATATAAAACGCCACACATGTGTATCGTCCGTACGATCTGGGAGGAGAGTGTGAGTCACGGACACGGCGAACGTGGAAACGAAGGTAAACTTTGTGCTTCACTAGACTAGACTGCTTGTATCTAGGCCGCTGTTGGGACAAGATTAGGAGGGATTTTAATTGCATTATTAGTATTTGAGGGTTTGTCTTGTGTTGTGTCTTGCAGAAAAAATGGACCCATTCAACAATGCCAACTTTATGGGGCTATTCCTCGAGCTCTACATGGAGATGCCCTGCCTGCGGCAGTTCCACAACAAATTTTATAATGACAGATCAAAGAGGAACGCAGCACTGGAGAAACTGCTTGCTTTGGTGCAGATCAGGGTCCCCACGGCAGACATGACATATCTGAATCGCAAAATTGTGGCCATGAGGCTTACATATTTCAGGGAGAGAAAGAAGCACCTGGAGTCCTTGAGAGCAGGAGATCCAGATGCTGTTTATTACCCCAGGATGGTGCACTTTGACAGGCTGCATTTTCTGTTAGACCAGGGGGTACCCAGGCCACCACTCAGGCCACCGCTCTCCAGGCTTCCTCCAAGGCATCCTTCACCCCCAGCTGAGGCTTCTGATGTACAACCTGGGCCTTCCAGGCAGCACCATGTGGTGGGGCCCAGCTTGAGACAGGTATGGCATTGTTGAACATATTTCTTGTGTTACATTTAATGATGTTAACTAGATGTTCTTATTGATCAGTAAGTTGAGATTTTTCCAAGTGGTTTACATCTCAATAGACAGTAGTGACCAAAAATGATTGGGACGGGAAAGAAAAATGCTGGTGTCAGAATGATAGTCTGTTCTATTTGGTAACAGTCAAATAGCAAAAGCCAGGAGCACAAAATGTTGTGATTGATGATCAAAAAACTAAAACTATGTCCCCTTTTCATACACAGGAAGACCTCAGTCGGGGGGAGGCTGTGGCAAGTGGCAGCCAGGAGGTCCACCAACGCCCTCCTTCTCCTCCTGCCCCAGCTACAGGAGCCCAGCCACAGCCTGGAAGGATGCCTGGTGGGAAGTCACAAAGGAAGACCAGAGAGTGATGGCCTGGGTTGAGTCTGGTGTGTCAGAAGATGCAGCCTCTTGAAGATCACCATCCTGGGGACAGAAATGGCATCTGAATTTCCTGCTCTCTAGGACTTCAGGAGCAGACTTCTCTCCCTGAGATATCTACTCCTCAGGCCACCAATTTTTTTATATCTCATTTAGTCATGTCTGCCCTGGGGGCCAAAGGCTGCACCAAAGTTAAGAAGTTTCTCCAGTGCTGCGTTCCTATTTTTATTTTCGAGCAAACAAAATTAATTTTATTTTTGTTTGATGAAATACTTGTGTAATGTGTTTTCCTTCAAAAAGTAGAGTTTATTTGTGAGCAGGCAGGTACATTTCCAAAATACAAAGTGAACTAAAGAACAAGGGGTACCAACACTAAACAACCTCCTGTAGATTAAAAAAGAAAAAGAAAATCTAAAAAATACAATAATGTTGTTGTTGTAAGTTTACACCCAAAAATAAAAAGGGTAAATGACCAGTGTCATTAAAGGAGATTTTTAGGGAATCCCCCCCCCCAAAAAAACCATCCAAAAAAAACAAACAAAAAAAAAATATTGTGTAGATGTGACTTAAACTAAAATTGTATTGCTGAAAAGCTTAAAAAAGAGTAATGAAATCCGTTCGGGAGAAGTGTGTGTGACTATGAGCATCAAAAGAAGTTGGTTCTTGCAGCATTGTAAAGAACAAGAGAATGCACTTGATGAATGATTTTTTAACATTGCAGTGTGACGATTGTGCTATATCGCTTACGAGCAGTAGTTTTACATGAACGAGCGCTTCCGTGTCGGAATTTGAATGTGAGCATGCGTGGCACTTGGTCCGATGAAAATGCTCTACACATGATCGGATTAGGTCCGTCCGGCCCAGTTGGTCGGGAAATATTTCCAACATGTTGGAAAATTGGGTCGGACGGAGATTCGGAATCATACCACACACAGTCGGATTATCTGACGACGCGGTCCGATAAGACGCATTCCGACAGATTATCCGACCGTGTGTACAAGGGCTCACTGTGTCCTCCCCTGCATCCAGCGATGCAATCCTGAGTCTGGCTCGGGGTTACCGCTCCTGTCAGTAAAATCCCAACCCGAGCCAGACTTGGGATTACCGCTAGGGGGGTTAATAAATAGAAAAAACTATCATTCTGACCCCAGCATTTTTCAAGCTGGTCACCAACATTTTTGTCCACTACTGTCTAGTGATATGTATATACATTTTTGGTATAAAATCATTGATTTGTAAGCAATTATAACATCTAGTTAACATCATTAATATTAGGACAATAAATATGTCTAAGCCCTTGTATACGGTCAGATATTCCGATGGAAAATGTCCTATCGGACCGCGTTGTCGGATAATCCGACAGTGTGTGGGCTCCATCAGACTGTTTCCGTCGGAATATCCGACGGACCAAGTTTGAGAGCTTGGCTATAAAATTTCCCGACAACATGATCCGATCGTGTCAGTTCCGATCGTGTGTAGCCTAGTCCGATGGACAAGGTGCCACGCATGCTCACAATAAAATTCTGAGACGGAAGCGCTCGGTCAGGTAAAACTACCGCTCGTAATCGATATAGCACATTCATCACGCTGCAATGTTAAAAATTCTTTAATGCAGCGCATTCTCTTTTTCTTTACAATGCTACAGGAATGAAGTTGTTTTGCTGCTCATATTCACACACATTTCTTCCAAACTTATTTCTTTATTCTTTTTACTAATTTCATGAATACAACATTTTAATTCGTCACATCTCCCCAATAATTTTTTTTTTATTATTTTAAATTTGGTGGTTGTTTTTTTTAATCAACATCTCCTTTTTTGATTGCTCATCTTCGCAGTTTTTTTGTTGTGTTTTGTGTGTCAACTTACCACAACACCATTATTATCTTTTTATTTTATTGTTTTCTTTTTTAATCTAGAGGAGGTTGTTTGGTGTTGGTGCCCCTTGTTATTAATTTGACTTTGTATTTTTGAAATGTACCTGCCTACTCACAAATAAACTGTCCTTTTTGAAGTAAAACACATACGCAAGTATTTCTTGAACCAAAAAAAAAACTTTATTTAGGTGTCAAACAAATAAAGAGGGAGGCAGTGCTGGATAAACTGGTCAATTTGGCAAAGCCTTTGGCCCCCAGGGCAGACATGAACTAACTTGAAAATGCAAAATTGGTGGCCCGAGGAGTACATATCTCAGGGAGAGCAGTCTGGTCCAGAAGTCCAAGAGATCAGGAAGAGCAGATGCCATCTATGTCCCCAGGTTGTGGTCCTACAAGAGGCTGCATCTTCTGTCAGACTAGACTGAACCCAGGCCATCACTCTCTGGTCTTCCTTGGGAACTTCCCTCCAGACTTCCTTCCAGGCTGTGGTTCGGCTCCTGTAGTTGTGGCAGGAGGAGGAGGAGGGCGATGGTCGACCTCCCAGCTGCCACTTGCCACAGTCTCCTCCCGGCTGAGGTCTTCCTGTGTATGAAGATGGGACATAGTTTTAGTTTTTTGGTTATCAATCACACAATTTTGTGCTCATGTCTGTTGCAAATTGAATGTTACCAAATAGAACAGACTATCGTTCTGAGCCCAGCATTTTTCATTCTTGTGCCAATCATTTTTGGTCACTACTGTCTATTGATATGTAAACCACTTTGTTAAATCACAACTTACTAATCAATAATAACATCTAGTTAACATCATTAAGCACAGGGCGGCACAGCGGTGTGGGCGGCACAGTGGTGTAGTGGTTAGCACTCTCACCTAGCAGTAAGAAGTGTCACTGGCTCAAATCCCAACCACGACACTACCTGCCTGGAGTTTGCATGTTCTCCCTGTGCCTGCGTGGGTTTCCTCCGGGTACTCCCACAATCCAAAGACATGCAGTTAGGTTAATTGGCTTCTGTCCAAAATTGGCCCTAGTATATGAATGGGGACCTTGGAATGGGGACCTTGGATTGTGGGCTCTTTGAGGGTAGGGACTGATGTGAGTGTGCAATGTACAGAGACAATTGTCGACACTCACTCAGGTTGAACTGGAGGGACTGGTGTCTTTATTCAACCTTACTAACTATGAAACTATTAAATGTACAACAAGAAATATGTTCAACAATGCTATACCTGTCTCAAGCTGGGCTCCTCCACATGTTGCTGCCTGGAAGGCCCAGGTTGGACGTTGGAACCCTCAGCTGGAGGTGAAGGATGCCTTGAAGGAAGACTGTAGAGTGGTTGCCTGGTTTCCCCCTGGTCTGCCAAAAAATGCAGCCTCTCGTAGTACACCATCCTGGGAACATAAATGGCATCTGGATCTCCTGATCTCAGGGAATCCTGGTACTTCTTGCACTCCCTGAGATATGTACTCCTCAGGGCACCAACTTTGGCCTTCATGTCTGCCGTGGGGACCATGGTCTTTACAAAACCAAGCAGTTTCTCCAGCGCTGCCTTCCTCTTTCTTAGGTCCCTATAAAAAGGGTTGTTCATCTGCCACAGGCAGCTCCCTGAGCAAATTAATGAATAGCCCCATAAAATTTGATTTCTGGAAGGGATCCATCTTGTCTGCAAGACACAACACAAGACAAACCCTAATAATAATGCCATGCTAAACTCTTCTAATCTTGTCCCAACATAGGCCTATATAGAAGCAGTATAGGCTAGTTATGTACCAAGTTAAAAATTGTACCTTCGTTTGCACGATCGGCACGACAGCTCCTCACTCTGCTCACAGATCGTACGCACGACACACGCGTGTTGCGTTTTATATACAGTGCACATGCGTGAAACTCCACCCGCCCCTGATGTTCTTTCTAGACTATTCCCCGCCCCTTCTCTTTCAGCGCAGTGGGAAGAGCACATGGCGGAGACACAGCAGCTGTGCAATAATAATTCCACTAATGAGGAGGAGGATGAGGAAAGCCCGGAGCCTGAAACATTGTGATCCCAGAGGAGAAGGTTTAAGGCCTCAAATATGTCTTTTGTTGAGATGTTGGAGATGGTAGACATATTGAACAGGAATGACTATGATGGGAAGTATGGACCTTACCCAAACCCAAATATCAGAAAGGCCAAGATCATGACTAAAGTTGTGAAGAGTCTTCAGAAGAATTTTGGGGTAAGACGTTCCAAGAAAACACTGGTCAGATCTGAAACTAAGGGAGCACGATCAGTACAGAAGGATCAAGCGAGTTCTTCAAAAAAGTAAGTAGTTGTCGTGTGTTCATATTATTATTATTGCTTGCATACTGTTCCATGTGCTTTAATTTAATGTTGTACAGTTTAAAATGGCCACTTTCATGTTCATGGGTTCAATCGTTCGTAATAAACATTGTTTGTTAGCCCACTCCAAAAATGACGTTTTGCCAACTTGCAGTTGACTACATTTGTTCACACTACAGGTAAGTATTCCAGCTTTAGAAAGTGTCAAAAATAATGTTTTCACCTTTAAACTTCCAAGCAATGTTTCATATTCCTATTTCTTCCCTCTGTATGCTAAGTATTCCTTTTTTACATTCTCATAGGGGAGAGAAGACTCGGGATGTCTGAGGACACCAAATTGTTGAAATTGGCACCACAACAGGTGAGTGTCGGAGCTAATCAATGTATGTCTGCATATTTATAATATATGGTGTGTTGTTTTTTTTTTGTTTTTTAGGTGATGTGGAAGAAGAAATTTTACCAGTGAAAGTGCCCAGATCCTCATTGGGGAGATAATGGGGTGCAATCGCGATTTAGAGAATATACAGAAAAACATCAATGATGTTCAACAAAAGATGAAGAACATCATTGATGTTTTGGGGAGAGTCTGAAACACCCCAAACTAGCTAGCATCATTTTACATTTTTCAAAAACACTTTTATATTTTTAGAAAAGCCACATTTAGAAGATGCACACAGTGTGTCAACATGTGCTATCTCCCATCATGGGGGAACAATGTACGTGTTTTGTGGGTGCAACCTCTTCCTTGTTACTAAAGTGGCTGAGATGAAGGGGTTGCACCCCCAAAACATGTACATTGATACCCCATGATGGGAGATAGCACATGTTGACATTAGGCATGGGATCAGGAGGAACCTGGCCACTATACGATTCTCAATTTGTGTGCATCTTCCAAATTTGGCTTTTCCAGGGGTGAAATCCCATCCGATGAAGACAATATCAGTACAGTTTGTACATACTCATGTCTGATATTGTCTTCACTTTTCACTGTGTTCTGTATGTTATGCTTTGATACATGCCTGTTTACACAAAAACACCAAGTTATAAAAATGTTACCCCAAATAATGTTATATATTTGTTTTAAAACCCTTTTCTAAACACACATGGGAATGTGCTTTGAGTAAAAAGTAAAATTATCAACAATGTGTGGCTTCCTTTTTCAATGTGCAAAAGCAGTATTTGGAGTAAAGTTGTTGTTTTCTGTGGCAATGGGTGTTATTTACTAAAGGCAAATCCACTTTGCACTCCAAGTGCAGTTTCAGGTGTACTTTTGCAGTGCACTTGTAGTGCATAATGGATTTCCCTTTAGTAAATAACACCCACAGTGATTAATTTAGTGTTTAAATTTCCCCAATCACGCCATTTTCATGACCCCACATATTTCTGCCATGGTGGTGAAAATGAGCAATATTTTTGTCAGTAATGCAAGGTGTGTGTGTAGCAGACCCAAAACATAATAAGATTATCTGAAGAAAAGACTGTCACCTCATCTTGCTCAGAACTTGGGTTTGCATTGTTGTAGAAAAAGGGCCAAAAAAAGCAAAAAACCTAGGAGACACCTAAAACAACGCCAACGCCAAGCAGTAAATGAAAACAAAGATTATTGCAGTTTCAAAGAATTTTTTTTTTAAATAATGCCTCTCAGACATTGTCTGGCATATCAATGCCCCCCCCTACCCATAAAGTACTACATGTATTGGTTTCTGACCTTGCGGGCGGTTTGGGGGGGGCAAGCCATTACGAACAGCTTCAAGGGCCGTGAGGTTGACATTTTCCGGCAAGTCTGCATCAGGGCCAACTGAGGCCACATAGTTTGCTGAATGTTTTTTCAAAAAATTGTGCAAAATGCAGCAGGCAAGCACAATGTGATTTAGTTTATATTCCAATATAAAAAATATGCTAAAAATTGTTATAAAAACCAGCCCTAATAGCACACTGCTCTGCGCTTTTGGATGTGAATATGCAAAAATCATATATAACATATGGGCGGTACACCATTTATATATAAAAACACTTCAAAACTGCTGCTTTTATAACCCACGATATACAAATATATACATAAAAAATGCAACTTAAATTAAGAGTCCACTTTTCATATGTAGCAGCACATAAACACTTTCAACCAAAGTGAATCAACATTAATCCTATTCAGTGTCCGGAAAGAATGGTGCTCGATCTACCAGTTCTTATTGTGATTTAGGGACAGCTTCCACCACGTAATATACCACTTGTGGATCAAAAACGATCCCTCTTTGGGGATGCACTCACCGAACACCTGAAATCAAGAGCCTTCACAATACCATTGCACATTTCTTCTTTGGCCACTAGGTGTCTCCCTTATTGGAATTCCGTTTGTCATATAAAGGAACAAAAATGTCCAAACAGTGTAATACTGCTTTCCACTATTTATTATATAAAAAAACAATACAAATATGCATACCAGATAAAGAAATGTTACAGAGTTAAAAAAGTACTATGCCTTGTTTCCTGGTCCTGTTATGCCTGAGGAGAAACAATCGTTTTGCTGTATAGAACAGCAGTTCACTTCCTGCTTCCTCGGCTCACTGGAACACAGGGTCTGAGGCGCACACGTCACTTCCAGTATGATTATGACCTGACGCGTTTCGTCACTTCCGACTTCGTCTGAGGGCGTAATCATTGATACCGGAAGTGTTCTTTTATCATTGTTGTGGATCAATCTGCACCGACCGCCGCGTGATGGACGGAGCATCGCCCTAATCACGAGCGATGCCTCCGAACAGTTATATTCTATAACTCACAGTGGCTGTAACCAGTGCGGATCGTCCCACAACACAATGAGCTATACAGGATGCAACGTATTACATAAAATCAATACAAGTGTATACTATATTTATGTCTTTATAATACGAGTCATTTTCCTCCCTCATTCCACTTCTAGTAATAATCAAACTAATTAACGGTAATGAGAACTTTGTTCCCCATAACAGAGAATAATAAATAATAAATAAAAACATATCTTTTATGATGCTTTAAAAAAACCATACATGTTTCTATTTATATGTCTCCTGTCTATGACCGATTGTTGAAAAATATCTTTCCTTAATTTATCATATTTCTATTCTTAATAATGAGAATAAATTAATAACAATCAAAATAATGAGAGTTGTAGATCATTTCAAGAATTTAAAGCTATTCAAGTTGTGTTAATGTATTGTACCATTTTAGGGTATTTACCCTCCTCACAGATGTGATATGTTTGAATGACTTATTGAGTACCTGCGGTACTTTATGTCGACTTTTCATGCTGTACATGTTCATACCTTTTATCAATAAAACTTTTGTTGGAAAAAAACAAAAAACAAAAAAAAATAAAAAAAAACAAAAAAAAAAATAAAAAAAAATAATGAGAGTCAATCATGATCGGCCGATATGATCGTTAATCTATAGATGAACAAGAGAATCATTATAAAAAAATATAAAAAACTGTGAAATTTAAAAACCTATATTGCATACATTGATTAAAATCTAGGATGATAGAGTTATTTAATATTCAGGGAGTTAAATTAAATGAAATTAAATTAAATTAAAAAATAATACATTGTAATTCATGGAACGATCGGATGCTTTTTTTTAAAATAAATTACTAATTATCTATTTAATGTTTATGAGAACCAGAATAATATCTTAAAAATTAATAAAAATATTGTAAAACTATTTTAAAATTAATACATATATGGATATCAGATATATGCCCATGTATTATTTTATTGCACAAGTAGATGTATGCGGGGCACCTTTGTTTCAAAATATTTAGAAAAAAGCCTAAAATATTCAGTTCTCAAAATATTTAAAGATCACCCCATAATTTCCTAGAAATGTTCGCATGCAAACACATGCTACATGGACGCCAAATTGGTACCAAACCCGGTTCATAAAATTAAGTATCGCTTATAAAACAATTTATGTCCAACTCTATGTTTAGACCTTTAGGGCTTAAAACATCTGCAGAATATATCCACTGAGTTTCGCGTTTTGACAGCTCGCGTACTAAATTGATGTCTCTCCAATGGGGTTTAATTTGTTCTAATCCCCAAAATTGGAGACTCGTGGCATCTCTATTGTGTTTAAGTTTGAAATGCAATGACACGTTATGATCCTTGTATCCAATTTTTATGTTGTGTATATGCTCCGCTATTCTTACTCTCAATTTCCTTTTCGTTCTTCCAATATACATTAGGCCACAAGGGCATGTTAAAGCATATACCACATGTGTACTATTGCTGTTTGATGGTGAAATTCCGATTATTTGATGGTGAAGAAAAAATCTCCAAAGATCGAATGGGTCTCATTACTTCGCGGCAAGCTTTGCATTTGCGACAAGCAAAAAAAACGTTTCTATCCCAAAAGGTGGGAGGAGGTCTTGGGGGGGGTCGATGACTTTTTTTATGATTTTGTCGCCAAAGCTTGATGCTTTTCTGTAAATAAACTGTGGTTGAGATGGTAATTCAGAGTTTAGCTTTTTATCAAGTAACAGGATGGGCCAATGATGTTTGAAGATCTCTTCTACGTCTTTATATTGCGAATGGAAGTCGGAAATAAATTCCCATTCTTTGTCACGTTTGGTCTCCACAGGTTCTTCTGGGTCTGTGCCTATTTTTTTATGTTTTTTATCCTTTGAACATAGTGATCTAGGGATATTGCCCACATCTTCAATCACTTTTTGCAACTCTTGATAATTATATCCTTTTGCAGAGAACCTCTCTGCTAAAATGTTAGCCTGCGTGATGTAATTATCAAATTCTGAGCAGTTTCTTCGTACTCGTGTCATTTGACCTTTCGGAATGTTTCATAACCAGTGGGGATGATGCCCACTTGATGTGGGTAGATAACTATTGTGATCAGTTTTAAAAAAAAATACCTTTGTTTCTAATTTGTCCCCTTTTCTGTAAACCATTACGTCTAGGAAATGTATTTCCTCATTATTCCATTCCGAGGACAAACTGATATTACGATCATTGTTATTCCAATTTTTGATGAACAGTTCTAATTATTCTACGTTTCCATGCCAAATAAAAAACAGATCATAAATGAATCGTTTGTAAAAAAAACAATTCAGGGGGAGAATTACTAAAAATCACCTTGTCCTCCCATTCAGCCATAAATAGGTTGGCTATTCTGGGTGCAAATTTTGCACCCATTGCTACGCCTCTTTTCTGCAGGTAAAATGCCCCATCATACCAAAAATAATTGTGGCCGAGACAAAAATCCAATACATCTCTCAAGAATACTTTTTGGCTATGGGGGAGATCCTCTCTTTGGCTGAGTGCCCAATTTAATGCTAAAAGGGCATCATCATGTTGGATAATCGAATAGAGCGATGCCACATCCGATGTGACCAAAAAAAACTCACTTTTTTCTTTTAAATCTACTTCTTGTAGAAAGTTTAAAAAGCTTTTTGTATCCCTCAAATACGATCTCGTGTATAATACACTCCTTTGCAAAAAAGTGTCTAAGTATTGGCCCAATCTTGATGATACTGAACCAATACTATTTACAATGGGTCTGGCTGGTGGATTTTTAGGATCTTTATGTATTTTGGGTAAGGTATACAGTGTAGGTACACGATTGCTCAAGGGAAGAAGATACCTTTCCTCCTTTTTTGTAAGCACCCACTTCCTTACCCCAGACAAAACCAATTTCTCCAATTGATTTTGATATATTCGAGTGGGATCTGCTTCCAATATTGCATACGTTTGAGTATCTGATAACATTTCCATAATTTGGTTATGGTAAAATTATTTTGTAAGAATGACCACTCCTCCTCCTTTATCCGCTGGACGTATTATGATGTCTTTCCGTTTCTCCAGCATTTCAATCCCATCATTTATATGTCTATGTTGTGGTAATTTTCTAGGTTGTAATGTTTCAATATCTTTTAAAACTAGACCTTTAAAAACTTCTATTTGGTGATTGGGAAGGTTAGGTGGATTAAAAAGAGATTTATTTTTTAGACCACTATTGATTGGCTTATTTATGTATGTTACAGGTGGTCCCATACGAGGATTACTCCCCAAAAAATGTTTTTTTATATTTACCGTATATACTCGAGTATAAGCCGAGATTTTCAGCCTCTTTTTTGAGGCTGAAAGTGCCCCCTCGGCTTATACTCGAGTCACCGCTGTCTGACTGCTCGATCAGCGTATCGAGCAGACAGACGGCGGACATTAAAATTCAAAAGCCGCGCCTCCTTCTCCGCCTCCGCCTGTGATAGGCGGAACACTGAATTTCCCAGCAGTCAGTGTTCCGCCTATCACGGACATCCGTTCATTCTCATACTACGGACGAGTATGAGAGGATGTCCGTGATAGGCGGAACACAGGCTGCTGGGAAATTGAGTGTTCCGCCTATCACAGGCGGAGGACGGAGGCGCAGCTTTTGAATTGTAGAATGGCCGCCGAGAAGAGCGGCGATCCATCGGCACGACACGGGACGGAGGAGACACGGGACAGAGGAGGCACGGGACAGAGGAGGCACGGGACAGAGGAGGCTCGGGACGACGGCGGCTCGGGACGGAGGCTTGGGACACAGGTAGGCTGGACACACACACAAGGCTGCACGGACACACACACACACACACACACACACACACACACACACACACACACACACACACACACACACACACACACACACAGGGATGGATGGATGGATGGATGGATACACACACACACACACACACAGGGATGGATGGATGGATGAATACACACACACACACACACACACACACACACACACACACAGGGATGGATGGATACACACACAGGGATGGATGGACGGACACACACACAGGGATGGACAGACACACAGGGATGGACAGCCATGTCTCACCCTCGGCTTATACACGAGTCAATAAGTTTTCCAGTTTTTTGGGGGTAAATTGGGGGCCTCGGCTTATATTCGGGTCGGCCTATACTCGAGTATATACGGTAGTTTACGTATGTATTTATGAACATCAATAAATACATTAAATTTGTTCACTGGTTTTTTAATTCCACACTTAAGGCCTAAATTTAAAATGTTTTGTTCTTTGTGAGTTAAATCTACTTGTGCTAAATTTAAAATTCCTTCTATTCCAATTCTCTCCTTCTT
Organism: Lithobates pipiens; assembly: GCF_037356315.1. NCBI lineage: Eukaryota > Metazoa > Chordata > Amphibia > Anura > Ranidae > Lithobates > Lithobates pipiens. The sequence goes on from NW_027507784.1 coordinate 237,005,465, forward strand.
TTGTTGGATCCTCCGACCGGCCCTACAGCCCCTGGGTTTATTTCTTTCCACGTGGGTAGTGGTCTGTTGTTTGATGATGGGCCCTCTTTCTGGGAATGGTTTGCGAGGTGCATTAGATTTTCTGTGCCATTGTTTCGATTGTACATATGTTGTTGGTATGGTGGTTTCCCCCTGTGGTATGGTGATTTCCCCTCCCTCTCCCTAAAAAAGGACACTGTGGGGGATAGTTCCCATAACTGTTTAGTAATTGGAGAGGTTAAAATCTATTGGATACAGGGACATTATAAGGCATCGATTGAGTATTTCCATAATGTCATTGATTAGATGAAGGGACATTGTGGGGAGCTGCCCGAGGAGTATTTTCAAAATAACGCTGATTGTTTCTTCCTCTTTTCCCTTTAATCTTCCCCTTTCCTTTTTTAAAAGGCGTGGAAGAATGTGCAGGAGAGTCCAGATAGGAACTATTTGGGGTTTCTACATTAATCACATGGGCCTGTGAATTAACCGGTCCAAGCTTAGATCCCTGGTCAGCTATCTGTAGGGGTGGAGGTGGCAAGCCTACCCTCCATATTCCCTGTTGGGGTTGTCAGTCTGTTGTTACCAAGAATATATTATGTTAGTCCTAAAATCATTCAAATCCCTGTAATATTTCTTTAATTTCTTTTTTTGTGTATCAATTTTTTCTAATTTCTTTTGTACTCTATCATTAAAACCTTTAATTTCCTGAGAATCTTTAATAGAGTCTAATTGTTCCTGTAGATTTTTAATTTTATTCTCAATATTTGCCATTTTACGCCTCTTTCACTGTAAAACCAATTGTTGTAATTTAAAACATGCGTTTGCATGCAAACATTTCTAGGGAATTATGGGGTGATCTTTAAATATTTTGAGAACTGAATATTTTAGGCTTTTTTCTAAATATTTCAAAACAAAGGTGCCCCGAATACATCTACTTGTGCAATAAAATAATACATGGGCATATACTGTATCTGATATCCATATATGTATTAATTTTAAAATAATTTTAAAATATTTTTATTCATTTTTAATCATCATTAATCAATCATTTCATATCATTCTGGTTCTCATAAACATTAAATAGATAATTAGTAATTTATTTTAAAAAAAAGCATCCGACCGTTCCATGAACTACAATGTTTTATTTTTTAATTTAATTTAATTTAATTTAACTCCCTGAATATTAAATAACTCTATCATCCTAGATTTTAATCAATGTATGCAATATAGGTTTTTAAATTTCACAATTTTTTATAATTTTTTATAATGATTCTCTTGTTCATCTATAGATGAACGATCATATCGACCGATCATGATTAACTCTTATTATTTTGGAAAGATATTTTTCAACAATCGGTCATAGACAGGAGACATATAAATAGAAACATGTATGTTTTTTTTAAAGCATCATAAAAGATATGTTTTTATTTATTATTTAGTATTCTCTGTTATGGGGAACAAAGTTCTCATTACCGTTAATTAGTTTGATTATTACTAGAAGTGGAATGAGGGAGGAAAATGACTTATATAGTTACATAGTTAGTCAGGTTGAAAAAAGACACAAGTCCATCCAGTTCAACCTTAAAAACAAATAAATAAAATAAAAAATAATCGTACAATCCAGATACCCAATTTTATGCCCACAATTGATCCAGAGGAAGGCGAAAAAAAACCCAGCAGAGCATGCTCCAATTTGCTACAGCAGGGGAGAAAAATTCCTTCCTGATCCCCCAAGAGGCGATCGGATTTTCCCTGGATCAACTTTACCTATGTTAGTACCCAGTTATATTATGTACCATCAGGAAAGTATCCAGGCCTTTCTTAAAGCAATCTACTGAACTGGCCAGAACCACCTCTGGCGGGAGTCTATTCCACATTTTCACAGCTCTAACTGTGAAGAAACCTTTCCGTACTTGAAGATGAAATCTCTTTTCCTCTAGACGTAAAGAGTGCCCCCGTGTCCTCTGGGTTGACCGTACAGAGAACAACTCAACACCAAGTTCACTATATGGACCCCTAATGTATTTGAACATGTTGATCATATCCCCCCTTAATCTCCTTTTCTCAAGAGTGAATAAATTTAGTTCCTCTAATCTCTCCTCATAGCTGAGTTCCTCCATGCCTCTTCTCAGTTTGGTTGCCCTTCTCTGCACTTTTTCCAGTTCCTTGATATCCTTTTTGAGAACTGGTGCCCAAAACTGAACGGCATATTCCAGGTGAGGTCTTACTAATGATTTGAACAGGGGCAAAATTATATCTCTCTCTCTGGTGTCCATACCTCTCTTAATACAAGAAAGGATTTTGCTCGCTTTGGAAACAGCAGCTTGGCATTGCATGTTGTTATTGAGCTTATGGTCTACCAAAACCCCCAGATCCTTCTCCACTATGGATTCCCCCATGTGTACTCCCCCTAGCATGTATGATGCATACATATTCTTAGGCCCCAAGTGCATAACTTTACATTTATCAACATTAAACCTCATCTGCCACATAGTCGCCCAATTAGACAGTGTATTGAGGTCGGCTTGTAAATTGGAGACATCCTGTAAGGACGTTATTCCACTGCATATCTTGGTGTCATCTGCAAAGACAGAAATATTACTTTTGATCCCAGACCCAATATCATTTATAAAGATGTTAAAAAGTAAGGGTCCCAGCACTGAACCTTGGGGTACACCACTGATAACCTTAGACCATTCAGAGTAAGAGTCATTAACCACTACTCTCTGAATTCTGTCTTTTAGCCAATTTTCTATCCATTTACAAACTGATATTTCCAAACCTGTAGACTTTACCTTACACATGAGCCGTGTGTGGGGAACTGTATCGAATGATTTTGCAAAATCCAAGTATACTCGTATTATAAAGACATAAATATAGTATACACTTGTATTGATTTTATGTAATACGTTGCATCCTGTATAGCTCATTGTGTTGTGGGACAATCCGTGCTGGTTACAGCCGCTGTGAGTTATAGAATATAACCGCTCGGAGGCATCGCTCGTGATTAGGGCGATGCTCCGTCCATCACACGGCGGTCAGTGCTGATTGGTCCATAACAATGATAAAAGAACACTTCCGGTATCAATGATTATGCCCTCAGACGAAGTCGGAAGTGACGAAACGCGTCAGGTCATAATCATACTGGAAGTGACGTGTGCGCCTCAGACCCTGTGTTCCAGTGAGCCGAGGAAGCAGGAAGTGAACTGCTGTTCTATACAGCAAAACGATTGTTTCTCCTCAGGCATAACAGGACCAGGAAACAAGGCATGATACTTTTTTTAACTCTGTAACATTTCTTTATCTGGTACGCATATTTGTATTGGGTTTTTTATATAATAAATAGTGGAAAGCAGTATTACGCTATGTTTGGACATTTTTGTTCCTTTATATGACAAACGGAATTCCAATAAGGGAGACACCTAGTGGCCAAAGAAGAAATGTGCAATGGTATTGTGAAGGCTCTTGATTTCAGGTGTTCGGTGAGTGCATCCCCAAAGGGGAATCGTTTTTGATCCACAAGTGGTGTATTACATGGTGGAAGCTGTCCCTAAATCACAATAAGAACTGGTAGATCGAGCACCATTCTTTCCGGACACTGAATAGGACTTATGTTGATTCACTTTGGTTGAAAGTGTTTATGCGCTGCTATATATGAAAAGTGGACTCTTAATTTTAGTTTATATTCCGCCATGTGGATTGGCGTCAAAAATAAGCGGAACCGGCTGGCCATTATCCCGAAAGTGTTCTCCACGACTCTTCTGGCTCTGGCCAGCCCCGCATTAAAGATCCTCTGATCCGGGGTGAGGGTCCTCATCGTAAAAGGCTGCATCAGGTGGTTTACCAGAGCAAACGCCTTATCCGCGAAGAAAATGAAAGGGAGTTCTTCTACATTCTTCTCTGGAGGTGGCAAGCCCAGACTGCCACTCTGGAGACGCCAGTAGAAATCCGTCCGTGCGAACACTCCACCATCCGACATCCGGCCATTTTTCCCCACGTCCACATACAGGAAATCATAGGTGGCTGACACCACCGCCAACATCACAATACTATTATACCCCTTCTAATTATAATAGTAGGACCCCGAGTTGGGGGGTGGGAGGATGCTGACGTGTTTCCCATCAATTGCACCTCCACAATTGGGAAAGTCCCAACGGCTGGCAAAGTGGGAGGCCACAGTCTGTCATTCCTGTGGCGTTGAAGGAAACTGTGGAGTGAAACAAGAAAAAAAAATGTAATTTTGCACATCAACATTGCAAGCAGATTAGACACAAACATTTTTGGACAATATCAGTATAAAATTTTGGGAAATTAGTATTTAAAGCCTAAAGTATAAGGTCCCCTTATCAAATTCATCACCCCCCATCCCCCCATCTGATGGGCCATTGGAAAAAATGAGGGGGGGCGTTTTGGACAGGTAACCCTCTCCACTTCATTGAGAGCTGAATGCATATATAATGTGCGATACTTTGGCCAGCCCCTCCTTACTTACACTATTGGCAGCCCACCAGACAGGTAAGAAGCGTCAAAAACATTTTGACATTCTGCTATTACCTATCAAGATAATAATAGGAGAAAAAAAAACTTTAAACTGTGGCATTTGAAAGTATTGAGGCAGGCCCTTGCACTACATGCTTTGGTGAATTCATCGATAAATCTGACCAGAAAAAAGGTAGATATAGTGTGTATTGGGTTTGGCAAAGTCAGCATATAGAGCATTACTATCAGCTGACCTAGCAGTTGGGGGGAGGGGGGTTCCTAATGAGTTTGGCCCAACCAAAAAAAAAAAAAAAACTCTGGCACTCTGCATGAATTTAAGCACACACATAACAAGTGTACACATTTTAGGGGGTGTTTAGGGGAAAGCAATACTATGAAGCTGACAAAATACATTGATAAGTGACTAGGTTTATGGCCCCAGAAGAGCACGCTGGGGAAGTTAGTGAAGGCAAATATGCATGAAGGACAAAAAAGGAACTTGAAAAGCTTCCAGCATGCATGAGGACAAAGGGGCACGGCATATCAATTAGAGCATATTGCAACCATGGCAATTAGGGAATGAGGAAAGAAATACAACACATTAGCAAACATTAAAGCAGGAGTCCGCCGTTTTTTTTTTTTTAAAGCCAGCAGCTACAAATACTGCAGCTGCTGACTTTTAAAATAATGACACTTACCTGCCCAGCGCGCCCGTGATGTCGGCACCCGAAGCCGATCTCTCAGTCGTCTCTCGAGTGCTGCCGCCGCCATCTTGGGAATGGGAATCAGGAAGTGGAGCCTTGCGGCTTCTTTTTCCGGTTCCCTACTGCGCATGCGCGAGTCGCGCTGCGCAATAAGGATAGTCCCCGCTGTCTCTGGGATCCATGTGTTTCCCAGCAGGCAGCGGGGGACCTTTGGAAAGGGGCATAGATTCTGCGGAAAGGGGCTTAGCTTGTGCAGAATCTACGCCGGAAGTGGGTGCATATACCTGTACTGTACAGGTACCTGCACCCCCCTCCCCCCTGAAAGGTGCAAATTGTGGCCCCAGAGGGGGGGGTTCCAATGAGCGGAAGCTCCACTTTAGGGTGGACCTCTGCTTTAAATACATAGAATGTGATGTTAAATGAGAAAACTTACCTTCATATAGTCCTTCTGCAGGACCTGAATGATGGCAGAACAGGTCTCTGGAATAATGATTCCCAGAGCCTGGGGGGAGATGCCTGTCGAGAACTTCAGGTCCTGAAGACTTCTCCCAGTCGCTAAGTAGCGCAACGTGGCGATAAGCCTCTACTCCGGAGTGATGGCTTGCCACATGCAGGTATCCTGCCTGCTGATATAAGGGGGCAGCAAAGCCAGCAGACGGTGAAAAATGAGGTCGGTTATCCAGAGATAATTCCTGAAATCATCAGGATTATTCTCCCGGATCTCACAAAGAAAAGGCATGTGCGAGAACTGGTCATGCTGGCGCAAACTCCTCCTCGCCCTTTTCATGGACCGGGTTTGTGTCAAAGCTAAAAGCCCAACACCAAGCCCCTGCACAGCACAAACTCTACGATGAGTATGTACATGAAACATGGCTTGAAAGCGTTCGGCTGGTCAGAACGGACAACAGAAAGCACCGATAAACAGCAAGGCCTGAAAGAACGAACTGAAAACCAGAAACGAGCAGACAATAAGCAATGAAAATCAAAGCGTACTATATACCAAGATATAGTCCACAATGACCAACAAATGCTAACTGACTACACGCACTGATAAGCAGCTACGCACCGACAAGCACAAACTGAAGAGCAGTAACGATCTGAAGCACAAATCTGAAAAGCGCGAATCGTCTCTAATCAAACTTCTACTAACACGCGATAAACACGAGATCAGCAGAAGGAGCCCAAAGGGTGTCGGACGTGGTGCTGAACTTCCCTTTTCTAGTCCCGTCGTACGTCACCGCGTTCTTGGCAATCTCACTAACCACCAATGTAAGGGCATGCATTCCAAATTCCGACAACTTAGTCTGAACGTGTGTATGCAACACCACTTCCGGACCACTTCCTGACTAAATCCGTCGGAATTTATCCGATGGATTTGGTTGTCGGAATGTCCGACCATGTGTACAAGGGCTTAAACCTAATATACCTGGCTCCAGCTGGGTGCATCCACTTCTTCCAGGATGTAAGGGCAAGCATCCCACTGACCACCAATCCCACTGACCACCAATTAAGGGCATGCATCTAACTGAACACGAATCCCACTGACCACCAATGTAAGGGCATGCGTCCAACTGACCACTGATCCCACTGACCACCTATCTCACTAACCACCAATGTAAGGGCATGCATTCCACTGACCACCAATCCCACTGACCACCAATTAAGAACATGCATCCCCGGGGAATGGCTAGTCACGTCCGAAACCTCCACTCCCCATACAGCAGATTCCTTGAATCACTGCTGACCTATTCCGGAAACCCTCCTTCAAAGCAGGTAGAGTAGCTGGACTACCTCTCCCACCGGTACAAACCCCCCCCCTTCACCCCCCGCCACACATCCCATACGCCGCAACTTACACCATCTCAAATCCCAGACACCCACCAAAATACCACATTCTCCCACTCCTATTCCTACCCATCCCACCCCGCACTTACTAATCCCTCATCCCCCCCCTTCTTTGTAGAGTTCACACGAGCCTTACTTTTACATATCTTACCACATCAAGTAGCATACATACTCACAAACCGCACTATACTATGCCTCTAGAACCTCCAAACCCCATCAAAGTCAAAGTTCTCTCTCTCAACACTAAAGGCCTAAATATCCCTGAAAAACGCTCACAAGTACTCTCCATGATGAAAAACCACAGAGCAGACATCATCTATTTACAAGAAACACACTTCAGATCAGATTGTATACCGAAATTAGACAACTTACACTTCCCTAAGGCGTTTCACGCCACAAACCCATTAGCCAAATCAAAAGGTGTCTCCATCTTAATGGCGAAAAATTGTCCCATTGAGATAATGGACTCTTTGGCAGATCCAGAAGGCCGCTACCTCTTTATCAAGGGAAATCTACACAACAGGCCGATCACCCTAGCCAATATCTACGCACCCAATGTAAAACAAGTCCCTTTCTTTCGCAAAGTAGCCTCACTCCTTGCTTCATTCCAATCGGGATTGGTTATCCTGGGAGGAGATTTTAACATCCTGCTAAATCCCATTTTGGACTCATCGACAGGAGCCTCATCCATTCCATATAGAGCAATACGTCAAATCCACTCCCAACTACACAACCTACTCCTACACGATTCATGGCGCACTCTTCATCCAAAAGAAAAAGATTACTCCTTCTTTTCTGCCCCCCACAATAGGTATTCCAGAATCGACTATCTATTTGTATCCCAACAGGACCTACAATTTCTAACCAAGGCCTCGATCGAACCCATGTTTCTGTCCGACCACCACCCCATTTCTATCCTACTCACCTTCCCGGAAACCATTGTCAGAAACAAACTTTGGCGTCTGGACGCTTCAATACTAACGGATCAGTCCAACTTAGACCATATACAGTCCTGTTTAGAATCCTTCTTCCTTCTAAACAACACCCCAGACACACACCCCATCACCCAATGGGAAGCCCACAAATGTACGATTAGAGGGGAACTCATAACTCTTTCAGCTAAGCGCAAACGACAAAGACAAGCACGCATTTAGGAGCTCCTAACCCAAATCAAAAACCTAGAAGCAACACACAAGAAGACACAAGCTGTACTAACCCTACAACAACTCACACAGGTACGAACACTCCTATTGGACGAACTATCACAAAACACAAGACGGAAATTTGCCCTCTCACGCAAATTATTTTACGAACATAGTAACAAATGTGGAGCTTTGCTGGCCAGGGCTTTACAGGAAAAAAAAGCAAGGCACACGATCAGACAAATCAAGAAAGCTGATGGCTCCATTTCTACGAGTAATATAGACATAGCCTCCAGCTTTGAGCAATACTATTACAAATTATACAACATTTCTCACCCTAACTCACCCCAAAACACTCCAGAACGTAGGACCGCTGCTCAGAGACTTCCTGAACCAGTACGCCCCTAAACCAATATCTCAAGACATAGCTCTTACTCTTGACAACCCCATTTCAGGGGAAGAAATTACACAAGCAATCAAACAAATTAAAACAGGAAAGAGCCCAGGCCCAGACGGCTTCACTGCGGTATATTACAAAACATTCCAAAACACCCTCAATAACCCTCTCTTAACCGCCCTCAACTCCATTATCTCATCAAGAACCCCGCCACACCGCCTCTTAGAAGCACATATAACTGTTCTACCAAAAGAAGGAAAAGACCACACCTCAGTAGCTAACTATCACCCAATCTCCCTCCTTAATTTAGATACCAAAATCCTGGCCAAAATCATATCTAACCGACTCCTTCCACACATCCCACAACTCATCTCAAAGGACCAAGTTGGTTTCATCCCTGGCCGAGAAGCCAGGGATAACACCATTAAGGCTATTAACATACATTCTTATTTAAACTCATCACAGCAGAAGGGCTTCTTCCTTTCCCTAGATGCGGAGAAGGCATTCGACAGAGTGGCCTGGGACTACATGACTGAGACCTTACGGTCGATAGGCCTCGGAGACAATATGATTAAATTAATCATAACGCTCTACACAAATCCCACAACGCAAGTAAAAGTCAATGGCCACCTGTCGAATGCCTTCCCCATCAGAAATGGAACTCGCCAGGGATGCCCCCTATCCCCGCTCCTCTACGTACTCACTCTGGAACCTTTTCTCAATCGCCTCCGAAACAACCCCAACATCAAAGGAATATCAACCCCAAAACATGAATTCAAAGTCACAGCTTTCGCTGATGACATACTGCTCTCCCTCTCAGAACCACATATCACACTTCCAAATCTTCTGAAAGACTTCAGAGACTTCCAGTCCATCTCCAACCTCAAAATAAATTTTGATAAATCTTACGCTTTAAATGTCACTTTACCCACAGAAACAGTAGCTCTGTGCCAAAGCAACTTCCCCTTTGCCTGGAAAAATAAGGCAATAACTTATCTTGGAATCCAACTTCCAACACATATTACAGACCTATACACCTTAAATTTTTCCCCAATCTTACACACCATCAAACAAGACTTGCAGAAATGGAATAAGCCAACATTTTCATGGTTCGGAAGAGCTGCAATCTTAAAAATGAACATCCTACCAAGACTTCTATATGTCATGCAGGCCATACCAATCCACTTACCCCCAACGTTCTTTGCTACATTCAAAACCCTATGTTTAAAATTCTTGTGGCGTGACAAACGTCCACGTATAAAATTTGAACTCTTGACTGCACCCAAATCCAAAGGGGGCATAGGACTCCCCGATTTACATCACTACTACAAAGCCTGTCTACTTACAAGAATAGTGGACTGGAATATCCACGCATCCACAAAACAGTGGGTAGAATTAGAAGAATATATAGCGGACACCCCCTTAGCCACGGCACCCTGGCTATACCCCAAACACATCCCAAATACAGCCTACGCACACGTTCTTATAGGCCCCACTTTACGCTGCTTCCACAACACCTGTATCAAATCGCAGTTCTCAACAACACTGGGCCCCATGACCCCTATCGTAGCCAATCCCGACTTCCCCCCCGGAATGTCCAAGCTCTTTCTTCCCACCACCTGGCCACATACATATACACGAGCTAAACATTTCTTCCAAGGAAATACTCTTCTAACCCTTGAAAAGCTGACCTCACAATTGAAGGATCAGAAATTCTCTTTATGGAAGTACTTACAAATACGACATTTTTTATCGAACCCAAAACACAGGTCACTCTGGACCAGACCCCTCACTCCTTTAGAAACAATATGTTCAGAAACCACTCCACAAAGACACTTAATTTCCTCCATTTACTCACTACTTTTTACCAATTACCCTAAGAAACACAAAAACTGCCACTACTGGGAGAGGGAACTCTCAATTACCTTCACAGATGATCAGTGGGATCAGATTTACGAGAACACCCTCAAGGGCTCGATAAATTTATCAACCCAAGAAAATGGATACAAGATCCTTAACCATTGGTATAGGGTCCCAACCCTCGTCAACAAGTACATGCCCTCAACATCAAACTTATGCTGCAGATGCAGTTCAGAACCGGGTTCACACCTCCACATCTGGTGGTCATGCCCCATCATCCAAAAATTCTGGAAGGAAGTTCACATCATCACATCAAGGATAACCACACTTACCCTAGACTTCTCCCCTGCGCAGCTATTATTACACCATACCACGCTACCTAGACGAACTTACTTTAAATCTCTGGCCATGCACATGCTGAACGCAGCCAAACTGTGCATACCGGTCCTATGGGGCAAACCCAGGGCTCCCTCAATTAAAGATTGGCTTCTGAGAGTCAACAAAATTGCAGAAATGGAAGAGCTCATAGCCATTGCACATGATAATATCACCAAACATAATGCACGTTGGGCATGCTGGTCCCACTTTAAGACTACACCAGAATTCAAACACGCAGTCCAAGCACATATTATTTAAAACGATTTCCATACACATTCTCTTAACAAACTCTTAGCATCCTAAACGACATTGAATGTATAGGACTGAGGAGGGCGGGGCCGAGATCCAGGGCCAGTTTGGAGGCTCCTCCCCTGACTCGATCTAACTCATCCCCTTACTCTCCAGCCAACCCCACACCATAACCAACTCTACAATCCTTTCCACTCCTTTCCCACTAAACTCTGAACAAACCTAACCCCAACCCTTACACCTACCTGTTTCCGAGAACCCCTCCCCACCCCCCACTTTATCCTTCCACTCACAACCAATGGACTTCACCAAGACAACCAGCGGGACTGGTTGTCTTAAATCATATACAAACTACAAGATACCCTCTCAACTGACCTACATAAGATCAGATACATATAAACCTTACAACCTCACAAAATCATTAGAATTCTACTCATCATGGCTTATCAAACGACCGGGAAAACAGAGATAACAGCACTCAACGAGAACACACCCTCTCAAAAACCTATCAAACCACCCTCCAGAAAAATTACACCACCACCCGGCATACAATAAAATATACGATTCGACATTCCCATACACAAGCTAATGTATGATGCTGTATTATCGTTATTGACACACTTGTTTGCCTGAGGAAAATGTGAAGCCTGTGTATCTCTTTACACCATTGGTTACTTGTAATTACTGTTTGCTTGGACAATTTTGTTCATTGTTAACTTTCCCTTGTTTTTACTCAATAAAACTTTATGGAAAACAAGAACATGCATCTCACTGACCACCAATCCCACTTTCTATCTCTTTTCTACTTTTACTAGAACTCTTGCCTCTTACCACTCAGTATGATTTTGTGTATGGGCTTTAGCCTGTCGCTTACATTGGTTTTGTGGTTTTATTTCTTAGTTTCAATGAATTACTTCAGCTGCTTGAAGTATCAGAACACCACCTTAGGGAATAGTGTGGAGGCAGCGGAAAGGTTGCTTGTTACATTAAGGTAAATTTCATGGATATACTTTGTGAAATTTTATGCTATGCACCATAGTAAGCTATAGTAAGGAATGCAACGAATGCAGACAGATAGCACAACAAAATTATCTTCCAAAAAAGTAATTTTTTTTTTTTTAAACTTGTGTAGCACCCTGCTCCTAATGAGCAGACACTATTGTTTTTTTCTCAAATTTAAGTTGTCTGAGCTGCAGTTTGGCTCAAGCTAATTATTCCAAAAGTTCTGGTTTCTGTACCAGCTCAGCTGGGTTGCACTAATTTCCACTTGGCCGTAGGTGTCGCTTTCACCACCGGTAAGTATAGAAATGCAACAGGCTGGATGCATTGGATGCCACCTTGCTCGGAAATAGCCCAGTGGAAGTTGTTTTCACCCACTGTGCATGCTGGGTGGGGGTATTTAAGATACCGATGCCATTATAAGGGGTCTCTTTTCCCGGGGTTCGCTATCCCGACCTCATGGCCCTCCTGGCCTGAGGTGTGTGCCGCATGATCCTGCGCATCGGGGCCAGATGTAACTGAGAGAGTAGGCCCAAAAGTCTTGGGGCCTACTGATCCAGAGGTGGTCCTGTGCTGTCTTGCCTGGGGGGAGAAGCCAAGCGACTGGAGGATCCAGGGGAGGACTTTTCCAGGAGAGGCCTGAGCACAAGGCTGGTATCTCTGGAGGAGCCTGGAAACCCAGTTGGAGGACGCAACCCGGGGCAACAACCATACAGTATTGTCGGGTCAGCTGAAAGGAAATTGGTACTGTGTGGCAGTTCTTTCATTTCTCAAGAAGTTTCATTTTCAATTGACAAGTCTGTGGCACAGACTTTGTTTGAGCATCCCACCGGCTGCTAGGTCAGTGAGAGTGGCCTATCCAGTGATTGCTGGATCCAGTCTCTGGAAGCTGTTTGTCTTCTGGATCAGGAAAATACCTCTAACCAGCAATTACCAGGCACCTGAACTCCCCTTAACCCTCTAACCCTCTACTGAAAGACTTTGTGTTTATCCCAAATATATCTTGAAATAAGGACTGTGTCGGGGCTAACATTCTTTGGGTTACTTTCCAACGGGACCCCTGAGACGGAGAGGCGAGCTGGTGAGGTAACGGTAAGCCCAATAAAAACCAGCAGCTCCTTCGGGGGTCAGTGCTACACTTGTAATTAGTTTGTGATTACATACCTTGCATGAAATATTGTAGAAACAATCTAACTCCCTCTGACTATCTAACTTCCTCTGACTCTCCAACTTCCTCTCTGTCTAACTCCCTCTGACTCTCTAACTTCCTCTGACTCTCTAACTTCCTATGACTCTCTAACTTCCTATGACTCTCCAACTTCCTATGACTCTCCAACTTCATCTGTCTAACTTCCTCTGATCATCTAACTTCCTCTGACTCTCTATATAACTTCCTATGACTCTCCAACTTCCTCTGACTGTCTAGCTTTAACTTAACTGAACATTAATTCTACCTTACAAAATTCTAGTAACTGAAACTCTACCTCTCCACCTCATTCTCCTATCCTATCATCTCCCACTCTCTCACCCTCCCTCCCTCGCATCTTCATCTCCACTTTCCCCCTAATCTTTTTTCTATCCATCTCTATTTCCCTGAGCCATTCAAAATATGATAGCATTTTGCAATAAAATGCTATTCAAAATTATAAAAAAATAATTTAACAAAAATATAACGCAAACAAAGAAAGTATGGATTTTAAACATGAAGTTGGTAGCAACATAAACTCATAAACAGACATAAAAAAAACTTGGTGAACTAACTCCCTGGAACATCTGAACCCTCTCTCCCTTTAATATTTGTCGGTGATAAGGCTTTCGCTCTTTCAAAAAATGAAAAAATAAGAAAGAAAAAATGCTCAGGCCATATGTTAACCGATCTCTGTCTGTGGAGAAAAGGGTCTTTAATTATGGGCTAAAAAGAGCATGAAGAGTTGTGGAGTGTACTTTCGGAATCCTGGCAAACAAATGTCGATTTCTTCACACCCCAATAACTCTAAGCATGGAAAACACCATAATTGCCGTAAAAGCTGCCTGTGCACTCCATAATTTTTTCCAGGAAAGAGTCAGGTATCATGGCAGCTTGAATAGAATGCGCATGTGTCAAACTCCGCCCACATCGCCCACCCCTGCCTTTCTTTTTCACTAATATTCCCATCCCCTTCTCTCTTCAGTGCACAGTATTAGTAGTAGGATAAACATGGCGGAGACACATTTTTCCACTAGCGAGGCAGAAAGCCCGGAGCCCCGAACATCCGGATCCAGGAGGAGGATATTGAAGGCCACCAACATGGCCTTTGATAAAATGGTCAAGATGGTTGAGATTTTTCGCAGGGGGGATTATGATAGGAAACAAGGTCCGTACACCCATCCCAATCTGCGAAAGTAGGAGATCTTGATGACTACTGTTAACACCCTGGAGCACAAGTTTGAGGTACGACGGCCCAAAGACCAATTAAGGAAGCGATGGTCCGACATAAAACTGAGGGAGCCAGGGGGCGTGGCCTTGTGCGCGGAGAGCATGGACGCCTGAATGAAGAGCTCTGTGAGACCCGCAGCTTTTGAGCCTTCTGTCGGCGGACAAATCGATCCACGATGAGCGGATCCAGCAAGCGCAATGCCGGGAGCACTTCCCGCCGCTCGATGGCGGTGTCCCAAGCCCGTAGCATCCCGGAGATCTTCCGTAACGGCCCCCGTTCCAGCCGCGGGACACCGCACAAGATGGCGCTGCCTCGTGGGGAGGAGGATGATCTCAGTGAGGGATCCCAGTCTGTAACCGAGGACACGGTAAGCGGAGCTGAGCTGACTAATCACCCACTCACTCTGGGAGACATAACCGCTATAGTGAACGACATTAAGACCACTTTGTTTTCCGCCATCACGGACCTGAAAGCTGACCTCCTCTCCTTAAATGAGAAAATGGCAGTGCTTGAAAGGGCTGAGGACAAGAGGGACAGGGCCGTCCGCAGATTAGAAGCCACCACTGCTGCGCACTCTGAACACCTAATCGAGATCAATCGTCATCTGGAAGATCTCGATAATAGGGGCAGAAGACAGAATATCAGGGAACGGGGGATCCCATAAAGTGTTAACCCAGACCAATTAACCTATGCCCTGCAGTAAATTTTCAATAACCTTCTAGAGAGGCCCTCAGACACTCCTATTGAATTTGTGCGGGCGCACAGGGCATTGCGGCTGAAACCACCAGACGAGGCGCCCCCTAGAGATATAGTTTGCTGCTTGCAGAGCTTCCCCTTAAAGGAGGACATTCTGTTGCACTCCCGAAAAAATGACCAGACCTTATTCAATGACTGTGCTCTAGCCCTGTTCCAGGACTTATCATCGATCACGTTGCAGAATAGAAGGGCGCTGCGCCCACTGCTGGAAGTGCTGAGGGAGAGAGGGATCATGTATAAGTGGCGCTTCCCGTTCGCACTGCAGGTTTCAACTGGAGGTAAACAATTTATTCTGGGGATGCCGAATTATCTTCCAGACTTTTGCACCAACCTGAATATCCCATTGGTTTATCTTCCAGAGTGGTATGCAGATTTAAGGCATCTCTCCATGGAGAGCAGCCCACTCAATTCGCCTAATACCACTCCTACTAAACCACCTTTCAAGAAGGGCAAGTTTAATAAGCAAAGGTCGTCCAGCGTAGGCCGTGCTCCATTCACACCAAGACAGTCCAAGCAACGGAACCCAACCTGATATTTTTGATGATGCTAATGTCTACTTCTTTATACAGCTATGCTATTAATCCCTAAGGCCGCGTACACACGGGCGGACTGTTCGCCCAACTTTGTCCGCTGAACAGTGTTTGGGCGGACAGTCCGCTCGTGTGTGGGCTTTCAGCGGACAGTTTCAGCGGACAGTTGGACGGACAAGGTTTTTCGGAATTTCCGAAAAACTGTCCGCTGAAACCTTGTTTCAGCGAACAGTCCGCTCATGTGTAGGCTTGTTCGTCAAACAAAGTTGCGCGCATGCTCAGAAAGGATTTTCACGCCGAAAGCTATAATGCAGTGTATAGGACGTCGTATTTTTCGTCCCGTCGTACGTGCCGTTCACGTCATCGCGCACGGTTTCAGCAAACTGTTCGTTCGTCGTGTGTGGCCATGTCCGTCCATGCTAATTTTGAGCGGACTGTTTGCCGAAACTGTTGGACGGACAAAGTTGGGCGAACAGTCCGCCCGTGTGTACGCGGCCTAACAGCAGTGATGACCAAAAAAATTATTTTTTGATTTTTATTTTATTTAAATTTTTTTTCTTCATAACTGTTGTTGCGTCCTTGCTGGGGTTCGAGTCTCAGACCGTTGGACTGCGCTCAGGTGCACAGGACTTTTGGAAAGTGGATTAATAGTGGGTCTGAACTTTTAGTTTTTTGCTGTGAAATGTTCTCCGACATATTGATATTATGCTGCAATTAGGTCTGCGAGTCCCCAGCCATTTAATGGGTTGTTTATTCTAATAGGTGTTGTTGTTTAATTGCTCGTACAGTTTGCAGGTTGATAAAAAACAAGGGAGTCGCACCTCCCACGCCACCCCACAAGTAGGCACTGTACTGCTGACTTGTGCACAGTCAGTTCCTACGAGGCAATTGTGAGTCTACAGTTGTACGACTGTAGACGGTTGTTTTTTTTTGTAATTTGACGGTTGCCCTACTTTATTTGGGGCTTTCTCTGCTTTTTTCCTTTACTATTCTAGTTCTTCTCTCTTCTTTTTCCTCATTCTTCTCCCCCTCCCTCCCCTTTTTATTTGTGTTTTTTTCTCTCTCTCTCTCTTCCCACTCCCTCTCCCCACTCGTTCAGGTAACCCAACACGTCCAGACCTAGGGAGCAGCAAGATGGCGTACTCATCTTTGGGCCGTTCTCCGACTTTGATCTCCCATAATGTCCAAGGTCTGAATTCACCGGAGAAGAGGTCGTCTCTTCTTAGAGAGCTTAATAAGGTAAAACCTCTTTTCGTGTTTTTGCAGGAGACACACTTTCAGACATCAAAAATACCTAATTTAGTACACAAAAATTTCCCTAAGGTTTACCATGCTACCAACTCAGAGGGTAAGACTAAGGGAGTCTCTATATTGGTACACAAGTTGGCAGGCTTTGAGGTGACCCAGCAATTGTCCGACCCGGGGGGACGGTTCTCGTTTCTGAAAGGGACTTGGGGCACCTCACCATTGACCCTGGCCAATGTATATTTCCCCAATAGGGCTCACGTTCCCTTTTGCAGACAGGTAGTGGAGGAGTTGATGGGGTTCGCCACAGGGAGGGTTCTACTGGGGGGGGACTTTAACGTGCCCCTTCACCCACTGCTGGGCACGTCCTCAGGGAAATCCAATATCTCTTACCGTGCACTTAAACAAGTTAAGCTTTCCTTACATTCCCTTACCCTGATCTACACATGAAGGGCTACGCACCCTAATGACAAAGACTTCACATTTTACTCAGAGCCCCATAAGAAGCACTCGCCGATAGATTATGTGTTCTTGTCACAAAGAGATCTGGCGGATGTAATGGAAGCGCGCATAGGTATTAAGTCACTCTCGGATCACGCTCCAGTTGCCCTGACTAGGGATGAGCCGAACACCCCCCGGTTCGGTTCGCACCAGAACTTGCGAACGACCCCCGCGTTCGGTACGAACGTTAGAACCCCATTGAAGTCTATGGGACTCGAACGTTCGAAATGGAAAGTGCTAATTTTAACGGCTAATATGCAAGATAGTGTCCTAAAAAGGGTTTGGGGACCTGCCTCCTGCCTCAGGGGACATGGGTCACTGCAAAAAAAAGTTTTAAAAACTGCCGTTTTGGCGGGAGCACTGATTTTAATGACGATTAAAGTGAAAAAAAAAAGTGAAATATTCCTTTAAATATGGTGCCTGGGGGGTGTCTGTAGTATGCCTGTGAAGTGCCATGTGTTTCCCGTGTTTAGAACAGTCCCTGCACAAAATGACATTAAACGGAAATAACACCATTTAAAACTGCTTGCGGTTTTAATGTTATATCTGGTTCCTGCAATATGGTTGAAAATCATTGAGAAACATGGCATGGGTAGCCCTCCCTGCCCATTACCAGCCTATTTGGGTCTTGTACGCATATTAAGGGGAACCCCGTACCCATATTAAAAAAAGGAAATGCGTGTGGCCCCCAGGCCCTATATACTCAGAACAGCAGTATACAGGCGGTGCAAACAAGACAGGGACTGTGTAGGTTTGTTGTGTTAAGTTGAATCTGTTTGTCATTTTCAACCGGTACATTTTTAAAGTGTAGCTCCAGTCAAAAAAACGATTTTTAAGCTTTTTGGAAAACATAGGGAAGGGTTATCACCCCTGTATAATTTGTTTTGTCGTCCATCTTTTTTCATCTCACTTGCTGCTGTCTCCTTGCGTTTGCAAGTAGGAGATGTTTGTAAGTTGGATGTTTGAAAGTAGGGGCCTGCCTTATATTATAGCGGTATGTACTGGGTACAGAGCACGCAGATAGCACGCACTATCTCCTAACACTACTGACTGCAAGCTCTATTATTAACCACTTGACCACTGGGCACTTAAACACCCTTAATAACCAGACCAATTTTCAGCTTTCGGTGCCCTCACATTTTGAATGACAATTACTCAGTCATGCAACACTGGACCTATAGGAAATGTTTGTCCTTTTTTCACACAAATAGAGCTTTCTTTTGGTGGTATTTAATCACTGCTGGGTTTTTTATTTTTTGTGCTATAAAAGAAAAAAAGACCGAAAATTCTGCGAAAAAATGAATTTTTCTTCGTTTCTGTTATAACATTTAGCAGATTAGTCATTTTTTCTTCATAAATTTTGGCCAAAATTCATACTACTACATATCTTTGGTAAAAATAAGTACAAATTGGTGGATATTATTTGGTCTTTGTGAAAGTTATAGAGTCCACAAGCTATGGTGCCAATATCTGAAAATTGATCACACCTGAAGTACTGACGGCCTATTTCCTTTTTTTTTTTCCCACAAAATTGTCATATTATCAGGTTATTTCACACACACAGCATATGCATACCACAAATTACACCCCAAAACACATTCTGCTATTACTCCCGAGTACGGCGATACCACATGTGTGAGACTTTTACACAGCGTGGCCACATACAGAGGCCCGACATGCAGGGAGCGCCATCAGGGGTTCTGGAGCACCCAGGCCAATTCTGACATTTCTCTCCTACATGTAAAAATCATCATTTATTTGCTAGAAAATTACAGAGAACCCCAAAACATTATATATATATATATATATATATATATATATATTTTTTTTTTAGCAAAGACCCTGGAGAATACAATGGTGGTCGTTGCAAATTTTTATCTCACACGGTATTTGCACAGCAATTTTTCAAACGCGTTTTTTTGGGGGAAAAAAATGTTTTGTGCTTAAAAAACAAACAAAAAAAACAGTAAAGTTAGCCCAATGTTTGCATAAAGTGAAAGATGAAGTTATGCTGAGTAAATAGATATCAAACATGTCACTCTTCAAAATTGCACATGCCCGTGGAATGGCGCCAAACGTCGCTACTTAAAAAATCCCCATAGGCGACGCTTTAAATTTTTTTTTACTGGTTACATGTTTTGAGTCTCAGAGGAGGTCTAGGACTAGAGTTATTGCTCTCGCTCTAACATTCTCGGCGATACCTCACATGTGTGGCACATGCGAGCACATGGGGACATGGGCGCTTTAATTTTTATTTTATTTTTTTATTGTTCATTTTACTTTATTTATTTTAGTTTGACATTTTTTTCCCCAAAAATATATTTTTGATCACTTTTATTCCTATTACAAGAAATGTAAACATCCCTTGTAATAGGAATATGGGGTGACAGGTCCTCTTTACAGTGAAATCTGGGGGGTCAATATGACCCCACATCTCACCTCTAGGTTAGGAAGCCTGAAATAAAAAATAAAAAAAAGATTCTGGCTTTGATCGTACTGGCGAGTTGGTAGAAGCACCGGAGGGCGGTGAGGGGTGGGGGGCGTCTATGGCTGGGTATTTCAGGGTATCACCGAGTATGGCTGGGTATCTCTGAGTATGGCTGGGTATGGCAATTTATGGCAGGGTATTACAGAGTATTGGTGGGGTATTGGCGGGGTACTACAGAGTAATAGCAGAGTACTGCAGAGTATTGGGGGGTACTACAGAGTAATGGCGGGTACTGCAGAGTATTGGGGGGTACTGCAGAGTAATGGGGGTTACTGCAAAGTAATGGGGGTTACTGCAGAGTAATGAGGGGTACTGCAGAGTAATGGCAGGGTACTGCAGAGTAATGGGGGGTACTGCACTGCAGAGTAATGGCAGGGTACTGCAGAGTAATGGCGGGGTACTGCACTGCAGAGTAATGGCGGGGTACTGCAGAGTAATGGTGGGGTACTGCAGAGTAATGGCAGGGTACTGCAGAGTATGCACTGGTATTGCAGAGTATTGGCAGGGAATTGAGGGGTTAAATTCGGTGAGCAGCGATGTGGGCACTGCAGATGCAGCCCACATCGCTGCTGACACCGATCTCTTTCCCCTCCGCTGTACCGATCGGTACAGAGAGGGGAGGGAGGAACCGGCGTCATAACATGACGCCGGTTTGTTTCCAAGTGATCACTCCGTCATTTGACGGAGCAATCACGTGGTAAACGGCCGCTATGAGCGGCCGTTTACCGTGATCCGTGATGCGCCGGGTCCTGTGGACCCGGCGGTCACGGATGCTCTCGAGTGCGCGCACCTCGGGGCACGCGAGAGCAGAATTCTGGGAGGCCGTTAATTAACGGCCTCTCAGAGTTAAACAACCGCCCTGAAGCCGTTAATCGGCAATGGGCAGTTGTTAAGTGGTTAAAGCTAGATCACTAGCTATATAGGTGAGGTGAATATAGTGGTGTATACTGCAGTTAGGGCACAGACAACAACCACTACACAGCAGCAAGATAGGAAATCAGCCAAAAACGATCGGTGTGTACTGTGTTGAAGGTACACAGAACACCCACTGCTTCAGATGCTAAGTAACACACTACACGAGGCCGCCTCAAAGGCGGCCTTATATAGTGTGGGGCGTGCACTACACAGCCTGAGCTATGATTGGCCACAGGCAGGATGCCTGTGGCCAATCATGGCTCTCCTCGCTGCCGGCGCTGCGATTGGCCAAGCATGCGGGGTCACAGTGCATGCTTGGCCAATCATGGGGCAGCAATGCACTGCGCCACCGCAGTGCATTGTGGTCCGCGCGCGCGTCACTCGAATTTTGACGCGAACGGCCCAAACGTTCGGAATTCGCCGAACAGCCAATGTTCGAGTCGAACGTACGTTCGACTCGAACATGAAGCTCATCCCTAGCCCTGACTATAAAACAGTCAAATCCCTGTTCTAGACCGAGTACTTGGAGACTGAACCCTGCCCTTATCACTGACATAGGCATGAAATCCAAGCTGACGGAAGTTATAAGTAATTATTTTTCAGAAAATAGTTCGGAAGATCTCACCCCCCTGACTGTTTGGGAGGCACACAAGTGTGTCGTCAGGGGGGAACTGATCTCCTTGGGAGCATCCCGCAAAAGGGCTGCTGACCAGGAGGTCAAGCACCTGGTCAGTAGGATCAACAGCCTAGAGTGCCAACATAAACAATCCGCAAGTGAAGAGGTGGCGGAGAAATTTCTTGTCCTTAGGCAGGAATTACAGACTATCTTTGACTCACAGAGTAGGAGGGCCCTTTTTGTAAGGAAGAAAGTATACTATGAATATGGGGACAAGGGGGGTAGGCTGCTTGCGAGGGCACTGAAGGAGGCCTCCCTGACAAACAATATTTTGTCGATCAAAAATGCACAGGGCAAATTGACTAACCGTACGCATGAAATTGCTGCACACTTCCAACTATTTTACTCTAAATTGTATAATATTCCCCAATCTCACAGACCCCTGGAGTTACAGGGAGATAGGGGCCATATAATTGCAAATTATTTGTCCCAGAGTGGAATGCCCACTCTTTCTGTAGAGGAAGCTGAGTCCATGGAGGGACCTATTTTACCAGTGGAATTGACAGCGGTTTTTAAACAGCTTAAGCCGGGTAAGAGTCCTGGGCCGGATGGCTTTTCGGCCATCTATTACAAAACCTTTGAGGACATTTTGAATAAGCCTTTATTAGACACGCTGAATTTTCTCAGAGAAAGAGAACCGACAAAATTACCAGAGACCTTCTTGGTGATTCCCAAGCCAGGCAGGGACCCCACTAACTGTGCTAATTAAAGGCCAATTTCTTTGCTGAACCTCGATTTAAAGATTTTGGCCAAAGTAGTGGCAAATCGTCTGAGTGTTTTTCTCCCAAAATTGATTGGGTTGGAGCAGGTGGGGTTTGTGCCTGGCAGGGAAGCTAGGGATAACGCGACTAAGGCGCTGGACTTTATATTTCATTGCAGGGGGATGGATGTCGAGGGCCTTCTCCTGTCTACGGATGCGGAGAAGGCCTTTGACAGGGTCTCGTGGGATTTCCTTCTGGCCACTTGCTCACACATTGGGTTGAAAACCGCATATGCTTTCCTGGGTCTCTTCTATGTACCAAAACCCAACAATGAAACTTAAGATTAATGGTTCTCTGTCGGGTAGGGTCCAAGTAAGAAATGGCACTAGGCAAGGTTGCCCGTTATCACCCCTTCTATTTATTCTTTCTCTGGAACCTTTCATACATACGGTTAATAACGCGCCCTCCATCTCGGGTTTTAAAGTCGGCCAAAAAACTTACAAAATAGCCGCATATGCGGACGATTTATTGTTTTTCTTAACCCAGCCCCATACATCCATCCCTAATCTGCTTCAGGCTTTTACGGAGTATGGCTATGTGTCCCAATTGAAGATTAATTACGATGAATCTGAGGCCATGAACCTTACACTGCCACCCTCTGTAATGGCCCTTGCACAGCAGAATTACTCCTTTAAGTGGGTCCCAGAGGCACTCAAGTACTTAGGCGTTAACTTGACTCCTTCTCTTGACTCCATTTTTTCCAAGAACTTTACACCCATCTTGCGCCAAATAGGAGCTGACCTCAATAGATGGGCCCCGAGGCCCTTTTCATGGTTTGGAAGGGCGGCAGCGATCAAAATGGTTGTCCTTTCGAGACTGCTCTATTTGTTTCACACATTGCCGGTTCTTATATCGACAAGTTTTTTCAAACTTCTGCAGTCCATGGTTGGGAAATTTGTGTGGGCACAAAAGAAACCACGCATAAACTCCCGCATCTTGAGGTTACCCAAAGATAGAGGGGGCCTGGGGTTACCAGATTTTAAACTTTACCACTACACTTCACACTTGGCTAGAATAGTTGACTGGCATTGCCATGCATCTCAGAAAGACTGGGTGACTCTAGAGAAAACTTGTTTGGATCTTCCACTGCAATATACCCCTTGGATAACTCAATCAAAGTGCCCTTCAGTGGTTTTACATCACCCGGTCATCGGTGCTTCTATTAAGGTTTTCCATAGAGTAGTCGCCCAACACAAAATAGCTTCCATTCCCGGACCGCTCACGCCATTAGCGGACAATCCAGATTTTCTCCCAGGAATGTATTCCCAGACCTTTAGATTAAATGACGGTACTCCGTACATCGTGGCTCATTTTACGGACAGAGGGCAATTTGTTACTTACCCTAAGTTGTTGGAAAAACTCTCGCCTAATGTGCTCCCATTCTGGAATTACAGACAGACACATCACTACCTAACCTTCCCAAACAAACACACAGAGGTGCTTAGAGAACCTACGGTGTTCAAGGTCATTTGCCTAAAGGGTGAACCTTTTGGGAAAACTACCTCATTCCTGTATGCACACCTCCAGCATGGGTCCATGATGGAACCGGTCAGATTTAAGAAGCATTGGGAACTGGCCTTGCAGACCCAATTCACAGATTTACAATGGCAGAATGCCTGTATTTTGTCGCATAAGAGCTCCATCAGTACGAGAATTCAGGAGAACTCGTACAAGCTTCTTACAAGCTGGTATGCCACTCCAGCCAAACTGAAAAAGTGGTTTCCAGATGCGTCAGACACTTGCTGGAGGTGTGGTGAAGCCACAGGGGATATGTTGCATATTTGGTGGAGTTGTCCCCAAATAGTTAACTACTGGGATAAGGTTAAGGTTACAATCCGACAAATCACAGATACTGATATAAAGCTAACGCCTGAGTGTTGTCTCCTGCAAATTTCAGACCTAGCTCTGGCTAAGTTCCATAAATCCCTAACCAAACATCTTCTTTTGCCCGCTAAAATGCTAATCCCCAAACATTGGAAATGTACCTTGCCCCCTTTGATCGGAGAGTAGCTATGTACAGTGAACCAAATTTTTTAAATTGAGGAGACTCTGGCCATAGCAAAGGAGTCAGCTGATGGGTTTCATAGTACTTGGGCACCCTGTATTCAGTTTAAATTTTCTGGTGTGTATGCCGAATTGACAATTGGTTGAGGTTTGCTCTGTTGTGTCGGGGGGGCTGGTTGTAACAGCCCATTAGCCGATTTTTGTTTGGTTACATGCCTTGGACCTTGGACCATGGTTCAAAACTGTCCCACCCATCCTTTCCCTCCACCCCCCCTTTTTTCTTTTTTTTTTTCTCTCTTCTTCTCCTTCTTTTTTCCTCTATTTTTCTATCTTTATCTTCTTCTCCTCCGTATCTAAGTACCTTGCCCCGGGGCTAGCTCTGGGATTTAATGTCTGGGTATATTCCCCTGGATCTAAATCTACAATGCCGTATTAAATATTTTACTGTGATTATTGTGGTTAATACCTTGGTTTATTACGTGAGGTAGTGATCTACAGTCGGTCCAATGATTTGGGCTCACGCACAATCCTGCTCTCTTACAGTAGCTTTTGACACCTCTCTTAAGCGAAAAGTACAGCTAGATATATGCTACAAAAGTAATTAAAACCTCTATCCACGGAGCATTTTTATTGTTCTATAACTCCATGGCCATGGTACAGTGTGATCCCAGTCGGGGTGCCGGGCCAGTGGAGTCTTTCATTGTACCTTTACAGTGTACCCCTAATAAACAGTTTTTTTTTCTTTCAGGGGAATATAGAGGTTTTTCTTTTTGCTACTGGTGGGGGATATGGATTGCCATTCTCTTTAACTGAGCATGACATTGTACTTGTCCTTTTCTTTTGTTTTTCTATTATACTTTGTTACTGTTCTAATTTCTTAATAAACATATATTGAAAAAAAAAACTGATGGAGCCGGATCAGTATCGCAAAATAAAGAAGATGCTTCAAAAAAGTAAGTACTTGTGTGTTCCTATTATGATAATTAACTTGCATGCTGCTCCATGTGCTTTTCTTTACTGTTGTACAGTTTGAAATGGCTACTTTCATGTTCGTGGGCACAGTAATTGTTCGTAGGAAACATTGTTCATAGGAAAAATCGATCATAGGAAACATTGTTCGTTTGTCAATAAATACAATGTATTTAGCTGGTACAGGGTTATACCTACATTTTGGTCATGCTAATTTGTCTTATTAAAAGAAGTTTAGGACATTGTTGTCTAGATGTGTTTGAAATTAGAATGAATTCCAAACTTTATTCAGTGGAATGTAAGGAGAGGACACTCAGCAGCTGTTTACATATCTGGACTCAGGAGCACTAGTGTGGGACACCAGAGCACATTTTTTAGGCTAACCCCCACAGGTGCTCCAGTGGATACTTGGGGTATCTCCATCTGTGAAACTTGGCCAAAAAAGGTAAGTATTTCAGCTTGGTAAAAAGGGAATTTTAATCATGTCTTCAACTTGTATCTCTTCCCAAACAACAGACAATTGTACACCACTTCAAAGCAATGTTTCATATTCCTATTTCTGGACTCAAATATCTGTGTGCTAAGTATACCTTTTGTTTCATTATCATAGGGGAGAAAAGACTCAGACAACAGTCAGAGGATCCCAGGGACCCGCAACCTCACCAGTCTGATTGGGAAGTTAGCCTGAGCCCCCCCGAGGATCTGGAGGAAGGAGAGGTGGAGGAAGTGGATGAGATGGGCACCCCACCAGGTGAGTGTCTGACACCCCAGCTTCAGGTAATCTATGTATGCCTGCATATTTCTAAATACATGTTTTTTCAACAATTTTAGGTAATGTTCTGGTTGTGGAAGAGGAAGTCGTGGAACGTTTCAGTAGGGCCAGTGC
The DNA here is from genome assembly GCF_037356315.1 of Lithobates pipiens. NCBI lineage: Eukaryota > Metazoa > Chordata > Amphibia > Anura > Ranidae > Lithobates > Lithobates pipiens. The sequence continues at coordinate 237,031,684 of NW_027507784.1, forward strand.
CCAAACCCTCATTCAACAAATTATGGAGTGGAATGGGGAGATAGATGCAATGTAAAATCGCCTTGGTATCATGCAGCGGGAAATTAAGTGTATTTATGCATTCCCTGTTTTATGTGTTTTTCTTAATATTTTTTCAATAAAAAAACTTTTTTGTATCTCAAAAAAATCTATTGTACGTGCCTAAAAAGTCCACCACTTGGGGTGTTCCAATTTTTGGTCTATAATTCTGGATGTGGCACACAGAATTGTAAAATTATTGCCTCCCACTCACATTTCTTTAAATTCCAGGAAGATATCATCAGAGGCCTTCTGTATCCAGACAGTGCTCCAACTCACCTTCCCCATCCAAATTCAGTAAGCTGGCTGCATGAGAGGCATTATCCTTATGTCCTCCCGCGTACCCCTACCCAACGAGCCCCCCAAAGAAAATGTTGTGTCTGCAGAAAGCGCGGATATAGACGTGACACCCGTTATTATTATCCCTGCTGTCCTGACAATCCTGGTCTTTGCATTGGTGATGGTGAATGTTTTGAACGCTAACATTCACTAGTTGAGGTTTAGATTAGGGTACAACATTGCACAGACTAGGCACACATTCACAGGGTCTCCCAAGATGCCATCGCATTTTGAGAGACCCAAACCACTGGAACCGTTACAACAGTTAGAACTGTTAGCCCTTGTACACGCGGTCGGAAAATCCAGTGGAAAATGTCCGATCGGACCGTGTTGTCGAATAATCCGACATCGTGTGGGCTCCATCAGACTGTTTCCGTCAGAATATCCGACCAACAAAGTTTGAGGGCTGGCTATAAAATTTTCCAACAACATGATCCGATGCACGTCAGTTCCGATCATGTGTAGCCTAGTCCGACGGACAAGGTGCCACGCATGCTCAGAATAAATTCTGAGACCGAAGCGCTTGGTCAGGTAAAACTACCGCTCGTAATCAATATAGCACATTCGTCACGCTGCAATGTTAAAAATTCTTTAATGCAGCACATTCTCTTTTTCTTTACAATGCTACAAGAATGAAGTTGTTTTGCTGCTCATATTCACACACGCTTCTCCAAAACGCATTTCTTTATTCTTTTTCCTCATTTCATGAATACAATATTTTAATTCATCACATCTCCCCAATCATTTTTTTTTGTTTGTTTTAAATTTTGTGGTTGTTTTTTTAATCAAGATCTCCTTTGACATTTTGCTCATTTTCGGAATATTTTTGGTGTGTTTTGTGTGTCAACTTACCACAACACTATTATTATCTTTTTATGTTATTGTTTTCTTTTTTAATCTCTAAGAGGTCGTTTGGTGTTGGTGCCCCTTATTATTAATTTGACTTTGTATTTTTGAAATGTACCTGCCTACTCACAAATAAACTGTGCTTTTTGAAGTAAAACACATAGGTAAGTATTTCTTGAACCAAAAAAACCTTTATTTAGGTGTCAAACAAATAAACAGAAAGGCAACAATGGAGAAACTGTTCAATTTGGCGAAGCCTTTGGCCCCCAGGGCAGACATGAACTATTTTGAAAATGCTAAATTGGTGGCCTGAAGAGTACATATCTGAGGGAGAACAGTCTGGTACAGAAGTCCAAGAGATCAGGAAGGGCAGATGCCATCTATGTCCCCAGGCTGTGGTCATACAAGAGGCTGCATCTTCTGTCAGACCAGACTGTACCCAGGCCATCACTCTCTGGTCTTCCTTGGGCCCTTCCCTCCAGGCTTTCTTCCAGGCTGTGGCTCTGCTCTTGTAGTTGTGGCAGGAGGAGTATGGCGATGGTCAACTTCCCGGCTGCCACTTGCCACAGCCTCCTCCGGGCTGAGGTCTTCCTGTGTATGAAAATGGGACATAGTTTTAATTTTTTGGTCATCAATCACTCAATTTTGTGCTCATGACTGTTGCAAATTGAATGTTACCAAATAGAACAGACTATCATTCTGAGCCCAGCATTTTTCATTCTTGTCCCAATCATTTTTGGTCACTACTGTCTATTGATATGTAAACCACTTTGTTAAATCACAACTTACTGATCAACAATAACATCTAGTTAACATCATTAAATGTACGATAAGAAATATGTTCAACAATGCTATACCTGTCTCAAGCTGGGCCCCTCCACATGTTGCTGCCTGGAAGGCCCAGGTTGGACAATGGAAGCCTCAGCTAGGGGGTAAAGGAAGCCTTGAAGGAAGACTGTAGAGTGGTGGCCTGGGTTCCCTCTGGTCTGCCAGAAAATGCAGCCTCTCCTAGTGCAACATCCTGGGGACATAAATGGCATCTGGATCTCCTGATCTCAAGGAATCCTGGAACTTCTTGTGCTCCCTCAGATATGTACTCCTCAGGGCACTAATTTTGGCCTTCACATAGGTCATTTCTGCTGTGGGGACCATGATCTTCACCAAACCAAGCAGTTTCTACAGCGCTGCCTTCCTCTTTCTTAGGTCCCTATAAAAGGGGTTGTTCATCTGCCACAGGCAGGGCAGCTCCCTGAGCATATCAATAATTAGCTCCATAAAATGTGTTTCCTTGAGGGGATCCATCTTGTCTGCAAGACACAACACAAGACAAACCCTAAAAATGTCACACTAAACTCTCCTAATCTTGTCCCAGCATAGGCCTATATAGAAGCAGTATAGGCTAGTGATGTACCAAGTTAAAATTGTACCTTTGTTTGAATGATCGGCGCGTCAGCTCCTCACTCTGCTCACAGATCGTACATACGACACATGCGCGTTGCATTTTATATGCGCATGCGTGAAACTCCACCCGCCAATGACGTTCTTTCTAGACTATTCCCTGCCCCTTCTCTTTCGGCGCAGTGGGGAGAGCACATGGCGGAGACACAGCAGGTGTGCACTAATAACTCCACTAACGAAGAGGAGGACGAGGAAAGCCCGGAGCCAGAAACGCCCCGATCCCGGAGGAGAAGATTTAAGGCTTCAAATATGTCTTTTGGAGAGATGTTGGAGATGGTGGACATATTGAAGAGGAACGACTATGATGGGAAATATGGACCTTACCCAAACCCAAATATCAGAAAGGGCAAGATCATGACTAAAGTTGTGAAGAGTCTTCAGAAGAATTTGGGGGTATGACGATTCAAGGATCAACTAAGAAAACGCTGGTCAGACCTGAAACTGAGGGAGCACGATCAATACAGAAGGATCAAGTGAGTTCTTCAAAAAAGTAAGTAGTTGTCATGTGTTCATATTATTATTATTGCTTGCATACTGCTCCATGTGCTTTGATTTAATGTTGTACAGTTTAAAATGGCCACTTTCATGTTCATGGGTTCAATCATTCGTAATAAAAATCGCTTGTTAGCCCACTCCAAAAACAATGTTTTGCCAACTTACACTTGACTACATCTGTTCACACAACAGGTAAGTATTCCAGCTTTAGAAAGTGTCAAAAATAATGTTTTCACCTTTGAACTCTGCCAAAAAACACAATTGTACGACACTTCCAAGCATAGTTTCATATTCCTATTTCTGCCCTCAAATATCTGTGTGCTAAGTATTCCTTTTTTACATTCTCATAGGGGAGAGAAGACTTGGGACATCTGAGGACACCAGGGACCCCACACCTCCCAAAAAGGGGAAATACCAACACCAGAAGCAGTGGAGGAGAAGGAAGGAGAGATTGTAGAGATTGGCGAAATTGTCACCACAACAGGTGAGTGTCGAAGACCACAGCTTCAGGTAAGCTAATCAATGTATGCCTGCATATTTATAATACATGGTGTGTTTTTTTTTTTTTTTTGGTTTCTTTTTAGGTGATATGGATGTTGTGGAAGAAGAATCACATTTTACCAGTGAAAGTGCCCAGATCCTCATTGGGGAGATAATGGGGTGCAATCAAGATTTAGAGAATATACAGAAAAACATCAATGATGTTCAACAAAAAATGAAGAACATCATTGATGTTTTAGGGAGAGTCTGAAACACCCAAAACTAGCTAGCATCCATTTTAAATTTTCAAAAACACTTTTATATTTTTAGAAAAGCCAAATTTGGAAGATGCACACAGTGTGTCAACATGTACTATCTCCCATCAGGGTGGATCAATGTACGTGTTTTGTGGGTGCAACCCATTCATTGCTACTAAAGTGGCTGAGATGAAGGGGTTGCACCCCCAAAACATGTACATTGATACCCCGTGATGGGAGATAGCACATGTTGACATTAGGCACATTAGGAACAGGAGGAAACTGGCCACTTTTTGATTCTCAATTTGTGTGCATCTTCCAAATTTGGCTTTTCCAGGGGTGTCACCCCATCTGATGAAAGCAATATCAGCACAGTTTGTACATACTCATGTCTAATATTGTCTTCACTTTTCAAAGTTGTAAGTTCCTGTGTTCTGTATGTTATGCTTTGATACGTGCCTGTTTACACAAAAACGGCACGTTAGAAAAATATTACCCCAAATGATGTTTTTTTTTTTTCCAAGAAAAGTTTTATTGTAAAAGTTGCATAAAACTTACAGTTCAGCACATCAGAGCAGTATATCACAGTGATGTCACATTCGATTAATAACCAAGGAACATTGAAGGAAACAAAACACATGTCTACAAGTTAAGGCAAATACCTTTAGAGGAGACAAGGGTCATGAACAAACTGCCCCGTATACCTAAAAGCTCCTCTAGATCAAGAACCGACACAAGGAAAATTTGAACAATGCGTGTTGATAGAACAAAACAAAACAGGAAAAGTACGTGCTAAGGCATGCGTAACAAACTTAACAATGGATCATCATATGTCAAGCATAAAGGTGACTGGAAACTTTAATGCCCAGGAGCTTGGGGATTTAATTGGTAGCAATTATGCCGTATTACTATGCCGGGAGAAGTGTGGGGGTGCGGTCACGGACCCCTAGCGACCCCCCTGTGATTGCTACCCGAGAATACACATATAGCTAAACAGCAGAAAAACCAAAACAAAGACGAAAGAGAAAAAAAAGAAAAAACAACCAACAACAAAACAGGGGAGATGGAGGGGAGCGGGAAGAGAAGGGACATGGAGAGATCCAAGAGTGATGCATACAGAGGGGGTACCCAGACTAGAAAGTAAATGCCCTGCTTACACACATACACGTCAGATATGGTTTCACTTCTAAGGGATGACAGCTGCCCTCAGAGCCAGCCTGAGGGTGGTAGGGGGGGCTATACCGCATTTATCCTAAGCTTTCGAAAGCTGGGGATGCATTCTCTCATTGTGAAAGTAGAAGTTTATATTCATCAGATAACTTAAAGTGGTTCCAGCAGGACCATATCTTCGTGAATTTAGACGCTGTGTCTTTAGCTTGGTGTATGAGATCTTCCATTTCCGCAATTCTAGAAATGCGCTTGAACCAATCCGCAATTGTTGGTACTTTCGTGGAGTTCCAAAATGTGGGAATACACATCTTGGCCAAATGATGTTTTATATACACCAAATATGTTGGTTTGTTGTAAAACCCTTTTCTAACACACATGTGAATGTGCTTTGAGTAAAAAGTTAAATTATCAACAATGTGTGGCTTCCTTTTTAAATGCGCAAAAGCAGTATTTGTAGTAAAGTTGTTGTTTTCTGTGACAATGGGTGTTATTTACTAAAGGCAAATCCACTGTGCACTCCAAGTGCAATTTCAGGTAAACTTTTGCAGTGCACTTGTAGTGCATAGTGGATTTGCCTTTAGTAAATAACACCCGCAGTGATGTTTAAATTTCCACAATTACGCCATTTTCATGACCCCACATATTTCTGCCACTGTGCTGAAAATTATCAATATTTTTGTCAGTAATGCACTACATGCATTATCAACAAAAACAAGGTGTGTGTGTGTGTAGCAGACCCACAACATAATAAGATTATCTGAAGAAGAGACTGTCACCTCATCTCGCTCTGAAATTGGGTTTGCACTTTTGTAGGAAAAGGCCCAAAAAAAACCCAAATAAAACCTAGGAGACACCTAAAACAAAGCCAAGCAGTAAATGAAAACAAAGATTATTGGAGTTTGAAATAAAAATGTATTACAAAAATGCCTCTCAGACATTGTCTGGCACATCAATGGTCCCCCTACCCACAAAGTACTCCACATATCTGGATTTGACCTCGCGGGCGCTTTGGGGGGGCAAGCCAGGATGAGCAGCTTCAAGGGCAGTGAGGTTGACATTTTCTGGCAAGTCTGCATCAGGCCCAACTGAGGCCACATAGTTTGCTAAATGTTTTTCCAAAAAATTGTGCAGAACGCAGCACGAAAGCACAATATGATTTCGTTTATATTCCGCCATGTGGATTGGAGTAAAAAATAAGCAGAACCGGCTGGCCATTACCCCAAAAGTGTTCTCCACTACTCCTCTGGCTCTGGCCAGCTGCACATTAAAGATCCCCTGATCCGGGGTGAGGGTCTTCATCAGGAAAGGCTGCATCAGATGATTTGCCAGAGCAAATGCCTTATCCGCGACGAAAACAAAAGGGGAGTCCTTTGACATTCTCCTCTGGAGGTGGCAAGCCCAGACTGCCACTCTGGAGATGCCAGTAGAACTCCGTCCATGCGAACACTCCACCATCCGACATACGGCCATTTTCCCCCACGTCCACATACAGGAAGTCATACGTCGCTGACAACACCGCCAACATCACGATACTATTATACCCCTTGTAATTATAATAGTAGGACCCCGAGTTGGGGGGTGGGACAATGCGGACCTGTTTCCCATCAATTGCACCTCCACAATTGGGAAAGTCCCAACAGCTGGCAAAGTGGGAGGCCACAGTCTGCCATTCCTGTGGCGTTGAAGGAAACTGTGGAGTGAAACAAGAAAAAAAATTAGTAATTTTGCACATCAACATTGCAAGTAGATTAGATACAAACATTTTTGGCCAAGATCAGTATAACATTTTTGGAAATGAGTATTTAAAGCCTAAAGTATAAGGTCCCCTTATCAGATTCCTCACCCCCCCCCCCATCTGATGGCCCATTGCAAAAAATTAGGGGGGGGGGGATGTTTTGGACAGGTAACCCTCTCCACTTCATTGAGAGCTGAATGCAGAAATAATGTGTGATACTATTGGCAGCCCACCGGACAGGTAAGAAGTGTCATAATACAAAAAAAAGGAACAAATGGAAGCACATTTTGACATTCTGCTATTACCTATCAAGATAATAATAGAAGAAAAAAAACTTTAAACACTAGCATTTGAAAGTATTAAGGGAGGCCCTTGCACTACATGCTTTGGTGAATTCATCCATAAATTGGACCAGAAAAAAGGTAGGTATAGTGTGTATTGGGTTTGACAAAGTCAGCAGATAGAGGATTGCTATCTGCTGACCTAGCAGTTGGGGGGGAGGGGGTTCCTAATGAGTTTGACCCAACAAAAAAAAAAAACTCTGGCACTCTGCATGAATTTAAGCACACACATAACATTTGAACGCATTTTAGAGGGTGTTTAGGGGAAAGCAATACTATGGAGCTGACAAAATACATTGATAAGTGACTAGGCTATAGGTTGATGGGCCCAGAAGAGCATGCGGGGGAAGTTAGTGAAAGCAAATATGCATGAAGGACAAAAAAGGAACTTGAAAAGCTTCCAGCATGCAGGAGGACAAAGGGGCACAGCATATCAATTACAGCATATTGCAATCATGGTAATTAGGGAATGAGGAAAGAAATCCAATACATTAGCAAACATTAAATACATAGAATGTGATGTTAAAGGAGAAAACTTACCTTAATATAGTCATTCTGCAGGGCCTGTATGATGGCAGAACAGGTCTCTGGAATAATGATTCCCAGAGCCTGGGGGGAGATGCCTGTCGAGAACTTCAGGTCCTGAAGACTTCTCCCTGTCGCCAAGTAGCGCAACATGACGACTAGCCTCTGCTCCGGAGTGATGGCTTGCCGCATGCAGGTATCCTGCCTGCTGATATAAGGGGACAACAAAGCCAGCAGACGGTGAAAACCGGGGTCCGTCATCCGGAGATAATTCCTAAGATCATCAGGAATATTCTCCCGGATCTCACAAAGCAAAGGCATGTGCGAGAACTGGTCATGCTGGAGCAACCAATTCTTGGTCCACAAACTCCTCCTCGCCCTGTTCATGGACTGGGCTTGTGTCAAAGCTAAAAGCCCAACACCAAGCCCCTGCACAGCAGGAACTCTACGATGAGTACGTACACGAAACATGGCTTAAAACGGTCGGCTGGTCAGAACGGACAACAGAAGGTACCGACAAACAGCAAGGCCTGAAAGAACGAACTGAAAACCAGAAACGAGCAGACAATAAGCACTGTAAATCAAAGCGTACTATATACCAAGATACAGTCCGCAATGACCAACAAATGCGAACTGACTACACACACTGATAATCAGATACGCACCGACAAGCACAAACTGAAGAGCAGTAACGATCTGAAGCACAAATCTGAAAAGCACGAATCGTCTTTTACCAAACTTCTACTAACACGCGATAAACACAAGATCAGCAGAAGGAGCCCAAAGGGTGCCGGACGTAGTGCTGAACTTCCCTTTTCTAGTCCCGCCGTACGCGATTTACGTCACCGCGTTCTTGACGACCGGAAATTCCGACAACTTTGTCCGACCGTGTGTATGCAACACCACTTCCAGACTAAATCCGTCGGAATTTATCCAACGGATTTTGTTGTCGGAATGTCCGACCATGTGTACAAGGGCTTACAGTTACATAAAAAAATATATATATATATATATATATATATATATATATATATATATGTATGTATATATATATATATATATATATATATATATATATATATATATATATATATATATATATATATATATATATATAAAATAGAAAAACAAAAGTAGTTGTCGTTTTATTGTTCTCTCTCTATTCTCTCTCTATTGTTCTGCTCCTTTTTACTGTATTCTATTCAGCAATGTTTTATTGTTAACCATTTTTTGTTTTGAGGTACACCATTCAGCTGCAGCACGGATTTATTTATCTTGACAGCAACAGCGTTTGCTCCCACGATTAAAGCCATGACTCCAACGCTGTTGGAGGTGATTTCACCACCACACTTAAAAAAAAGAGCTTATATGTTGAAGCATGGGGGCAGCAGGGGTGGAGGAGCGATTTGCTCCTACCTTTTGTGGGAGGATGCCCCCATGCTTCGGCATATATATATTTTAGGCACAGGTTGCGTTAAAAAATGTTTTATTTTTTACAATTTTTTTTTGTATTTGATTTGCAGGTATGGTATGTCTTAGCCCACGTACACACGGTCGGAGATTTCCACAACCAAATCCGTCGGATATTGACCGTCGGATTTAGTCAGATGGATTGTGTCCGAAACTGTTGCATACACACGGTCGGGCCAAGTTGTCTGATTTCGCAGGTGGCCAAGAACATGGTGACGTAAGCCGTGTACGGCGGGACTAGAAAAAGGAAGTTCAGCTCCACGTCCAGCACCCTTTGGGCTCCTTCTGCTGATCTCGTGTTTTAGTAGAAGTTTGGTGAAAGACGATTCGCGCTTTTCAGATTAGTGATTCAGATCGCTACTGCTCTTCAGTTTCTGCTTGTCTTTGCGTATCTGATAATCAGTGCGTGCAGTCATTAAGTATTTGCTTCTCATTGTGGACTCTATCTTGGTATAGTACACTTTGAAAGGCATTTTTTATTGTCTTCTTGCTTCTGCTATTCAGGTCGTCCTTTCAGGCCTTGCTGTTTAGTGTTGCTTTCTGGTGTCCGTTCTGACTAGCCGACCGTTTTCAAAACATGTTTTCGTCTATGTACTCATCGTACAGTTTGTGCTGTGCAGTGGTTCTTACTTTGACTTTGACATAAGCCAAAGGGCTTGTGTCAAGTCAAAGTGAGAACCCCTGCACAGCACAAACTGTACGATGAGTACGTAGATGAAACATGTTTGGACGACCAAGAATTGGTTGCGCCAGCGTCACCAGTTCTCCCACATGCCTTTGCTCCGTGAGATACACGAGAATAATCCTGATCATTTCTGGATTATTCTCAGGATGACGGACCCCATTTTTCACTGTCTGCTGGCTTTGCTGTCACCTTATATCACAAGGCAGGATACCTGCATGCAGCAAGCCATCACTCCGGAGCAGAGGCTCATCGCCACGTTGCGCTACTTGGCGACAGGGAGAAGCCTTCAGGACCTCAAGTTCTCTACAGGCATCTCCCCCCAGGCTCTGGGGATCATTATTCCAGAGACCTGTTCTGCCATCATTCAGCTCCTGCTGAAGGACTATATTATGCTAAGTTTTAACCTTAAACATCACATTCTATGTATTTCATGATTGCTAATGTCTTGCATTTCTTTCCTCATTCCCTAATTACCATCATTGCAATATGCTCTAATTCATATGCTCTGCCCCTTTGTCCTCATGCAGATTTGCCTCACTAACTTCCCCACCATGCTCTTCTTGGCCCCTAAAACTAGAGTCTAGTCACTTGACAATGTCTTTTGTCAGCTCCATCGTATTGCTTTCCCCTAAACACCCCTTAAAATCTCCTTGAATGTGATGTGTGTGCTTCAATTTGACCTTTTTATTGTTTTTTTGGAGTTGTGCCAAACTCATTAGTAACCCCCCTCTCCCCAACTGTTACCTCAGCTGATAGCAATCTTCTATCTCATGACTTGACCCAACCCAATACACACTCTAAATACCTTTTTCATGATAACATTTATGGAACAATTCACCAAAGCATGTAGTGTAAAGGCCTCAATACTTTCAAATGCTATTTTGATTTTTTTAACACATGAATTTTCTTGCTATGTAATAGCAGAATGTCAACATGTGCTTCCATTTTGTTATTATGACACTTCTTACCTGTCCGGTGGGCTGCCAATAGTGTAACTAAGGAGGGGCTTCACAAATTATCACACATTATTTAGGCATTCAGCTCTCAATCAAGTGGAGAGGGTTACCTGTCCTAAACATCCCCCCTCATTTTTTAGCAAGGGCCCATCAGATGGGGGGTTAGGACTCTCATAAGGGGACCTTATACTTTAGGCTTTAAATACTAATTTTAACAAATGTTAGACTAATTTTGGCCAAAAATGTGGGTGTCTAATCTGCATGCAATGTTGATTTGTCAAATTACTATTTTTTTTCCTGTGTCACTACACAGTGTCCTTCAACGCCACAGGAATGGCAGACTGTGGCCTCCCACTTTGCCATTTTTTTTCAAGTTGTGCCTTTTTCACCAACAGTGCAAACCCAAGTTCAGAGCGAGATGAGGGGACAGTCTCTTCTTCAGATAATCTTATTATGTTGTGGGTCTGCTACACACACACACCTTCTTTTTGTTAACTAATGTGTAGTGCATTACTGATCTAAATCATGCTCATTTTCAGCACCCTGGCAGGAAAATGGCATGATTGTCCAAATGTACACATCACTGTGGGTGCTTTTTACTAAAGGTACATCCACTGTGCACTACAAGTGCACTGCAAAAGTACACCTGAAACTGCACTTGGAGTGCAAAGTGGAGTTGCCTTTAGTAAATTGCACTCCTTCTCAGCACAAACTCAAATTTCACTACAAATACATTTTCAGCCCAATGAAAAAGGAAGCCACACATTGTTGAGAATTCAACTTTTTAATACAAGCACATTCACATGTGCGTTAAGTAAAGGTTTTTACAACAAACCAAGATATTTTGGGGATCCAAAACCCAGTTTAATAATATTTATTTTTTAGTTGTTTTTTTGTGTAAACAGGCATGTCAAAGCGTAAAATACAGAACACAGGAACTTACAAAGTTCAACTTGGAAAAGTGAAGACAATATCAGACATGAGTATGTACAAACTGGGCTGATATTCCCTTCATCACATGGGGTGTGACCCCTGAAAAATACAAATTTGGAAGATGCACACAGTGTGTCAACATGTGCTATCTCCCATCATGGGGGATCAATATACATGCTTTGGGGCTGCAACCCCTTCATCTCAGACACTTTCCACAAAACATGTACATTGATCCCCCATGATGTGAGATAGCGCATGTTTACACACTCTGTGCATCTTCCAAATTTGGAATTATGCAAAATCCAAAATTTTTTGTTAAAAAAATCCAAAATAAAACCCTATCTAGTTTTTTTGTTTTCACACTCTCCCCAAAACATCAATGATGTTCTTCATTTTATTTTTAACATCATTGATGTTTTGTTGTACAATTTCCAAATCCCTATTGCACCCCATTATCTCCCCGATCAAGATCTGGGCGCTTTCACTGGTAAAACGGGAATCTTCCTCCACATCACCTAGAAAAAAAAAAAACAAACACACCATGTAATCCAAATATGGTGATATACATTGATGAGCTTACCGGAAGCTGTGTTCTCCGACACTCACCTTTTGTGGTGACAATTTGGCCAACCTCCACAATCTCTCCTTCTTCCTCCTCCTCCTCCTGCTCCTGCTCCTCTGTTTCTTCTTTTGGAAGTTGCCCTTCTTTGGGAGGGGTATGGTCCCTGGTGTCCTCATGGTCCCTGGTGTCCTTATACTTGCAGAGTCTTCTCTCCCCTATGAGAATGTAAACAAAGATTAATTAGCACACAGAGGGCATAAATAGGAATATGAAACATTGCTTGGAAGTGTTGTACAATGTGTTTTTGGGCCGAGTTCCAAGGTGAGAACATTATTGGGGCCACTTTGTTAAGCTGGAATACTTCCCTGCAGAACGATGTTTTCTACGACCGAACGAAACCATGACCTTGAAAGTGGCCATTTTAAAATGCACCACATGAAATCAAAGCACATGGAGCATGTATGCAAGCAAGAATAATCATATGAACACACAACAACTACTTACTTTTTTTAAGAACACGCTTGATCCTTAGGTACTGCTCGTGCTCCCTCAGTTCCAGGTCTGACCAGCGTTTTCTCAGTTGATCCTTGGATCGGTGTACCCCAAAATTCTTCAGAAGACTCTTCACAACTTTATTCATGATCTTGGCCTTTCTGATATTTGGGTTTGGGTAAGGTCCATACTTCCCATCATAGTCGGTCCTGTTCAATATGTCAACCATCTCCAACATCTCTCCAAAAGACATATTTGAGGCCTTAAATCTTGTCTTCCTGGATCAGGACGTTTCAGGCTCCGGGCTTTCCTCACCCTCCTCCTCGTTAGTGGAACTATTATTGCGCACCTGCGTTCTTTCCGCCATGTGCTCTCCCCACTGCGCGGGAAGCGAAGGGGCGGGGAATAGTCTGGAAAGAACATCAGGAGCGGGCGCAATTTCACGCATGCGCACTGTATATAAAACGCCACACATGTGTATCGTCTGTACGATCTGGGAGGAGAGTGTGAGTCACGGACGCGAATGTGGAAACGAAGGTAACATTTTTAACTTTGTGCTTCACTAGACTAGACTGCTTGTATCTAGGCCGCTGTTGGGACAAGATTAGGAGGGATTTAAATTGCATTATTAGTATTTGAGGGTTTGTCTTGTGTTGTGTCTTGCAGAAAAAATTGACCCATTCACCAATCCCAACTTTATGGGGCTCTTCCTCAAGCTATACATGGAGATGCCCTGCCTGTGGCAGTTCCACAACAAATTTTATAATGACAGATCCAAGAGGAACGCAGCACTGGAGAAACTGCTTGCTTTGGTGCAGATCAGGGTCCCCACGGCAGACATGACATATCTGAATCGCAAAATTGTGACCATGAAGCTTACATATTTCAGGAAGAGAAAGAAGCACCTGGAGTCCTTGAGAGCAGGAGATCCAGATGCTGTTTACTACCCCAGGATGGTGCACTTTGACAGGCTGCATTTTCTGTTAGACCAGGGGGTACCCAGGCCACCACTCAGGCCACCACTCTCCATGCTTCCACCAAGGCATCCTTCACCCCCAGCTGAGGCTTCTGATGACCAACCTGGGCCTTCCAGGCAGCACCATGTGGTGGGGCCAAGCTTGAGACAGGTATTGCATTGTTGAACATATTTCTTGTGTTACATTTAATGATGTTAACTAGATGTTCTTATTGATCAGTAAGTTGAGATTTATCCAAGTGGTTTACATCTCAATAGACAGTAGTGACCAAAAATGATTGGGACGGGAAAGAAAAATGCTGGTGTCAGAATGATAGTCTGTTCTATTTGGTAACAGTCAAATAGCAAAAGCCAGGAGCACAAAATGTTGTGATTGATGATCAAAAAACTAAAACTATGTCCCCTTTTCATACACAGGAAGACCTCAGTCGGGGGGAGGCTGTGGCAAGTGGCAGCCAGGAGGTCCACCAATGCCCTCCTCCTCCTCCTGCCCCAGCTACAGGAGCCCAGCCACAGCCTGGAAGGATGCCTGGTGGGAAGTCCCAAAGGAAGACCAGAGAGTGATGGCCTGGGATGAGTCTGGTGTGCCAGAAGATGCAGCCTCTTCAAGATCACCATCCTGGGGACAGAAATGTCATCTGAATTTCCTGCTCTCTAGGACTTCAGGAGCAGACTTCTCTCCCTGAGATATGTACTCCTCAGGCCACCAATTTTTTTTTTAAATCATTTATTCATGTCTGCCCTGGGGCTAAAGGCTGCACCAAAGTTAATAAGTTTCTCCAGTGCTGCGTTCCTAGTTTTATTTTCAAGCAAAAAAAATAAATTTTATTTTTGTTTGATGAAATACTTGTGTAATGTGTTTTCCTTCAAAAAGTAGAGTTTATTTGTGAGCAGGCAGGTACATTTCCAAAATACAAAGTGAAATAAATAACAAGGGGTACCAACACTAAACAACCTCCTGTAGATTAAAAAATAAAATCTAAAAAATACAATAATGTTGTTGTTGTAAGTTTACACCCAAAAATAAAAAGTTCAAAAAAGGAGAAATGAGCAGTGTCTTTAAAGGAGATTTTTAGGGAATCCCCCCCCAAAAAAACATCCACAAAAAATAAATAAAACAAACATTGTGTATGTGATGTGATGTGATGTGACTTAACCACTTGAGACCCGCGCTATAGCCGAATGACGGCTACAGCGCGGATCTCCTTTGCCGGGACTACGTCTATTGACGTCGTCCCGTGCACGAGCGGCCTGCGCGCCCCCTGAGGGGCGCGCGCGGCGCGCTCTGTGATCGGCGAGTCTGTGAGACTCGCCTGATCACCGATCCGAGCAAGGGGTCGATCCCGACCCCTTATCACGTGATCAGCTGTCAGCCAATGACAGCTGATCATGTGATACAACGGAGCCGGTAATCAGCTATTATTCCTCCTCGCGCTGACAGTGCGAGGAGAAAAAAAAAGAGCCGATCACCGACGGCCGTGATCGGGACATCAGTCCCGATCACGGCCAGCCCTGCCAGTGCCCACCTGCCCCCTGCCAGTGCCCACCTGCCCCCTGCTTTGCCACATCAATAAAAAATGTGTCCCCCCCTGTCAGTGCCACCCAGCAGTGCCCATAGTGCCACCCAGCAGTGCCCACAGTGCCACCCAGCAGTGCCCACAGTGCCACCCAGCAGTGCCACCCAGCAGTGCCCACAATCTGCCTCAACTAAGGTGCTGCACCCCAGTGCCACATATCTGTGCCCATCAGTGTCATCTACCAGTGCCCATCAGTGCCCAGCAGTGCCGCCCATCAGTGCCCAGCAGTGCCACCTATCAGAGCCACCTATTAGTGCCACCTATCAGTGCCCATCAGTCCCATCTATCAGTGGTACCTATCAGTGCCCCTTAGTGCCACCCATCCGTGCCACCCATCTGTGCCACCCATCCATGCCATCTTATCTGTGCCCATCTTTGCCCATCAGTGCCGCCTTATCTGTGCCCATCGGTGCCGCCTTATCTGTGCCTATTAGTGCCGCCTTAACTATGCCTATCAGTGCCCACCAGTGCAGCCTATCAGTGCCCACCAATGCAGCCTATCAGTGCCCACCAATGCAGCCTATCAGTGCCCACCAGTGCAGCCTATCAGTGCCGCCTCATCAGCGCACTTCAATGAAGGAGAAAAATGACCTGTTTGCAAAATTTTATAACAAACTATTAAATATGATTTTATTTTTTATTTTTTTGCATCTTTTTTTGTTTGTTTAGCAAAAAATAAAACTCCCAGCTGTAATTAAATACCACCAAAAGAAAGCTCTATTTGTGGGAAAAAAATGATAAAAATTTCATTTGGGTACAGTGTTGTATGCCCGCGTAATTGTCATTCAAAGTGCATCAGCGAAGAAAGCAGAAAATTGGTCTGGGCATGAGGGGGGTTTAAGTGCCCAGTAAGCAAGTGGTTAAACTAAAATTGTATTGCTGAAATGGTTAAAAAAGAGTAATGAAATCCGTTCGGGAGAAGTGTGTGTGACTATGAGCATCAAAAGAAGTTAGTTCTTGCAGCATTGTAAAGAACAAGAGAATGCGCTTGATGACTGATTTTTTAACATTTCAGCGTGACGAATGTGCTATATCGCTTACGAGCAGTAGTTTTACACGAACGAGCACTTCCGTGTCGGAATTTGAATGTGAGCATGTGTGGCACTTGGTCCGATGAAAATGCTGTACACATGATCGGATTAGGTCCGTCCGGCCCAGTTGGTCGGGAAATCTTTCCAACATGTTGGAAAATTGGGTCGGACGGAGATTCGGACGATGCATACCACACACAGTCGGATTATCCGACGACACGGTCCGATAAGACTCATTCCGACAGATTCTCCGACCGTGTGTACAAGGGCTTACTGTTATACTGTAATGTTACTTTGTTTTATTGTTAACCATCATTTGCTTAGCAGGTATGTCATTCGGCTGCAGCACAAATTTATTTATCTTGACAGCAACAGGGTTTGCTCCCATGATACATAAAGCCATGACTCCAGCGCTGTCGGAGGTGATTTCACCACCACAGTTAAAAAAAGAGCATATATGCCGAAGCAAGGGTGGAGGAGCGATTTGCTCCTACCTTTCGGGGCGGATGCCCCCATGCTTCGGCATATATAAATGGTGCATGTATGCCCACCATTAGAAGTGGGTGGATGAAGGGAGGTATTCTAATGGTGGGCATACCCACCGATTAATATCTTTTTTTCGTTCAGCCCACAGGCTGCATGAAAAAAAAAAGATTACAATGTATGTATGCCCAACAAGGACCAGCAACGTACTGGTATGTGTGGTTATACCAGAATGATGCCTGCAGGTTTAGGTATCATCTTGGTATCATTCTTTTTAGCCAGCGGTTGGCTTTCATGTAAAAGCAATCCTAGTGGCTAATTAGCCTCTAGACTGCTTTTACAAGCAGTGGGAGGGAATGTCCCCCCCACCGCCTTCCATGGTTTTCTCAGGCTCTCCCGTCCCAACAGGGAACCTGAGAATCCAGCCGGTGGTTGCACCAGCTGACCATAGAGCTGATTAGAGACCAGAATGGCTTCAATCATCTCTATGGCCTAAGAAACCGGAAGCTGACTTAGATTTCTCTGGATGTAAACAGCGCCATTGGGAAATTGGGAAAGCATTTTATCACACCGATCTTGGTGAGGTCAGATGCTTTGATCGCAGAGGAGAGCTTTAGAGTCTAATAGACCCTAATTTTTTTTAAAAAGAGTACGTCAGTACCTATTGCAATCATAGGGGATATTTACATTCCCTGAGATAACAATAAAAATGATAAAAAATATATATAAATGAAAGGAACAGTTTAAAAAAAAAAAAAAAAAGCAAAATAAATAATAAAAAAAAAAAGCACCCCTGTCCCCTCCGGCTCTCTCGCAGTCGAACGCAAGCGTCGATCTGGCGTAAACAGCAATTGCACCATGCATGTGAGGTATCACCGCAAAGGTCAGATCGAGGGCACTAATTTTAGCAGTAGACCTCCTCCGTAAATCTAAAGTGGTAGCCTGTAAAGGCGTTTAAAGGCTTTTAAAAATGTATGTAGTTTGTTGCCGCTGCACGTTTCTGCGCAATTTTAAAGCATGTTGTGTTTGGTATCCATGTACTCGGCCTAAGATCATATTTTTTATTTCATCAAATATTTGGGAAATATAGTGTTTTTTAGTGCATTAAAATGAAAAAAGTGTGTTTTTAAAAAAAAAATGCGTTTGAAAAATCTCTGCGCAAATACCGTGTGAAAAAAAAATGAAACACCCACCATTTTATCTGTAATGCCTTTGCTATAAAAAAAACGTAATGTTTGGGGGTTTTTCTTGCAAAAAAAATATTTTTTCATGTAAACAGTGTCAGAAAGGGCTTTAGAAGAGTGAGTGATGTGTGACATATGCTTCTTAATGTTGTGCAGAAAAGGCCAGGACAGTTCAAACCCCCCCCCCCCCCCTCCCAATAATAATAATAATGTCTTATTTCCGCAACTTGTGTCAAAATATAAAATATTCCATGAATTCAACATGCCTCTCAGCAAATAGCTTGGGGTGTCTACTTTCCAAAATAGGGTCATTTGGGCGGGTTATGCCATCTTGGCATTTTATAACCTTCAAAACTCTGATAGGTAGTAAGGCGTGAAATCAAAAATGTACGCCCTTAGAAATCCTGAAGGTGGTGCTTGGTTTTTGGGGCTCTGTACACGGCTAAACTCCCAAAAAGTCCCACACATGTGGTATCCCGTACTCAGGAGAAGCAGCAGAATGTATTTTGGGGTATAATTCCACATATGCCCATGGCATGTTTGAGCAATATATCATTTAGTGACAACTTTGTGAAAAAAAAAAGTTTGTCATTTGTCCCGCAACTTGTGGCAAAATATAAAATGTTCCTTGGATTCAACCTGCCTCTCAGCAAATAGCTTGGGGTGTCTACTTTCCAAAATGGGGTCATTGGGGGGGGGGGGGGGGTTTGTACCATCTTGGCATTTTATGGCCTTCAAAACTGTGATAGGTGGTGAGGAGTGAAATCAAAAATCTATGCCCTTAGAAATCCTGAAGGCTAGGCTCCCAAAAAGTTTCACACATGTGGTATCCCCATACTCAGGAGAAGCAGCAAAATGTATTTTGGGGTGCTGGCAGGCACCCTCTTTGGCTTGTCAACACCTAAATAAACTTCCTTGGCCTTACCTGGCTTTGGAATGAAATAGCTCCTGTGTGCATGCACCGGAGCAATGCCATCCTAGGCCAGTCAATCAAGATGGCTGATGAGGACAAACTCTGAAAAACAGGTGAAGATGATAGCACCAATAATGGAGCTCACAGATGATGCCTTGCTGGAGGGGAAGCAAGTCTTATGGACTTGGAAGTGGGAGTAAACCCTCCTATCGTTTTCAGCCATGGAAGCTGCCATTTTTGACCTTGTTTAATCTTCATGGTGCTGCACATGTGATCAGTTATGACATCAGCCATTGGATGGTTTGACAGTTTGACTGAGAGCACAACCAATGTGCAGTTAGCATTCCCGGCATGCCGGGAATGTAACAGTTTTATGAAACTGTTAAATTGATGGGTTTACTTCCACTTTAAGTTGCACTTAACCACTTAAGGACCGCCGTATTGCCTTTGTACGTCATCACAATGGCACAGGCAGGCACAAGCACGTACATGTACGTGCCTGCCTTCCAGCGGGTGGGGGGTCCGATCGGACCCCCTCCCGCTGGATACGGCGGTCCGTTTCCCTCCGGAAGCAATCCGTGATGAGGGGATGGCCGTTGGTTTCTGGCCACCCCCTCTCGATCGCTCCTGGCCAATGACGAACTTCCTCCCACTGTGTATTGTTTACACAGGAAGGAGGAAGTGATGTCATTCTCCTCGGGGCGGTCTTTTTGACCGGACTACGAGGAGAAGACTAAAAGTAAGTGCACCAAAACACTACACTGACACATAGGTACACATAGGTACACAAACCCCCCCCGATCCCCCCCCGATCGCCCCCCGATCCCCCCCGCCCCCCCCCCCCAGTCACAGTGTCACTGATTGCATTGATCATTTCTTTACTGATCAATGCATTCAGTGTCAGTTGTAAAAGTAAAAACTGTCAGGGCAGTTAGTGTTAGGTCCAGGGTAGCCCCCTATCACCCCCCCAATAAAGATTTAACCCCCTGATTGCCCCTAGAGTTAACCCTTTCACCCCCTTTTGCCAGTGTCACTAAGCAATAATTTTTCTGATCGCTGCATCAGTGTCGCTAGTGTCGCTAGGTAGCTAGTTATTTTTTTAGGTTCACCGCCAGGTTTTTATATCGCTAGGTACCCCGATATACTACCCAATAATGGTTTTAACATCCTGATTGCCCCTAGTTAACCCTTTCACCCCCTTTTGCCACTGTCACTAAGCGATCATTTTTCTGATCGCTGCATTAGTGTCGCTACTGTCGCTAGGTAGCTAGTTATGTTTTTAGGTTCACCGTCAGGTTTTTATATCGCTAGGTACCCCGATATACTACCCAATAATGGTTTTAACATCCTGATTGCCCCTAGTTAACCCTTTCACCCCCTTTTGCCAGTGTCACTAAGCGATCATTTTTCTGATCGCTGCATCAGTGTCGCTACTGTCGCTAGGTAGCTAGTTATTTTTTTAGGTTCACCGCCAGGTTTTTATAGCGCTAGGTACCCCGATATACTACCCAATAATGGTTTTAACATCCTGATTGCCCCTAGTTAACCCTTCCACCCCCTTTTGCCAGTGTCACTAAGCGATCATTTTTCTGATCGGTGCATCAGTGTCGCTACTGTCGCTAGATAGCTAGTTATTTTTTTAGGTTCACCGCCAGGTTTTTATAGCGCTAGGTACCCCGATATACTACCCAATAATGGTTTTAACATCCTGATTGCCCCTAGTTAACCCTTTCACCCCCTTTTGCCAGTGTCACTAAGCGATCATTTTTCTGATCGCTGCATCAGTGTCGCTACTGTCGCTAGGTAGCTAGTTATTTTTTTAGGTTCACCGCCAGGTTTTTATAGCGCTAGGTACCCCGATATACTACCCAATAATGGTTTTAACATCCTGATTGCCCCTAGTTAACCCTTCCACCCCCTTTTGCCAGTGTCACTAAGCGATCATTTTTCTGATCGCTGCATCAGTGTCGCTACTGTCGCTAGATAGCTAGTTATTTTTTTAGGTTCACCGCCAGGTTTTTATAGCGCTAGGTACCCCGATATACTACCCAATAATGGTTTTAACCCCCTGATTGCCCCTAGTTAACCCTTTCACCCCCTTTTGCCACTGTCACTAAGCGATCATTTTTCTGATCGCTGCATTAGTGTCGCTACTGTCGCTAGGTAGCTAGTTATTTTTTTAGGTTCACCGCCAGGTTTTTATATCGCTAGGTACCCCGATACACTACCCAATAATGGTTTTAACATCCTGATTGCCCCTAGTTAACCCTTTCACCCCCTTTTGCCAGTGTCACTAAGCGATAATTTTTCTGATCGCTGCATTAGTGTCGCTACTGTCGCTAGGTAGCTAGTTATTTTTTTAGGTCCACCGCCAGGTTTTTAAAGGGCTAGGTACCCCGATATACTACCCAATAATGGTTTTAACCCCCTGATTGCCCCTAATTAACCCTTTCACCAGCGATCACAGTATAAGTGTCACTGGTGACGCTGGTTAGCCAATTAGTTATTTAGGTTCCCCGTCAGGTTTTTATATAGCGCCAGGGACCCCCATATACTACCTAATAAAAATTTGAACCCCCTGATTGCCCCTAGTTAACCCTTTCACCACTGATCACCGTATAAGTGTTACGGGTGACTCTGGTTAGTTTGCTTTTTATAGCATCAGGGCACCCACCATTTATTACCCAATAAAGGTTTAACCCCCTGATCACCCGGCGGGTGATATCAATTAGGTTTTAGGGTCAGGGTCTGCGTCGCCCCAGGCAGCGCTAGGTTAGTGCCAGTACCGCTAACACCCACGCGCAAAGCATACACCTCCCGTAGTGGTATAGAATCTGAACAGATCAATATCTGATCTGATCAGATCTATACTAGCGTCCCCAGCAGTTCAGGGTTCCAAAAAAACGCATTGTTAGCGGGATCAGCCCAGATACCTGCTAGCACCTGCGTTTTGCCCCTCTGCCCAGCCCACCCAAGTGCAGTATCGATCGATCACTGTCACTTACAAAACACTAAACACATAACTGCAGCGATCGCAGAGTCAGGCCTGATCCCTGCGATCGCTAACAGTTTTTTTGGTAGCATTTTATATTTAAATCCGGAAGGCAGTGCTTGGTTTTCGGGGTCCCGTACATGGCTAGGCTCCCAAAAAGTCCCCCACATGTGGTATCCCCGTACTCGGGAGAAGCAGCAGAATTTATTTTGGGGTGTAATTTGACTTATGCCCATAGCATGTGTGAGCAATATATCATTTAGTGACAACTTTGTGCAAAAAAAAAAAGTTTGTAATATTCCCGCAACTTTTGGCAAAATATAAAATATTCCATGGACTCAACATGCCTCTCAGTAAATAGCTTGGGGTGTCTACTTTCCAAAATGGGGTAATTTTGGGGGGTTTTGTGCTATTTTGGCATTTTATGGCCTTCGAAACTGTGATAGGTAGTGAGGAGTTAAATCAAAAATTTGCACCCTTAGAAATCCTGAAGGTGGTGATTGGTTTTCGGGGTGCCGTGCGCGACTAGACTCCCAAAAAGTCCCACACATGTGGTATCCCCATACTCGGGAGAAGTAGCGGAATATATTTTGGGGTGCAATTCCACATATAACCATGGCATGTGTGAGCAATATATCATTTAGTGACAACTTCTTGTAAATTTTTTATTTTTTTTTGTCATTATTCAATCCCTTAGGACAAAAAAAAAAAAATATTCAATGGGCTCAACATACCCATCAGCAATTTCCTTGGGGTGTCTACTTTCCAAAATGGGGTCATTTGGGGGGGGGGGTTTGTACTGCCCTGCCATTTTAGCACCTCATGAGATAGGCAGTCATAAATTAAAAGCTGTGTAAATTCCAGAAAATGTACTCTAGTTTGTAGACGCTATAACTTTTGCGCAAACCAAAAAATATACGCTTATTGACATTTTTTTTACTAAAGACATGTGGCTGAATAAATTTTGCCCTCAATGTATGACTAAAATTTAGTTTATTCGATTTTTCTTATAACAAAAAGAAGAAAATATCTTTTTTTTTCAAAATTTTCGCTCTTTTTCCATTTATATCGCAAAAAAAGAAAATCGCAGAGGCAATCAAATACCATCAAAAGAAAGCTCTATTTGTGGGAAGAAAAGGACGCAAATTTCGTTTGGGTGCAATATTGCATGACCGAGCAATTACCAGTTAAAGCAGCACAGTGCGAAATTGGAAAAAGACCTCTGGTCCTTAAGGTGTATTGGTCCGGGGCTGAAGTGGTTAAAGTGTAAATGTTTATGTACTGAATATGGAAACATACAAAATAAAAAAGTGGTTATCAAGAAAGCAATGTAATACTTTTTTGAATAAATGAAATCTTATATAAAATACAAATGTTGTAGCAATGTAATATAAGTATATGAATAAAAATATGAATTTAGTTAACATATTTAAATTTACAAAAATGTATAAACAGTTGTAAAAAATACAGTTACTCTGCAGTTAAGTTTAAATAATGGAATCAAAATATGGAAAGGAAAGTGGTATGACCACATGTATATTCACTCCTGTTTCAACTGAGCTGCCAGAGGCAGATAAACACAATTTTTATGCTCTAATAGTTGAAGAAAATTAAAACTGTTTTGTGCCCTTCTGTCACAACTACCTTTCGAGACCAAATGTGACATGCAATGTACATAGTTGGTATATTGCCTAGAGAACATTGCACAGAAACATTTTCTGCTGTGTTGGTATGGTAATACTAATGGTTCACAGCCTAGGACACCATTTTACTTTTCTTTATGAAAATGATGAAAGTAAACATACTGTATTACTAGTCAAACACTGTACATGAAAATGTTTATTCAGAAAAAATAATCTAGTCCTTTAAGCATTTGTTTTTAGCAAGTGAGAAATGTTGAAGAGGCTACAAAAATGCAGTACAAACCGCTATAGATAGTATTATCAAGTGTGTGTGTGTGTGTGTGTTTATATATATCTATATATCTATATATATATATATATATATATATATATATATATATATATATATATATATATATATATATATATACATATATATATACAGTATCTATCTCACAAAAGTAAGTACACCCCTCACATTTTTGTAAATATTTTTTTATTCTATCTGTTCATGTGACAACACTGAAGGCATTACACTTTGCTACAATGTAAAGTAGTGAGTGTACAGCTTGTGTAACAGTGTAAATGTGCTGTCCCCTCAAAATAACTCAACACGCAGCCATTAATGTCAAACCGCTGGCAGCAAAAGTGAGTACACCGCTGAATGAAAATGACTTGTTAGTGTTACAAGGTCTCAGGTGTGAATGGGGAGCAGATGTGTTAAATTTGGTGTTCTCGCTCTCACTCTCTCATGTTGGTCACTGGAAGTTCCACATGGCACCTCATGGCAAAGAACTCTCTGGGGATCTGAAAAAAAGAATTGTTATTCTACATAAAGATGGCATAAGCTATAAGAAGATTGCCAAGACCTTGAAACTGAGCTGCAGCATGGTGGCCAAGGCCATACAGGACAGGTTCCACTCAGAACAGGCCTCACAATGGTTACCCAAAGAAGTTGACTGCACATGCTCATATCATATCCAGAGGTTGTCTTTGGAAAATAGACATATGAGTGCTGCCAGCATTGCTGCAGAGTTTGAAGGGGTGGGGGGGTCAGCATGTCAGTGCTCAGACCATACGCCGCACACTGCATCAAATTGGTCTGCATGGCTGTCATCCCAGAAGGAAAGATAATGCACAAGAAAGCCCACAAACAGTTTGCTGAAGACAAACAGACAAAGGACATGGATTACTGGAACCATGCCTTGTGGTCTGATGAGACCAAAATAAAGTTATTTGGTTCAGATGGTGTCAAGTGTGTGTGGCGGCAACCAGGTGAGGAGTACAAAAGACAAGTGTGTCTTGCCTATAGTCAAGCATGGTGGTGGGAGTTTCATGGTCTGGGGCTGCATGAGTGCTGCCGGCACTGGGGAGCTATTGTTCATTGAGGGAACCATGAATGCCAACATGTATTGTGACATACTGAAGCAGAGCATGATCCCCTCCCTTCGGAGACTGGGCCACAGGGCAGTATTCCAACATAATGACTCAAAACACACCTCCAAGAAGACCACTGCATTGCTAAAGAAGCTGAGGGTAAATGTGATTAACTAGCTAAGCATGTCTCCAGACCTAAACTCTATTGAGCATCTGTGGGGCATCCTCAAATGGAAGGTGGAGGAGCGCAAGGTCTCTAACATCCACCAGCTCTGTGATGTTGTCATGGAGGAGTGGAAGAGGACTCTAGTGGCATCCCATGAAGCTATAGTGAACTCCATGCCCAAGAGGTTTAAGACAGTGTTGGAAAACATTGGTGGCTACACAAAATATTGACACTTTGGGCCCAATTTGGACATTTTCACTTAGGGGTGTACTCACTTTTGTTGCCTGCAGTTTAGACATTATTGGCTGTGTGTTAAGTTATTTTGAAGGGACAGCAAATTTACACTGCTATACAAGCTGTACACTCACTACTTTACATTGTAGCAAAGTGTCATTTCTTTGTCACATGAAAAGATATAATAAAATATTGACAAAAAAAATAGGACTGCTGTACTCACTTTTGTGAGATACTGTATATCATTTGGTATATTATGGGCAATTAGCTTCAAGTAGAGAGTTCTCAAAGGGGTAATCCAGCCATGTGCAAGGTTAAGGGCTTCCTGCCCATGTTTATTTGGTCAGCAAATACAGCAAATACAGCAACAGAAAAGGCTTCCCACGCAGGGTTAGAAAACACAGACCCAAAATATCAAACAAAATGCAAGCCTTTTAGACAATATATAGACCTTGCTGAGTCTGCTTCAGTCCTGAAGGCATGTTATTTCACAGCCTGCTTCTTTCTCTCTCAGCACCATCACTTATATTCATGTATGTGTAATTATACCCCAGGTAAGAGAGCAAGGTATGACCTGTGCTTAACCCCTTGCTGCATACAAACCTTTCACTGTCACTCTCATTTATCTTAGAAACCTCAAGATCCTGTGTGGCAGATACACCCCATCTATCACGAACAGCGGCTGTCTGTCACATATCTCCCCCCTCTGCTTCCACATCGGGATTCCACCTAATCGCTACCGAGGAGCTTTTGCCTATGGTGAGGTCAGTTAAGGGTGCTGCCATTGTGGCAAAGTTTGGGATGAATGCCTAGGAAGATTCACACTTGTTTCTTGGTGACCTGAGCAGGCCAGTCTTTAATGGCTTCTACCTTGCCAATATGAGGTTTGATTAGGCCCTGCCCTATGGTGTATCCCAGATACTGGGCCTCTTCTAACCCTATGGCACACTTCTAATGGAATTTATGACAGCCTGAACTTTGGATAGGTGACTTTCCAAATCTTTGTTCCAGATAACCACATCATCTAGATAGACTGCAGAATAGCATTCCCTGTGTTGTCAGAGGGGGGCGTTGTCACCTGTTTACGTAAATTACATCACAGGGAAAGCCATATTGAAGTCCCCATGCGTCAGACGAAGGTGGGGCCACCGGGTGGCCCCGCACTCCGTTATTTAAGAACTGTCAGAAGAAGCGGATCATCATACTGCTGAAGACTCCCACAGAGGCAGATCATGCAGACGGCACTGAGAAGAAGCCGGAGCAAGATGCGGGACAAGAAGAGCGGAGGAAGAAGAAGATGAGGAAAAAGATGAAGAAGAAGATGGAGAAGAAGATGGAGAAGAAGAACACCGAAGGAAGACCAGAAGAAAGAATATGAAAGAAGAAGTGCAAAGAAGAAGAATTTAATAAAGTACTTGTCAAAAACTATCTTTTGTCTTTTTTAACCTTTTTGTCACATTTTTTATGAAATGGTAGGGGTACATTAGTACCCCATTACCAAGTCTCACGGGGGCGGGATATGGGGATCCCCTTGTTAAAGGGGCTTCCAGATTCCGATAATCCCCCGCCCGCAGACCCCCACAATCACCAGACATGGGTTGTGGGGATGAGGCCCTTCTCCCCATCAACATGGGGACAAGGCGCTTTGAGCGGCTACCTCAAAGCACCCTCTCAATGTTGAGGGCATGTGGCCTGGTACAGTTCAGGAGGGGGGGCGCTCTCTCATCCCCCCTCTTTTCCTGTGGCCTGCCAGGTTACGTGCTCAGATAAGGATATGGTATGGATTTTTGGGGAACCCACGCCATTTTTTTTACATTTTGTTACGGGGTTCCCCTTAATATCCATACCAGGCCTGAAGGGACCAGATGTTAATGTCACTGGTAGTGAAGAGGTAACACTAGGAGGCAATCAAGGAGTTAAATGTGTGTTCTAACTGTATGGGAATAGGACTGACTGGGTGAGAAGACCTATCGTTGTTCCTGTTTAGGAACAAATGATAGGTTTCCTCTCCCCCGATAGAACAGGGATTTGTGTGTTCACACACACAAATCCCCATGCTGGCTCTCATGTATGGCTTGTGCCTACTGGCCCACGCACATCAGGTCTCCCGCCATGCAGCGGGCGCAAGCTCCCTCTGGCGGCTTTAAAAGGGAAGGATGTACCCATGCAGGGTTTCGCCCAGGAGAGCCATTGTACTGCAGAATATCTGCGTGAGCCAGTCGGGAACCGGTTAAACTTGCCTCAGCTAGGGGGTGCTAGTCCTGATGAAACTGAGGCTTCCCAGAGAAATGCGTTGCCGTCACTTCCTTCAAAGTTAGAAGTCACCTCAAGCATCACCCGGCATCACCTGTTAGCCGCTCCACTGCGTTGTCTCGGAAGACATGGGAGCTGTTACTCTTAATATATCAGCCACCCAGTCTTCTCCATAGTCGTTCTCCTCTCCTTACATTCTGTGAGTGGCCATCTTTGGAGCCAGTCTTCGTCTTTTTAGCTATGAAGAGAGCCCATGGAAGTTTATGGAAGCTCTATTTAACAGTCTACAGCTGCACTGCACAGTGCTGCCTTCACAAGCTCTACATAGGCAGTGAGTAATTGATCCATCTGTATCATCAAGCTTTGCTATCTGAACCATTTTAATTTTCTCACTTTGAACTGTATTATTGTCCAGGAACGGATCGTCATTTATTATTGTGTTCTAGTGAAATTTTTGCCAAATCATAACAGCTTTTATTTTTTTATTTTTTTTAAATTGTTTATGAGTTTTTCCAAATCATACAGAAGAAAATACATGTGAAACATTAACATTTTGAAACAATACAGGTATTGTCAAGAAGGGAATGCCAGCACCCAAGATGGCTGCCAAAGAAGACGACCTGTTACCTCTTCCTGTCAGGAAGGGCATGCCAGCACCCAAGATGGCTGCAGAAGAAGATGACCTATTACCTCTGCCCCTGTCAGGATGCCATTGGTGTGTACGCACCATGTGACAGCTTTGTCCGCCCAAACAGGCTATTTAAACTCAGCCAGTTTCCAGGCTCAGTGCTGTCTGCTCTACAGCGTTCCCTGTGTAACCTGCAATTAGCTATCTGACTTCTGTTCCTGTTGTGACCCGGCTTGCTTCCTGACGTTCCTGTTTCCTGCCTGTATCCGACCCCGGCTTGTCCCCCACTCTGCACCTGCCTGCTCCTTCTACTACTCCGCTGCCAGCCTGTTGACGACCCGGCCTGTAATCTGATTCTGCTTCTGCTTCAGCCCCTGTTCCTGACGTGCCCATTGTTTATGACCCGGCCTGCCTGTACTTGCCTTCTCTTCAGCCTTGAGGGTGCCACCATCCCTTCTGCTGCATCTGCACTCCTGCCTGTGGGGATCAGTTGTCTACTTGTTCCAGCTACCTGCCTATCACTACTCTGGGAGTTCTACAGACACCTCTACAGCCCGGCCGAGTGCTCCGATCCAGCTCCAGGTTCAGCGATCCCACCAGGCACTCGTGCGACTCTGCATCTCGGTGCTTCCTGTCAGCTCTATCAGGGGCTCTAAGTCAGAGTTGTAAGAGAGGCCATCCTCTGCATATCAGGCCTCATCACCAGGTACATGACAGGTATATACTGACTTAGAGAGCTACAAGACACACATAATCTGAACTTATAGAGGTATAGCGATGTGATTATAGTGTTAAATTGAGTGGGAGAGAGATAGTCGGACCCCTAAAAAATAAAAATTGAAACAACCCTCTACCTCATCTGTAAAGGGCTTATAGAGGAAATTTAAATATACCATTTAACCTCACAGAAAGATTTGCACAGGAAGAAAAATTGTTTTGAATACCATCTCACATGGCTATGTATGTATTGAAATTTAACTAACTAGGATCATTTCCTTCAGAGCCATATACAGACTTATCCCATGTTGACCATGTTTTAGAAAATGTCTGCTCCTTACCCTGCACTATGGCTGTCAAGTGCTCCAATCTATGTATGTCAGCCACAGTGGGAGTGTTGGTGGTGAGGTGGACAACCATAACCTGGGAATGACCCTTTTAGCAGCCAATAACATAAAAGACAACAGTCTACGCAAAGCCTTAGAAATACCAGGAAAAGGGAGGCCTAACAAATAGTGCATGGGCGTCAGAGGGACCAGGTTACCAACCAGTGTTTCTAACAGATTTTGGACTAGGAGCCAAAATTGGTGAACTAGAGGACATTCCCAAAAAAATATGTGAAAGCCAACATCATTATTACATCTCCAGCATTGTTTTGAGATTGATCTATTAGGGGCTGTAGGATATCTGGGGTCCTGTTCCAGTGCATTAGGACTTTGTATGCAGTTTCCTTATAGGTCACACATCGAGAGATTCTGGAAGTGTGCTCCCATATGCTCCCCCAATCTACTAGGGAGATGTCATGCTGCAAAATCTGAGACCATTTTCTCATGTAGTGGTGGTTGTTCACCGTCATAGGAACAGCTTCATGCAATATTTTGTATATTGTAGAGATCATTTGGGGCTCATAAGGACCTTTAGCACATGGGGTCTCAAAGTCTGTTGGTTCATCCAGAGTCAAAGAAGGGGATCTGGTGGAAAGAAAATGTCTAATCTGTAAGTAGGATTGTAAAAGCTTTTGGGGAATCTGATGTTGACTTTGCAACTTAGGAAAAGTCAGTAAATGTCGTGTCACTGGATTAACAAAGTGTCGTAGTTGGAAAAGTCCTGCTTGAGTCCATGGTAGCATACAGTCATATGAAAGGCTATCTGGGATGTCTGGGTTGAATAGGATATTCAATTGCAGAAGACACGGTGAGGATAAGGAAAAGCAATCAGAACATCTTTTCCAAATAGTCAACGTGAACAGCATGGGAGTCAGACAGATTCTCTGCAATTGGGGCATATGAAGGGCAGTAGAAGGCCAGAGCATATAGCAAGGATGGACCAGGGTTGTAACACTCATTTATATTTCTGACCAGCTGTTTGGGGCCTTCCAGGAGGTCCAGGAGGTAAGAATTCTCAGTTGTGAGGCATAATAGTATTTGATGAAGTCTGGGCCTCCTAGTCCCCCCTATTCCTCCGGTCCAGGACCACTGTCCCTGCCATCCTGTGGGATGCGTTATTCCAGATAAAACGGAGGCTTCTTCTTTGAAGGGATTTCAGCTGTGTCAGTGGGACTGCCACCGGCAAAGTTTCAAACAAATATAATAATTTAGGAAGGATGGACATTTTGAGGACATTAATTTGCCCTAACAGGGATAGGGGAAGGGAGACCCAGTGTGTCAGCATACGGTTAATTTCTGAAAACAGGGGAGGGAAATTGGCCCGATATAAAGTATCATAGGAGGCAGTGAGTTGAACCCCCAGATATTTAAACAATTTAGAACACCAATCGTAATTATATTTGCTTTGGAGGGAAGATAGGAGAGCTGGGGGGAAATTAATAGGTAATGCTTACATTTTAGTATCATTAATTTTGAAACCTGAGAGGCCACGAAAAGTGGATAATATGTTATGTAGATGAGGTAGGGAAGTGTGTGGGTGGGTGAGAGTTAGGAGAACATCATCCACGAATAGGGATAGTTTATATTCTGCGTGTCGGAGATGTACTCCCTTAATATCCAGACATTCCCGTATAACCGCAGCTAGGGGTTCCAAACTAAGAATAAAGAGCAATGGTGATAAAGGGCACCCCTGTCTCGTACCATTGCTAAGGGAAAAAGGACATGATAGATGGGAGGAGAGTTGTACCTGTGATGTGGGTTTCGAATATAGGGCCTGGAGAGCATGAATAAAGGGGCCCAAGAATCCATAACGATTCAGTATTGCAAACATAAATGGCCAGCTAAGGCAATCAAATGCCTTTTGGGCGTCTAAACTGAGTATCAAAGCGGGGTTTTTGGTTTTTGTAAGCGGGTCTATAAGGTCAATTGTGCAACGTGTATTGTCACCCGCATGCCACCTGATCTCTATGAATTAATGCTGGTAGTAGTAGAGAGAGTCTGTTCGCTAAGATCTTGGTAAAAATGTTGTAATCGGAAATCAATAGGGCGATGGGACGGTAATTGTCAGGGAGGGACGAATCCTTGCCTGGTTTAGGCATAATGGTTACAAATGCGTGTATTGTACCCTGGAGTAGTGAGGAGAACAAATTTAACATCTGCGGGGATAGGGTCTATAAAAACGTCTTGTAATAGGAGTATGGAAGGCCATCTGGTCCTGGGGCTTTATGTTAGGGAAGATTGGTTTAAGTAGGAGTGTTGGTCTGGTGACAATTTTGGGAGGTGTACAGATGACAAGAAGGAGTCTAATCTGTCTTGCGAGAAATGAGCCCGTGGATTCGTACTCAAGCAGTTGTAAAGTTTGTTATAATAATCTCCAAACATGTGTAGGTGTGCCACCTGATTGTATTATATGATCAGGAATGGGAAAAAAGGGGCTTAAATATGTGGACAGGCATCCTATGTGGTTTGTCTGCATACTCATAGAACTTTTGCTTGGACCATAACATTGACTTCGAAATTTTATTTGTATCTATATTCCCAATACGATTGCGAATAGCAATCACTGCACGTAGGCGATCCACCGTAGGGGAGCGAAGTAACTGCGCCTCCGCCTCCCTCAGCTGGGTCACTAGCTCTGACCTCAGCCTGACAGAATCCCGTTTCAAGAGTGAGCGGGCCAAAATGCACTCCCCTCTAAAACCTGCCTTATGGGCTTCCCACATAGTAGATGTATCGGAAACGGAACGTACACTTAAATGAGAAAATTCCTACAATTTCTTGAGAAGCCTGTCCTTAGTTTCGGCATATCGCAATAGAGACTTTTGGGTGATGCGATTTGGAGCACCACTCTCAGAGTAATGGGGGCATGATCAGACCACGTGATAGGATCTATTACTGAGGAGACTATGTTGGGCAGTAAGGGAGCAGATATTAGAAAGTGGTCCTATCGAGAATATAGTTTATGAGGAGGTGAGAAAAGGGTATATTGGCGATGGGTGGGAGCGAATTTGTTTGCGAAAGGAGGTGGACAGTTTAAGAATTTGGAGGGATGGAGTTTGTTAAAATAGAGCTAATCTATCTCTACTAGGGGACATACATATATTGAAATCCCCACCTATGATCGTGAAAGGCTGAGAAAAGGAACGCAGCCGATCAAGAACTCCAGTGAGAAAACCAATTTGTCCCATATTAGGTGCATAGATATTAGCTAAGGTGAAGGAGGTATTCAAGTGAGTACAGTTCAGGAGGACATACTGACCCGGGGGTCTAGAGTCAAAGCTAAGATCCCTATAGGGCATGAAAATGTAATCAATATGGCCACTCCAGCCTTCCCAGATGGATCCGAGGCCATAAAAACTGTAGTAAATAGTTTGGAAACAAATTTAAATGAACCCCCTGGGCGGAAATATGTCTCCTGAACCATTATCACATCAGCTCCAGTGGATTTGAATTCCTTCAAGGCTAGCCAGCATTTAGTAAGGATTCAGGTGTCCGTTTATGTAACAGAGATGAGCTGTGATCCTGGGGATCGCAGCTCATCTCTGACCATTAGCGTTTTATCAAAGGGAGAAGATCAAAGGAGAACATGTTCTCCGTTGAGCTTCACAGCATGCAGAGAAGCTCTCATTAATATGCACACAAACGGCCAGTTTATGAAGTGCTGATGTCAGTACTTCACTGGCGATCTGTGCTCAAATTCACACTCCCCAATTCACCAGCCCAGAGCTGGTGAACTGGGGAGATAGGAGAGAATTCACCCGAGAAATTAGGCGGAAATAGGACGTTTATTGACTTCCTCTGTCCATCTTGCCGCCAAGAGAGATATGAATTACATCTCCCCCCCGTTTCACCAGCTCCCACATAAGCTGTACACCAGGTTAGACACAGTATATATAAATTATATTTGTGTGTGTGCATAGCTCTAATATATATATATATATATATATATATATATATATATATATATATATATATATATATATATATATATATATATATATATATATACACACATATACATACACACACATACACACACACACACACACACACATATATGTGTGTATATATATGTGTGTGTATATATATATATATATATGTGTGTATATAGATATATATACAGTGGCAGCCTGTCCATATGGGGTGCAAGAGCGCCACCCCCCTAATCCATGTGCCCGGCCCGTAATCTACATGTAGTGCACCGTACGCGTGGATTCCAAAGAGTTTTTTTTTTTTGAAGCACATCAATAGAGCCAATTGATTTAATAGTCTTTAAAAAAGTGCTGGCTCGGGACACAGATCACTGATCACTGCGCCCCGTGCCCACCCACTTATGTGACAATAGCAAACTAATATTCACTATTGTCTTCCTGATTCTCATCTCAGCCAATCAGGAAGTGGGTCCTGAGACCCGACACCCAATTGGCCGAGGGAAGAAGAAATCCTATTGGCCGCCGAGGAGGAAGGAGAAGACCCAAGGGAAGTTGAGAAGGACTAGATGCAGGGTGATTCTGCCCCCGGAGGAAGCGAGGCCCACAACCTAGATGGGGTAATTTCAGGGCTGGTGACTAACTGACCGGAGGAGGGCTGCATGTGACCTGACCGACCAAGTGGAGTGAATATGCCACTATTTTAATATAGACTGCCAGCACCCAGCTCACTATGTTAATATAGACTGTCGGCATCCAGCTCCATTCACCTAATGAAATCACTGGTTCACACTACACAGGCCACAGCACCCTTGAGAATGAGCCCCAAGACCTCTTCACACTTATAGGCCTTACAGGACCCCTTGATTTTGAACTGAATCAGCTGAGAGCAGTCCGGTGTTGCCTTGCATCTGTTCAGTGTCTATAAGGATTCTGACACAAATGTCAGGATCTACCCACATCAGCATCTGGCTCAGTCTTTCATGGCACTACTAAGAGCCAGAGTAGGCAGCTCACTCCCACTCTATATCCCGTTGCTCCAGTGAGCGTTAAAGGGGACAGAGCAGAGTGAAGTGATTGGCAGTAACAGCTGAACTGAGCATTCAACTTTCACATGATCACTCACTATCATGCATTAGAGCCATTGAGGGATAGATGCAACACCAGATCGATGCTTCAGCAGTAAAGTAGTAATTTATATAGATTAATAAGAATGCGGCGCTACCTAAAAGTGCTAAAACTAATAAATGAATAATAATCCCAAAATCAATATAAATCAAATAATATCGACTAAATGAAACATGAATATAATAAGAAATGAATCAATATGAATAATCCAAATTAAGATACGCGTGCACGTAATAAATGTGCAACAATTAGTGAATAAAAGTCCGTGAGAAATTATCAATCCAGTGATTAAATAGAAATAATTTGCATAGAAAATCCAAATGTAAACAAGCGTATAAAAAATATATATATATATATAAAAATATATAAAAATATATAAAGTGAAAATCCGTGAAAAAAACAAATGTAGTGACTATTTAAATAATCAATTTTATCAGTCATCAGTGCACTTTATTTATGGACAATCACGTGTGTATATTGATTATTTAAATAGTCACTACATTTGTTTTTTTCACGGATTTTCACTTTATATATTTTTATATATTTTTATATATATATATATTTTTTTTATACGCTTGTTTACATTTGGATTTTCTATGCAAATTATTTCTATTTAATCACTGGATTGATAATTTCTCACGGACTTTTATTCACTAATTGTTGCACATTTATTACGTGCACGCGTATCTTAATTTGGATTATTCATATTGATTCATTTCTTATTATATTCATGTTTCATTTAGTCGATATTATTTGATTTATATTGATTTTGGGATTATTATTCATTTATTAGTTTTAGCACTTTTAGGTAGCGCCGCATTCTTATTAATCTATATACCTATTTTTTAGTGCAGAGATCACTGTTTTTATGCTGGCTGCTTCCTATGCGCATCAATTTTGTATTTTTTTATGACATATTAGGTGGAGCGCACTAGTTTACTCTTTACACAAAGTAGTAATTTATTTTCTTTTTTTTTTTTTAAACGAAAGCACCTTTCCTTTTTTTTTATTTTATGTTTATGTTATTAGATTGATTTAACAGTACAAGATGTACTGCCATATAAGTATAAAAATATATGCACACACATAAAAAAAAAAAATATATATATGTATATATGTATATATGTATGTGTGTGTATGTATGTGTATATATATAATATATATACTATATGCATGATAGTTAGCAAAATCATCCTACATTTTGAAATCTTATATATATTATTATTGTTTATTTCAGACAGCAGTAATGGATATTGAGGAGACCATCCTACTATTAAGCATAACAACTGTCACAGCAGCAGCTGTTCACATCGCACAGGATAGGATCAGAAATGTTAGGCTCAGACAGCCTTGTGTGTTCCGGAAACGCGCAGTCTTAGATGAGCTGTCTGACAATGATGTAGAGGACATGTTTCGGCTTAACCGTCAGGGGGTCATGGAGGTTTACCACCTCATATCAGATGAAATTGAACCCCTGACAAGGAGAACCCATGCAATCCCTGCCA
This sequence comes from Lithobates pipiens, assembly GCF_037356315.1. NCBI lineage: Eukaryota > Metazoa > Chordata > Amphibia > Anura > Ranidae > Lithobates > Lithobates pipiens. The sequence continues at coordinate 237,067,586 of NW_027507784.1, forward strand.
TTGTCAGGCTATTGGCTGTCCTAAATTATTTAGCTACGGGTAACTTTCAGCCGTCATGTGCTCGGATCATTGGAATTAGTCGTCCCAGTCTTTCTAGATTCCTGAAACTGGTTCTGAAAGCTATCAAGAGACATATGGATAGGTACATCCATTTCCCTAGAACCAATGAAGAGTGGCAAGAGGTGAAGGTTGGATTTTTCCGACGAGGAGGGATGCCAAATTGCCTGGGAGCCATAGACTGTAATCATATTCCGCTGATACCACCACATAATAGGGAGGAGCAATTCCGTAACAGGAAAAGCTACCACTCGTTAAATGTGCAAGTGGTGGTAGACTCCCACCAGCGCATTATGAGTATCAGATCTGGGTTTCCCAGAAGTTGCCACGACAGCCATATCCTGCGGCAGTCAGCTCTCTTTGAACGACTCGAAAGAAGACAAATGCCAGAGGGCTGGCTGGTGGGTAAGCAAATTTAAATTTCTTTATTATTTAAGTTAATTACCGTAATTGTTAAATATTACTTATGATATTTTCGTTTGTTATTATAGGAGACGCAGGATATGGATGTCGATCTTGGTTGCTGACGCCTCTGACGAATCCCCAGACTGTGCCCAAGGTTAGATATAATAGTGCACATATCCGTACCCATGCAGTTATCGAGAGGACATTTGGAATGTGGAAATCCAAAACTGGGGGTTTTTACAGCACTCTCCGGAACTGGTGTCAGATATCATTATTCTATGTGCAATTCTACACAATATTGCTCTTGCAAACAATGTAGACTTGCACATCAATGATGATCTGCCACCAGAAATACTGGCACTCCCGGCTGCCTCTGGAGATTCCTCAGACATAGGGAATCGTGTCCGTCAGTGACTTATTCAAAACCATTTCATGGTAATTATGTAATAATTTACATCTAAATGTATATGTTGTAATGTGCTCTGTTTTTTTAAGTATAATTTAATGTTATGTCTTCTAGGATCTACAAAGGACGACTAATTAGTTTAATGTTTGTGATCCTATCCTGTTCCAGTGGACACCTGGCATTATATATGTAAGTCTAATATTTACAATGATTTCTTTATTTCATTTTTTACTTGAGGATGTAGAAGGGGCAGGGCTTAGCCATTCTCTGTGTGTCAATGGACACACAGAGGTGGCTTGGGAGCAAGCACACATGGGTGACCCCATAGCAATTGATTTGCTATAGGTGCACTTAGTGGGGGGAGGGCCCAGAAGTGCAAGTGGGGTACCCCACAAGAGGAGTATCATGGCTGTTATGTGCAAAATCACACATAGCAGGTTAGTATTACATTTTAGTAGTGAACTTTAGTCTGCACTCCTATGACCCGCATTCACCTCTCAACAGGCCATAGTCTGCTGTCAATGAACGTCACTGGGCCGTTCCATACTTTGGCATTATCCCGACTTCTTTGTCAGAATCCACCAAGATTCAGTAGCAACAGCTGGCTTATTCTCAGTAAGAGAGTGAACCAGCTTCTCATGGCCCATCCACTGCTTGGTGCTCAAGAGAGAGCTCGAGGGGCAGAACAAAGAGCTGGTAACTGACAGTCACCACTCTCTGCACACCCAAGAGTAAGAACTGTAAGATCAACAGTCTTTGCTCACTCAGTTCTCATTCTTTTAAGTGTCAGGGGACAGATGCCTCATTGGACCGATGCTGCATCCACCAATGTGATTCTGATTATCTTTTTTTTTTTTTAATTGTAAACTTTTGTTTTAATAGGCCCCCTTGTAATTTTGAGATATATATATATATATATATATATATATATATATATATATATATATATATATATATTAATATATATATATATATATATATATATATATATATATAGTATATCTTTTTAGGCCCCCATGGCCACAAAATATATATACTGTATTTATCCTCACTGCCTTGGAGGGGACAGGGAGAGGGTAGGACGAGTGCCCCCAGATTACCTACAGGATAATGAACCGTCTGTATTAGGAAGTCTCGTCTCCTGGGCTGCCATAATTGACTGTCCTGTCTATAATAGAAGGCGGGACTTTGTATTAAAGAAAATTCCTAGTAACCAGGGGATTCTCCTGTATGTAATTTGTCAGTGCTTGTCCCGCCCCCTCCCTGTCCCCTCCGAGGCCACAGATGTGCATCGATCAGGCTGCACTGATGCCAATGGTAAGCCTACATTCATGGGAATGTTGAGGCTGCATTTATGGCAATGGTGAGGCTGCAGATGAGCACTGATTAGACTGCATTGATAGGCACTAACCCTTATTTTGCCGAACACTTCTTTCTTTAAAATTTAAAGCGGGAGTCCGCCGGGAGTCCGCGTTTTTTTTTTTTTTTTTTTTTTTTTTTTTTAAAGCCAGCAGCTACAAATACTGCAGCTGCTGACTTTTAAAATAGTGACACTTACCTGTCCAGCGCGCCCGCGAGGTCAGCACCCGAAGCCGATCTCTCGATCGTCTCTCGGGTGCTGCCGCCGCCATCTTGGGTATGGCAATCAGGAAGTGGAGCCTTTCGGCTTCATTTCCCGGTTCTCTACTGCGCATGCGCGAGTCGCGCTGCGCAATAAGGATGGACCCGCTGCCTCTGGGATCTGTGTGTTTCCCAGCAGGCAGCGGGGGCCTTTCAGAAAGGGGCGTAATCTACGCCCCTTTCCGCAGAGAGCTATCCCGGAAGTGGGTGCAGATACCTGTACTGTACAGGTACCTGCACCCCCCTCCCCCCTGAAAGGTGCCAATTGTGGCGCCGGAGGGGGGGAGGATTCCAATGAGCGGAAGATCCACTTTAGGGTGGACCTCCGCTTTAAGTTTTCATTTCTGAAACTTCCCTCTTAAAGTGAAGGTGCGTGTTTTAACACGCTGATAAATACAGTATATCCAGATAACATGCCCAAGCTCATCCTTGGTCCTGAGTGTTGCTTGTGGATTCGGGGGAAGCCTTAAAAGATATATATCCAAAAAACACGCCCAAGTTCATCTCTTCACCACACACAGCCACACAAGGAAAGAGAATTCTTGTTGGGCAGTGTATTAGTGCTTGTACGAACACACTTAGAACGAAATGGTTCAAAGAATTTCAGGCAAAATGGTTGGCCCTCACACATGTTCACTTTATTATATCTGGCCCTATTTTAAAACAATTTTGGACACCCTTGCTCTATAGCCTCTGTATGGATCCCAAAAGTATTTATTTTGCGTCCATCCAGAGGCTAGATCGCCAGCTGGATTAGCCTCTTCAGTTGACAATTAATAAGCAATGAATTGTGATGTCAATATTCATTTCTTGACCATGGAGCTTGTGGGGAACAGATGATATATCTAAAGGAGGTTTCAATAGGCAGAAGAGTACATATGTCATTTTTATAATAAAATATTTTCCTTTAATGTTAATATGGACTATATTATGATGTTTCATTTACAGATGCAGAGCAGTTGAGGAAGATGGCAACCTCAGAACCCAGGCACATCAGCCACAGCAAGAAGGAGGACCCTTTACTGCCTGCACCTACAGGGCTTTCCTGCCTGATGCCCATTGCTCCCCTCACTACGCTGCGGAGCAGGCACATCGATTTTCACCTAAGCCCGGAGTTGCTTTTACAATGTACACGTTGTACTGTTTTTGAACCCTAATTGTTAGCACTAGCTGTTTACAAGTATGTTTCTGCACCCCCTGGCACAACTTACCCGGTACCTCAGAATAAATATGATGCACTCATTCCGGTCGAGGAAATATTACTGTTGTTAAAGACTCTTCAGCCTGGCAAGATGGTTAACTACTGCGCATGCACAAAGCACAGTGTGCTTTCTAATTGGCCCGGCAGCGGGGGAATAAGATACCTGCCCTTTACAGCATCTGACCAAGCACATATTGCTTGGTTTGAGGTTTCCCTGTTTGAACCATGCAGGAAAAGGAGGATGGGAAACCATAAGTGACAAGATTCTGTATCTTCAGGAAACAGGGAAGATTGAGGCATGTTAGGCCTTGGTCTCCCAGCACTATCCATCCTAGGTTTAAAATCATGAGGGTTCAGCTAAACTTACACGATTTAAAACCTGCATTGCAGTCTGACTTTGAGGGCAATTTGAGAGAGATCTGTGCGGGTTGCTGCACTGATGTCTATTCAAATCTCCAACGAAATCACCAAAAGTAGTGCAGGAACTACTTTTGGGAATCGGTGCGGTGCTGCAAAGTCAGCATCGCAACAATTAGGACAGTGCCATTGCCAGCAATAGGCTGTAATCTGTCATGCGATTTTACATGTCAAATCGGCCTGATGTGAAAAGGGGCAAAGTGAGCAGTTGTGGTCCTGTGTTCACTTTCTATTTATAGCTGGGTATTTGCTGAACAAAACCAGCATAGGGTGATTACTGCTACTGCTCAAAGCGGTCCTGTACTGGCACCCAAAATCTGCTGTGTCCAGTGGTCATGGGAGGGGCGTGCTGCACACCATAATGGGTGCACAATGTGCTATTAAACAGGAGCAGGCTGGATGACGTGCCTATACGTGATTCAGCCTGCTCTTGCCGCCCGCCCACAGTAAATGACCTGTGGGTGGGAGACAAGCGGTTAAAAAAAATTAATGAAAAAAACGACTTGCCATCATCATCAAAGAGGAGCAAGGTCTCATTGCCCTGATTGAAATCTTTGGCCACATTTTCATTGGTAGCAGATGGTTCTCCTAACACTGTGAAAAAAAAATGTTTCAATTACTTAATTAAAAAACAAAGAAACAAAAATTATCTTGAATTTAATTTAAAAACAAAATTACTTACTATGAACATCAGAATCATGTTCTCCCAGTACACCACTGACAACGTGGGGCCCGAGGCACCCCTTTAATTCTTCTTCGTAGCAGGAGAAGGTAATATTTGCTGGAGGTCCTCCACCAGTGCCACGTTGATGCTTTGCAATATAGGCACGTTTTTTTTTTTTTACCTGTTGTCTAATGTCATTTATTCTACGCCTAAATGTATCAATGTTGCGGGCAATGTCCCCTGCGGCATTGACCTCCTGGACAATCGATTGCCATATGTATGCTTTCCTGGAATATGATAGTTTTTTAGACTGGGAACCATATAATTGGTCCCAGTTGCTTACCACCCTGGACACCAAAACGCAATTCTGCCCATGGCTGAACTGTGCAGTTCTTTTTTTTTTTTTTTTCTTTAAAGACTCCATACTCCTTACTCTCCAATCACTAACCCCTCAAATGATTAAAATATTATTTTTGACTTAACTTTTACTAGAGTGTACCATGTTTCTATTATTGGGTGGTTTTGATTGATAGTAGATATATATTTATTGAATCAATATGTTATAATTTATGTTATATATATATAATCTCTATCATTTAAAATCAAAAACATTTTTGGATCATATTTTATATATATTATTTATTTATTTATATATATATTTGGCACCCAAAGAGATGGTTTGAACCCATGGACAGGTCAATTCTATTATAGAGGGGAATCTCATTTCACTTTTTTAATTTATTCTTTCATTTTTTTGCCATTATTTGTATTTACATATTTTATTTTTATTATTAATTTATCTTACAATCGAATTTAAAATGTCATCAACAGTGTACAGATGGTTGACAGATACAGGATCAACCATTTAATATATACACTGTTCATGGGAATAAAAGCACATGTGTAATTATTATGTAAAATGTTAATATTAGTTACGTTTTATAATAAAGGGGGGGGTGTATATTTGTGAGTGGTGGACTTTAAAGTTTATTTTTTTTATTTTATGAATGAGTGTTGTGCTTGATGCTTTACTTTCACTTTGTTCTACTTTAACCGTAGTCTCGGGATTTCTCCCGAGACTTCAGCCTCGCATTCACAGCGAGCGTTCTGAACGTTTGTAGATCGCTTCTCTTCACATGAAGAGAAGCGAGCTATACAGGGTAATAAACTGGCACACTCATGTGCACCATTTTCACAGAGAATGCCGGCGATCTCTGCAGTGATGATTCATCACTGTTACATAAACGGACACCTCTAGCCCTTAACATTACATGAAAACATCTTTAATGCCTTAATACAATCGTGAAGTATTTAGCAAATGATGTTTTAACATATCACAGGGCGATGAGATGTTCTAATCAAAGGAGGTCTGGAGGAAACATGTACACATCAGCATTTCCTGGCAACAAAACATTGTGTGGTGAGTTTACAACCTGCAGCAAAATTAAAGAACCAGAACAGGTTAAAAAAGGACCTGATAAAAAATTGAAAAAGTTGAAAAAGTTGAAAAAGTTAACCAGAGTAAAGCACAGAAAAATAAAATAAAAAACAAAGAAAATAAAACAAATATCTTGAAAGCCTGAAGGATGAGAGACCTTCAGGGAACCAAGGCGGGACACCTTGGACATGTAAAGGAACATGACGGACAGCTAGAGTGGTAAACTATGGACAGCTCCTGTTGGAAATAACTGGATCTACAATTATAGCTGAGAAGAGACCTGGAGCAACAGGGCTCACTGAACTCATCAGAAAAGGGAAGAGTTGTAGGGGAGAAGAATGTTCCCTGCAGTTCACCTGAAGAGATCCAAGCTCTTGGGTATCTGGAAACCAAGAGCAGGGAGATTTAATTCAGAGAAGTTTTGGAACTTCGGGGGGGGGGATTAGAGCGTTACGGTGTAGAAAAAACCCTCTGTTGTCTCCGACGAACTGGGGTTCAGATTGCTGTAGGGGCCTGGAGAGGTTTGGGGGCCAGAGCAGGGGGGGTGAGCTGGAGATCTTCTTCTGGAACAGGTGGTAGGCCTAAATTGCGAGTGAAGGCCTCGCATTCATGCAAGTCTCAAATGGAATATTGTGTGCCATCTTTGAATGCTGATAGCCAAAATGGGAAACCCCATCTGTAGGGGACTTTATGAAGTTGGAGGTGAGCTGTGATTGGGCAAAGGCTGCGCCTTTTAACCACTTAAGCCCCGGACCAATTTGCAGCCAAAGGACAAGGCCCCTTTTTGCGATTCGGCATTGCGACGCTTTAACTGACAATTGCACGGTCGTGCAACATGGCTCCCAAACAAAATTGGCGTCCTTTATTTCCCACAAATAGAGCTTTCTTTTGGTGGTACAGTATTTGATCACCTCTGCGGTTTTAATTTTTTTGCGCTGTAAACAAAAATAGAGCGACAATTTTGAAAAAAATGCTTTTTTTTATTTTATATTTTGTTATAATAAATATCCCCAAAAAATATATAAAAACATTTTTTTTCCTCAGTTTAGGCCGATACGTATGCTTCTACATATTTTTGGTAAATTAGCGATTATTGATTGGTTTGTGCAAATGTTATAGCGTTTACAAAAAAGGGGATTGTTTTAAAGCATTTTTATAAAAAAAAAAAATTTTACTAGTAATGGCGGCGATCAGCGATTTTTATTATGACTACGACATTATGGCAGACACATCGGACATTTTTTATAAATTTTTTGGGACCATTGTCATTTATACAGCAATCAGTGCTATTTAAATGCACTGATTCCTGTGTAAATGACACTGGCAGTGAAGGAGTTAACCACTAGGGGGCAAGGAGGGGTTAAGTGTGACGTTGTGTGTTTTTTTTTTATTGTGGGGGGGCATGACTTGTCATGTGACATCACTGATCGTCTTTCCCTATAACAGGGAACAGACGATCAGTGACAGCCACAGTAGGAAGCACGGGGAGACCTCTCCTCGTTCTTCAGCTCTGTGACCCAGTTGCGGGACACCAGTGGCGATCGGGTCAGCGGGTCCCGTGGCCACGGTCACTGAGCTCAGGACCGGGTTGCAAACGTGTCGCCGGTAGCGCGCTCGCAACCCATGGCTGGGCACTTAAAGAGCAACGTACCTATACGTGCTTGTGCCCAGCCGTGCCATTCTGCCAATGTAAATGTGCAGGAGGCGGTCCTTAAGCGGTTAACCAGGGTTATGGGGGAGAGGTCGCTAAAATTCTGGATCTTAGAGCCCTTAAAGTCAATGTGATTTTTGTTGCGTGTGGCTGCTGTTAGAGCTTCTTTACTGTCATAATAGTGGAAGTGGACTACTATGTCCCTTGGGTTGGATCCAGGAGGAGGTTTGGGGGCCAAAGTTCTATGGGCCCTATCTAGGCGCCACTCAATATCAGGTATGTGTGGAGCTAGAGTGACAAACAGATCAAGTAGATAGGGAGGCACAGTCGTGTAGTGGTGACCACACTCACCTACCAGTAAGAAGGGTTGCTGGTTCAAACCCCAACCACGACACTACCTGCCTGGAGATTGCATGTTCTCCCTGTGCCTGCGTGGGTTTCCTCCGGGTACTCCGGTTTCCTCCCACACACCAAAGACATGCAGGTAGGTTAATTGGATTCTGTCCAAAATTGGCCCTAGTATATGGATGGGGACCTTGGATTGTGGGCTCCTTGAGGGTAGGGACTGATGTGAGTGTGCAATGTACAGGGATAGGGACAATTGTAGACACTCACTCAGGATGGACTGGTGTCTTTATTTAACCTTACTAACTATGTAACTATGTAGATATACCCAAAGCTCTTTATCACTGACTGTTTCAGGGACTCCAGGGATCCTCACATTTGAACGACACTCTCTATTCTCCAAATCTTCTTGGAGTTGTATTTGGGAGACTGTGTGTTTAAGAAATGCATTTTCTTCCTCCAGTGCATGCATGTATTGTACAGTCTCGTCAAATTTAGTTTCCAAAGTGGCAGTATGCTCTCCAAGCTGATCAATCTCTCCCCTGAGCTTCTGAGCAAGCTTCCAACCTCTTTAGCTATATTGCGTGTCAAATCCTGTAGGAGTGTCTGTAGTTTCAGGTCCAAGACCGTTACCGTGATTGCTTTGGCAGGATTTGTCTGCTGGGATGCACTTTCCAGATAATTGGTGTGGAGGCCAGGGGGTCTGCGGCATCTGACAATTCTGCAGGCATGTGCAAGGCCGGAGAATGTGGTTTGTGTAGGAATCACTCCATGTCATGTGCAAATCGGGAAGTCGATGGCGGGATAAAACCTTGATATATGTTTTTCTGAAATCCTACTTTGCCCACATAGTGCCCGGAGGAGTCCGGAGGCAGCTAATAATGACCCTGTGTGTGAAAGCTTTTGAAGTGGTGCAGGATCCCTTTGGAAAGGAGCGGTATTTTAAGCGAGACTAGGACATGGTTATCATCTTTGCTAGCCGCACATGGATCCCCCTATTTTGCGATCACAGCTGGATTTATTAAAGTCTCTGGGGGGGGGGGGGGGGGTTATGTCCCTTTAAGAACTTGCTGGAGATGCTGTATAGGGAAAGCTGTGAGACTAACTGGAGAGTAACTGAGGCTAGTATATTAATAATAAGTTTCCACCCTGGGGGTCAGGTATTTTCACTTATACTGGGGGGTGCCTAGTAGGCCGCAGAATGGAGGAGGGGCCTTGGGTTGTTAAGTCAGCCACTGGTCTGTCGGGATAGCAATCAGCCGACCAGGGGCCAGATCCTAGGATGGAGCCGGATCAGGGAAACGGCCGTGTGTCGTGAGTTGGCGGGGGAGGCTCCGTAGGCCTCAAGATGGCGGCGGGCCTGATTTGTATGGAGTGGGCCAGGGGAAGCCCCAATCGGCCGGCTGGGCCGTTCAACACAGGGTGGGATGAGGTCAAGGAATGTCCAAGGGCCTTCAGGGCAAAAAAAGGTAGCCAGCTGCGGTGATTGCTGCCTGGATGGTAATTGAAAGCAGATGTGCCTGTGGAGCTACGACCTCTCCGGTTGTCCTGGGTCTCTGCTGACACCCTTCACAGGCAGTCTCCAGGCACTGTGTAAGTCTTGGATGGATGTTGTAGCAGCTGTAGGTCGTAGTGTCCGTGCACTGGATTACGGGCCGGCACGTAGGAAAGTGCGGTGGGCGGCAGGCTGCACTAGGCCACACTAGGTCGCAGCGATCCTGGCAGTTCCACAGACCACCAGACACAGCCGGGCACTCAGGAGGGTAGGCTGGATGGCGAGGGAGGTCTCTTACCTCGCCCTCAGGTCTGCAAATAGCCCCTTCTAGACGGATGGGTACCAGGAAGATGGCGGTGGCCGTGGGCGAACAGGGCCGGCATCTCTCCCATTGATCCCGGGCGGATCCTGCTCAATATGCACAGAGGCTGCAGGAGGGTACACAGGGGGACACGGAGGCAGGCAGATTAGTCAGATTTTGCGCTTAGGAGCCAGGATGACTGTGGATTTAGATCAGGGTTTCTGGAGTTCTTCTCCAACACGTCCGCCCTGGTTCACTTCCGGACACGCCCACTCCAACAGCTTTTTGATTACTCAACAATGAATTATAACATATTGCATCATATTAAATCTGTGGACATGCAGCTCTGATTATTTTCCATAGTCCAGTGGATTTTGCATGATCTGTACCTGCAGATGACTCTTTTGTCCTTGCCTCCCCTTTTCTCCAATCCCTGATTCTGTCACCCAGCACCTCAACTTAGCCACGGACTGGTATATACCCTTTTATTTATTTATTTATTTATATATATATATATATATATATATATATATATATATATATCTAATATATATGAGCCCTCCGCCCTCCGCCCTCTGCCCTCCACTCTAAGCCCCTGTACACATGGTCGGAGATTTCCACAACCAAATCCGTCGGATTTTGTCCGTCGGATCTTGTCCGAAACTGTTGCATACACACGGTCGGACAAAGTTGGCGAAAAATCCAATCTTTCAGAACGTGATGACGTAATTTCGTTACGATGGGACTACATTCAGGCTAGTAGCCAAAAGCTTTGATGTAGGAATTTGATCTGAGCATGCGTGGCACTTGGTCCGATCAAAATTCTCGACACATGATCGGAGTATGTCCGATCGGCCCAGTTGGTCGGGAAATATTTTCAACATGTTGGAAAATTGGGTCCGACGGATATTCTGACGGAATCAGTCCGATGCATACCACACACAGTCGGATTATCCGACGACACGGTCCGATAGGACACATTCTGACGGATTAGGGCTTAGAGATATGAAAGAACACATAAACATGTCACAAGACTAACAACATAAAACAGACCTGAAGTTTGCCCTGGCCTGCTTTAAGGTAAGCCCTGGTGAACTGGGTGGTGAGCCCTGGTCTGCTGGGCGATATGCCAAGAGAAGGGTGCATACCTTAAGAAAGTAAATGGATGTTTCTGTAGAGAAGCGTGTTTTAAGAGAAGTACTCAAAGAAGGGAAATGGGTGGGTGGGCACCGCGCACTGGAACCGTCACAGACCGTTGTGGGTGGTCTGGTTAAATACCCTCCAGGCTCCTCCCATAATTAAATGCCACCATACTGGCCTTATTATTTATGGTCAGAGCCCTCCGCTCTAAGCCCTTGTACACATGGTCGGACATTCCGATGGACAATGTCCGATAGGACCGTTTTGTCAGATAATCCGACAGTGTGTGGGCTCCATCGGACTGTTTCCGTCTGAGTATCCGACGGACCAAGTTTTCCAGCTGGGCTATAACATTTTCCGACAACATGATCCGATCGGACTTTGTCCGATCATGTGTAGAGAATTTCGATCGGACAAAGTGCCACACATGCTCAGATCAAATTCCTAGACCAAAGCTATTGGCTACTAGCCTGAACGTAGTCCCGTCCTAACGAAATAACATCATCACATTAAGTACGATCGGATTTTCTGACAACTTTGTCCGACTGTGTGTATGCAACAGTTTCGGACAAAATCCATCAGACAAAATCCGTCGGACAAAATCCAATGGATTTGGTTGTTGGAATGTCCGACCGTGTGTATAAGGGCTAAGAGATATGAAAGAACACATAAACACGTCACAAGACTAACAACATAAAACAGACCTGAAGTGTGCCCTGGCCTGCTGTAAGGTAAGCCCTGGTGAACTAGGCGGTGAGCCCTGGTCTGCTGGGCGATATGCCAAGAGAAGGGCGCAAAAGACTTGGTTAGGGAGGTAATTATTAATTAATTAATGTACAATAAGAAACTACAGGGCAAGGTTGCTGAAGGCTCGTGACATCTCCACTTGTGGATTGGGGATGTATCGAGCGAAGCAGGTGGATTTCCACTTGCCCACCTCTTTGATCACGTGGTCCGGGACCCCGTTTCATGAGGCTGCTGATGCTGCTCCAATGCTAAAGATTGTCCAGGAAAATGGCCGGGTCAAGGCCTAAGTTGCTCAAAAGGATCCTGACGTGACTAATGAACTGGTTGCTGCTTAGGGGGCTAATCAGGAACGGTAGTAATGGGCTGTCCTGCGAGGGATTAGACAGATGAGCTAATAACTGATTTGTAACGGACGCGGGGCACCGGGCATTGAGAGTTCGGAAAGTTTGATATCAACTCCGGACCGGACTGTGGTGTTTTGGTCACCCTGAGGTGCAAGATGAAGTAAGTCTGATGGCGTGTGAGGTGGTGACTACGTAACAGCTTACAACTGGGACGGTTCACTGGGGCATAAGAAGCCGTAGAAAGCCAGGTAGATGGCTGCTTGAATGACCAGGCTGAAATTAACTGAAAGGGGAATGTAACAGAATGAAAGATATGTCTCGGAATATGGCACTGGTGACAGGTAGCCGTTTACTACTGATTTGGGGTTGTGCCTGTGAACACCATGTCGGATGGTCTTGACCGTATGGGCGGCAAACAAGATGTTTTGTTAGGATCTCGTTAGGGGAAAAAATACTTGATGTCAGCTAAGTAAAGTCTAATCTTATTGTGTGACAATGGCAACTGTGTGTGGTGGCATGACATGAAGGCCAAGATGTGATAGAGATCTCCTGATATTGCCCTGGGGTTTGAGGCTAGTAACCTGTCATAGACCTCCGAGGCTGTACTGTAGGCCATCAGTGTGTTGTGAGATAATGATAGATTAATAAAGTAGGTAGCATCGTGAAGGTGTTGTTTGAATCCGAGGTTAGCTACGACCAATGTGAGATAAGAGACATGGTCGGGTCGGTTCCAGGTTCCTGCGAAAAGAACGACGCAACGTTAAAACAGGCAGTGCATCGGCCAGAGTATTGCATTGCCTGGGATGTAGCCGCGGAGGACATTAGATTGGTGCTGTGGGGATAGTTGCACCAGTCTGCGCCGGAAGGCCACGATGGCCAGTGACTTTGTAATATTGGATGTGGCTTGGTTGTCTGTGGCAACGTCATTGTTTGTCCTGCCCAGTTGCTGCACCAGACTTAAGCTGCTGTGACAATGGGGTAGAGTTCGAACAAAGAGGAGGACTAACTGAACCCGGGGAATCAAGAGGATTTCTGACGGCCATGGCCCTGTAAACCAAAGATGGCTAAAAATTGAGGCAAGGACCTGTGGAGGCTGTGGCGTCCATGAATACCGGAGGTGAAAGAGGGAGATGCTGATGGAAAGAACATTGGCATGCCATTCTAATACAGTCATAGAATGAGCACCCTGCATACTTGTAACCTAGATCCACTGCTGCATGCAGATACGGGTCCAATTCTACCCTCCTGTTGGGGTTGCCCTGCATAGCAGATCTCTGACTGTCCACAAGGCTATCACAAACTCTGTGACAGTGAGCTTGTGATTAAGACAAGGTTCTCTGGCCTTCAGGATGACGGAGACGTCTCCCCACGAATATGACTTGCTCTCGGGCAAGTTGTGTACTGCTATGAGGAGGGATGCTAAGTTAACGTCATTGTCGTCCAATATGTCTATCTTGATGCCCTGCTGGGACAAGGTGCGCAGGGAAGACAGTGGTGCAGATGTTGGGCGTACCTGTAAGTGAAGGTGCAGGAATGACGGTGGTGACTGGGGTTGGTAGGGGCATGGCTGGGCGTACTTCCAGGGCTCTCACTCTGCTTGGACTTTGGTGACTTCTGTTGACAGTGTAGTCATCCAGGAGTGCAGCTGAGTAGTCGCAAAAAAGATAGACCGAAGTGGTGCCTGGTAGGGCTGCCACTGGCAGTGGAAACAGCAGCTTAAAAGCTCAGTTTCCTATCTGCAGCAGGGTAGGAATTACTCCTGCAACGCAGTTCTGCTATGAGCTTGTTTTTTTTTTTTTTTTTATTTATTTACTTATTTTTTTTATATATATTGTAATATTTGGGGGTTATTTTAGCTTAAAGGTAGAGCTTACCAGTGAGCTGAGTCCACGCCAGATATGCCGTTTTAAGGGCTTGTAGGCCCACTTTTATTAAAGAAAGAAAAGTCAGATAACAAAATAGTTGCCCACAGGGTTTCAGCTTTCCACAGCAATAATGTAAGTAGAACCAAAAATACCAAGCCACCTGGCTCTCTTTAGCAGCACTGCTTCTCAGACTAATGCTGCAGCCCTCTCGGCTCTGTAACCGAGTTCCTGTACACCCAGTACCTCAGCACTCTTTAACAGCTTCTCTTTCAGCCCACAAGCTTGGACCCTCTGTCTACTCTGACAGACCGACCTGTGCAGACATGCACACTTCTTCTCCCTTACTCGCCTGGACTCCTCGGGAGGGTGGAGCCCAGAACCATGGTGTTGGCTTTGTTTTAAGCCCAAGACCCACCTGTGCAATCATCCAGCCAGACTGCTGGCTGGTCCCAAAACCCGGTCCCAGGATTGGAGATTCCGTACTACCACATATCCCCCCCCTTTGTTTCGACCCAGAGGGCGGAACACCCAAGTTACTTTTGGCACCTCTGTGCCAGATACCATTTACAGAAGTACCCTCCTGTCCAACCTCGCTTCTCCTAACGGGGAACTCCACCCAATGCCTCCTTTGGTGTCTCCCTCTAAGCCTTACTGTCACTCTATGAGCTTTGATGCAACCTTCCCAACTTTTCTTCCGAGTGCATTTCCATAAGCACTTCCTCTCCTGAAATCTTAATGGGTTCCCGTTGGTCTTTCTACCATCCCTTCTGCCTCCACTCTTCAGGTTCCCAGGTTTCCCCAAAACTTTCTCAGCAGTACTGTTCTGAGACTGTAGGGGGCCTATTTCTATAGTGTTTAGAATGGAAACCCACCTCTTATTTCTGGTACCTGACTCAGCAGTCACTAATTGATTACCAGGTTTACCTGTACCTTTGGGCACCACATCATCATGTACCATTAACACATTATTTGGTTCATCATTGACAGACATATTCAAACCAACATTAGACCTCTCAATGTTGCACATGTCACCAATGCCTTTTTTTTCAAAATTTGCTAGGGCAGAGTCTGCAGAGGGCACACATACCAGAGGGCCGCCATCACCCACAGGAACCTCACAGGATGCCACCTTCCCTGGGTTCACCCACTCTGCAGGCAGCTGTCCTACCACTTGACCCGTTCTGATGCCATCTGTATTTTTATCCACCGGAACAGGCCAGCTCTCGTCTGATCCACATACAATTTTTACCACGCTCCTTGCCCATTCCCCTGTCCCGGGGACCTTATTAGGTTTGTCACCTAAACCAAGCACTGGACTGGGGACCCCAGTCTCTTTAACCACCTTTGTTTGAGCCCTGGTCAGGATCTCTGCTGCTTTCAGGTCCACACATGGCCCTTCCACCTCATGTGGTTTTTCTACTGGTGCAGTATACACGCCCTTCACCAACTGACCAGCACCACACTGGACCATAACAGCAGAAATGCTTCCCATCTGGCTGTTAGGAGGTGTAACCACAGGCAATTTAGGCTTATTTTCAACTTCTCTAACGTCTGTCTCAAATATTTCTTCTGGATCTAATCTAGCAGCATACGTAGCGGCAACTTTTAACAAAAGTAGCAAATTTAGGAATAAACCATTCCTGTCCTGTTTTGCTTTGCTCTGTACAGCCTGCCATACAGTGCTCCACCTAGTGGTACTGCGCAGTACCAGCCCATCAGACTGTGGAGGAGACACACTAGTATAGATTGGCTGTACATCCCAAAGTTCAAGCATCTCTTTTAATGCTTTGGTTAATAACCAGGCCCTTGACTCCAGACCTAAGTCCTTCCTGGGGATTTTCATGACACTGGGGATGCAGAGAGACTCACTTGCTGAGACTTGAAAAGTTGCAATGGTTAACGGAACCTCCTCCCGGTTGGAGGTAAACACAGCCTGGTGCTCCACCAGAGCGCTGCCATGTGCTGGACTAATACCCAACTTCTCAGGCTCAGCATCAGTGAACTGCTCCAGAACATTACCAGTGACGTCACGTTGACACTCCATGTCAACCTCAGTTTTGTGGGTCACGGACAATGCCTCTGCTGTGCCCTTATTTGGGTTATCCTGCTCACCAGGGTTAACCCCTGCAGCAGCCACCGCGCCCTCAGGTACAGGCTGTTCTGCAGCCCCTCCTGCTGGTCCAGCAGAAACCGTGTCCACCTTATCTTTGTGCATAAAAGCCTTATCTATCAGGGAGATAAGATTTTTGCTCCAACTATCCCAATCTGTTGTATGTGCGCTCCCTTCTGCGGTACTCCTCAGCACCAATCCATCTGCCCAAGGAGACACATAAGAACAGACTGGCTTAGTTGCAGACTCATTACACCAGTCATTGTAAATCATGTCAGACTGTGGTAGCACAGGTTGCAATACACCATATTCACCACCTTTCTCAGCTTGCATTTCATAAGCCTCACACACCTTTGCATTTTTCACAGGTTGTGTTAATCCACCATTTACCCGCACATTTTTAGTACTAGCAGCTTGCACTAACACATTACCATTACACGGTACAGTTCCATTCTGTCCCACCAGAGTGACATCGCAGTTGTCCAGGGCAACCTCTGACTCCAACACATGAAGTTCCCTGGAGATTCCTGTGGACAACTGTGCTGTCTTACCACCAGTTGCTACAGGCAACGGCCCATTTTTGATAACCCCAGGTTCTTTCAGAGCAAAAGTTTTCCCAACAGCATTAACCACTTGCTTACTGGGCACTTAAACCCCCCTCAGTCCCAGACCAATTTTCAGCTTTCAGCGCTGATGCACTTTGAATGACAATTGCGCGGGCATACAACACTGTACCCAAATGAAATTTTTATCATTTTTTTCCCACAAATAGAGCTTTCTTTTGGTGGTATTTAGTTACAGCTCTGAGTTTTATTTTTTGCTAAACAAACAAAAAAAGATGCAAAAAAAAATAAATAAAAATCATGTTTTAATAGTTTGTTATAAAATTTTGCAAACGGGTCATTTTTCTCCTTCATTGAAGTGCGCTGATAAGGCAGCACTGATAGGCTGCATTGGTGGGCACTGATGGGCTGCATTGGTGGGCACTGATAGGCTGCATTGGTGGGCACTGATAGGCTGCACTGGTGGGCACTGATAGGCATAGTTAAGGCGGCACTAATAGGCACAGATAAGGCGGCACCGATGGGCACAGATAAGGCGGCACTGATGGGCAAAGATGGGCACAGATAAGATGGCACGGATGGGTGGCACGGATAAGTGGCACGGATGGGTGGCACGGATGGGCACTGATAGGTACCACAGATAGATGGGACTGATGGGCACTGATAGGTGGCACTGATAGGTGGCTCTGATAGGTGGCACTGCTGGGCACTGATGGGCGGCACTGCTGGGCACTGATGGGCGGCACTGCTGGGCACTGATGGGCGGCACTGGGGTGCAGCACCTTTGAGGCAGATTGGGTGGCACTGTGGGTGGCACTGTGGGTGGCACTGTGGGTGGCACTGTGGGTGGCACTGTGGGGTGGCACTGTGGGTGGCACTGTGGGTGGCACTGTGGGCATTATGGGCACAGACGGGGGGCACTTACTTTTACTTTGTTAAACTTCAGGATGGCACTGCGGGAGGCAGGTGGGCACTGGCAGGTGGCATGTGGTGACTTTCATTGCTGGCCGTGATCGGGACTGATGTCCCGATCACGGCCGCCGGTGATCGGCTTTTTTTTCTTCTCCTCGCGCTGTCAGCGCGAGGAGGAATAATAGCCGATTACCGGCTCCGTGCTATCACATGATCAGCTGTCATTGGCTGACAGCTGATCACGTGATAAGGGGTCGGGATCGACCCCTTACACGGATCGGTGATCAGGCGAGTCTCACGGACTCGCCGATCACAGAGCGCGGCGCGCGCGCCCCTCAGGGGGCGCGCAGGCCGCTCGTAACCGGGACGACGTCAATAGACGTAGTCCCAGAAATCTAGGTCCGCGCTAATGCCGTCATTCGGCAATAGCGCGGTACCCAAGTGGTTAAACTTTTCATTAACAGTAACACTTATAGCATTTTTCGCATTTGTAGGCTGTCCTAGCCCATGGTCAACTTGAGCCTGATAGTCATTAGACACAACACTTTTAGTCATCAACACAGGTTCTATTTGGATTTTAACCCTTGCATTCCCACTATATAGGGAAAAGTAATTCTCAAGTGCACATTCAGTGGCCCCACTAACTGGGGTCACTCTCACATCGTAATGGACAGTCTCGTAACCAGTCCTTTTATACATGAAATCAGCAGTTCCAGCCATCATTTCATTAAAGACAGTCTTACCCACCGCAGTAGTTGGGGTCACCATCTTCATTTGAGTACGTCGTCTTATGCACCAGTCCTCTGCTGCACTTTTACTGGCCAACTCCTCCTGGGGGCCATGGGATGAAACTACAGCAGGCATCTCCCACCGTTTAGCACCCCCTGCAGGCACAACAGGAAACTTCTTGTTGCTAGGGGTGACTGCAAACATATTTTCACCGGAATCTGGGCCTACAGACAAAACTTTCTCAGCAACATTATCTCCAGCCATATTCCACAACCTAGGGCAAGAAAACATGCCATGCCCCAGCTGGCCACATTCCAGGCATGGTACTGGACGATTTTTTCCCAAAGCGATTCTCTCCTGGTGATTCCCAGCTGGCCGGAATGCACAGGCCTCTTTGTGGGGACGCTGAACCAAACCTCTACTGCAGCTCCTTTCAGGCATAAATTTCACTCCGGTTGCCATGGGAGACCGCACTCTCCCAGCAGAACTTTGCTGGCTCTCTCCAACATGATAAATTGGCTCCTCCTTAAGCCACTTTCCACGATCCTTATTGGACATAGCCCATGGTACAGAGACAGCCCGACTGGCTTCCTTTGCGTTGCTATGGGCAATCACTCTCATCCTCAGCCTTTGATCAGCCTCTCTCCTTGCATATAGCATGGGCTTCTCTCTGCTGGATCCCGTCTCATGCTGTGACACATTCACATCTTTCACAATAGCGGTTTTAACTGCATCAGCTTTGCCAGGGGCAACAACAGCCTTCTTCCAGTTATGGACATCCAGCGGCTTTCCCCTTGCACTGAGGGTTGGCTTCCTTTCCTCTGTAGCTTGGTTCAGTGCTGCTAAATGCCGTTTGCACCAATCCACTGCAGATTCAAATGCTGGTGGACTCTCCATAACAGCAGTCACCTGTGCACTCATTGCACCAGTGTTGCTAGGGACAACCCCCAGCCCTTTTTCTCCTTGATACACTCTGATCAGGTATGTATGGGGCTCGTTCGGGCGGTAACAACCCCTCCAACCACAGAGCTCTGTCTCTTTTAAAGCAAGTTGCTTTTCTCTTCGTGCAAGCTTTCCTCACTTGCACATTGCACACACTGATTGTGCTGTCTCATGCACACAAACACAGTTCATAGCAAGAGAAAAAAAAAAAAAGACTTTTCATTCACAGGTACACCACCTGCAACATGCAATGCCTTTTGCCTGGCTGCACTTCCACACACAGCCAATAGTTCCTGACTTGAACTTACTGTAGCAAGGACCCGGATTCCACCGTCTTGTGCCCGCATTCTCCACCACTTGTAATATTTGGGGGTTATTTTAGCTTAAAGGTAGAGCTTACCAGTGAGCTGAGTCCACGCCAGATATGCCGTTTTAAGGGCTTGTAGGCCCACTTTTATTAAAGAAAGAAAAGTCTGATAACAAAATAGTTGCCCACACAGGGGTTTCAGCTTTCCACAGCAATAATGTAAGTAGAACCAAAAATACCAAGCCACCTGGCTCTCTTTAGCAGCACTGCTTCTCAGACTAATGCTGCAGCCCTCTCGGCTCTGTAACCGAGTTCCTGTACACCCAGTACCTCAGCACTCTTTAACAGCTTCTCTTTCAGCCCACAAGCTTGGACCCTCTGTCTAGTCTGACAGACCGACCTGTGCAGACATGCACACTTCTCCCTTACTCGCCTGGACTCCTCGGGAGGGTGGAGCCCAGAACCATGGTGTTGGCTTTGTTTTAAGCCCAAGACCCACCTGTGCAATCATCCAGCCAGACTGCTGGCTGGTCCCAAAACCCGGTCCCAGGATTGGAGATTCCGTACTACCACAATATATATATATATATTTTTTTTTTTAACGGTCCAAGCTCTTGTGAGACTGTAAACCGCCGCTTGCTGAGCCCGCAAACGGTGATGGCAGGGCTGAGACGAAGTCCACACTGTCTGCCTACGACATGACTTCAGCTAAAAGCAGGGGTGGGTGGATGCGTATATGTGAGGTAAGTTGCGAAGGTAGGAGGGGATAGATGCTTTTGAGTAGATAAGATGAAAGGCAGAAGGAAAACAAGAAGAATAGGACAAGGAACGACAGCCATAGTGACAGTTGGTTTGCGCTGTTGAGTGTGACTTTAGAAAACTCAAAAGAATGCGTGACAACTGAAGTGAGCAAGGAGGTGACTGGCTAGGTAATCGATAGCTCGGGTGTCGGTCTGTGCTCGGCACAGACTAATGAACCAGAGCCCCTCAGGGCAGACTGGGGCGGGTAGCTGAAGTCTGGTATACTAAGTAGGAATGTTGCGATCTGTAGTTTATTGACGTGTATTCGGTCTACTAATGCTTGCACTACCAGCAAGTATGGAGATTAGGCGACCTTGTCTGCGTATTGAAGGCTTGTGCTTCGAAAACAGTGCCCTGGCCTGCTGTAAGGTAAGCCCTGGTGAACTGGGCGGTGAGTGAAGTGCACAGAAGTATGTGACAGTTGCTAACGCCTCACGAGCAGGTCATATTCTGTATGTGAAGTAAAAATATGTAGTGAAAGAGTGTTTAAGAGAAAGGGGGAATCCTATTGAACTACACACCTGACTTTATGCCCTAGTTGTGAAGTCGACTGGTTGGGGGTCAAGAACTGAGTTGACTGGGAGCCTGTAGTAAGGTGACATGAGAATTTCGTTTTGACAAGGGGGATTGCAAAGAGCTGTTTGGGGCAAAGCTGGCCCCCTGGTGAAGATGCAAGCCCTCGACAATTTTTTTTGGGAGATACTGTCCAATCCTGGTGCAGGGCGGACTAACTGGTGGTCTAACTGGCCTAAAAAGGGAAAAAGCGGCAGAGAAAATGATGAGTAGCCGTGTTGCTACTGGAGATGATGAGTGGTAGTTTGAGCCACTTGCTGAAATGCTTGCAGCGATTGCAAGGAAGCACCCTTATTTGAATTATAAATTGAATTATAAGTGTGTAGGAATGAGGTGAGCAGCCGTGTTGC
Organism: Lithobates pipiens; assembly: GCF_037356315.1. Classification (NCBI taxonomy): domain Eukaryota; kingdom Metazoa; phylum Chordata; class Amphibia; order Anura; family Ranidae; genus Lithobates; species Lithobates pipiens. Next base: position 237,088,969 of record NW_027507784.1, read on the forward strand.
TACTGGAGGTGAGTGGCCGTATTTAGCCATTGCAGAGATGCTTGCAACGATTGCAAGGAAGCAGCTTTATTTGAATTATAAATTGAATTATAAGTGTGTAGGAATGGGGTGAGCACCGGTGTTGCTACTGGAGTCGATTGGCAGTTTTGAGCCAAATGCAGAAAGACTTGCAGCGATTGCAAGAACGCAGCCTTGTTGAAAGGCGAAAAAAAAAGGTTATAGAGGAAATGTGATTACGTAGGAATGACCGTGCGCAACACTGAGCAAATTGGTGGAGGGAATTGTGTATGATCATGCATGGATAGACTGAGAAAGTGAAACGTAAGTACTGCTGAATTCGTACTGTCGATGTGACTAGTTTGAACCGGGCTGGGTGCAAGCACCGGTGGAATAGTCTGTGAAAGATTTGACTCATTTGAGTCGGTGATGCAACAGGATTTGGCTCGGTTGTTAGAGTTTGTGTTTGGTATGGACTCGAATCGTTGCGCCGATGCTGCAATTAGACTCGAATCATTCGTAGATGCGACTGAGAGGCTCGTATGTCGGATCCAACCTTATCGCCGATGATATGGCTGGGTTCGGATTGATTGAATTGTGATGGTGGTTGAAGGGGCTTGTGATTGCAGAGGATCCGAAACATAGAAGCGAAGTTGCGACTAGATTCGAATCGCCAGTAGATGCGAGGTGACTAAGGGGCTCGAATGTCGGATCTGGCTGTAACGACCGTGAAGTGAATGTTTCATAGGGGTTGCAACTGGCTTGAGTAAACCCGCGTTGGGTACAAAGTTTGAAATATATGAAAGATGACATAGAAAGACTTACAGAGTCGTAAGTGCGACTTTTGCAAAACAAACATGATAATGTAACGATTCGAGTTTAGAAGGAGCGGTAACAACAAAGTCCTACCTGCGACAGCGAGTGTGTAGCGGTCCTAGCGTGGGACAATCAATGAAAATATACGACCAATCTCCAAAGTACAACTACGCGGACACGCAGTGAGTTGGCAGAGTCAGCCTCTGCAATGTATCTGATACGAATCAGTTTGAAAAATGAATCCGATATAAATTGGTAGTAAGGAGTATCTGATACGAATTGGTTGTAGAGTGTATGCCATTCCTTACTGTGAAACCGAACACCTATCAACCACCCATCCCCCCAGGCTAGTCAAGTGCAGGAAAGGCACCAGGTGGGTTTAATTACACCTCAATCAGCCACAGAAACCCATACAAACAATACATGTTTATCTAAAAAATGGATGAGATGGCAACCCCATGGACAATGAATTTTATAACCAGTGAAGCCTATGGTGAGTGATATCAGAGAATGACCGACAGCGGCTCGGAGGCTTGGATCTATGAATCAATAGTATGTTTGGTAGAAGGAACTTACAAATGTACTACCTGTGCTGAATGATGTCGAGCGTTAACAATTCAGAGGCAGGTTTTTGTGAAAGGGGTGCAGGATAGTAAGCATAATAAACCACAAGTTTGCACATGATACGAAAAGGTTCGGATACTACCTGCGACCGTGAGTGGGAACCTGCGACCGTGAATCGGAACCACCGACGAAGAGCACAAACGAAGAAGCTGGAGTGCACTTATGATTGAATGCCGGACTGACGAACACGAGCTGAGCTGAGCTGAGCTGAGAAGAGTTGGCCCCCTGACATGCAATACAGCGCACTGGAACCGACACAGACCGCTGTGGGTGGTCTGGTTAAATACCCTCCAGGCTCCTCCCATAATTACAGGCCACCATACTGTCCCTCTTATATATATATATATATATATATATATATATATATATATATATATATATAAATAACTTTTTTTTTCTTAATATTGCAACGGCCGTTGCTTTTCCATCAATTTGACCCAGGTTTGGTGGTGATGCAATTTACCGCAATTTGTATTCACAGTATTATATTGATGATAATATTTTTTTGGGCGGCGTCTATCTAGACCTTTATGTTTATTCCTAGTGTTAGATGTGGAACTTCTATATTTTTAACAATTGGTCTTTTTGCAATAAATTGTATAATACTACATTAGTCTGGTAATTATTTCCTAGGGCTCATCTATGTGGCACTTAATACTGGGTCATCTTTCTGACACAATGCAACATTTTTCATATGCTTTTTTGGTCACTGAGTTCCACCCATTTTGAGTGTGTGGATAAATATTGGTTGGTACTGTTATGTACCTTATTCCATTGGTTTCCCTCCCTCTTCTGTGTTATATACCTTATAGTTTTTTTTTTTTTTTTTTTTTTTTTTTTTACATTTTCATATAACCTTTATTGTTTATTTCTTTATTTGACATATTACAAGTTATAACAGACCAAGTTACAATATCAGTTTTATATTTTACAGTTTTGCTTCCTTATACCGCTAATACATCATATTCTCGTTTTCCTATTTATTTCAATTGATCCGTGCAAAACAACTTTTTATATTTTTCTCTTATTCTTACTTGCCACTATCATATATACTACCTAACCATCCTTTAGACACAAGTATTTACAAACATACACACAGACATAAACACAAAAAAAACAAAAAAAAATAAAAATAAATAAATAAATAAAAAAATATAAAAAACACACGCACTCTCCGGGCGAAAAATCCATAGCGTAGTTTCCATAGTGAGTTATATATCACAAGCTGACAAAGGAGGAGAATGTTTATACCCACATCTTCCTTTGAATACTGCTTTTACTGTCCCACTCAAACAGAAAAAGAAAAACTATACTAACCACTCAATACAGACTCCCCCATTACCAATGAGGGTGGAGCTACCCGTGGATCCGATATCCATCGTTTCCATATTTTAATCCAGTTATTGGATTCTCCCCTATTGCAACCAATTTGTTGTTCTTTCAAGATGTTTTCATTTACCTGAAGACGCCAGTCCTCAAGTAAAGGTGCATTCGAAGATATCCACCTTAGAGCAATTAACTTACGTGCAATAAACAATAGTCTGGTAACTAATATCATCACCTCCCTGGGAAAGAAACCTTCCTCGTCCAAATATCCCAGTAGACATGTCATAGGGGTCCTGTCGATATGCGTATTACATGTAGCATTGATTGTATTTACCACCTCTTGCCAATATCTAGCCACTTTTGGACAATTCCACATCATGTGTATTAAATCCGCTGGAGACTTTTGACATCTAGGACACTCTGGAGAATCGCGTCTGCCCCACTTAAATAATTTAACTGGTGTTCTATATACCCTATATATTATAAATAGTTGCGTCAGGCAATGAGCCGGTGATAATGATACTAGGGGTACCCTTCTCAAAATAATTTGCCAGTTTTCATCTGAGATGTCCCCTATGTCTCTCTCCCAGCCTGTTCTACCCGGGCTGACAACTTTATCCTGATATAGTCTCATCAATTGACCATATAAAGACGAGATCAAGCCCTTTTTTTCCTCCCCCCTTGCTAATGATGTTATAAGTGGGGTAGGTTTTATCACTATCTTTTCCCTTCTAAACTGAGTTTGAATCGCATGCCGTAATTGTAAATATTTATAGAAGTGACTAGAAGGCAGTTGAAAGGATTCTTGCAGGTCCTGAAAGGAGCGCAGAACGTTATGTGTAAACATCTGTTCTATATATTGAAGCCCCTTAGAGTGCCAGCTTTCGAATCCCTCCAATTTATATAGTTCTTTGTATTGCTTATTCCCCCAAAGCGGGGAGTATTTTGAGACTCCTTCAAATTTCATTATACTCCTCATTTCCTTCCAGACTCTATTCATAAGTGTCGTTGTTAGACCCCTACCGGTGTTACCCAGGGCTCCGGATTCCAACTGAGCCACAAGATTATATCGAAAACTGTTATTTAACAGTAAAACCTGTATGGGGTCTTCCCAATTACTTTCCCCCCAGCCTGCAAAATGCTGAAGCTGGGAGGCTATGAAGTAGAGTCTTGGCTGTGGTACCGCTAATCCACCCCAATCCCTTGCCCTCTGGAGAATTGATAACTTAATTCTCGGGGTTTTTCCTTTCCACAATAGCCTACGAAATATTGATTCTGTTTTTTTGAACCATTTTAAAGTTATCCATATCGGTGAATTATGGAGTATATATAACAATTGAGGGGTCCAGATCATTTTTATGAGATTTGCACGGCCTACCACCGATAATGGCAATTTGGTCCACGCCATGCTCTTAAGTTGAAATTTGTTAAGAATAGGTGACAAGTTATCCATTAAATAGTTTTCTATTCTAGAGTTTATAATTATTCCCAAGTATTTAAATGATGACACTATTTTAACTTGAGGGGCCTCTTTTAACCTGGACAGACTAGGATTGTCTAAGGGAAGTAGTACGGATTTATCCCAATTAATAATGTAACCAGAAAACGATCCAAATTGTTTTATTAGTGACATTAAAGAGCTTAAAGAACCTTCTGTATCCCCAAGAAACAGTAATGCATCATCAGCATACAAGGAGATTTTTTCAATCCTCGTTCCTCTAATAAATCCGCAAATAGATTCTGCCTGTCGAACGGCCTCGGCCAGTGGTTCAAGGGCCAGTGCGAATAGTAAAGGAGACAGGGGACACCCCTGTCTTGTTCCTCTGTATAATGGGAAAAATTCTGAAACCGTGCCATTTATTTGCATACATGCCCTCGGAGTGGCATACAGCATCCTGATCCACCTTATAAACTTGTCCCCCAGGCCAAACAAACCCAACACCTCCCACAGATATGTCCACTCGACACTGTCGAAAGCTTTCGCAGCGTCGAGTGACAAAATCGCTCTTGTCCCAATATTATCAGTTGGTATTTGCATATTCAAATAAAGCCTCCTTATATTAATAGCTGTAGACCTTGTTGGGATAAAGCCACATTGGTCACGATGAATCAATCCCTGCATATGTCTACTTAGTCTTTTAGCCAGGACCCTGGCTAAAATCTTAGCGTCCGAGTTCAACAATGATATCGGGCGGTAGGATTCCGGAGCCAAAGGGTCCTTTCCCGGCTTTGCTAATACAATAATACAAGCATCCCTCATAGATTCAGGAAGCCTGAATGATTCCAAAGCCTGGTTAAGGACCTTCAATAATTCTGGAAGCAAAACCTCACCATATTGTTTATATACTTCTGAGGGTAACCCATCAATACCCGGGGCTTTATCATTTGGACTTTCTTCCACTGCCTTAATCAATACCTCCAATGTCAGAGGAGCACCCAGTTCTTGTTTATCATTTTCAGAAAGAGAGGGGAGTTTTAAAGGTTCTAAAAACTCTCTAAGTCTTGTCTCGGAACAATTAACTTTATTTTGATATAAATTACTATAAAAATGAACAAAGGATCGCATTATTTCCTTCTGGTCATAAGTAATATCTCCCTCCACTGTACGAATAGCAGAAATAATTTTACTATCTTCTTGGGATTTAGCTATTACTGATAGCATTCTGCCTGATTTTTCCCCTTCTTCAAATCTGCGACATCTAGACAAAAAGTCAGACCGCGCAGCCTTTTTCATAGAAGTTTGTTTATATAATAATTGTGCATCCTTCCACACCCTACGATTAGAGGTAGTAGGACTCTGAATATACTGAACTTCTTTCTGCTGCGCCTCTGCATACAATAATGTATGTAATCCCAGCATGGACAGATATCCAGCAGGCCCTAATGTGAATACTACATTCTACAATTATATTCAGGAGCTTGGACTGTATGACATATGGCGGCTTAGGAATCCATCTTTTAAAGAATATTCTTGTTGCTCTGGTACTTTTCAGACCCTATCAAGGTTAGATATGTTCTTGGGAACAGACTCAGCTATTGTTTGGGTTTCTGATGTTTATTATTTAACGAGAGATTTATCAGATCATTCACCGTTAGTAGTAACAGTAGATAAAATAAAGCCTAAAATTAGGTCTAACTGGAGAGTTCCTGCTTTCTGGTTTAAAGTTCCCCATCAGGGGGATGAAATGAGGTTGGCCTTAGTTGAATTTTTTCAAATTAATAATAACTCAACATCACCTCAGGTAGTATGGGACACCATGAAGGCATTTTTGAGAGGATTATTGGTTAAGGCCATAAGCGTCTACAAAAAAGCATGTAGAGATACCTTATAGTTTACCTCCCCAACCTTTTGCAGTACTTCATAGGGTCCTTGTCACTTAGCTGGGAACTTACTTTCCACTGTGGGGACCAAAACAAGTGCACGATTTCCCAGATGGAAAGTTTGAACCTACGCCAACCTATTGTACACTCGACTCCATGCTTCCTGGGCTTGCTGCATGTATTCTCAAACAAGGGGCATTACTGAAGCAATTCTATCCTGCATGGCTGAAACTTGCTCTATAACACTCCGACAGGGGGTAGTTTAAGTCCCAGGTATCTTTAGCAACATCCAGCAACTCTCAGGGATGCCTTTAGTACAAAAGTTCAAAGGGCTAAAACCCTGTGGAAGACTGGGGGACCTCTCTAATAGCAAACAACAGACATGGCAGTAGACCATCCTAGTCCCTTCCATCTTTAGCCACCACCTTCTTTAAAACACTCTTGAGGGCTTTGTTAAACCGTTCTACTAAACCATCTGTATGAGGGTGGTAAACAGTATGCAAATACTTAATATTGAACAATTTGCACAATTCTTTCATTACCTTTGACATGAAGGGAATCCCTTGGTCGGTTAGAACCTCCTTTGGAAAATCCCAGTACAGGTAAATATGTGAAACAATGCTTGGGCGATAGTCTTGGAGGAAGTGTTTCTAAAGGGAACAGCCTCTGGATACCGGGTGGCATAGTCCATGACCATCAGGATGTACCTATCAGATCCATGGCAATTTAGTAAAAAGGAATCTGAATCACGGGCAAAGGCACCAATGGGCTACGGTAATGGTTCATAGGGGCTGTCTTTTGACACTCAGGGCAGGACTTACAATAGTTTTTCACGTCTGCATGTATGCCAGGGGCCAGGCACCACGAGTTGTTTCATAACCTCAAAGTGAATTTTGTCAACCCGATACAACATGTCATGGTTAACGGCAATTTGAGGAAACACATTCTCCAGCCCCAGGGCTACCGGGGTCCCATTGTTTAACTTAACATTTTTCCAGGCTTGTAGAAGAGTAGGATCTTGTAACTGGGCAGTCCTGTAGTTGTCCCAAGAAACCTCCTAGCTCCATCACACCGAGCAACTCTTAGGGTCTTAGGTGTCACCTCCGGTTCACCCATACAGACTGCTATGGGAAAAGACACATTTTAATCAGGGGTCACCCCTACAGCATTTTTATCAACTTTTGGTTCAAAGGGGTTGGGGTTCACCCGGCAGTCCCACTAGGAAGTCCAGGCTCAAGACTCTTCTCCTTCCTACTGCAAAGTTTCTGGAACAGTGGAAAGTCTTTCCCCATTATTACACTGTGCAATGGAATAGGGGACACAGCCACTTCATGGCAAACATATCCTGAACTGGTTTCAAAGATCACCAGCGCTGCGGAGCACAAAAGTCTCACATACGTGGTATCTTCATACTCAGGAGGAATAGCAGAATGTGTTTTGGTTGTAATTCTAAGCCCCCGTACACACGGTCGGACATTCTGCCAACCAAATCCGTTGGATTTTGTCCGACGGATTTTGTCCGGCGGATTGTGTCCGAAACTGTTGCATACACACGATCGGACCCAGTTGTCGAATTTTGCGGTTGCCAAGAACGCGGTGACATAAGCCGTGTATGGCGGGACTAGAAAAGGGAAGTTCAGCACCACGTCGGGCACCCTTTGGGCTCCTTCTGCTGATCTCTTGTTAGTAGAAGTTTTGGGAGAGACGATTCACGCTTTTCACATTAGTGATTCAGATCGCTACTGCTCTTCGGTTTCTGCTTGTCTTTGTGTATCTGATAATCAGTGTGTGCAGTCATTAATAGACATGTGCAGAGTAAAATATTTCGTTTCGGAATTTCGTTTTCGTCTGAAAACTTAATTTATTTAGTTACTCCCGAAATTCGTTTTTATTTATTTCGTTTTTCGTTCAAAAATTGCATTCGTCCGAAAATCCACATGAATTACGCTCGAATCTGTCTTTGAAGGCTTATGGTGTCTGTCGAATGTATAAAGAAGATTCGACGGAGCTAGTATATAGCATACTTTAGAACCCTATTAAAGTCTATGGGACTCCAACGTTCAAAATCTAAAGTGCTCATTTTAAAGGCTAATTTGCAAGTTACTGTCCTAAAAAGTGTTTGGGGACCTGGGTCCTGCCCCAGGGGACATGGATCAATGCAAAAAAAAGTTTTAAAAACGGCCGTTTTTTCGGGAGCAGTGATTTTAATAATGATTAAAGTGAAACAATAAAAGTGTAATATTCCTTTAAATTTCGTAGGGGGGGGGTTGTCTATAGTATGCCTGTGAAGGGGCGCATGTTTCCCGTGCTTAGAATTGTCCCTGCACAAAGTGTCATTTATGCAGGAAAAAAAGTCCTTTAAAATCACTCGCAGCTATTATGAATTGTCGGCTCCCGTAATACAGAGAACACTCATTGAAAGTCATTGATAAAAAAATAAATAAATAAATAAATAAAAAAGCGTGGGGGTCCCCCAAATTCAATTACCAGGCCCTTCAGGTCTGGTATGGATATTAAGGGGAACCCTGCCTCAAATTTAAGAAAAAATTTGACGTGGGGTTCCCCCTAAATATCCATAACCAGACCCTTTATCCGAGCACACAACCTGGCAGGCCGCAGGAAAAGAGGGGGGACGAGAGAGCGGCCCCCCCTCCCCCCTGAACCGTACCAGGCCACATGCCCTCAACATTGGGAGGATGCTTTGGGGGTCTGTGACCCCTCAAAGCACCTTGTCCCCATGTTGATGAGGACAAGGGCCTCATCCCCACAACCCTGGCCGGTGGTTGTGGAGGTCTGCGGGCGGGGGGCTTATCAGAATCTGGAAGCCCCCTTTAACAAGGGGACCCCAGATCCCGGCCCCCCCCCTGTTTGAAATGGTAAGGGGGTACAAAAGTACCCCTACCATTTCACAAAGAAAGTGTAAAAAATGTTTAAATAAAACAAACACACTTTTGAAAAATTCCTTTATTAAAAATAAAAAGATAAAAAAAAGATTCCAGCGGCGGTAATCCACTCTTGCTATCCAGCGACGGACGGTCATATCTCCAGCGATGTCTCATGTCATCCAGCGCAGCGCAGCATCCTTCTTCTGTCTCCGTGTAGGAGACACTGCAGGCATTCCGGCGGCTGACGTTTGTTATATACGGAGGGCGGGGCCACCCGTCCCCTGACCCCGCCCCCCTCTGACGCAAGGGGAAACCCGGGGTTCCCCGTGACGTATAGGTGACCCCGCCCCCCTCTGATGTAACGGAAACCTGCCTGTGTTACATCAGAGGGGTGCGGGTCACCCCTACGTCACAGGGAACCCCGGGTTTCCCCTTGCGTCAGAGGGGGGCGGGGTCAGGTGACGGGTGGCCCCGCCCTCCGTATATAACAAACGTCAGCCGCCGGAATCCTTGAAATGTCTCCTACACGGAGACAGAAGAAGGATGCTGCGCTGCGCTGGATGACATGAGACATCGCTGGAGATATGACCGTCCGTCGCTGGATAGCAAGAGTGGATTACCGCCGCTGGAATCTTTTTTTTATTTTTTTATTTTTAATAAAGGAATTTTTCAAAAGTGTGTTTGTTTTATTTAAACATTTTTTACACTTTCTTTGTGAAATGGTAGGGGTACTTTTGTACCCCCTTACCATTTCAAACAGGGGGGGGGCGGGATCTGGGGGTCCCCTTGTTAAAGGGGGCTTCCAGATTCTGATAAGCCCCCCGCCCGCAGACCTCCACAACCACCGGCCAGGGTTGTGGGGATGAGGCCCTTGTCTTCATCAACATGGGGACAAGGTGCTTTGAGGGGTCACAGACCCCCAAAGCATCCTCCCAATGTTGAGGGCATGTGGCCTGGTACGGTTCAGGAGGGAGGGGGGGCCGCTCTCTCGTCCCCCCCTCTTTTCCTGCGGCCTGCCAGGTTGCGTGCTCGGATAAAGGGTCTGGTATGGATTTTTAGGGGGAACCCCACGTCAATTTTTTTTTAAATTTGACGCGGGGTTCCCCTTAATATCCATACCAGACCTGAAGGGTCTGGTTATGGATATTTAGGGGGAACCCCACGTCAAATTTTTTCTTAAATTTGAGGCAGGGTTCCCCTTAATATCCATACCAGACCTGAAGGGCCTGGTAATTGAATTTGGGGGACCCCCACGCTTTTTTTTTTTTATTTATTTATTTATTTTTTTATCAATGACTTTCAATGAGTGTTCTCTGTATTACGGAGCCGACAATTCATTATAGCTGCGAGTGATTTTAAAGGACTTTTTTTCCTGCATAAATGACACTTTGTGCAGGGACAATTCTAAGCACGGGAAACATGCACCCCTTCACAGGCATACTATAGACAACCCCCCCCCCCCCTACGAAATTTAAAGGAATATTACACTTTTATTGTTTCACTTTAATCATTATTAAAATCACTGCTCCCGAAAAAACGGCCGTTTTTAAAACTTTTTTTTGCATTGATACATGTCCCCTGGGGCAGGACCCGGGTCCCCAAACACTTTTTAGGACAGTATCTTGCAGAATCTTTTCTCTCTGTCAAATCTTTTTTCTCTGTCGAATATTTTCTCTATATAATCTTGGACTAATAGAGGTAAGGTTAGGCACATTCGAACACAGGTTCTATAGACACAGATTGTTGTCAGAGTCATGTCGAATCTCCTATTCTATATCGAACTGTTGTAACAATGAAAACGAAAATAAAGCATTTATTTATGTCGGATCTTTCGTTTTTCGGATTTTGTGCTTTCGTTATCGTTTGTCAAAACGAAAACGAAAATAGCTGAAATTCGGACGAAAATGCATTCGGACGAAAACGAATGCACATGTCTAGTCATTAAGTATTTGTTTCTCATTGTGGACTATATCTTGGTATAGTACGCTTTGAAAGGCATTTTTTATTGTCTGCTTGCTTCTGCTATTCAGGTCGTTCTTTCAGGCCTTGCTGTTTATCGGTGCTTTCTGGTGTCCGTTCTGATGAGCCGACCGTTTTCAAACCATGTTTCGTCTACGTACTCGTCGTACAATTTGTGCTGTGCAGGGGCTTCGTGTTGGGGTTCTTACTTTGACACAAGCCCGGTCCATGAACAGGGAGGGGAGGCGTTTGTGGACCAAGAATTGGCTGCGCCAGCGTGACCAGTTCTCGCACATGCCTTTGCTCCGTGAGATCCGCAAGAATAATCCTGATCATTTCAGGAATTATCTCCGGAAGACTGACCCCGTTTTTCACCGTCTGCTGGCTTTGCTGACCCCTTATATCACCAGGCAGGATACCTGCATGCGGCAAGCCATCACTCCGGAGCAGAGGCTCATCACCACGTTGTGCTACTTGTTGACTGGGAGAAGCCTTCAGGACCTCAAGTTCTCTACAGGCATCTCCCCCCAGGCTCTGGGGATCATTATTCCAGAAACTTGTTCTGCCATCATTCAGGTCCTGCAGAAGGACTATATGAAGGTAAGTTTTATCCTTTAACCACTTGCTTACTGGGCACTTAAACCCCCCTCAGTCCCAGACCAATTTTCAGCTTTCAGTGCTCTCACATTTTGAATGACAATTACTCAGTCATGCAACACTGTAACCAAATGATTTTTTTGTCCTTTTCTTCATACCAATAGAGCTTTCTTTTGGTGGTATTTGATCACCTCTCGGTTTTTTATTTTCTGCGCTATAAATGAAAAAAGACCGAAAATTTTGAAAAAAAATGAATTTTTCTTCGTTTCTGTGACAAAATTTAGCAAATTAGCAATTTTTCTTCATAAATTTTGGCCACAATTTATACTACTACACATCTTTGGTAAAAATAACCCAAATTTTTGCATATTATATGATCTGTGTGAAATGTATAGAGTCTACAAGCTATGGTGCAAATCATAAAGATTTGCAAAAAAAGATCACATCTGATGTACTAAGGCCTATCTCCATTCTTGAGACCCTAACAAGCCAGGAAAGTACAAATGCCCCCCAAATGACCCCTTTTTGGAAAGTAGACATTCCAATGTATTTAGTAAGAGGCATGGTTAGTTATTTTAAGTTGTCATTTTTTCCCATAATTCTTTGCAAAATGACGATTTTTTTTTTTTTTTTTTTTTTTTTTTCACAAAATTTTCATTGTAATAGCTTATTTCTCCCACACGGAATGTGCATACCACAAATAACACCCCAAAATACATTCTTCTACTCCTCCTGAGTATAACGATACCACATGTGTGAGACTTTTACACAGCCTGACCACATACAGAGGCCTAATTTTGAAGTAGCACCTTCAGGCATTCTAGGAGCATAAATTACACATTTCATTTCTCAACCACCTATTACAGTTTTGAAGGCCCTGGAACACCAGGGCAATGGAAACGTCCAGAAAATGACCCCATTTTGGAAAGCTAACACCCCAACGTATAATCTATGAGGCATAATGAGTCTTTTCAATGGTTCATTTTTTTCCAGAAGTTTTCGGAAAATGTGGAAAAAAATGAAAACGCATTTTTTTTTACACAAAGTTGTCCGTTTATAAGATATTTCCAACGCATAGCATTTACATAGCAAAAATAACACCCCAAAATACGTTCTACTACTCCTCCTGAGTATAACGATACCAAATGTGTGAGACTTTTACACAGCCTGACCACATACAGAGGCCTAATTTTGAAGTAGCACCTTCAGGCATTCTAAGAGCATAAATTACACATTTCATTTCTCAATCACCTATTACAGTTTTGAAGGCCCTGGAACACCAGGGCAATGGAAACGTCCAGAAAATGACCCCATTTTGGAAAGCTAACACCCCAACGTATAATCTATGAGGCATAATGAGTCTTTTCAATGGTTCATTTTTTTCCAGAAGTTTTCGGAAAATGTGGAAAAAAATGAAAACGCATTTTTTTTTACACAAAGTTGTCCGTTTATAAGATATTTCCAACGCATAGCATTTACATAGCAAAAATAACACCCCAAAATACGTTCTACTACTCCTCCTGAGTATAACGATACCACATGTGTGAGACTTTTACACAGCCTGACCACATACAGAGGCCTAATTTTGAAGTAGCACCTTCAGGCATTCTAAGAGCATAAATTACACATTTCATTTCTCAATCACCTATTACAGTTTTGAAGGCCCTGGAACACCAGGGCAATGGAAACGTCCAGAAAATGACCCCATTTTGGAAAGCTAACACCCCAACGTATAATCTATGAGGCATAATGAGTCTTTTCAATGGTTCATTTTTTTCCAGAAGTTTTCGGAAAATGTGGAAAAAAATGAAAACGCATTTTTTTTTACACTAAGTTGTCCGTTTATAAGATATTTCCAACGCATAGCATTTACATAGCAAAAATAACACCCCAAAATACGTTCTACTACTCCTCCTGAGTATAACGATACCAAATGTGTGAGACTTTTACACAGCCTGACCACATACAGAGGCCTAATTTTGAAGTAGCACCTTCAGGCATTCTAGGAGCATAAATTACACATTTCATTTCTCAACCACCTATTACAGTTTTGAAGGCCCTGGAACACCAGGGCAATGGAAACGTCCAGAAAATGACCCCATTTTGGAAAGCTAACACCCCAACGTATAATCTATGAGGCATAATGAGTCTTTTCAATGGTTCATTTTTTTCCAGAAGTTTTCGGAAAATGTGGAAAAAAATGAAAACGCATTTTTTTTTACACAAAGTTGTCCGTTTATAAGATATTTCCAACGCATAGCATTTACATAGCAAAAATAACACCCCAAAATACGTTCTACTACTCCTCCTGAGTATAACGATACCACATGTGTGAGACTTTTACACAGCCTGACCAAATACAGAGGCGCAACATGCAAGAAACACCGTCGGCGTTCCAGGGACACATAGCCTGCACATACCAAGAATTACACCCCCAAATACATTATGCTGAGCAAAGGGTAAAGAAAAGATTACCTGTGGTTTTAGAAGCGCAGTTGTCCACAGGAGGATATCACTGGTCCAGGCAGCAGGCAGGGACTTGGTCAGCAACAGCGAACACAGTTTTTCAGGCAGCAGGCAGGGATACTGTCCATATTACAGTCCAGGGTTAGTGCAGAGATGTCAGCAGTGCCAAAAATATTGGTCCTGGTAGTAGGCAGGTCCTTGTGGTGTGGTCAGTGCGGCATGATGGCAGTAAGTCCTACAGGCAGCAGACAAAAGTAGAGCCTCGTTCAGGACAGAATGGGGATAGGGGTAGAGGCTTCTCCCTCCCAAATCTCTTTGAAGCCTCCGAGTCTCCAGACCCTAATCTAGGAATAAGAAAACAAAGAAAATTGTTTTCTTCTTCCAGAAAAACTATACTGGAGCCCCTCACATATGTGAGACCCCGTGTTGAATCCCACTAGTCCAGTTGCAGAATACAAGATCAGTCCAAGAGGCAGGCAAATATCGTGGTCAAACAGTCCAAGGTCAGTTCCAGATCAGGCAGAGATATATACAGAATCGTTAGACAGAAGCATGGTCGAATAACAGTCCAGGGTCAGTTCCAGATGAGGCAGAGGTATGTACAGAATCGTTAGGCAGAAGCGTGGTCGAATAACAGTCCAGGGTCAGTTCCAGATCAGGCAGCGGTATGTACAGAATCGGCAGGCATAAGAGTGGTCAAATAACAAGCCAGGGTCCGTTACAGAGCAGGCAGTGGCATAAGGGGTGTGAAGGTGTATGAAGGCAGGAACTGAGGATTATGTTTACCATACTTCACTAAAAATTTATTGAAGTATGGTAACGCCGAAAACAGTCGCCTATACAGAGGCCTGGTTGGGAAGGACATTGTGCACAATAATAAGATGTGTCTTTTCTGACTCCTGCTTTGGTACACACCTTACATCTTTTTTGGCGTCTTTTGCCTGCTGGTGTGGGGGGAATTTTATCCGGAAAGTGGCGCTCGGAGAGTCGACTTACAACGTCTGATCGGATATTTTCTGGTGGGCCGTTTGGGAATAAAAGGGCTGTGAAAACTTCCTCCTGGTAGCCAAAGAAACGTTTGGGGTTTTGGGTGGCGTTGCTGTAAATTACATATGAATTGTAAATGGCCAATTGAAAAAAATAAATTACTACTTTTTTGTACCAATGATATGTCCGTCTTGAGACCAGATATGGTTCCATCATTTGGTCGTTGAAGTCGACTCCTCCCATGAACAAATTATACTCTGAAATACATTTGGGTTTCTTTACGGGGCCATTCCTTCTGGGGATTTCTACGAAGGTATCGTTGTGGATAGAAGATAACATGTACACATCTCTTCTGTCCCTCCACTTCACTGCCAGAACCTCCTTGTTTCTTAGACTTGCGGTTTCTCCTTTCCGCAGCTTCTTGTTCACCAGACTTTGAGGAAAGCCCTTCCGGTTCTTTTTTACAGTGCCACATGCTGGCGTCTTCTTCCGGTGAAGGTTGTGGAACAGGGGCAGAGATGTGTAGAAGTTGTCTACATAGAGGTGGTAGCCTTTATCCAGTAGGGGGTATATGAGGTCCCAAACAATTTTTCCGCTGGATCCCAAATAATCCGGACAATTAGGGGGCTGTAGCTGGGTGTCCTTCCCTTCGTACACCTTGAAGGAATATGTGTACCCTGTGGCTCGGTCACATAATTTGTAGACCTTCACCCCATAGCGGGCCCTTTTGCTGGGCATAAATTGCTTCATCCTAAGCCTGCCACTAAATTTAATAAGGGACTCATCCACACATATGTGTTGGTCCGGGGTAAACAATTTGGGGAATATTTCTGAAAAATAATTTAGTATTGGTCGAATTTTGTAAAGGCGGTCAAAATTTGGATCATTTCGTGGAAGGCATTGGGAATTGTCACTGAAATGTAAGAACCTCAGGATCATCTGATATCTGTGTCTGGGCATTACCGCGGAGAAGAGCGGTGAGTGGTGGAGGGGGTGGGTTGACCAGTAGGTACGTAATTGTTTTTTTTTGTTGAGTCCCATATTAAATGTGAGGCCTAAAAAAAGCTTGAACTCCTCCACCGTTAGGTCTCTCCATTCGTAGGGACGGGCATAATAGGAGGTTGGATTTTGAAAAATACATTGTTGTGCATACAGGTTGCACTGGGCCACAATTGACGCCAACATGTCCTCCGTAAAAATTAAATTAAAAAAATCGATGGGGCTAAAATTCTCCGTGTCCACCTGGACTCCTGGCTGGGCGGTGAAAGGGGGAACATTGGCCTCTCCTGAATTAGGAGGAAGTCACAAGGGGTTCTGAAGGGCATAGGGAAGGCCAGCATGGCTCCTAACCCTTTGGGGCTGAGATGACACCCCACTGGTACTTGGCCTTTCTTGCTGGGGCACTGCGGTGCTGGTGGACGGCATTGCGGTGCTGGTGGACGGCACTGCGGTGCTGGTGGACGGCACTGCCTCACTAGAACGCCTTCGCTTGATGGGCCGGATATCTTCCTCCTCGGATTCATCAGTCAGTGTTTCACTGCTGAGGACTGGCTCATAAGTTACGTCGGCTTCAGAATCCGAATCCGAAAAGGAATCGGAAGAGGAGAGCTCCCCGTTGCTCTCGTCGGCCGCGGAAATAATTTGGTACGCCTCCTCAGCGGAAAAGACGCGTTTAGCCATTGTAGCACTGATGGGCACTGATGAGGTGGCACAGATGGGCGTTATTGAGGTGGCACAGATGGGCGCTTTTGAGGTGGCACAAATGGACACTGATGGGTCGGCACAGATGTGCACTGATTTATTGCACAGATGTGCAGATTTGTTGCACGGATGTGCACTGATGAGGCGGCAGATGGGCACTGCTGAGGCGGCAGATGGGCACTGCTGAGGCGGCACAGATGGGCACTGCTGAGGCGGCACAGATGGGCACTGCTGAGGCGGCACAGATGGGCACTGCTGAGGCGGCAGATGGGCACTGATGGGTCGGCACAGATGTGCACTGATTTATTGCACGGATGTGCACTGATTTATTGCACGGATGTGCACTGCTGAGGTGGCAGATGGGCACTGCTGAGGTGGCAGATGGGCACTGCTGAGGCGGCAGATGGGCACTGCTGAGGCGGCAGAGATGGGCACTGCTGAGTCGGCACAGATGGGCACTGCTGAGTCGGCAGATGGGCACTGATAGGTCGGCACAGATGTGCACTGATTTATTGCACGGATGTGCACTGATAAGGCAGCAGATGGGCACAGATGGGCACTGCTTAGGCGGCACAGATGGGCACTGCTTAGGCGGCACAGATGGGCACTGCTGAGGCGGCACAGATGGGCACTGCTTAGGCGGCACAGATGGGCACTGCTGAGGCACAGATGGGCACCGATTGGTACAGATGGGCACCGATTGGCACTGGCTGGCACTGGCTGGCACTGGTGGGCACTGGCGGGCACTGGCGGGCACTGGCGGGCACTGGCGGGGCACTGGCGAGCACTGGCGGTGCACAGATGGAGCACTGGCGGTGCACAGGTGGGCACAGGTGGGCACAGGTGGGCACAGGCAGGCACAGGCGGGCACAGGCGGGCACAGGTGGGCACAGGTGGGCACAGGTGGGCACAGGTGGGCACTGGCAGGGTAGATCTGGGCACTGGCAGGGCACTGGCAGGGTAGATCTGGGCACTGGCAGGGCACTGGCAGGGTAGATCTGGGCACAGGTGGGGTTTTTATCTGTTTACTGACAATTTTACACTCACAAGGCACATTCGGTCTCCTCACACGCTATCGCTGTGTGAGGAGACACGTTTGGCAATGGGTGATGATCTCATTTGTTTACATTTGAGATCATCACCCATTGGAGGAGGCGATCGCGCTGTAAACGGCCGCTGTGATTGGCCGTTTACAGCGATCTGTGATTGGCTGTGTCCAGCGGACACGGCCAACACAGATTTTCCCCGATGCGCGCTCCCGGGAGCGCGCGGGGAACTCTTAAAGGGGACGACGTCAATAGACGTAGTCCTGAAAATTGAGATCCGCGCTATACACGTCATTTTACTATAGCGCGGATCTCAAGTGGTTAACATCACATTCTATGTATTTCATGATTGCTAATGTCTTGCATTTCCTTCCTCATTCCCTAATTACCATCATTGCAATATGCTCTAATTCATATACTCTGTCCCTTTGTCCTCATGCATATTTGCCTCACTAACTTCCCCACCATGCTCTTCTTGGCCCATCAAACTATAGTCTAGTCACTTAACAATGTTTTTTGTCAGCTCCATAGTATTGCTTTCCCCTAAACACCCCCTAAAATGTCTACAAATGTGATGTGTGTGCTTCAATTCATGCAAAGTGACCTTTTTTTATTTTTTGGGGTTGTGCCAAACTCATTAAGAACTCCCCTCCCCCCAACTGCTAGCTCAGCTGATAGCAATCCTCTACTGATGACTTGACCAAACCCAATACACACTATACCTACCTTTTTGATGGTCATATTTATGGACGAATTCACCAAAGAATGTAGTGCAAGGGCCTGCCTCAATACTTTCAAATGCAATTTTTTTGTTTTAAACACATAAATTTTCTTGCTATGTAATAGCAGAATGTCAAAATGTGCTTCCATTTTGTTTTCTTTTTGTTATTATGACACTTCTTACCTGTCCCGTGGGCTGCCAATAGTGTAAGTAAGGAGGGGCTTCCCAAAGTATTACACATTATTTAGGCATTCAGCTCTCAATCAAGTGGAGAGGGTTACCTGTCCTAAACATCCCCCCTCATTTTTTTAGCAAGGGCCCATCATATGGGGGGGATGGGGGGGTGATGACTCTCATCCCCATGAAGAAGTCACGTGGTCTGACGTAACGCGTAGGGAGTGGCCGTAGGACGCACCGGAAGTAGAGTAGGACTGGCGGAAGACACCACACCACCATTTTTATCTCTCTTGCTGTGTTTTCTCTTTTAAAATGTAAGAGTCCGATTTTACATTAATAAATTGATTATATTACTTTTTAAATACTACACTATTGGAGCCTCCTTTCTCTCTCTCCCCCCCCCTCTTGTTTTGAGCCATACACTACGGAAAATATCCTCTGGATTAACATTAACCTGTGCTACTAATGGCCCTCTAGTGGCCGAATATAGAAATCTGCATCTCCAATCTGGATCCTTCTGATGGCTGAATATGAGGAATGAAGTGGGACACCCCCTGTGTTTGTGATGAGCCTGTTTTCTCTGTCTTAAGGTGAGAGTTCTGGGAGCCCTTACCTTTTTGGTTTTTGTACCACCGTTTGTTCATCATATTTTCATTGCTGGTGCTTATCATTATATGGACTTTTTATTTATACTTATATTGATTTATTTACACGTTGGTTTGCACTTAGCAGTTTTAGGACTATATATATATATATATATATATATATATATATATATATATATATATATATATATATATATATATATATATATATAAGTTTTTGGCATATTTTGCGCAGGACTTTTTCTCTTTTATCATCTCATAAGGGGACATTAGACTTTAGGCTTTAAATACTCATTTCCCAAAATGTTTGACTACTTTAGTCACAAAATGTTTGTGTGTAATCTGCTTGGAATGTTGATTGGTCAAATTAATAATTTTTGTTCTTGTTTCACTCCACAGTGTCCTTCAACGCCACAGGAATAGCAGACTGTGGCCTCTCACTTTGCCAGTCGTTGGGACTTTCCCAATTGTGGAGGAGCAATAGATGGGAAGCACGTCCGCATCGTCCCACCACCCAACTTGGGGTCGTTACTCAGTTCCCAAAATGTTATACTAATTGAGACCAAAAATGTGGGTGTCTAATCTGCTTGCAATGTTGATTTGTGAAATTACTAATTTTTTTCTTATGTCACTACACAGTGTCCTTCAACGCCACAGGAATGGCAGACTGTGGCCTCCCACTTTGCCATTTTTTTTAAGTTGTGCCTTTTTCACCAACAGTGCAAACCCAAGTTCAGTGTGAGATGAGGGTACAGTCTCTTCTTCAGATAATGTTATTATGTTGTGGGTCTGCTACACACACACCTTCTTTTTGTAACTAATGTATGTAGTGAATTACTGACCAAAATCGTGCTCATTTTCAGCACCATGGCAGGAAAATGGCATGATTGTCCAAATTTACACCTCACTGTGGGTGTTTTTTACTAAAGGCACATCCACTATGCACTACAAGTGCACTGCAAAAGTACACCTGAAATTGCACTTGAAGTGCAAAGTGGAGTTGCCTTTAGTAAATCACACTCCTCAGCACAAACTAAAATTTGACTACAAATACATTTTATGCGCAATGAAAAAGGAAGCCACACATTGTTGATAATTAAACTTTTTAATACAAGCACATTCACATGTGCATTTCGAAAAGGTTTTTACAACAAACCAAGAAATTGTGTGTATCCAAAACAGAGTTTAATCAGAATTGTGTCTCCTTGTTGTTTTTGTGTAAACAGGCATGTATTAAACCGTAAAATACTGAACACATGAACTTACAAAGTTCAACTTTGAAAAGTGAAGACAATATCAGACCTGAGTATGTACAAACTGGGCTGATATTGTCTTCATCACATGGGGTGTCACCCCTGGAAAATCCAAATTTGTAAGATGCACACAGTATGTCAACATGTGCTATCTCCCATCATGGTGGATTAACCACTTCCCGACCAGCGCACGACGATGTACGTCGACAGCATGGCACGGGCAGGCATATTGGCGTACATGTACGTCCAATATTCGTTGCCGCCGTGCCATCGGGAGCGCGCCGCCGGCGGCGCGCTCCCGCGCTGGTCGGGACCCCCGTGAGTCCGGTCGTGGGACCCGCGGACTCGATCGCCGCGGGCATCCCCGCGATCGTCTCACGGAGCGGCCGAATGGAGGAAATGCTGTATAAACAACATTTTCCCATTCTGCCTAGCAACTAGTGACGCTGATCTCTGCTCCATGTGATTGGAGCAGAGATCAGTGTACACTAAATGAAAGCCCAACCCCCCCTCAGTTAGTAACACACCCCTAGGAACACTTAACCCCTACACTGCCACCCACAGGTTAACCCTTTCACTGCCAGTGTCATTTACACAGGAATCACTGCATTTATATAGCAGTGATTACTGTATAAATGACAATGGTCCCAAAAATGTGTCAAAAATGTCCGATGGGTCCCCGACAATGTCGCAGTCACAATAAAAATCGCAGATCGCCGCCATTACTAGTAAAAAAAAAAATAATAAAAAATTATTAATAAAAATGCTATAAAACTATCCCTATTTTGGAAACGCTATAACTTTTGCGCAAACCAATCAATAATCGCTTATTGCGATTTTTTTTACCAAAAATATGTAGAAGAATACGTATCGGCCTAAATTGAGGGAAAAAAATGTTTTTTTATATATTTTTGGGGGATATTTATTATAACAAAAAGTAAAAAATAATGCGTTTTTTTCAAAATTGTCGCTCTATTTTTGTTTATAGCGCAAAAAATAAAAACCGCAGGGGTGATCAAATACCACCAAAAGAAAGCTCTATTTGTGGGAAAAAAAGGACGTCAAGTTTGTTTGGGAGCCACGTCGCACGACCGCGCAATTGTCAGTTAAAGCGACGCAGTGCCGAATCGCAAAAAGTGGTCTGGTCTTTGACCAGCAAATTGGTCCGGTCTGAAAGTGGTTAATGTACATGCTTTGGGGCTGCAACCCCTTCATCTCAGACACTTTCCACAAAACATGTACATTGATCCCCCATGATGGGAGATAGCGCATTTTTACACACTCTGTGCATCTTCCAAATTTGGAATTTCGATAAATACAACATTTTGTTTTTAAAATAGCAAAAATAAAACCCTATCTAGTTTTTTTTGTTTCACACTCTCCCCAAAACATCAATGATGTTCTTCAGCTTATTTTTTACATCATTGATGTTTTGTTGGATAATTTCCAAATCACGATTGCACCCCATTATCTCCCCGATCAAGATCTGGGCACTTTCACTGGTAAAACGGGAATCTTCTTCCACATCACCTACAAAACAAAGCCAAAAAACACACCATGTAATAAAAATATGGTGATATACATTGCTGAGCTTACCAGAAGCTGTGTTCTCCGACACTCACCTGTTGTGGTGACAATGTGTCCAACCTCCACAATCTCTCCTTCCTCCTCCTCCTCCTCCTCCTGCTCCTCTGTTTTTGCTTTTGGATGTTGCCCTTCTTTGGGAGGGGTGTGGTCCCTGGTGTACTCATACTTGCCGAGTCTTCTCTCCCCTATGAGAATGTAAACAAAGAATAATTAGCACACAGAGGGCAGAAATAGGAATCTGAAACATTGCTTGGAAGTGTTGTACAATTGTGTTTTTGGGCAGAGTTACAAGGTGAGAACATTATTGGGTACACTTTGTTAAGCTGGAATACTTCCCTGCAGAACGATGTTTCTTACAAACGAACGAAACCATGAACTTGAAAGTGGCCATTTTAAAATGCACAACATGAAATCAAAGCACATGGAGCAGTATGCAAGCAAGAATAATCATATGAACACACGACAACTACTTACTTTTTTTAAGAACACGCTTGATCCTTAGGTACTGCTCGTGCTCCCTCAGTTTTAGGTCTGACCAGCATTTTCTCAGTTGATCCTTGGATCGGTGTACCCCAAAATTCTTATGAAGACTCTTCACAACTTTATTCATAATCTTGGCCTTTCTGATATTTGGGTTTGGGTAAGGTCCATACTTCCCATCATAGTCGGTCCTGTTCAATATGTCCACCATCTCCAACATCTCTCCAAAAGACATATTTGAGGCCTTAAATCTTGTCTTCCTGGATCGGGACGTTTCAGGCTCCGGGCTTTCCTCACCCTCCTCCTCGTTAGTGGAACTATTATTAGTGCGCACATGCGTTCTCTCTGCCATGTGCTCTCCCCACTACGCCAGAAGCGAAGGGGCGGGGAATAGTCTAGAAAGAACGTCAGGGGCGGGCGGAGTTTCACGCATGCGCACTGTATATAAAACGCAACACGCGTGTATTGTCCGTACGATCTGGGAAGAGATTGATGCGCGGACGTAACGAACATGCAAACGAAGGTAACATTTTTAACTTGGTGCTTCACTAGACTAGACTGCTTCTATCTAGGCCGATGTTGGGACAAGATTAGGAGGGTTTTAATGGCATTATTAGTATTTGAGGGTTTGTCTTGTGTTGTGTCTTGCAGACAATATGGATCCATTCCAAAATGAAAATTTTATGGGGCTATTCCTAGAACTCTACAAGGAGATGCTCTGCCTGTGGCAGT
The DNA here is from genome assembly GCF_037356315.1 of Lithobates pipiens. Classification (NCBI taxonomy): domain Eukaryota; kingdom Metazoa; phylum Chordata; class Amphibia; order Anura; family Ranidae; genus Lithobates; species Lithobates pipiens. The sequence continues at coordinate 237,112,249 of NW_027507784.1, forward strand.
TCCACAACAAGTTTAATGCCGACAAAACAAAGAGGAACGCAGCACTGGAGAAACTGCTTTCTTTGGTGCGGATCATGGTCCCCACGGCAGACATGGCCTATCTAAATAGGAAAATTGGGGCCATGAGGATTACATATTTCAGGGAGAGAAAGAAGCACCTAGAGTCCTTGAGAGCAGGAGATACAGATGCCGTTTATTACCCCAGGATGGTTCACTTTGACAGGCTGCGTTTTCTGGTAGACCTAGGGGTACCCAGGCCACCACTCAGGCAACCACTCTCCAGTCTTCCTTCAAGGCATCGTTCATCCCCAGCTGAGGCTTCTGATGTCCAACCTGGGCCTTCCAGGCAGCAACATGTGGTGGGGCCCAGCTTGAGACAGGTATTGCATTGTTGAACATATTTCTTGTGTTACATTTATTGATGTTAACTAGATGTTCTTATTGATCAGTAAGTTGTGATTTCTCAAAGTGGTTTACATCTCAATAGACAGTAGTGACCAAAAATGATTGGGACGGGAAAGAAAAATGCTGGTCTCAGAATGATAGTCTGTTCTATTTGGTAACATTCAATTCTCAAAAGCCAGGAGCACAAAATGGTGTGATTGATGATCAAAAAACTAAAACTATGTCCCCTTTTTATACACAGGAAGACCTCAGTTGGGGGGAGGCTGTGGCAAGTGGCAGCCAGGAGGTCGACCAATGCCCTCCTTCTCCTCCTGCCCCAACTACAGAAGCCCAGCCACAGCCTCGAAGGATGCCTGGTGGGAAGTGCCTAAGGAAGGCGAGAGAGTGATGGCCTGGGTTCAGTCTGGTCTGCCAGAAAATGCAGCCTCTTGAAGATCCACATCCTGGGGACAGAAATGGCATCTGAATTTCCTGTTCTCTAGGACTTCGGGACCAGACTTCGATCCCTGAGATATCCACTCCTCAGGCCAACAATTTTTTAAATTCGAATTTGTTCATGTCTGCCCTGGGGGCCAAAGGCTGCACCAAAGTTAAGAAGTTTCTCCAGTGCTGCGTTCCTATTTTTATTTTATAGCGAACAAAATAAAGGTTTTTTTTGTTTGATGAAATACTTGTGTAATGTATTTTCCTTCCAAAGGGCCAGTTTATTTGTGAGCAGGCAGGTACATTTCAAAAATACAAAGTGAAATGAATAACAAGGGGTACCAACACTAAACAACCTCCTGTAGATTAAAAAAGAAAAACCAAAGATAAAAAATAAAATAATGTTGTTGTGGTAAGTTTACACACAAAAAACACCCCCAAAAAAGGAGAAATTAGCAAACTGTCTTTAAAGGAGATTTTTAGGAATTAAAACAAAATAAACATCCAAAAAAGAAAAAAACAAATCTAAAATTGTGTAGATGTGACGCAAACTAAAATTGTATTGCTGAAATGGTTAAAAAAGAGTAATGAAATACGTTCAGGATAAGTGTGTGTGACTATGAGCATCAAAAGAAGTTCATTCTTGCAGCATTGTAAAGAACAAGAGAATGCGCTTGATGAAAGAATTTTTAACATTGCAGCGTGACGAATGTGCTATATCGCTTTACCTGAATGAGCGCTTCCGTGACGGAATTTCAATGTGAGCATGTGTGGCACCTTGTCCGTCGGAGTAGGCTACACATGATTGGAGTATGTCCGATCGGACCAGTTGGTCGGAAAATATTTCCAACATGTTGGAAAACTTGGTCCGACAGATATTCCGACGGAATCAGTCCGATGCATACCACACACAGTCGAATTATCCGACAACACGGTCCGATAGGACACATTCCGACGGATTCTCCGACCGTGTGTACAAGGGCTTAGAATTAAAATGGTTTGTGTGAGAAACATATTATTGTTGTTGTGTGCAAAAAATAAATAAAATCTAAATTTTTCAAATACTTGTGCAAACAAGTGTGTAATCTTTAAAATACTCACCATGATTCTAATTAAATAGGGTGGAAGGTAGGGGTGTGGCCAGCTGCAGAGGGCGATGGATGTGTGAGAGCTGAGCTCCTCTCCTCAAGGACAAACAGCGGCTAATAGCAACTTTCCAGAGGGGGTTTTCACCCCAAAACTGAGCGATCTGCACACCACAACATCAATGACCATGGCCAGGAAAATAAAAGACCTCTGTAATAGTGATGGACGAACTTCCGACGGGACGTTTCGCGAACGCGGCCGATAGTTCGCGAACCGTAACGTTTGCGGCGGGCCCCATTGACTTCAATGGGAGGCGAACTTTGCAAACCTACAGGTGAAATTTGCAGCCACAAAATAATTACTAGCTGTGCAAACATAGTCCCACCACATGGCCAATGACATAACACATGTATGAGGTGAATCTGGGATCGACAACTACAAGCATTCTTTTTTTATAAGTGAAATTGTGACAATTCAGGACTGTGGAGTGCATGAAGACAATGGAGGAGAGGGAAGGTCAGGGTAGGCAAAGAAGAGTGTGCAGGAGATGATCACCAGCAGCGTGACATACAGCAATGACACCTGCACCGTGATAGAGTGATCTGACACCAGCACCGTGATAGAGTGATCTGACACCAGCACCATGATAGAGTGAGCTGACACCAGCACCGTGATAGAGAGCACTAACATCAGCAGCGTGACATACAGCAATGACACCAGCACCAAGATATACAGCACTGACACCAGCACCGTGATATACAGCACTGACACCTGCACCATAAACAGCCCCAGGAGTAAGTCAGCATAGCACAGGGATGGTGGGAGCCCCTCATAATGAGCATAGCACAGGGATGGTGGGAGACCCTCATAATGAGCATAGCACAGGGATGGTGGGAGCCCCTCATAATATGCACAGCAGAGGTACAGCCCCAGGAGTAAGTCAGCATAGCACAGGGATGGTGGGAGCCCCTCATAATAAGCAGCCCCAGGAGGAAGTCAGCATAGCACAGGGATGGTGGGAGCCCCTCATAATGAGCATAGCACAGGGATGGTGGGAGCCCCTAATAATATGCACAGCAGAGGTACAGCCCCAGGAGTAAGTCAGCATAGCGCAGGGATGGTGGGAACCCCTCATAATAAGCAGCCCCAGGAGGAAGTCAGCACAGCACAGGGATGGTGGGAGCCCCTCATAATAAGCAGCCCCAGGAGGAAGTCAGCATAGCATAGGGATGGTGGGAGCCCCTCATAATAAGCAGCCCCAGGAGGAAGTCAGCATAGCACAGGGATGGTGGGAGCCCCTCATAATGAGCATAGCACAGGAATGGTGGGAGCCCCTCATAATATGCACAGCAGAGGTACAGCCCCAAAAGGAAGTTAGCACAGCACAGGGATGGTGGGAGCCCCTCATGATAAGCAGCCCCAGGAGGTAGTCAGCATAGCACAGGGATGGTGGGAGCCCCTCATAATGAGCATAGCACAGGGATGGTGGGAGCCCCTCATAATATGCACAGCAGAGGTACAGTCTCAGGAGGAATTCAGCACAGTACAGGGATGGTGGGAGCCCCTCATAATAAGCAGCCCCAGGAGAAATATGACACCGCTCAACCTCTTCAAACAGGAGGGTACGGGCATATAGTACGGTGTGCTTTTTTTGTATAAGGAAGTGAGCCAAATTAAGAAAGAAGGTCTGTGTGCTCGATTTAAAAAATCGTTTATAGACATATACATGGTCTACTAGTCACATATGTTGAATTCTTCAGAGATCCATGCCTCATTCATTTTTAGAAATGTGAGGTAGTTAACACTGTTGTGAGCTAGGCGAGTACGCTTATCGGTCACGATCCCCCCTGCTGCACTGAACGTCCTTTCGGACAGGACACTGGACGAGGGGCAAGCCAACAGTTCGATTGCAAATTGGGCAAGCTCTGGCCAGAGGTCAAGCCTGCCCACCCAGTAGTCCAGGGGTTCATCACTTCTAACAGCGTCCACATCGGCCGCTAACCCGATGTAGTCGGACACCTGACAGTCTAGGCGTTCCCTGATGCTGGATCCGGATGACACCTGTCGATGGGTCGGCTGAAAGAATGACCTCATATCAGAAGTCACCAACACATCTTCAAACCAGCCTCTTCTTGCAGGCGCTGTTGGATTGGTACCCGCAACTCCTTCTCTGGGAGTGGGAATTGCTCCTCTGCCAGCGCATGCAAAAGCAGAATGCAGCATTTCTCGAAGCAAGGCCTGGAAGTGCTCCATTCTGACAGCCCTCTGTGACGGCGGTAACATTTCCGTCATTTTGTGTTTGTACCGGGGGTCTAAGTACGTTGCCACCCAGTACTGGTCCTTGACCCTTATGCTTTTTATACAGGGGTCCCTATTAAAACACTGGAGTATGAAGGCCCCCATTTGCACTAAACTGGAAGCGGTGTGGTGGCCTGGCTCCTGCTCATCATCCAGGATAATGTCGTCCTCTTCATTCTCCTCTTCCAATCCACACACAACAACAGGGATCCCAGAAAGGTTTAAAGCATGCTCTTCTTGCACCTCCTCATCCGCCCCGGCACCATCCTCCTCTGACTCCTCTTCGGAGTCCTGTTGTTCACTTGTCTCAGATAGAGTAGCCCCCCCTGGGAATTCATCCAGCATTGCGACTTCCTCATCTTCCCGCTCCTGCTCCTCCACAGGTTGATCAATGACACGACGCAATGCACGCTCCATAAAGAAGGTATAAGGTACCATGTCACTGATGGCGCCATGGCTGTGACTGACCAGTTTGGTGATCTCCTCAAATGGCCGCAGAAGTCTGCATGCATCGCGCATGAGCAGCCACTGGCGCGATGAAAAAAACCCAGCTCCCCAGAACCTGTTCTGCCGCAGAGTTCCTACAGGTAGACGTTAACTGCACGTTTCTGCTGGAGCAGCCTATCAAGCATATAGAAGGTTGAGTTCCATCGATTCGGGCAATCGCAAATAAGACGTCTGACCGGCAGATTGTGTCGCCGCTGAATGTCAGCAAGGCAAGCCATGGCCGTGTAAGATCTTCTGAAATGGGCCGAGATTTTCCTTGTCTGCCGCAAGATGTCCTGGACCCCAGGGTATTTGACAACGAATCGCTGCACGACCAAGAAAAAAAAAGAAAAGGGAACTCTGAACACGCCTCCACTGAGTCCCTTCGGAATCAATTGGGCACTCCGCTCTCTCGTCGGGCACCACCGTTTTCATCTAAACCAACACCTGCTGGCACACTTGCGATGTTTCACCCCTCTCACTCCCTTTCTTTAGGCTCTCGTGGCACACAATCAATGATAAATCAATGCACAGCCCCTTCGGCTCAGGCAACCTCCTCTATAACTTCTTTGCAATCTGCGAATCCATCGGTAAGCACTACCAATGTCATTATCTCGCCTCTAGGTACTCCTTTACCTGCAGATTTGAAACTGGCACCTATTTTTTTAGGCAAGGACCCGATTCCACCTATGATTTGAACGATACTTATGTACAAGGTAATCTCGATTCATCTACAAATGAGTTGTCAATAATAAATTTATCATCACAGAGATTATCCGAACCTGAATTGGAAGTTCTGAAATTAGGACTAACCTTTTGTCCTGATTCCAACACAACCAAATTTCAACTTATTAAGGATTTACATCTTCTTGCCCGTAGATTGTTGTATCGAGTTATTTTTGATAAGCCTGCTACTGCAGGTTTTAATAGTAATGACGATGTCCGGTTTTATGAAAATATGACCGAACATTATGCTATCAAAAATTTGATGGAATTATGGGAGGAGGGCAACACTGATGACGACGACTCGGAAGTAATTTCTACTCCGAGTCTGTCGGTCCCAGGTGTTTCCTCCCCCCCCCTCCATCCTTTAAATGCAAATCCAGAGCATTTCCTCTACTCAATGCAAACCCAAACATTTGGGCGTTTATACAGCAAAGAACTATAGAGATCGAGAAATTGTCTTTTCACTCACCCTTATCTACCAATCTTTAGTTACAACACAGAGCAGCTATTAAATCTCTACAAAAAAACACAAATTTAATTATTAAGCCCGCAGACAAGGGCGGAAATTTGGTGATCATGGAAGTTGCACAATACACTTCCATGTGCCGAAATATACTGTCCAACAGAAATTGGTATCGTCCTATTTCTAAAACTGTTATTCTAAATTATCGAAATATCTATTTGAATCTCATTTTTAAGGCATATCAACAAGGGGTCATTGACCTTAACACATGGAAATTCCTAAACACCAAGGATCCAAAGATTCCAACTTTTTACGCACTACCGAAAATTCATAAGTCTCAAACAAATCCTCCAGGACGTCCTATCATTTCAGGATGTTCCTGTTTAACTGAAAATGCGAGCGCATTAGTTGATATCTATCTAAGTCCACATGTCATCTCTTTATCTTCATATGTAAAAGATACCATCGATTTGATAAGAATGATTGAGGGATTGTCTCTCCCTCCCAACTCATGGTTGGTTGCCCTGGATATCGAAAGCCTCTACAACACAATTCCCCATGACAAGGGAGTTGAAGTTGTACGTAGGTTTCTTTCTGAAAGAGGCTCCTCTTTCTTACAATACAGCTCTTTTGTTGTGGACCTTCTTGAATATATTCTTAAGCTTAATGTCTTTGTTTTTGACTCCACCCACTACCTCCAGGTACAGGGGGTTGCGATGGGGACTAAATGTGCCCCATCGTATGCAAACCTGTACCTGGGGGGGGTGGGAAAAGGAAACTTTCTCTAGAGAAGATTTGTCACCGTTTTTGGATAAAATTGTTTCATGGTTTCGTTATATCGACGATGTTCTTTTTTTCTGGTCAGGCACGGAAACAGAATTAAAAACTTTTTTTCAATTGATTTCTATTAATAATTTTAATTTGAAATTTACCATGCAACATAGTCAGTCAATAGTTAACTTTTTAGACATAACCATCTCTTTGGACAGTGAAGGTAGACTCAACTCTTTCTTATTTAGGAAACCATCTGCTGGTAACACGGTTTTACACGCTACTAGCTTTCACCCAATTTCTTTGATTAATAGTATTCCCTATAGCCAATATTTGCGTTTAAAGCGAAATTGTAGCAAAAACTCAGATTTTCATATAGCAGCTGATGACCTTTACCAAAGATTGAGAAAAAGAGGATACAGCCATAAATGCTTGAAACGAGCCTATAACCGTGTAAAACCTAAAACTAGAACTTCACTTATTTTCTCTACCCGACGCTTCAGTACAAAAGATTCAGTTAGAATTATTACTCGCTATTCCAATCAGCATCGTAAGTTTAAGGAAATTCTACACAAGTTTTGGCCACTCCTTCTAGCTGACCCTACTACCAAGAAATATATTAAAAATTTTCCCGAAGTTACCTTTAAAAGAGTTCCCTCTCTCAAAGATAAACTAGTGCATAGTCACTTTGAACAACCAAAGTTGGATACTAGAAAAGTAATTAATGGCACTTTTCCATGTGGCCATTGTGACGTTTGTTGTTATGTTAACTCACATACCAAACTTAAACTGCCAAATGGCAAATGGCACTCCATTAAACATCGAGTCACATGCCAAACACAGGGCGTTATATATCTTGCCCGTTGCCTTTGTGGCGGATTTTATGTAGGTAAAACAAAGCGACAATTTTGTATTCGAATCAAGGACCACATCAAACCCATTATTAAAAAGAAAATGGAGACGGCCATCAGTCGGCACGTTGGCCTCTTCCATGCTTTCAATCCCAAATTTATCACCTTTTCCGCACTTGAACACACCCCCCTTGATGTGAGAGGGGGCAGTGTGGATAATATCTTACTTCAACATGAAGCTGAATGGATTTTTAATTTAAGGGCTACAATTTCACCTGGCTTTAATGAAAACTTAAGCTTTAAACCCTTTTTGTGATATAAAAACTTTTTCTGGCCCTTCAGTCCTGCTGACCGCCCCTCTGAGAGGGAACCTGGTTGGGTTCCCATTTCCCCCTCTCTCTTCCCCCCCCCCTTTTTTTTTTTTTTTTTTTTCTTCCATTGTTTTATTTGAAATTTGTCTGTTTTGAGTATAAGAATACATCATGTATATGTTTATATGTTTATGATATTATTATGTTTATGATATTATTATGTGCAGCTTTTAGAGAAATAATTCTTTGCCCTCCCCCTCTATGATTTCCCACCGAATGGTCCACCTCCTCGGTTTCCCCATCAGTGCTGTTCGCACGGACGCCCGGGGGCATAGGCGCCTTGTGTGCCACTGCCCCTCTTTAGCGCTGCGACGCTCCCCTTACATCGGTCGGAAGGATTGGCCATTTTTTTTGCCATCCTTTTCCGACCCTCTTTTTCCATCGTTTTTACCTCTACGCCTGACTGGGCGGTCGGATTGGTGGCCACGTTCGTCTATGCCGTCGCCCTTTACGAAGGCATCGATCGTTCCCCTCTTTCTTCCGCCCACATGCTTGAGGCATTATGGGACTTGTAGGCTTACTCAGTCTCGTCCCATTGGTGAGCATGCGCAATAGCGCTCTTTTGTCCACATCAGGCCGACTACGTCAGACGCCGGCTTGATGGCGGGGCATATAAAAAGCCTTCGTAATACCGTCATTCCTTTGCGGGTCGCAGCCAAGGGTGACGCTTGATCCTCCAGACTTTGTACTTCTTGGTAAGCTTACTGTTATATCTTTTTATATTTACTTTAATCGATCGTTTTTTTCATTTGCAAACGTTCACTTTTTTTTCTGCCTGTTTTTAAACCCTTTAGACCTGGGCTATTGTCCATGTTTCTTTTTGTATGTCTGCATTGACTCCCTGGCTTGGAATTCTATGCTTTGGGATGCTAATGTGTAATTCCTAGTGTATATCTATATGCTTGAGTGTTTGTGTTTTTATAACACTCAGTTTGTGATGTACACACCACCCTTTTGAGATATACTTTCTTATCTATTCTAACCTTTTTAATCTTCGTTTTGTTTTTTCTTTGATTGGCCACCCAGCTGGTACTTCTGTGCAGGTGTGTCTCCCTGAGTGCTCAAAAAGATTTTTTTCAAAATACGAGCGTCCCCATTTCTTACAACTATCCAACCTATGTAAGTAATACATTTGAAATTAAAATACATCTGTGTACTACCTTTCTCAATTTCTATACTTTAGAGGGTTTTTCACCCCTAAAAGGCTGTTTTATTTTAGCAACCTTAAAATTAAGTCATGTATTAAAGAACTTTAAATTATCCCAAAATTTCAAATTTCGTTTTTTTACTACATACCTTTTTGTTATCAGTTTCCTTGGGTTGGCTTTTTAGCCCCCTGCGATTCAGCACTGCTGCAGTTAACCCCCGAGGTGGACAATTCCCCTACTTTACCATCAACGTAGTGGTTGAAGGTGGGTTTGATGTGTGTCTGTGGTTTTTTTTTTTTTTTTTCCCTTTTTCTGCACTTATGAATTTTGTGATATATTCTATTATTATTTTTGTATTTTTGGTCTAGATCTTGTTCAAACATTCACACATCCCCTGAAGAAGCAATCCAATGCGAAACATGTCGGGACTATGTGTGCTTGACGAGAACAACCACTGTATTGCATTACTCGGAATCTTTTAAGCATATATTGCTACTGATTTTAACTTCAAACGTAATAAATTTTTGTACTACTAATTTTGTACTTTAATTAATTGTACTTTGTTAATCAGCACCGCGAAAATCCCTAATTTCCCTTCCTGTCCTTTGACTCATGTTATAAGGTACCATGTCACTGATGGCGCCATGGCTGTGACTGACCAGTTTGGTGATCTCCTCAAATGGCCGCAGAAGTCTGCATGCGTCGCGCATGAGCAGCCACTGGCGCGATGAAAAAAACCCAGCTCCCCAGAACCTGTTCTGCCGCAGAGTTCCTACAGGTAGACGTTAACTGCACATTTCTGCTGGAGCAGCCTATCAAGCATATAGAAGGTTGAGTTCCATCGATTCGGGCAATCGCAAATAAGACGTCTGACCGGCAGATTGTGTCGCTGCTGAATGTCAGCAAGGCGAGCCATGGCCGTGTAAGATCTTCTGAAATGGGCCGAGATTTTCCTTGTCTGCCGCAAGATGTCCTGGACCCCAGGGTATTTGACAACGAATCGCTGCACGACCAAGTTTAAGACGTGTGCCATGCATGGCACGTGCATAATTTTGCCCTGTTTCAATGCACTAAGCAGATTGGCACCGTTGTCACACACCACTTTACCAACTGTCAAATTGAGCGGTGTTAGCCACTGATCTGCCTGTGAACGCAAAGCTGAAAGGAGTGCCGGGCCAGTGTGGCTCTTTGCTTCCAGGCACAACAGACGCAGCACGGCATGGCAACGTCTCACCTGGCATGTCGAATAGGTTCTGGGGAGCTTGGGCGGCACAGCGGAAGAGACGCTAGCAGTGGAAAAGGAGGAGTCAGCCGAGGAGGAGAGGGAGGAGAATGGAGTAGGAGGAGGAGAAGAAGAGCCAGGCTTGCATGCAATCCGTGGCGGTAAAACCAAATCTACACGGGTGCCAAGGGTTACATGCTTGACGGCCGTCAGAAGATTCACCCAGTGGGCAGTAAAAGTGATATACCTTCCCTGCCCGTGTTTGCTAGACCACGTGTCTGTGTTCAGATGTAGCTTGGCACCAACACTGTGTGCCAGAGATACATTCACTTGCCGCTGAACATGGCCATATAGCTCTGGGATGCCCTTCTCTGAGAAATACTTCCTTCCTGGGATCTTCCATTGTGGTGTTCCAATGGCCACAAATTTTTGAAAGGCCTCCGAGTCCACCAGTTTATATGGCAGTAGTTGGTGGGCTATGAGTTCTGACAAGCCAGCCGTCAACCGTTGGGCAAGAGGGTTATCTGGCGTCATAATTTTTTACGCTCGAAAGGTTAGACCCATGGAAGCCTGCCTTTTTGCAGAAAAACGTGAGCTTGGCGTGATGGAAGGTGGAGTGGAGGACAATTGTGAGGAGAGAGGAGAACAAGTAAAAGACGAGGCTGGACGGTGAGAGCCTGGAGTGTGGCTTTGTGTGTTCCATTGCTCCCACTGGGCTCGGTGATGGCAGCTCATGTGCCTTCTTAAGGCGGTCGTCCCTAGGTGAGTGTTGGGCTTACGGCGACTAATGCGTTGACTGCAAAGATTGCAGATGGCAACACTATTGTCAGCAGCAGACACGTTAAAAAAAGCCCACACTGCGGAGCCATGTGCCGGCGTCCTGGGAACGCCAGATGTGACCGTACATGGTCGATGACTCGATCCTGATACATTAGCAGTCTGCTTTGTCCCTCCTGTGCAATGTAAGTTATTCCTGCTTCTCCTCCCTATCTGCTGGTCCATATCTTCCTCTGAACTCCCCTCCTCTTCCTCTCTTGTGGGCACCCACGTGACATCACTAGACACGTCATCATCGACGTCACCTTCCCCACCGCTATAAGTAGAGATCTCGGAGTAGGCAGCAACCCCGGGGACCAACCTCCTCCTTGGGCTGATCTGGGTACTGTCGTCAGACTGCTGAGTGGCGGTTGTTGCTACCTCCTCTTCCTGATCCAATGCCAAGAGTGGCTGCGCATCAGAAATGTCTTGATATGGATCGGAAAATAATTACTGTGACTCAAGCAGAAGGTATGTGGTGGTGGTGTTGTTGGTGGTAGTGTCTTTGGGGGGTGCACATAGCAGAGAGTGAAGAAGAGAGTGCAGATCGAGAGGATGAGGAGGGAGCAGAAGAGTAAGGCTGAGTGAGCCAGTCAACCAATTCTGGTGCTTCCTTTGACGTAATCGCACGCACCTTCTGCAATTTCCCACTTTGGCTCAAGCCTGTTGCTCCTGCCCTACCCCTACCACTGCTGCGGAAGGGCCTGCCTCTTCCTCTGCGTGTCATTTTTTAAATGACCCTGTGACTAAACTATCAGTCCCTATATTGATAAAGGACTGTTGCAGAATAGGGCAGCTGTCAGCAGTAGTGCACCTCAACCCTATATATTGTGGACCTATACCAGTCCTTAAAGAGGAAGTAAACCCTGATGGGTTTACTTCCTCTTTCATTCCCTACAAAGGCAAAGCATAATGGACTACTATGCATCGCATAGTAGCCCATTATGTGTCACTTACCTGACACAGGAGCCAGCGATGTCACCGCTGTTCCCTGTAGTCCGGTGCATCCATCTTTTCGGTGGGGTCTCGCAGCTCCGCCGCTGTCTTTCGGCGGAGCCGCGATGACGTCACTCCCGCGCATGCGCACAGGAGCCAACACACGCGGCAGCTCCGTTGTTGGAAATGCCGCGCTCAGTGCGCCTGCGCGCCGCTGTCTACGGCGCATGCGCCGCAGACAGCGGTGCCTGTCTTTGGGCAAATATCTCCTAAACCGTATAGGTTTAGGAGATATTTCTTGGACCTACAGGTAAGCCTTTATCTAGGCTTGCCTGTAGGTCAAAGTGGTTTGCAAGGGTTTACAACCATTTTAAGGATTAGCAGACTGTACCTTACTCAACCCTATGTACTGTAGTACACTATACCTTACCAATCCTTATAAGGACCTTTGTGGAACTAGTAGGTTGTGATTAGCAGACTGTACCTCAGTCCCTATACTGATAAAGGACTGCTGCAGAATAGGGCAGCAGTCAGCAGTAGTGCACCTCAACCCTATATATTGTGGACCTATACCAGTCCTTAAGGATTAGCAGACTGTACCTCACTCAACCCTATGTACTGTAGTACACTATACCTTACCAGTCCTTAGAAGGACCTTTTGCAACTAGTAGGTTGTGATTAGCAGACTGTACCTCAGTCCCTATACTGATAAAGGACTGCTGCAGAATAGGGCAGCAGTCAGCAGTAGTGCACCTCAACCCGCATATATTGTGGACCTATACCAGTCCTTAAGGATTAGCAGACTGTACCTCACTCAACCCTATGTGCTGTAGTACACTATACCTTACCAGTCCTTATAATGACCTTTGTGGAACTAGTAGGTTGTGATTAGCAGACTGTACCTCAGTCCCTATACTGATAAAGGACTGCTGCAGAATAGGGCAGCAGTCAGCAGTAGTGCACCTCAACCCTATATATTGTGGACCTATACCAGTCCTTAAAGAGGAAGTAAACCCTGATTGGTTTACTTCCTCTTTCATTGCCTGCAAAGGAAAAGCATAATGGACTACTATGCATCGCATAGTAGCCCATTATGTGTCACTTACCTGACACAGGAGCCAGCGATGTCACCACTGTCCCCTGTAGTCCGGCGCATCCATCTTTTCGGTGGGGTCTCGCAGCTCCGCCGCTGTCATTCAGCGGAGCCGCGATGACGTCACTCCCGCGCATGTGCACGGGAGCCGACATGCGCGGCAGCTCCATTGTTGGAAATGCCGCGCTCAGTGTGACTGTGCGCCGCTGTCTACGGCGCATGCACCGTAGACAGCGGTGCCTGTCTTCGGGCAAATATCTCCTAAACCGTATAGGTTTAGGAGATATTTCTTGGACCTACAGGTAAGCCTTAATCTAGGCTTACCTGTAGATCAAAGTGGTTTGTAAGGGTTTACAACCACTTTAAGGATTAGCAGACTGTACCTCACTCAACCCTATGTACTGTAGTACACTATACCTTACCAGTCCTTATAAAGACCTTTGTGGAACTAGTAGGTTGTGATTAGCAGATTGTACCTCAGTCCCTATACTAATAAAGGACTGCTGCAGAATTGGGCAACAGTCAGCAGTAGTGCTCCTCAACCCTATATATTGTGGACCTATACCAGTCCTTAAGGATTAGCAGACTGTACCTCATTCAACCCTATGTACTGTAGTACACTATACCTTACCAGTCCTTATAAGGACCTTTGAGGAACTAGTAGGTTGTGATCAGCAGACTGTACCTCAGTCCCTATACTGATAAAGGACTGCTGCAGAATTTGGATGCAGTCAGCAGTAGTGCACCTCAACCCTATATATTGTGGACCTATACCAGTCCTTAAGGATTAGCAGACTGTACCTCACTCAACCCTATGTACTGTAGTACACTATACCTTACCAGTCCTTATAAGGACCTTTGTGGAACTAGTAGGTTGTAATTAGCAGACTGTACCTCAGTCCCTATACTGGTAAAGGACTGCTGCAGAATATGGCAGCAGTCCTTATACCTAACTCAACCCTATGTACTGTAGTACACTATACATTACCAGTCCTTATAAGGACCTTTGTGGAACTAGTAGGTTGTGATTATCAGACTGTACCTCAGTCCCTATACTGATAAAGGACTGCTGCGGAATTTGGATGCAGTCAGCAGTAGTGCACCTCAACCCTATATATTGTGGACCTATACCAGTCCTTAAAGATTAGCAGACTGTACCTCACTCAACCCTATGTACTGTAGTACACTATACCTTACCATTCCTTATAAGGACCTTTGTGGAACTAGTAGGTTGTGATTAGCATACTGTACCTCAGTCCCTATACTGATAAAGGACTGCTGCAGAATAGGGCAGCAATCAGCAGTAGTGCTCCTCAACCCTATATATTGTGGACCTATACCAGTCCTTAAGGATTAGCAGACTGTACCTCACTCAACCCTATGTACTGTAGTACACTATACCTTACCAGTCCTTATAAGTACCTTTGTGGAATTAGTAGGTTGTGATTAGCAGACTGTACCTCAGTCCCTATACTGATAAAGGACTGCTGCAGAATAGGGCAGCAGTCAGCAGTAGTGCACCTCAACCCTATATATTGTGGACCTATACCAGTCCTTAAGGATTAGCAGACTGTACCTCACTCAACCCTATGTACTGTAGTACACTATACCTTACCAGTCCTTATAAGGACCTTTGTGGAACTAGTAGGTTTTGATTAGCAGACTGTACCTCAGTCCCTATACTAGTAAAGGACTGCTGCAGAATAGGGCAGCAGTCCTTATACCTAACTCAACCCTAGGTACTGTAGTACACTATACCTTACCAGTCCTTATAAGGACCTTTGTGGAACTAGTAGGTTGTGATTAGCAGACTGTACCTCAGTCCCTATACTGATAAAGGACTGCTGCAGAATAGGGCAGCAGTCAGCAGTAGTGCACCTCAACCCTATATATTGTGGACCTATACCAGTCCTTAAGGATTAGCAGACTGTACCTCACTCAACCCTATGTACTGTAGTACACTATACCTTACCAGTCCTTATAAGGACCTTTGTGGAACTAGTAGGTTGTGATTAGCATACTGTACCTCAGTCCCTATACCGATAAAGGACTGCTGCAGAATAGGGCAGCAATCAGCAGTAGTGCTCCTCAACCCTATATATTGTGGACCTATACCAGTCCTTAAGGATTAGCAGACTGAACCTCACTCAACCCTATGTACTGTAGTACACTATACCTTACCAGTCCTTATAAGGACCTTTGTGGAACTAGTAGGTTTTGATTAGCAGACTGTACCTCAGTCCCTATACTGGTAAAGGACTGCTGCAGAATAGGGCAGCAGTCCTTATACCTAACTCAACCCTATATACTCTAGTACGCTATACCTTACCAGTCCTTAGAAGTACCTTTGTGGAACTAGTAGGTTGTGATTAGCAGACTGTACCTCAGTCCCTATACTGATAAAGGACTGCTGCAGAATAGGGCAGCAGTCAGCAGTAGTGCTCCTCAACCCTATATATTGTGGACCTATACCAGTCCTTAAGGATTAGCAGACTGTACCTCACTAAACCCTATGTACTGTAGTACACTATACCTTACCAGTCCTTATAAGGACCTTTGTGGAACTAGTAGGTTGTGATTAGCAGACTGTACCTCAGTCCCTATACTGCTAAAGGACTGCTGCAGAATAGGGCAGCAGTCAGCAGTAGTGCTCCTCAACCCTATATATTGTGGACCTATACCAGTCCTTAAGGATTAGCAGACTGTACCTCACTCAACCCTATGTACTGTAGTACACTATACCTTACCAGTCATTATAAGGACCTTTGTGGAACTAGTAGGTTGTGATTAGCAGACTGTACCTCAGTCCCTATACTGATAAAGGACTGCTGCAGAATAGGGCAGCAATCAGCAGTAGTGCTCCTCAACCCTATATATTGTGGACCTATACCAGTCCTTAAGGATTAGCAGACTGTACCTCACTCAACCCTATGTACTGTAGTACACTATACCTTACCAGTCCTTATAAGGACCTTTGTGGAACTAGTAGGTTGTGATTATCAGTATAGGGACTGAGGTACAGTCTGCTAAAGGACTGCTGCAGAATAGGGCAGCAGTCAGCAGTAGTGCACCTCAACCCTATATATTGTGGACCTATATCAGTCCTTAAGGATTAGCAGACTGTACCTCACTCAACCCTATATACTCTAGTACGCTATACCTTACCAGTCCTTAGAAGGACCTTTGTGGAACTAGTAGGTTGTGATTAGCAGACTGTACCTCAGTCCCTATACTGATAAAGGACTGCTGCAGAATAGGGCAGCAGTCAGCAGTAGTGCACCTCAACCCTATATATTGTGGACCTATACCAGTCCTTAAGGATTAGCAGACTGTACCTCACTCAACCCTATATACTGTAGTACACTATACCTTACCAGTCCTTAGAAGGACCTTTGTGGAACTAGTAGGTTGTGATTAGCAGACTGTACCTCAGTCCCTATACTGATAAAGGACTGCTGCAGAATTGGGCAGCAGTCAGCAGTAGTTAACCTCAAGCCTATATATTGTGGACCTATACCAGTCCTTAAGGATTAGCAGACTGTACCTCACTCAACCCTATATACTCTAGTACGTTATACCTTACCAGTCCTTCGAAGGACCTTTGTGCAACTAGTAGGTTGTGATTAGCAGACTGTCCCTCAGTCCCTATACTCATAAAGGACTACTGCAGCAGAAGGGCAGCAGTCAAGTATAATATTCTTTCTATATTTGGAAGAAAGAATATTATACGTGTACAAGCATATTACCATACCAGTCCTGAAAAGAACCTTTGTGGACCTAATAGTAACAGCTACTGATTAAACTGACTGTCCCTCACTGCCACACACAGCTTTCTGTCTGTCCCTGTTTAAACTGACAAAACACAGGCTGCTGCAACAATAACTTGAATAGCACTCAAAACTATATCCTGTAATACTTTACCATACCAGTCCTGAAAAGGACTTTTGTGGACCTAATAGTAACAGCTAATGATTAAACTGACTGTCCCTGTTGCACACAGAGTCCTGTCCCTCTCTCAGCACTGACAAAAGACAGGCTGCTGCAACAATGACTTCAATGGCAGTGCCTCAAACCTATATCCTAAACTACACCTATACCATACCAGTCCTTAAAACAACTTTTTTGGACCTAATAGCTAGCGATTTTGGTCACTGCAGTCTCTCCCTGCTCCACACAGCAACCTCTCCCTATAGTGACATACGAAAGAATGGAAAATGGCCGCCGGATCGGGTCTATTTATAAGTTAGGGGGAATGTCCAAGTGTCCATGTGCTGTAATGTCTCAATTGGCTGTCCTGTACCACATGATGGATGTGTCATCATAGGTCAAAGTTCTTTTACACAGTAAACACGTAAGTCCGCTGGGCGAACAGCGGCAATAGTCTGCCGATCGGGCGGACCTCGAACAGCCGAAATTCACCACGAACTGACCGCCGGGCGAACCGTTCAGCCATCCCTACTCTGTAAGTCCCAGAAACTGACAGATTTTGTTTCATGACAGACACATGGAAGTAGGCAAGATGGCACCGGTCGTTCATTCACCCCGGCCCACAACACACATACCCACAACACAACACACTTGCTAACTCTGCATCTGTCAGCAAAATTAGTGGGTCCCCAGACAACCAGCAATCCTACCCTAATACCCCTTAGTCTGCAAGCCTGAGTCTGCAAGCCCAGCTAAAACCAAATTCTGGATTGATGGCTCTGGATGCAGCCCCACAGCTAGTCCCAGCACTGACTCTGGGGAGGACACTAGAGATCTGCCTGACAGCATAGAGGTGTTACCAACAAATAATCAGCCAGTTATGGACACAGTGCTAAAGGACCGGTTACTGTCCCTAAGGAACTCAATCCAAACTGACATGATGTTGTGCATGCAAAAGTTCAATGAGGAGATACAGGCTGTAGAATCCAGAGTGGGGCACATTGAAAACAAGATGAGGGAGTTTGTAGATACTGTGAATGATTTGGTAGATGCCCTTGATGAAAAAGAGGAGGTAATAGAAGGGCTCAAATCTAAAATGGCTGATATGGAGAACAGAAGTAGAAGTGACAATCTAAAAATCAGAGGGACCCCAGAGTCTGTACAGCAAGGAGTATGCCACTACTCTGTTTAAAGAAATCCTTCCTGACCTCACGGATCTAGATAGACAGGATCCATCACCTTCCTAAACCTTCATACCTCCCCGATTACCATGCAAAAGAAAAATGAATGTCTGCAATGCACACTAAGGATAATATCCAACCACAGCATCAAAATCTGCATTTTTTTGCATATCTATCTCAATACACTCTGCAAAAAAGAAGAAGCCTCACCACAATTACCAAAGCCCTCAGGAATCATAGGATCAACTACAGATGGAGCTTCCCCACAAAAATCTTGATTACCAAAGAGGGTCATACCTTCACCATATACTTCCTGGAAAAAGGTCTGTCCCTGCTCAAAGAATGGCAGATACTTCCAGAGCCTGTCAGCAGGACTGACTCCCCTAGGAGCATTCCCCATGCAGATCCTGGATGGCAAAAGGTAACGGCTAAAAATGCTAAAAGGCACTGACTACCTGGAAAGCTAATAAGTATTATCTTCTGTTCTGTTGGGAGAATAGCCTTTCTCTGATCACAAACTCACCCCCTGATACTACTTGAGCAGCAAAATGCTGCATACGGGTATGCAATACCCATACTTGGATCACAATGTTCACTTGACAAATTTAAACATGTTATTAAAAGTTCAAGTTTTAATGTTTATAGTCAGTTTTATTTTTCTTCTTGTTATATTTTTATAACACAGTCAGAACTTACAGATTACTTGACATGTGAAGGACCTAACCCACAGTCACTTCCTCCACCCGTTAACCATAATATCTAACCCTCTCCAAATCCCCTCACAAATGACATGACAAGATTTTGGATTAAATGGCCTTGATGGCCTTTTATTAACAATTACTTTGAGATTAAATAAACAACATTTAAAATAACTCATAACCAACTTTTTTGTACTTTTTGGGGTCTTTGAGGGGAACCCCACCCCACTGGTCACTGCGACAAACTTCTTTTTACTTTAGGCCTCCAGTCGCAAACCCCCGGACCCGGAGACGGTACTCAACTTTCGCAGTGACCCACCTTTTACCCCTTCCAGGTTAACCCCTTGTTAACCAGAAGGTACCTGATAACCCCATCCACAGATGGGTACCAACCATGTTATCCCCATACCACAGATGGGTACCAACCATGTTAACCCCATACCACAGATGGGTACCAACATGTTAAACCCCATACCACATATGGGTACCAACCATGTTAACCCCATACCACAGATGGGTACCAACCATGTTAACCCCATACCATAGATGGGTACCAAGCATGTTAACCCCATACCACAGATGGGTACCAACCATGCTAACCCCATCCCACAGATGGGTACCAACCATGTTAACCCCCATACCACGGATGGGTACCAACCATGTTATATATGCATATAACATCCATATTCTCCTCCTTCCAAGATCCAACCACTGCCATGGGCTGTCTGTACAGCCCCTATTATAATCAACGATACTCGGGAGGGTGGGTGGGCATCTTTTCCTCCATCGCTCAGTACTGACGTCACTCCACTTCCTGCCTAATAATTTTCTAACCCGAGCGCCTCCCCTGCTCCGGCCACTCCCCTTTTCTTAAAGGAGACAAATTAATTATTTTCCTTACAAGCATGACTGTGCTGTCCACACCTGTCATGCCGTCCCTACGCTTATTCTTTTCTCTCCTTCTGCTCCGGGACTCTCTTGACATGTGAAGGACCTAACCCACAGTCACTTCCTCCACCCGTTAACCATAATATCTAACCCTCTCCAAATCCCCTCACAAATGACATGACAAGATTTTGGATTAAATGGCCTTGATGGCCTTTTATTAACAATTACTTTGAGATTAAATAAACAACATTTAAAATAACTCATAACCAACTTTTTTGTACTTTTTGGGGTCTTTGAGGGGAACCCCACCCCACTGGTCACTGCGACAAACTTCTTTTTACTTTAGGCCTCCAGTCGCAAACCCCCGGACCCGGAGACGGTACTCAACTTTCGCAGTGACCCACCTTTTACCCCTTCCAGGTTAACCCCTTGTTAACCAGAAGGTACCTGATAACCCCATCCACAGATGGGTACCAACCATGTTATCCCCATACCACAGATGGGTACCAACCATGTTAACCCCATACCACAGATGGGTACCAACATGTTAAACCCCATACCACATATGGGTACCAACCATGTTAACCCCATACCACAGATGGGTACCAACCATGTTAACCCCATACCATAGATGGGTACCAAGCATGTTAACCCCATACCACAGATGGGTACCAACCATGCTAACCCCATCCCACAGATGGGTACCAACCATGTTAACCCCCATACCACGGATGGGTACCAACCATGTTATATATGCATATAACATCCATATTCTCCTCCTTCCAAGATCCAACCACTGCCACAGCACGAAAGGGGTAAAACCTTACCCTTGCGTGCACCTCCACACCCTCCTCGCTCGCTGTATGCCTTCCAAAAATCTAGAGCCCAAAGACTGGTTCCCACTTCATTGAAGCGCACCCCCATCGTTCCCAAGATACCTCCAAGTATCCACCTCCAGCTCACCATGACGTACAGCCATACCCCCGTTCCTGCTCACAAGCCTACTCACTGCCATGTTTTCACCCCCCTAGAGTCCTATAAACCTTTCCCGCAGGCCAAGTTGACTGCCCACCATATCCGACCAAGCCATGACCATGCTGGCTGAGCTGCCTCACTGCGCACCTATTAGCCAAACATTTGATCCCCTGGCCCACCCCAGTAAACCTATGAGTGACCCAGGATCAACACTGGCCAACTTCCCCCATGCAAACACGAAAATGACAACCCAAAACACAGTAAGTTCCCCCTTCCGTAATGTTAAGATAAAGGCACGAAAGCTGCATCCTTAGACCCAAATCCGCCACGAATATGGGCGAATATAAGACAAAAACTCAAATCCATCGGAGTCCCACCTGTCAATGCACTTATTTGTAACATAACTCGGGGCTGAGCCTGTCAGCCCCCGTGACCACCCCAATTCAGAACGACTGGGAGGCATAACTTGGTGGCTCATAGCCACCGCTGTCAACCAGTTTCGAAAACCAGCTATGAAAAATGTTCCGTAAACAATGTGCTCCTCTTACCGGCCACCTATACGTGACTCCTGAATCCGGAACCCCTCCAGACGCCTGTCCGTAGCGGTCCGATCAGTTCGACCGCCTTACTCACCTTCTGACGGAATCCTGAAAATAACCTAACAAACCCACACCATCCGCCCCACGTTGTGACCGTTAAGAAGGGCTGTCTATCTCGCGTATCCGTACTGTCCCCCCACGAGAGCTGGCGAGAAGGCTGTGCGGAACAGGGCACGATCATGCTCTGAGTTACACCTATCGCTCAGCCACTAAAATGTGCTGTGTAGCATGTCGGCGGAAAAACCGGGCGCCTTGTAGCTTGACAGAAACTCCAAGTCCGCCAATACCGATCGATGGTGGCAGCCTAAATACCTCCCTCCAATCCCCCGATAATAAAATAGCGACCTGCGTGGGTTACCTCTCGACCCTCGGAGGCGGTACCAACCCTGTACCGAAATGCTGCACATACCTACCGCACCTTAAAGCCGCCCCCCACAAATTGTCCTATCAACGGATAATTGAATTCTCCCACGCCGTGATACACAAGGCAATGTCCCACCCAATTCATGACCGGTGTGGTACCGCATCTGGTGCCAACTCCCGGCAACTGACCCGGTGAAAACGAGACCACGCATCCACCACGGCGATACCCAACCTTGGTACATATACTGCATACAGACAGCATTCCCTTGGAAACAGCCCAACACCCAACGGCTCACCCCGCCGGGCCCCGGCGTAGACTTTGCCGACAAGCGGATGCCACCCGGACCCCCCCCCCCCCAGGATGTCACAACAGAGACACACCTTTGGTACGGAAGGATTCCCACCACATTTACCTCGCTACCACAGTCTAAAACCGTTCCAGATGAACCAAGTTCCTCAAGAACCGAGCCTCCCCCCTTGCTGGGGGACAAGGGCAGCGCTGCCTTTTCCGAAAAACAGGCCCCCGTAGCCCACGGGGCCCACAGCCTACGTGACAATCCCCCTAAAAGATACAGATGGGCCCAGACCTCCTTAGAGTATGCCCATAAAACGACTCCAGGATGTACTGCCACCTCCGCAAGTCCCCCCTGGGCTCACTGTTGAGACCTCTGAAATCCTTGGGGACCTCGACTAACTCAGATTCCGCCGCCAGCCGGCGGCAAAAACCTGCCCATGGAAATTCAAGCACGCAAATTCTCATGGATATGTTTGTGTATTTATGTTTCTAACCCACAACGTTTGTAGCTGAAGAACAATAACACTCGCCTAGCAATGGTCCACGACGTCAGCCCTGAACTTTCCCCGCTTGTCCCTCGATAATCGCATTCCCTTCCCATCTAATCCACTTCCATGCCCTAAAAAAAAAACCGTGGCAGACGTGAGGCCCTCCATCTTACCCATCGTTAGCGGGACCCCGAGCTGTTCCGCTATATGTCGCACGGTCCCCAACGGGACGGCGCAAATGGTGTAACCCGGTTGGCAAATGCCTCTGAAGTCCACCAGAGATTGAATGACCTAGGTGATCGCAGTGACATCCCGCACCACCCATTCCCAAAAACGGAGCTGAACGTTGTGAAGAAAAACGCATGAGAAGGAGCATGGCATGGGAGACAATGATCTACAAAGCATACCACCTCCCACGTACAGTCTGGCAGATGGAAACTGTCTGGATGAACTGGCAAAAGCCAGAAAGCTGATTCACTATCAGCTTCCGACCACCGTGACCCCCACCCATCGCCGACCCATGATGCCGCTGCACCCCAACAAGTACCTGAAAACCGCATGCTCCTCCTGAGCCGTCAAAGCCTTAATCAACCCACACTCCGGATGGGAAAGGTGGTGAATCCCTCCCAACATGGCGGGCTCTTACCCGGGACCCCCGCCCAATGGATAAACTAACCGGTCAGTAACCGGAACCGTCCTCAAGAAGGGAGAGGGGGGGGGCGCGTGGTATCGTGACATCTCGCGAAACCCGATTCCAACACCGGAGCCGATTACCGGTCAGGTGCTGCTGGGAAAACGGAAGCGTCCAAACCATCCACCGTCGTCGTCCCTCCTCACCCAGACCACCTTCCAGCGCCCGGGAACCCCCCGCAGCCAGCACGCGTGTCCAAAGCAACAGCTCGCCCCGAATTTACTTTTCGTGGTCGGTTGTCCCGAGGCTGCGGGACCTCAGTCCCAGCCTGAAACTGATTAAGAGCCTGCTCCGCTGCCATAAGCTGCATACACTGGCAACTATCCGAGTGATCCCATCGCAGTGCCTGTCAGACATCCAATCATTGTCAAAAATTCATTGACCCGCAGCCCAGCCCTACCGCCATACGTCCTACGCTACAGGCTGCCAGGTATCAGAACGGCAGCGAGCCGTGTTAGGGGGCCTCCTTCCCGCCCCCCCCCCCACTTGCCAAGATGGTGAACGCCTGCAAACCAGTGTGAAGAAGGGGGTGGGTAGAAGAAAACAGCAGATCTCTGTGATCGTCTCACCCAGGTTGAATCTCCCTATCGGCAAAAATTTGAGGATCTCCACCCATTCCCCTTTCCACATTTCTTGTTACCTCGGTCTTTAGATGGTCATCCCCTCTGGTATCCCCCCCGAAGCCAGCTGTGTAGCCGCCGTGGCACGCTCCTTATGTATGCGGTGCCTGGGATGTTCCGCGTGGGGCCTATCACCGCCTGCCCCCTAACAAACTACCCACCACCGGGGGGCCCTGCTGTCCCCCCGATCTACCACTAGTTATAAGAAAGATAAAACAGAAAAGGAAGAATTGCACTCACCGGGCTGTCCAGGACTTGGCCCGCCAGCCGCCACTTTGGAATCCACCGCTGCTGAACGTCCCCGGTCCTCGTCCCTCTCTGACCCGGATAGGTCTCCCTCCGATCAGTTGCTGTCCTCCTCCGTCCGAACGGCCACTGGCTGCACCCCCCAGAGGGTCCTGCTCTGGTTGCTGGGGTTCGGTGATGTCGCTCCCATCCTGCTCGCCGTCCTGTCGCACCGACACGCTTGGTGCCTGCATAGCTGGGCTCCCGGTCTCAGCAACAGCAGTCCGAACTCAGACCATGCTCTCCACCAATGCCGCGCTCCTCCTGCACGCCCTAGGTCGCGTGGGACAGCGGGCCTACCCTGCCGCCTGACCCACCACCCGTGACGCTGCTCCGACCCGCTCCGCCAAAACTGGCCACGTGCTCCTGGCCTCTGCGACGAGTAATGGGGACGGGGGGGGGACGGAACGGAGCCATGAGTCGTGTTGGGCTCCCCCCCCGCACTCTTGTAACTGCGTGCGTCTCTCACCCTCCCTGAAACCCCGGGGCTTCTGTGGGCTGTGGGGGAGGGGGGGTAGAGGTGTGATGCTCTCTCACTCTCTTTTCCATCTAGCTGCACTCACTGGCACCGATCCCTGGTGAGGCGGCAGGCTGAAGTGCTCCGGCTGAACTGACCGCCGAGCACGTGGAGTCCCTGCTGGCCACTGAGCCCTGTCGAGGAGTCTAGCCGAGGTACTTCTGCCGCAGGGCCCGCCGAGCACGTGGAGTCACAGGTCCCCCCCGTCTGCCATTCGTCCTATACTCTGTATACCGGCCCCCGCCCGTGCTTGCAGCCGCTACATACCCCTGTGCCAACGCTGCAGCCGCTTGTATCTGTGCAGGAGGACTCTTCCGCAGCCATCACAGCCATCCATGGATCGGGGAGGAAGAGCGGTGAGGGTGTGTGGCATCTTTTCCTCCATCGCTCAGTGCATCTTTTCCTCCATCGCTCAGTACTGACGTCACTCCACTTCCTGCCTAATAATTTTCTAACCCGAGCGCCTCCCCTGCTCCGGCCACTCCCCTTTTCTTAAAGGAGACAAATTAATTATTTTCCTTACAAGCATGACTGTGCTGTCCACACCTGTCATGCCGTCCCTACGCTTATTCTTTTCTCTCCTTCTGCTCCGGGACTCTCTTTACAGTTCTCAGATGAAGCCACTACTGTTTCTCCCAGGTCAACACCTCCAAAGAGACTTCACCACCACAGCCAGTTTGGAAAGTTGCCTGCACTTCCAAATGTGAGTACAACAAATCTCTGGTCTGCACTAACACTTAACAATACAATCTATACCAGCTCTGACCACTTGAAGGAACTCTCCACTCACAAAAGAACTTACATGAGCAAAGAATGTCAAACATCTAAACCTACTTTGTCCACATGGGGGTGACATTTATTTCTATAAATACCAAAGGACTTAATCACCCTGTCAAGCGTAATGCCGCATACACACGAGCGGACTTTTCAACATCCAAAGTCCGACGGACTGATTCCGTCAGACTATTCAATCGTGTGTGGGCTGCAACAGACAATTGATTCGCCAAAGTCTGACGGACTTTAGAATATGGAACATGCTTCAAATTTTTCCGACGGAACTCCACCGGACTCGGTCCCTTCGAAAAATTTGCTCGTGTGTATGCTATTCCGACGGACTAAAACCGACGCTAGGGCAGCTATTGGCTACTGGCTATGAACTTCCTTATTCGAGTCCAGTCGTACGTCATCACGTTCGAATCCGTCGGAGTTTGGTGTGATTGTGTGTGGCCAAGTCCGCTCAGTCGAAAAGTCCGTCAGAACTCTGTCGGAACTCCGGCAGAACTCCGGCAGAACTCCTTCGGAAGTCTGTCGGACATAAGTCCTCTCGTGTGTACGGGGCTTAAGTCATTATGGAAGGAAGCTCAACAATTCAAAAGCGATGTCCTATGTGCTCAGGAAACACATTTTAATAGTTCGCCCCCCCCCCCCCCCAAATGCACAAATAAACAGTTCCCCCATATCTTTACTGAAAACGCAGATAAAAAAAAAAAAAAAGAGGAGTTCTTATTGCAATAAGGGACACTGTCTCATTTCAACTCCATGAAGTGATTGCAGACCCACAAGGATGGTTCATAATATTAATTTGTGATATCAACTCCTCAACGTACACTATTGTGAACTTTACGCCCCGAATTCCAACCAAATACGCTTTATTAACAAAACTTTTCGGTAGATACAGGCCCACCAAAAAGGAGCCCTGGTGATATGTGGGGACTTCAACCTTATCCCAGACTCACACCTTGATTCCACTTCTACCCCCATTAGAAAAACCCAAACGCTTCAAAACACCATACATCAGCAAAACGTATTCGACGCCTGGAGATGTCTTCACGCAGGGGAAAAAGACTTCACTTTTTTTTCTTCACCACACAGGTCACACTCACGAATGTATCTATTCCTAGTAGATCAATGGGCCTTGTCCAGAACTGTAGCAGTATCCATAAATGATATTACGTAGTCAGATCATGCGTCTGTAGTGCTGACAATTAGTGACTCATTTTCCTCGAACCCTGTTCCCATCTGGAGAGCTAACCCGTTTCTTTTACAGGAAAAACCTACTAAAATTATATTGGAACAACATTTAATGCAATATTTTAGCGATAATGAGAATTATGTGGATGATAAGTTTATATTGTGGAATGCCCATAAGGCATTCATGAGGGGTATCTTTATTAAACTGGGGGCAAGAAGGAAGAGGCAGCACCAACAGCATATACAGGATCTCACAAACTAAATTCACAACTTAGAAATCAGCAATACATGAAAACCCACATCCTCAATTTCTAAACAATTATGCCAACACCGTTATGATCTTCGATTGCTTCTATTTGGAAATTTTGAAAAGTCTACTAGATGTCTAAATATGAACTATTATGTAAATGGTAACAGTGTGGGGAAACTCCTAGCACAATGCTTACAGGGCTGCAGGTACAAAACCAAGATACCATATATCCAACACCCAATCACTAAAGATAAACATCAACACCCATAAAAAAATTGCCGACACATTTAGCCATATTATGGATCTCTGTACAACTTGACAGAGGATCCAAATACCATTCAACCAACCTCCGAGGCTATACAGGGCTTTCTGAAGAAAGTGTCTCTTCCCCAATTAACCCCAACACAACTACAGCACCTTAACTCTCCCTTCACAAACCAGGAAGTGTCTCATGCTATGGATACGCTATCACTAAACAAGTCCCCAGGTCCTGATGGATACATAGGAGAATACTACAAAACATTCAAGTACATCCTCACACCCCACCTAACCAATATTTTCAATGCTGCAGCTGCCTCTTCCTCCTTCCCATCATCAATGTTGAAAGCACTTGTAATAACCCTGCCCAAACCAGGGAACATTACTTAATAACGACCTGAAACAATATGTCAAACTGATTGCACTAAGGCTGATAAAAATACTTCCACAACAAATACATATGAATCAATCCAGATTTACAAAAGGACGTCAAACCACTGACGTCACTTGGTGCCTAATTAATATAATCCACCTAGCTTTGGATGCAGAGAAGGCGTTTGATTGGAAACATTGGGGATATCTTGCCAGGGTGTTGAAGAAGTTTGGATTCCAAGGCACCATATTTTCTGCAATTATGGCATTATACTCCTAGCCTCTGACCAGGTTTTCACCCCTAGGGGGCACTTTCCACTCCATTTAATATTACAAATGGAACTCACCAGGGGTGTCCACTTTCACCGTTCATTTCAACCTTCTCATGGAACCTCTGGCGAGTTACATACGCAACCACCCTCAAATTACAGGACATAGGTTTAACAACTCAGTACACACCATCAGTCTATTTGCTGACAATGTTATACTCATGATCACAGGCATAGAGACCTCATTAGCCTCAATACATCAAACACTCACAATGTTCAATGGTATATCCTACTACAAAGTAAACAACACTAATGCCACGTACACACGATCAATCGGGTGGAAAACTCCGGCAAACTCAAGTCCGCCGGACAATCCCCTCGTGTGTAGCCTCTGGCGGACTTTTTTTCTTTTAACCACTTAACAACCGCCCATTGCCGATTAACGGCATCAGGGCGGTTGTTTAACTCTAAGAGGCCGTTAATTAACGGCCTCCTAGAATTCTGCTCTCGCGCGCCCCCTGGGGCGCGCACACGAGAGCATCCGTGACCGCTGGGTCCAGTGGACCCGGCGCATCACGAATCACGGTAAATGGCCGCTCATCGCGGCCGTTTACCACGTGATCGCTCCGTCAAATGACTCTCTGTACCGATCGGTACAGCGGAGGGGGAAGAGATCGGTGTCAGCAGCGATGTGGGCTGCATCTGCAGTGCCCACATCGCTGCTCACCGAAAATTAACCCCTCAATTCCCTGCCAATACTCTGCAATACCAGTGCATACTCTGCATTACTCTGCATTACTCTGCAATACTCTGCAATACCCTGCATTACTCTGCATTACTCTGCAATTCCCTGCAAATACTCTGCATTACTCTGCAATTCCCTGCAAATACTCTGCATTACTCTGCAATTCCCTGCAAATACTCTGCATTACTCTGCAATTCCCTGCAAATACTCTGCAATTCCCTGCAAATACTCTGCAATGCCCTGCAACACTCTGCATTGCCCTGCAACACTCTGCAATGCCCTGCAACACTCCGCAATGCCCTGCAACACTCCGCAATGCCCTGCAACACTCCGCAATGCCCTGCAACACTCCGCAATGCCCTGCAACACTCCCCAATGCCCTGCAACACTCCGCAATGCCCTGCAACACTCCGCAATGCCCTGCAACACTCCGCAATGCCCTGCAACACTCCGCAACGCTCTGCAATACCCTGCAACACTCTGCAACACCCGCCAATACCCTGCAACACTCTGCAATGCTCTGCAACCCCCGCCGATACCCTGCAACACTCTGCAATGCTCTGCAACCCCCGCCGATACCCTGCAACACTCTGCAATGCTCTGCAACCCCCGCCGATACCCTGCAACACTCTGCAATGCTCTGCAACACCCGCCAATACCCTGCAACACTCTGCAATGCTCTGCAACACCCGCCAATACCCTGCAATGCTCTGCAACGCAGTACTCTGCAACACCATGCTCTGAGATACCCAGCCATAGTCGGTGATACCCTGCAATACCCAGCCATAGACATCTCCCGCCGCCCTCCGCCCTCCGGTGCTTCTACCGAATCGCTAATACGATCAAAGCCAGAATCTTTTTTTTTTTCAGGCTTCCCAGCTTAGAGGTGAGATATGGGTCTTATTGACCCCACATCTCACTGTAAAGAGGACCTGTCATGCCATATTCCTATTACAAGGGATGTTTACATTCCTTGTAATAGGAATAAAAGTGATCAAAAAAATTATTTTTGGGGAAAAAAATGTCAAACTAAAATAAATAAAGTAAAATGAACAATAAAAAAAAAATGTTTTTTTTAAAGCGCCCCTGTCCCCATGTGCTCGCATGCAGAAGCGAACGCATGCGTAAGTCCCGCCCACATATGAAAACGGTGTTCAAACCACACATGTGAGGT
The DNA here is from genome assembly GCF_037356315.1 of Lithobates pipiens. Lineage (NCBI taxonomy): Eukaryota > Metazoa > Chordata > Amphibia > Anura > Ranidae > Lithobates > Lithobates pipiens. Next base: position 237,141,910 of record NW_027507784.1, read on the forward strand.
ATCGCTGCGAACGTTAGAGCGAGAGAAATAATTCTAGCCCTAGACCTCCTCTGTAACTCAAAACATATAACCAGTAAAAAAAATGTAAATCGTCGCCTATGGGGATTTTTAAGTAGCGACGTTTGCCGCCATTCCACGAGCGTGTGCAATTTTGAAGAGTGACATATTAGGTATCTATTTACTCAGCGTAACTTCATCTTTCACATTATGCAAAAATTGGGCTAACTTTACTGTGTTTTTTTTTTTTTTAAGCACAAAACAGTTTTTTTTCCAAAAAAAAGCATTCGAAAAATTACTGCGCAAATACCGTGCGAGATAAAAAGTTGCAAAGACCACCATTGTATTCTCCAGGGTGTTTGCTAAAAAAACATATATAATGTTTTGGAGTTCTATGTAATTTTCTAGCAAATAAATGATGATTTTTACATGTAGGAGAGAAATGTCAGAATTGTCCTGGGTGCTCCAGAACGCCTGATGGCGCTCCCTGCATGTTGGGCCTCTGTATGTGGCCACGCTGTGTAAAAGTCTCACACATGTGGTATCACCATACTCGGGAGTAATAGCAGAATGTGTTTTGGGGTGTAATTTGTGGTATGCATATGCTGTGTGTGAGAAATAACCTGATAATATGACAATTTTGTGAAAAAAAAAAAAAAAGTAAAAAGAATCTTGATTTTGCAAAGAATTGTGGGAAAAAATGACAACTTCAAAAAACTCATCATGCCTCTTACTAAATACCTTGGAATGTCTTCTTTCCAAAAAGGGGTCATTTGGGGGGTATTTGTACTTTTCTGGCATGTTAGGGTCTCAAGAATTGAAATAGGCCGTCAGTCCTTCAGGTGTGATCAATTTTCAGATATTGGCACCATAGCTTGTGGACTCTATAACTTTCACAAAGACCAAATAATATCCACCAATTTGTACTTATTTTTACCAAAGATATGTAGTAGTATAAATTTTGGCCAAAATTTATGAAGAAAAAATTTCTAATCTGCTAAATTTTCTAACAGAAACAAAGAAAAATTCGTTTTTTTACAGAATTTTCGGTATTTTTTCTTTTATAGCACAAAAAAAAAAAAACCCAGCGGTGATTAAATACCACCAAAAGAAAGCTCTATTTGTGTGAAAAAAAGGACAAAAATTTCATATAGGTCCAGTGTTGCATGACTGAGTAATTGTCATTCAAAATGCGAGAGCACCGAAAGCTGAAAATTGGTCTGGTTATTAAGGGTGTTTAAGTGCCCAGTGGTCAAGTGGTTAACATATTTTATTAACATGCAATATAGCAGTTACACAGTAAAAAACACATGTTGGATTGCATAATTACAAACCGTTTAGTGACAAAGTAACAATTGCTATACAATCGTAGCGGGCGTCAAAACCCGAACAGTAAAACAGAGTGATCACAGAAGGATGCATTATAAAGAAGATGCACAACAAATGTATAGTAAGGAAGGTTATGGGTAAAAAGGCACTTAGGAACGGGGAGCGGAGCCTTCCCAAATTGGAGGGTTGATCCCGAGTAGGGATCATGGTACTGCGTAGCGGGTTATTTTTAGTTAGGGGGGGTATAGAAAGGAAAGGGAGAGAAAAGAAGGAAGCAGGAAAGATGGATTGGGGGTAGTAGAGAGGGGGGAGAAGAGTGGAAAGGAGGGGGGGAGGTCGGCCGGCCCGCCCGGGTCCGAGGGCTTAGAATGAACAACGTTTCATACAATGTCGATCAGACTATTTCAACAATCCAATGTGTCTAAGTCAACATCAAGAGGTAAAAAGTGGTCTACCCATGGTTGCCAAATTTTATTATGCTTGGGGAGGCGGTCAAGGATTTTGGCCTCGATCCTGCAGTGGATCATGGCCTGTGTTACCCTATTCCTAAATGCGGACAAGGGTAGAATTGCAGTCTTCCAAGGCTGTGCTATAGTTTGTTTCGCTGCTGTGGTGAGTTGGAGGAATAATCTTAGCTGATTACGGGTGCAGCATTCGGGTGATTTGTTAAGTATAGCGAAGATAGGATCTGGTTGTAGTGTGAACTTAAATAGAGTAGATGCCATTTGGAACACTGCCTCCCAAAACTGCCGGACTATCGGACACGTCCACCAGATGTGCAAATGAGTGCCAATGTCCATGCAGCCCCTAAAGCACATCGCTGAGTATCCTGGAACGTACTTGGCAATTCTAGCTGGGACTAGATACCAACGCATTAGCACTTTAAAATTAGCCTCAGCACGAGTGCGCATGCGCGAGGCTTCCAAGATGGCCGCGATCATCTAAAGCTCCGCTGCCTCGCGGAACAACGGAACCCCTACCGCACGGCACGGCTACCCTTCCGCTTCCCGAGCTATAGGGGCGGAATCCCGAAGTGTTGGGGCACATTTCTGAATGACCGGTGGACTGGCTAAACGCAATCTCGGCCCGCTGTTCGCTTCATTGGACGTGAGGGAGAAATCCAAGATGGCCACCGCAGCACAGCTCCTGTCTCAGGATCACAGATCCGCAGGCTCAGTGGATTTCAGGTCAGATACAGACTTTCCTCCTCTCCACGCCACCCCAGGCAACCCCAGGGGTCTCCCCAAGGAAGCCACACCGTCCCCGGCCTCCACGGTCTCTCTGCTGGAACGCACCATCCAGGAGTTCTCTCCCTCCCCAGCGGGGACCTACAGAGCTACCCAGACCGCCATGGCCCCCCACGAGGCTGCTCATACAGACCCAGTCTCCCACATGGATGCCCTGTTTGGCAAATTCTCTGAATTATTAGAGAGGGGCCTCTCCCAAACTGCCTTGCAAATCACGGGGGAATTGAAAGCTGATTTTATTAACCTAGGCTCCCGGATCGAAACGATCGAACATAAAATGGAGGATACCATAGCCAGATCCATCCAAAACTCCAGACACATCTACTCAGTACAGGAGCAATTGGACATAGCCATGGCCCGTATAGATGACCTCGAAAATAGGTCACGCAGATATAACGTCAGAATTCGCGGGCTTCCAGAATCAATAACTGATGTGTCCAGGGCGGTGCAAGACCTCATTCACCAGCTAATCCCTGACATCCCAGCTACTAAGCTTGAACTTGACCGGGTCCATAGAACCCTCGGCCCCCCTAGGAAGGATGGCACCCCGCGAGATGTTCTGGCCAAGCCACATCACTTCTCGGTGAAAGAAGAATTCATGAAGAGAGCCAGATCCCTGCAACACGTCAATTACCAGGGTCACCAGGTTCAGATCTTTGCGGACCTCTCCCCCTCCACGATACAGAGACGAAGAGCTCTAAAACCCCTCTTGCTTGCAATGTCCCACAAAGACATAAAATACAAATGGGCATTCCCTTTTGCGGTCAGGTTCACGGACAAAGGGAAGTCTTTTGCCTTCTCCACTTTTCCCGAGGGGGAAAAGCTCCTCACCAAGCTGAAAATCATCTCTCAAGAAGCTGACATGGACACTTCTAACCCTAGCCAGGGATCTAACAAACGACCCACTCCTAACAGCCCACAATCCCCGTTGTGGACCTCCGGAAGAGCCAAGAAGGTCAAGGATAATGCACCCACCTGAGCAACTTCCAATCCCATTATCAGTCTCTCCATTTTGTGACTGACCGTCCGAGGTCCTGGAGAGGGCCGGAGGACTGCTCCCCAAACTTGGAAAGTTTGGCCCTCCAACCCTTTTTGCCCTCCCCTTGCCTAGGACTTGTGCTACCCTTGTTCTACCCTTATCCCCATTGCCTCCAATAATCCGGGACGCTATGCAGTACTTTGTCCATCTACTGGACTGCCCGTAACCCCGCATATATTTTTTTTTGTTTACATACCCTCGAAATGGGCCCTAAGGTTGCTTTGAGGATTTCCCAGGGGGCTGCATTCCTCAGCACCCCCCCTGGATGTACCATCCTTCCTTATGCCTTAAGAACAGTGTTCATTTCTTAGCCCCAGTGTCTTCTAGGCATTATGTTTAGCCGTGCCTCAAAAGAAAAGTTCCTTTTATGTATATTGCAGCTTTTATGTTATTGCTATTTAAAGTTGATTTCACAGTTCGGGTAGTTACCCGACTAGGGGTCCCCAGTTCCGCGAGGGACCACATGTGTATCTCTCCCTCCCTCGGCCTTTCCCAGGCGTCTGAGGGTCGGGACTCCTGACCTTATGGGTCGGTTGTCTTCATTGTGTTTGCTTGGGATTTCGGGGGGTGTCTCCTGCCCTGATCTCCTCTTTCTCTTCTCAGGAACCCTTTCTTTCCTTGCCCTTTCTCCCCTTCTCTTCCCCCTTGATGGTAAGCTTCCCCCGTTGAATGTTTGCATGACACTATTTTTTTTCTCCTCAGGTTGGGCTGAGCCAACCCAGTCGACATGGTATCCTGGGAGACATCCTCGGGCCACCGATCTCAATACCCTTACCAAGAACCCAGCTATAGATTGGGTAAGTGAGGTCGTTTTCAGATGCTGGGCTCCCCCTCTGCTCCATGGCTGATCCACAGGCTGCTAGGCTTAAGATAGCCTCCCACAACATTCAGGGTCTTAATTCCCACATCAAACGGAGAAAAGCCCTCGATTACTACAAATCCCTGAAACTAGATATAATTCTGCTTCAGGAAACCCACTTTCCTATCCGGTATAGTCCCAAGTACCTACATGCCCACTTCCCTCAGTTCTTCTTAGCCAACGCGGAATCCAAGACCAAGGGGGTGGCCATTTTGATGGCCAAAACATGCAAATTCAATAAGAGTTTTGAAAAAGCGGATCCGGAGGACAGATTTTTACTTGTAAAGGGCACTGTGGGGGACCATCTTTACTCCTTGGTCTCCTACTATGCCCCGAACACGGGTCAGGCCAAATTTTTCGAATCCATGCTACGTACCTTAGCACCTCTTTTAGAGGGGACGGTTATTGTCGGAGGAGACTCTAACGTCGCCTTTGATCAAGGACTTGATAAATCCTCCCCCTCACGTCCCCGCTTAACCAGGCCCACAAAGGCAAGCTTACGGATTGCCAAATTGCTACACGCTTATGGGCTATCCGATGTCTGGCGGGAATTAAACCCCACAAAGAGAGACTACACACACTTCTCAGCGCCTCACCAATCATATGCACGCATAGACCACATACTTGTCCCCTCCTCGCTCCTTCCCAGGATGCTCAAAGCCTCCATCACTGACACAGTGATCTCAGATCACTCTCTTGTAATTGTGACGGCCCTGGGGGGCTCGAGTGGGAGACATCCTAGGCATTGGAGGTTAAATGAATCCCTCCTTTCGGAGCCATCACGAGTTATAGATCTCGACAAAGCATTGAAGGAATATTTTTCTATTAATGCGACTCCTGATGTCTCCCCCGAGACCCTGTGGGCGGCGCACAAAGCTTACATTAGGGGAAAATTCATGCAATTGGGTTCTCAAATAAAACGGGAAAGGCAATCAACCATCCTGAAGCTAGAAGAGGAATACTCTAAACTCAGAGCTCTTCACAAAAAGGACCCCCTCCGTACCCCCACGGCCATACTAGACAGGACTCGCTTAGAACTAAATCTCGCCCTCACCACGAAAGCTGAAAAATCAGTTAGGTGGGCTGGCCACAAATTTTACTCACAGGCGGATAAAATAGGCACTCTCCTGGCCAATAGACTCTCCCCTAGAACCAAGCTGAGCACCCTCCCTCGGATCAGAAGCGCGGGACTCCCGCCCACGTCTAATCCGGTCACAGTTCTGAATGCCTTTCAGAAATTCTACACCTCTCTCTACAGTAGCTCCCCACCCCCCAAAGATAACCTCCTCCCAAAGTTTTTGGAGGGTCTGCCCATCCCGGCCTTATCGGACGTTCACAAACAAGTTATGGAAGCCCCCTTCCAGACAGAGGAGATACTGGAAGTCATTAAGACTCTTAAAAAAAGCTCCGCCCCTGGTCCCGACGGCCTTTCGATCCCTTACTATAAAGCCTTTGCCAACACACTAGCTCCCCACCTGGCCAATCTCGGTAACCATAAAGCTAATGGAGACCCCCTGGATCCCCACCTTAACACGGCGTATATCACGGTCATCCCCAAACCTGGCAAGAACTTGGAAGATGTCAGCAACTACAGACCGATTTCCCTTATTAATAATGATCTCAAAATTCTTACGAAAGTTATGGCCAATAGGTTAGCCTCCTTTATTGGACGCTATGTCCACAAGGATCAAGTTGGTTTTATTCCCGGCAGACAGGGACCTGATCAAATTCGGAGGGCGATCAACATTATCTCCATTTTGCAGTCTAATTGGGAAGGGGGATCCGGACAATCTGGCTTCCTCCTTTCCTTAGATATTCAAAAGGCTTTCGACTCGGTCTCATGGCAGTACATCTTCCAGCTCTTTGACAAGTGGGGATTTGGGGCTCGCTTCCTTGGCTTATTACAGGCCTTATACTCCCAGCCGAGGGCCCAAATACGAATGCAGGGATACCTTTCTGAGCCAATTCCCATCACCAGGGGGACCAGACAGGGGTGCCCCCTATCCCCCCTCATATTTGCAATAGCCATTGAAACACTGGCGATCGCAGTCCGCCACAATATGGACATTAGAGGTGTCCAATGCGGTAGTCAAACGCACAAATGTGGACTCTTCGCGGACGACATACTGTTGTTCCTCACTTCCCCCCTCACAACCCTACCCAACTTATCCCGGGTATTGGACGACTTTGCCAAGGTCTCAGGCTTGAGGGTTAATTACTCCAAGTCTGTGGCGTTGAATGTTTCTCTCCCCACTCACCAAGTCCTCTCACTCAAACAATCCTTTCCGTTCCAATGGAGTGACACTGCCATCCAATACTTGGGTATCTCCCTCACACCTAAAATAGAGATGCTATATGCCCACAATTACCCCAAATTATACAGACAGCTGGAAACCGACCTCTCCTCATGGTCTAAACATGAATTATCCTGGCTTGGCCGGATTAACTCCATAAAAATGACCCTTCTCCCCAAAATCCTGTACTACTTTCGAGCCCTGCCAATACCAGTTCGGAAGGACCACCTTTGCTCTCTGCAAAGCAAAATACTGAAATATATTTGGGGTAATAAGGGATACCGTCTACCGCAAAACACACTCTTCCTGCATAGACGCAGAGGGGGGCTGGGTCTGCCTAACCTCCACAAATACTACCTTGCAGCTCGCCTAGCCCAACTCTCCTCGATCTACTCCAAATATGAGAAACCGGACTGGCAGTCCATAGAACGCTGTGCGGTACCCTCCTATACACTAGATTTTTTATTATGGTGCCCGCCCAAAGCCAGGCCGCCCATCATGTCCCCATCCCTTTCTCACTCCTGTGCCCTATGGGACGGCCTCCGCAAAGAGCCTTCCCTAGTCTCCACTATAAGACCCCTTGCTCACATGTTCCGTAATCATGACTTCCCCCCCGGTCTGAACATTGAGGCCTTCAGATGGTGGTTGGACAAGGGACTATACCGGATAGGTCACTTTTTTAATTCCAGGGGTCCGATTTCCCTAGCTTATTGTATCGAACACTTAGAGCTTCCAAACACAGAGAGGTTCCGCTTCCACCAAATATCTCACTACCTGAACTCACTTTGGAAAAACAAACCCCTTCCTCCTCCCTTTACTGAATATGAAGCCTGGTGTGGTGGAGTCGGGGAGCAGAGGGGGGGTATTTCAGTGATCTACACGGCTCTCACTTCCCCAACGGGTAAATCCCCCTATATGACGGCTTGGGAATCTGATCTCCAGACCTCTGGGAGTCTCGAATCCTGGCAGCTGGCCTTAGCCAGATCCTTTCGTGGGATCCAGAACACCTCACTAATGGAGGCTAGCATCAAATTGATAACCAGGTGGTACCTCACTCCAGTAAGGCTAGCCAGAATATATCCCACGGCTAATCCCTTATGTTTCAGGGGGTGCCAACTTCGTGGCTCCATGATCCACATCTGGTGGGAATGCCCTAGACTCCGTTCGTTCTGGACTAAAATATTCAACTTGATTTACTTAGTCACAGGCTGCCGGGTTTCGAGAACTCCAGAGGTTGCGTTACTCAATACCCCGATTCCTTTGATGTCTGGTAACATTCAGAAACTAACTTATTTTATTCTATTAGGAGCCAAAATTGCGATTGCCTCCGCATGGAAGCAACCCAAACCCTCCTTCCTCGCAGTTAAGAGGAAGATATCGTGGATAATGTCCCAAGAAAAACTATCAGGTATTCTGTCAGACACCACACCTAAATTCCGAAAGGTGTGGGACCCTTGGGCCCGTTACATGGGAATCTCTCTGCTGCCGGGGGTACCCCCAGGCCCTCCCCTAGGAACCAGACCTCACCCCTAAAGCACCCATTCTTACATTGATTGTGAAACATTCCCTCGCTATATCCTTCCACCCTTTCAGGACATAGCTTACCTCCCCCGACCCCTCTGTTCTCCTCTTCTCCTCCTTTCTTCTCTTCTCTGTCCTTCTAGTCGTTCTAAGATTTTGGTTTGCTCAACAGAGCTGTAATTGACAGGTTCACCATACAGTCCAATTTAATGTTGCGGTACCCACGGCAGACGATCCCCCGACTGTTTTTCCCCTCTGCGAGGGAGGGGCCTGGGAGGACACTCCCTCATCCTGGCACAGCAAGTTCCCTATTAGGGGTGTCGGGATGGGGGCTCCTGGGAGTTACCCTAATAGTTCTACCTGGTGGGCTCTCCCGGGGGGGACACCCTCCGTTTACCTCTTATTGATGTAGCCCCTCGATAAGGAAGGGCTTGCCGACTGTACACTCTTGATATTGTCTGTTTTTCACTAATGTCTCATGTTTTTTTTTACTTACATTGTGACAGCAGGCCCTCCCTGCTACTGCTAGTTTGTGTACTGTTTTACGTATGTAAGTGCCTTTAATATAAAATAAAATATTTTGAAAGTAAAATTAGCCTCAGAGGCAACAACATTTTGGGATGCGCTTTTGGTATTGGTCCAAATCTCGCTCCAGGTCTCAGCGTCTAGATCTCTAGAAAAATCAGTCGACCATCTCGTCGCATAAGCTGGAAGGGAAGGGGGGGGAGTGTGAAATGGGCATATAGTTATGATATAATGCCTGGGGCGTGTGGATCAGAGTCACATATTTTTTCATAAGATGATATATGGTACTGAGTAGGACTGGGCTTAGGCAGTGATTGTAAAAAATGTAGGATTTGGAGATAACGGAAGTATTCCGTTTGAGGGAGGTGATATTGATCGTGGAGGTCCTGAAAAGATTTTGGTAAACCACCTTTCAGGAGGTCTGAGACTTTATCCACGCCTGCTCTGGACCAGGCCGCAAAAAGACCTGGTTCCAAGAAAGCCGGGGGAAAGAGCGGGTTACCAAAAATAGATAGTAACGGGGAGTGCGTAGATATGAGTGGGGAAGATTTGCGGGTTACGTCCCAAATTTTCAAGGAGTGTGCTGTAACAGGGTTTGTAAGAGAACCTCTCTTGGAAGGGGGTAACCAGAGTAGATTAGAAATGGCAATAGGGTGAATGTCTACAGCCTATAGGCTAACCCACAAAGGGACTTCTGATTTAGCATGGTAAAGAGCTAATTGGGCTGTCTGGGCTGCACGATAGTAATGTGAGAAATTGGACACCCCAAGGCCGCCCTGTGTCCTGTGACGGAAGAGTATGGATTTAGCAATTCTAGGTCTAGTAGGTTCCCAAATATACTTAAGAGTTTTATTTTGTATAATACGATGAAAATATGGGGGAACCGCGATAGGAAGGACCCTATAGAGATAGAGTAATTTAGGTAGTAGAGACCTTTTTATCGCTGTAATTCTACCCAGCCACGAGACACAGAGCGGTTGCCAAGAAGCTAAGATGTTTGCAAATTTTCTGAGTAGAGGGAGGTAGTTCGATCGATAGAGAGAGGACGGGTCACTTGTCAATTGGATGCTCAGGTAAGGGATAGAGGACGAGGACCATAAAAAGGGGAAGTTATTTTGTAGCCGTGTAAACTCGTCCGTTGGCAGGGACACATTGAGGGCTCTGGATTTGGCTTGATTGACTTCTAAGCCTGATATTTTAGCAAAACTATCTAAAAGTTTACAAAGATTAGGTAAAGTAGTATGGTGGGCAGTAATGAAAAGCAGGGCATCATCGGCAAATAAGCATAGCTTATGGGAGGTCGAGGCTAGTTCGAGGCCGCGTATATCAGGGTGAGCCCTAATCAGGGCAGCCAGGGGTTCTATCGCCAATGCGAATAGAATGGGGGAGAGGGGGCATCCCTGCCTTGTCCCCCTTTGTATGGGGAAAGATACTGAGCGCGAACCCGCATATCTGACATAGGCTTGGGGTTGAGCATACAAAGCGTCTATCCAACGAAGGAAATGGGGGCCAAAACCCCAGCGTTGTAAAATATAGTGAAGGTATTGCCAAGATATCGTATCAAATGCTTTACGTATATTGAGAGAGAGCAGATGCATAGGGATGTTTCTAGATTTTGCTATATGTTGGAGAAGAATCACACGACGGATATTATCGCTGGCCTGCCTCTGGGGGATGAACCCCACTTGGTCCTTATGAATCAGCCTACCTATAAGCGGGTTCAAGCGTAGCGCCAAGACCTTAGCAAGGATCTTGACGTCTACGTTGAGCAAGGAAATGGGTCTGAAATTGGACCAGATTGTATGGTCGGAATTGGGTTTGGGGATCATAGTAATAATGGCTGTCAAGGTGTCCCTGCCAAGGGAGTGGTCTTGTAGGAGGGAATTAAAAGAGTTAGTTAGAAGCGGGGCTAATGTGTCAGAGAATTTTTTGTAATAGGGTGCCGGTAGACCGTCAGGTCCGGGGCATTTATGTGGTTTGAGGGTTTTGATGGCCGCAAGAACTTCAGTCAGTGTGATAGGAGCTTCAATTAAGTCGTGATTTACAGAAGATAGCTGGGGAAGTTGCAAAGAATGGAGCAAAGCGTCAGCTTGGGAAGTAGAAAAAGGGGTTTTGGCTTCATATAACTTGGATAATTGAGTGCTGAACTCAGTGAGAATCTTGGCGGGATTACTAGTAGGTCCCTTTTGTGCTATTCGGAGTCTAATGGGTTTGTAAGACTTCTCGGGATTTCTTAAGCGCATAGCCAGAAAAGTGTCGGGCTTGTTGGCTTTGATATAGGCAGTGTGGGAAGATTTACGGATTTGCTTGTCAGCCTCTTCAGTCAGAAGTAGGTCCAACTCTAATTTAGTCCTTTCGAGTGTCAACCTGTTTGAATCAGTAGGGTTGGATTGGAATCGAAGATAGTGTTGGTGGAGGGTAGTCTCTAACTGGCAGGATCTCTCCTGTCTGATCTTCTTGAGATGTGAGGCGACAGAAATACAGGTGCCTCTGATGACCGGCTTATGGGCCTCCCAAAGGAGGGTGGGGGAGATGCCTGGGACAGCGTTATGAGTGAGATATTCCGTAAGTGCTACCTGGATATCTAAGCAATACGACTGATTGGAAAGGAGGGTTTCATTAATGCTCCACCCTCTACCTGCGGAGAGAGGGATAATGGAGGAGACAGTCGTGATTGTAGCGCAGTGGTCTGACCATGTGATAGGATGTATACGTGAGTGAAGGAGGGTGGAAGCAGATGTTATGGGTATAAAGATATGATCTATTCTGGAGAAAGACTTATGAGGGTTGGAATAAAAAGTAAAGTTTTTCTTGAGGGGGATTACATTCTCTCCAGGTATCTACTAGTGCTGCCTGTTGAAGTTGTTTACAAAGTTTTATGGAGGGGGCAAGATGTTCCGGGGAGTAGGGTGACTTATCCAAATGTGGGTAGAGAACTAGGTTAGAGTCGCCGCACATAAAAAGGGTACCTACCCGGTGTACTCGAATGGTCTGGAGGAGGTGGGAGAAAAATGGATTAGGGTTCGTATTAGGGGCGTAGTAGGAGACGACGGTGACTTCCGTGTCTTGGAGTAGGCCTGTGACTATAAGGTACCGGCCCTCTGGGTCTCTGATTTCAGTTCTGGGGGTGAAGAGGAGGGTATGATGGAAAGCGAGGAGAACTCCTCTGTGTTTCGTGTCTGCGGAGGCTGTAAAAACTTGAGGATATTTGGAATGGAAAAATTTGGGGGTGGAATGCGAGGAGAAATGAGTTTCCTGGAGAGCCACTATACCGGCTTTCAGCAAAAGAAAAGTACAGAAAGCCTTGACCCGTTTCTGGGGTGAGTTGAGTCCTTTAACATTCAAGGACAAGATATTTAGGGGGGCCATAGCGTGAGAGGAGAGGTGAGTTTAACAGACCACTGAGGACCCGGGCGGGCCAACCAACCAAGGGGAGGAGGAAGGGCAGGATGGGAAAAGCATGGGGATAGAGAAAGTGAGAAGAAAGGAGGTTTGTATGGGGAAAGGAAGAGAAGTGTGAGGCGGTGCGGGTAAGGCCGCACCGCCCGACAAGTAGGTGTTGCAGTCCGCCTGACCGAAGGCCAGACAGGCGGAGTGTGCATCAACAAGAGGGGGGAGCAGTGACAGCTCACCGCCGCGTACCCGTACAACTATCAATGAACAGTGCAAAAAAGATTTAAACCTTAACATCAACAAACTCTACCGGATAAAAGCGACATTTTCAGCTTAAATAGAGGGGGTCAAAGGATATTGGTCACATTAAAGAAAATTGCTGTGAAGAAACATTATGGAAAATAAAAATAAACCAAAAGATATAAAGGAGGGAGGATACAGAAGGGAGCCTCTTCTGTGAGAAAAAAAAAAAAAAAGGGGGGGGGGGGGGATTTTGGGGGGGGGGGAAAGGGTCCCAAAAAATTTGTGGTTTAGCTCTTGTAAAACAGACAAAAAGTCATAGGATGGGTAGAGATGTCCATGTTAAAACAAAACAAAGTCCTGAAGGAAGACCAGGACATGTTAAGTCCCAAAATCTGGCGGTTCGTAGGTGAAAGGACGCCAGAGCAAAAAAAAGAACACAAAAACTGTAGATAATGTGCGTCAGCGAGGGACAAATACCTTCGGACTAGGGAAGCCAAAACTGGTAGAGCGTTTAGGTGTACCTCGCCTGATGGAAGAGGAGCTCGGTGTAGCTTGATGGTTCCTCTTCGGTGTGGCTGTATAGGAGTAAGGAGCTGGACGAGCTGGTGTGTGAGGAAGAGCTGTTTCTTGAGGTTCAGGCACGGCAAGGTGGAGAGTCTCCAATAGGTTTTGCATGGTTTCGGATGAGGAACAGGTATGCTGCTGACCTTGGTAGGAGAAATGGAGCGCAAAAGGAAAGCGCCAAGCATATTTTATCTGGTGTTGCATTAATATTTGGAGCTGAGGTTTCATGGCACGCCTCTTCGCAATCGTCAAAGGTGTTAGATCGGTGAAAAGCTGGTATGTGTGGCCCTGGAACTGTAGGTCTTGCTTATTTCGTGCCGCAGAGATCAATTGTTCTTTCGTGCGGAAATAGTGGAGTTTCACGATTATATCGCGTGGAGGACCCTCGGGTTGACGTCGCGTTAGTGCCCTATGGATCCGATCGAATTCGAGTCGTTTGATCGGTATCGCTGGGGATAGTTCTTGGAAGAGTGCTGTGGTAAAGGACTGAAGGTCGTCCACTGTCTCGGGGATGCCCCGGAGGCGAAGATTCGACCTCCGCGAGCGATTTTCCGCATCCTCTAAACGAGACAAGAGGACCGCATTGTCATCACGAAGGCTTGCTTGTTCACGGGCCAGTTCTTGTAGGGTGAGCTCAGTGTTATCAGCCCTTGTCTCGAGGTCAGCCGTGCGCTGGCCTAGGTCACGAATCTCACGGGTGAGTCTATCTGTGATTTGGTCAGATGTGGCTTTAAGGGCCTTGTGCAGCATGGTCTCCATGTGCTTTAGGAAATCAGTCTGAGACATACCTGTCGGAGGGGGAGATTGTGCCGTATCTATACATTCTGCCGGGATGTCCTCCTCCTCGCTACTCTCATGATGGTGCGGGTTGGTGGAGTGCTGGGCGGCCGCTGAGGCTTTCGCCGCCATCTTGGAGGAAGCACGCGCCAGTGCTTCTTTTATCGGTTTTGGCTTGTTTTTGCCCCGATGGCCGGTCAGAACCATACCGGGAGGAGCGCGGGGGGATCCGCTACGGGGGTCCACAACAGCAGGGGTGATGGCCACCTGGGACTGCAAGATTATAGCTCGGGATCGCGGCGGTGAGTGCGGAGCTCTAACGGGATGCGTCCGTCATGGTGAGCTTTGCGCATGCGCCCCCCTGGCGGACTTTTTTTACCCGAAAGTACGGAGGACTTAGAAAGTAGTTTTGCACTCCAATCTTCCAACCAGACTTGCATTTCAGCAGACAATCCGGCCGTGCGTATGCCAGTCCGCCGTACTTTTGAAATGAACGGACTTTTCCCACCCGGAGAAAAGTCCGCTCATTTTGAGCACGTCTCCAAGAACCGAAGAGGGGGATAAGACCCCCGAAGAGGCGGACAAGACCCCCGAAGTCGGAAGAAGAGGGCGGCGGCGAGGAAGAAAGCTGGCGAGAAGACCCCCGAAGACGGAAGACCCCCGGAGCTGTGCAATAAACTATTTTAACCCTTGTGTGTTGTGTTTTTTTTTACTTTTTTTTTTTACAGGTGAATGGGTAGGGGTACATTGTACCCCATACTCATTCACATAGGGTGGGGGGCCGGTATCCGGGGGCCCCCTTATTAAAGGGGGCTCCCAGATTCAGATAAGCCCCCCGCCCGCAGACCCTGACAACCAACGGCCAGGGTTGTTGGGAAGAGGCCCTTGTCCTCATCAACATGGGGACAAGGCACCCCCCCATGTTGAGGGCACGCGGCCTGGTATGGCTCAGGAGGGGGGGCACACGCTCGTCCCCCCCTTTCCTGACCGGCCGGGTAGCGTGCTCGGACAAGGGTCTGATGTGGACCTGGGGGGGACCCCCACACTGATTTTTTTTGGCGTTGGGGTTGCACTTTAAGTCCATACCAGGTGGCGGGGCCAGCGACGTCTCCTTCGCGGGCCCCGCCTACCTGGAGACGCGCTCAAAATGAGCGGACCGTCCTCCACGTGTGTGGATGTGGGCGAGTCCGTTCATTTCAAAAGTAGGGCGGATAGTCTGGCGGACTAAGTATGCCGTATTAGTCCGCTGAAAAAGTGCCGTGTGTGGGCAAGTAGCCCGTTCGGAAGTCCGCCGGACTAAGTCCGCCGGATAGTCGGCTACGTGTGTACGCGGCATAAGTCATACATCCTTAGCATCAATATACCTCCTAAAACTAGGCGCAAAATAGAACAATTATACCCATACACGTGGAACACCCCCGGTATAAATTACTTAGGCATCACCTTAACACCTAAGACAGAGGAATTGTTCAAAGCAAATTACTCCATATTCATATGCCGCGTACACACGACCGGACTTTTAGACAGAAAAGGTCCGACGGAATGAATCCGCCAGACAATTCGATCATGTGTGGGCTTCATCAGACCTTTGCTGTCTAAAAATCAGACAGACTTTAGATTTAAAACTTGTTTCAAATCTTCGAGTCCAGTCGAAGAATCCGTTTATCTGTATGCTAGTCCGATGGACGAAAACAGATGCTAGGGCAGCTATTGGCTACTGGCTATGAACTTCCTTATTGTAGTCTGGTCATACGTCATCAAGTTTGAATCCATCGGACTTTGTTGTACTTGTGTGTGGCTAAGTCCGTTCATTCGGAAAGTCCGTCGGAACTACGCCGAAAGTCCATCAGGAAGACTGTTGGACCTAGTCTGCTGGAAAGTTTGGTCGTGTGTAAACGGCATTAGATAAACTACACCCAAACTCCAAGATCTAGCAAAAACAGAATTATCCTGGTCCGGGAGACTGGCAGCCTTTAAAATGGTACTGCTACCACAATTTCTATACCTATTTAGGACCATCCCTATCGCAGTGCCTAACATCTTCTTTATTAAAGCCCAATCTATGATCAACAGATATCTTTGGCATGGAAAGAGGGCGAGGTGTTCATTCTCCAAACTAATCAATACTAGGAAGGCAGGAGGAGTGGGCTTAGCAATACTTAAAGACTACTACATTGCCTCAATATTGGTGCAAATTAAAACATGGTTCCCCCAAAGCCCCATTACTAGATGGAAAGAATTGGAAAATATACAACTTAAAGGTGGCAATCTTTATCACTTTCTGTCAGAAACCATGAATCAGACTGAGACAGAAGTACAATTAAATCACACTTGTTTATTAATAAAAATAAAAAGGTAAATAGAAAAAGCATAGTCAAGCATAGCCAGAGTCCAGTAACCAGATCGGGTAGTCAGCCAGGCTAGAAGTCAGGGATCCAAGTAGAGCAACAGCAGGATAAGGAGCCAGAAGGGATGTCAGCAAGGCAGTCTTTAAACAAACTGCAGGTGATGGTTTCTAGTGATGTGACCAAGGCAAAGGCAGAGGTGAAGTGAGCTGGAAGGCTTTAAGTAGGCAGGTCAGACGAGCATCATTAGGAACAGCTGGTAACTGTGGAGAGAGAAGAGCGCTGGCAATTAGCTGACAGCTGAGTGGCCAGCCCAGAGAAGGAAGGGCTAATCCAGCCCTGACAGTACCCCCTCCTCAATGACCCCTCTCCCTCAGAGGGCCACCGGGCTTGAGGGGAAACCATGTATGGAACTTGCGGAGGAGGACAGGGGCATGTACGTCAGAGGATGAAACCCAGGAGCGTTCCTCCGGACCGTACTCCTTCCAATGCACCAGGTACTGTATGCGCCCACGGAACCTACGGGAGTCAACAATGGATTGTACCTCATACTCCTCATGGTTCTCAACCTGAAAAGGGTGAGGACGTGGCACCTAGGTGGTAAATCAGTTACAGACCAACGGTTTCAATAAGGAGACATGAAACACATTAGAGATGAGCATACTAGGAGGAAGGTCCAATGCGTAAGCCACTGGGTTAATCCTGCGAAGGATACGGAAAGGCCCAATTGACCGAGGTGCAAACTTCAGTGAGGGAACACGAAGCCAGAGGTTTGCGAGATGACAGCCAGACCCTGTCCCCAATCTGGTAGTAAGGTGCAGGCAGGCGTCTGCGGTTAGCATTACGCAAAGCCTCCTGGACTTGTACCCAAGTGGAACGAAGACCATGGAGATGCTCCTCTAATACAGGAATACTCTCAGGAACAAACGAGTCAGGCAACATGGAAGGTTGGAAACCATAATTCGCCATAAATGGAGACAATCGGGAGGCAAAATTCAAGCCACTGTTGTGAGCAAACTCTACCCAAGGTAATAGGTCAGACCAGTTGTTATGATGGTCAGAAATATAGCAACGTAGGAATTGCTCCAAGGACTGATTGGCTCGTTCCGCGGCCCCATTAGACTGCGGGTGATACGCAGAGGAGAACAACAGCTGGATTCCCAACTGTGCAGAAAAGGCTTGCCAGAACCGGGAGACAAACTGACTGCCCCTTTCCAAGACAATCACCTTGGGTAGCCCATGTAACCAAAAGATCTCCCGAGCAAAAATGGAAGCCAGTTCCTTAGAGATGGGCAACTTCTTAAGTGGAATACAATGACACATCTTTGAGAACCAGTCAACCACCATAAGGATAACAGTGTTGCCTTGGTAGTTGGGCAACTCCACAATGAAATCCATAGACCGGTGAGTCCAGGGCCTCTCTCCATTGGGTATGGGTTGTAGGAGGCTCACTGGAAGGTGTCGTGGAGTCTTACTCTGAGCACACATGGGGCAGGCAGCTACGAAGGCAGCAACATCAGCCCATAGACTAGGCCACTAGAATTGTTGGGAAATGGCCCAAATGAGTTGATTCTTCCCAGGATGGCCAGCTGCCTTGGGAGAATGGTAAGTCTTGAGCACAGCAGTACGGAGACTCTCTGGGACAAAGCAGCGGTCACAAGGTTTATCAGGAGGAGCATGGACCTGAGCAGCAAGAATTTTGTCACCCAAAGGAGAAGTAAGACTGGTGCAAACCGTAGCCAAGATACGATCAGGAGGAATCATAGGAATCGGAACCGACTCCGACTTGAAAGTGGAGGAACATTGTTGTGACAAGACATCAGCCTTTACATTCTTAGTAGCGGGTAAGAATGAGACAATGTAATTGAAGCTCGACAAGAAAAGAGCCCATCACGCCCTTCTGGGGGCTTGACCAGAGACGAGAAGTTATGAATAAACTTCCAATAGTAGTTGGCAAAGCTCAGGAAACGCTGCAGAGGACGTAAACCCACAGGTTCGAGGCCACTGTAGGACTGCCGACAGTTCCTCTGGGTCCATCGAAAAACCACCAGTGGAAATGACATAGCCCAGGAATGTAATCTGTTCACGATGGAACTCGCACGTCTCCAGTCTCCAGACTTCAGGAAACATGTCTCACTGCATTGTGGTGAACAGGAGAGAACCTCAGCATGGAGCCAATCAAAAGAGGGGTTGTGCCTCTGTAACCAAGGATAACCAATAACCAGTGGAAACCTGGGTGAGGAAATAACTTGGAACTGGATTATCTCATGGTGAAGAGCCCCTACGGCCATGGACAATGTAACCGTCTCATGAGTCGTGGCACATGGGCAGGCTGTAAAGGTCTCCCGTCAGGAGCCTCAATGGCAAGTGGAGTGTCACGCAGCTGCAGCGGAATCGAGTGCTACGAAACAAATGCAGCATCAATGAACAGGCCTGCAGCCCCAGAGTCGATTAGAGCCTGTATCTTGAAGGACGACTCAGCCCAAGAAAGGGTGACCAAAACCAGGGGCTTATCCTTCTGGATAACTGGGGACGAAACAACGCCACCTAAGGTCTGTCCATGACAGGACCTCAAGGTTCGGGCATTCCCTGGACAGGTAGGACAAGACTTCAAAAAGTGACCTGGCCACAATAAAGGCACAATCTCTCCCTCCTCCTAAAGGCTCTCTCATCTGCAGAGAGACACATGAAGCCCAGGTTCATGGGTTCATCTTCACCGACCAGCTCGGTACCAGGAGGCATGGGAGGGGCTACAAAGCTTGTAGGCAAATGTACAGGAGGCTTGCGCAAGCACTCCTTAAGAGAAAGTCTTGCTCTGAGTCTGGAGTCAATGAGGATGGCAAATGAGATCAAGCTCTCCAGCTCAGTGGGTATATCTCGGGCTGCTATTTCATCCTTGATGGAATCCGAGAGACCATGAGAAAAAGCAGCCACGAGGGCCTCATTGTTCCAAGCAACCTCTCCTGCCAGAGTATGGAATGCAATGGCATAGTCAGCAACAGTTCTCGTACTCTGTTTGATGGACATGAGGCACTTGGCAGCAGAAGCGGAGAGTGCGGGAACGTCAAATACCCTTTTAAAGGAGGCCACAAACTGAGGGTAACTCAAGACAACAGGTTTTTGCGTCTCCCATAGAGGGTTAGCCCAGGCCAAGGCTCTCTCAGAAAGCAAAGATATCATGAAACCTACTACACCTGGGGGCAGCATCTCGAAGTATATCTCCACCTGATTGAGAAACCCTCTGCATTGAACTGGATTGCCCCCAAATCGCTGGGGAAGTAGAGCAGAACCAGACATACTTCTTATAGAGGTAAAACTCGAGGCGGGTGCCTGCACAGAGACTGGCACAGGAGCAGGGGTGGCCTGTGACTCAGGTTGTACGGGAGCAGCCACCGTGGGGGATTTCTGGTGAGCCGTGCGATTCAGAAGTGTTTGTAACGCCATGGCAAACTGATCCATGTGGTGATCTTGCTCATCCAATTTGGAAAAAGTATTACCAACAAGTGGATTGACTGTATCTTCTGAATTCATGGCCTTTGCCTACTGTCAGAAACCATGAATCAGACTGAGACAGAAGTACAATTAAATCACACTTGTTTATTAATAAAAATAAAAAGGTAAATAGAAAAAGCGTAGTCAAGCATAGCCAGAGTCCAGTAACCAGATCGGTTAGTCAGCCAGGCCAGAAGTCCGGCATTCAAGTAGAGCAACAGCAAGCATGATAAGGAGCCAGAAGGGATGTCAGCAAGCCAGTCTTTAACCACTTGCAGACCGGACCAATTTGCTGGTCAAAGACCAGACCCCTTTTTGCGATTCTGCACTGCGTCGCTTTAACTGACAATTGCGCGGTCGTGCGACATGGCTCCCAAACAAAATTGACGTCCTTTTTTTCCCACAAATAGAGCTTTCTTTCTTTTGGTGGTATTTGATCACCCCTGCGGTTTTTATTTTTTGCGCTATAACCAAAAATAGAGCGACAATTTTGAAAAAAACACATTATTTTTTACTTTTTGTTATAATAAATATCCCCCAAAAATATATAAAAAAACATTTTTTTCCCTCAGTTTAGGTCGATACGTATTCTTCTACATATTTTTGGTAAAAAAAATCGCAATAAGCGATTATTGATTGGTTTGCGCAAAAGTTATAGCGTTTACAAAATAGGGATAGTTTTATAGCATTTTTATTAATAATTTTTTATTATTTTTTTTTTTACTAGTAATGGCGGCGATCAGCGATTTTTATTGTGACTGCGACATTGTGGGGGACCCATCGGACATTTTTGACACATTTTTGGGACCATTGTCATTTATACAGTAATCACTGCTATATAAATGCAGTGATTCCTGTGTAAATGACACTGGCAGTGAAAGGGTTAACCAGTGGGTGGCAGTGTAGGGGTTAAGTGTTCCTAGGGGTGTGTTACTAACTGTGGGGGGGTTGGGCTTTCATTTAGTGAACACTGATCTCTGCTCCAATCACATGGAGCAGAGATCAGCGTCACTAGTTGCTAGGCAGAATGGAGAAATGTTGTTTACACAGCATTTCCTCCATTCGGCCGCTCCGTGAGACGATCGCGGGGATGCCCGCGGCGATCGAGTCCGTGGATCCCGCGACCGGACTCACTGGGGTCCCGACCAGCGCGGGAGCGCGCCGCCGGCGGCGCGCTCCCGATGGCAGGGCGGCATTGAATATTGGACGTACCTGTACGCCAATATGCTTGCCCGTGCCATTCTGTCGACGTACATCGTCGTGCGCTGGTCGGTAAGTGGTTAAGCACTTGACCACTGGGCACTTAAACACCCTTAATAACTAGATCAATTTTCAGCTTTCGGTGCTCTCACATTTTGAATGACAATTACTCAGTCATGCAACACTGTACCCATATGAAATTTTTGTTCTTTTTTTCACACAAATAGAGGTTTCTTTTGGTGGTATTTAATTGCCGCTGTTTTTTTTTTTGTGCCATAAAAGAAAAAAGGCAGAAAATTCTGTAAAAAAATGAATTTTTCTTCGTTTATGTTATAAAATTTAGCAGATTAGTAATTTTTCTTCATACATTTTGGCCAAAATTTATACTACTACATATCTTTGGTAAAAATAAGTACAAATTGGTGGATATTATTTGGTCTTTGTGAAAGTTATAGAGTCCACAAGCTATGGTGCCAATATCTGAAAATTGATCACACCTGAAGGACTGACGGCCATTTCTTGAGACCCTAACATGCCAGAAAAGTACAAATACCCCCCAAATGACCCCTTTTTGGAAAGAAGACATTCCAAGGTATTTAGTAAGAGGCATGATGAGTTTTTTGAAGTTGTAATTTTTTTCCTACAATTCTTTGCAAAATCAAGTTTATTTTTCCTTTTTTTTTTTTTCACAAAATTGTCATATTATCAGGTTATTTCTCACACACAGCATATGCATACCACAAATTACACCCCAAAACACATTCTGATATTACTCCCGAGTATTGCAATACCACATGTGTGAGACTTTTATACAGCGTGGCCACATACAGAGGCCCAACATGCAGGGAGCACCATCAGACGTTCTGGAGCACCCAGGCCAATTCTGACATTTCTCTCCTACATGTAAAAATCATCATTTATTTGCTAGAAAATTACATAGAACCCCAAAACATTATAATTTTTTTTAATCAAAGACCCTAGAGAATACAATGGTGGCAGTCACCGCCTCATTTAAAGTCCCAACGTTTTATTTTTTCTTCAAAAAAATTAGGGATGGAAGCGCGCTCGTTTACATCATTTTAGGTCTGATTAATACCCAATTATATCATGTAATAATAAAATTACCCAATATAGGAATTCTTCCCCCGGGCTAATCCCCATGAGATGGGGTCTTTTTACCCCCCCCCCCCACCCCCACATTAAATAGTCTAATATCCCTGGCATCTGCATGTGTCTCATGTTATAGATAGGAGCAGTTGTGTTATCACCTTGGGAGCTGCGAGGCTTAATTCGGGTCTTCCTCCTCCCCTCCCTTTAGGGTGGGTGGACCGCCCTGTACTACGCATCGACATTGCACCTTATGCCATGGAACCGCTGTGCCACGACTTTGGCGCTGACGCTTTCCATCGTCTTTACACCTAGCAGCTAGGCGGAGGAACATTTTGGCACTGTTTTGTCTGGGGGTGGTTCTGCCCTGCTGTAGTTGCCTACACTCCATAGTGCACGCCTACGTGATGTTGGTGGGTGTGGCAGCCCTTATAAGCCATTCTGGGGTGATTTGATTCACATGGTGGTTCCAGCTTTTTACCTGCACACCTTGTGGATCACTCAGAATTGAAGTGTTTAGGTAAATTTGACCTCATTTTTTCACCAACGATTTATGCTGCACTTTCATTCTATCTTACCTAATCTCTTTAGTTAATATGGTTTCTAATGATCTTAATTTTCTATGTACTTTACCTCTTCATCATCTTTACCTTCTACTCTCACTAACCTAACCTTACCTATACACTCATTAGCATCTCATTACCCTATCCTTTACCAAGTTTAAGACATATGACCCATTGTACCACATAATATGAGTTTCCAATCTATTTTAAAATCTCAATTTGTTCCCAGCACTCATGGTCATTTTTGACCATTATCTTTTGGAATTGCCTTCCTTGGAAACCCTCTTTGTTGAGTCCTGGTCTGTCATTACCACCTCAGCTCCCACCAGTGATACCCCTAGGGGTTTTCTGATTCATGTTGGCACATTGCTACTGCATAGACACAGACAATGTAAGTGTCAGGGCTGTCTTAGCCCTTCCTCCTCTGGGCTGGCTGCTCAGCTATCGGCTAATTGCCAGCTCTCTTCTCTTTCCACAGTTACCAGCTGTTCCCGATGATGCTCATCTGACCTGCCTGTTTAAAGCCTTCCTGCTCACTTTTTTATTTGCCTTCACGTTGGTCACATCACAGGGAACCATCTCCTGCTGTTTGTTTCAAGACTGACTTGCTGACATCCCACCTGGCTTTTTATCCTGCTTGCGGTTGCTCTATTTGGATTCCTGACTTCTGGCCTGGCTGATTACCCGTTCTGGTTAATGAACTTTGGACTGGCTGACTACCCGATCTGGATACAGAACTCTGGCTATGCTTGACTACTCTTTTTTCTATTTACATTTTATTTTTATTAATAAACAAGTGTGATTTGATTGTACTTCTGTCTCAGTCTATTTCATTGTTTCTGACACAAGGCCATGAATTCCGAAGATACAGTCAATCCACTTGTTGGTAATATTTTTTCCAGATTGGATGAGCAAGATCAGCGCATGGATCAGTTTGCCTTGGCGTTATAAATGCTCCTGAATCCCACGGCTTACCTGGAATTCCCCACGGTGGCTGCTCCGGTACAACCTGAGTCGCAGGCCGTCCCTGCTGCTGCGCCAGTCTCTGTGCAGGCAACCGCCTCGCATATTACTTCTGTAAGAGGTATGTCTGGTTCTGCTCTGCTTCCCCAGCGATTTGGGGGCGATCCAGTTCAATGCAGAGGGTTTCTCAATCAGGTTGAGATATACTTTGAAATGCTGCCCCAGGCATTTCCCACAGACAGAAGCAAAGTAGGTTTTGTGATATCTTTGCTTTCTGAGAGAGCCTTGGCCTGGGCTAATCCTCTTTGGGAGATGCAAAAACCTGTTGTCTTGAGTTACCCTCAGTTTGTGGCCTCCTTTAAAAGGGTTTTTGACGTTCCCACACGCTCCGCTTCTGCTGCCAAGTGCCTTATGTCCATCAAACAGAGTACGAGAACTGTTGCCGACTACGCCATTGAATTCCGTACTCTGGCAGCAGAGGTTGCTTGGAACAATGAGGTCCTCTCAATGCTCACCATTAATAAATGTTTTATTTAATTCAGAAATCCCACACAACCTTTCCTATGATTCCATGCTACCATGGACTCAAGCAGGCATATTTCAACTAAGACACTTAGTGCATCCAGTGACACGCAAACGACTTCCCTTTTCCAATCTACAATCTAAATACAAGATTCCAAAGACGCTCTTTTATTCTAACCTAAAGATCAAACATTTTTTCACTACCAGATCTCCACAAACAACTAGACATACCTACCAAATTTGAAATGTTATGTTCCACTGGCCCTCACGAACCCCACCAAATCTCCACCATATATAAAATTCTTCATAGAAAGGTTCCTACTGAACACAGTCACTCATAAATGAGGAGGTGGTTCCAGGTCCTTCATAGACCTATCTCCCTGGTGTAGTGGGGGAAGATCTGGGACTCCACTTCCAAGGATCCTAGGTGTGTAGTCCAGAAGGAAATGGCCTATAAAATAATAATGTTTTGGTATAGGACCCCCAAATTCTTAGCAGCTCTCAAACTCTCACCCCCTAGTCATTGCTGGAGATGTGGTTCCTCCCTGGGCACCCACTACCACATATTCTGAGACTGTCCCACTATCATCCCCTTCTGGTCACAAGTACATGTCCTTTTGGAAAAAGTGTTGGGAATCCCCACCCCCTTTCAATCTATACATCTCTTGCTGGGTCTACACCTCAAGAAAATCACTAAGTCACTTAATAAATTGATGGCATATATATTACTGGCAGCTAAACGCGTCATACCACAATGCTGGTGGACTACTGCTCCTCCTACCTTTGCACAATTTATTTCGGCCATTGCAGATATCCGTAGGATGGAAGACCTTACAGCAGCCATAGAGGATTCCCTGCCAAAATTTGATATTATTTGGGAGAAGTGGAACTCCTCTGAATATAATACGAAGGTACAACTTCCCATAGCGTGCTAAATATAAGTCACTGATATTCCAGCAGATATATGTGAATAGACTACTAAACTGATCTGATGTTAAATTCTGATATACATTCAGTTTTCATATATTATCAACATGTGATACCAAAACCCTTCTTTCTCTATTATATATACTGTAATTTAGATAACTTGAACACTATGATTATCCTAAATATTCTGTTCTTACTAATGATTGTAACTTCATCCTATACTATGTTTGGAATGTTACATTTGCTTGTAATCCTTGGAAAAATGTATAAATAAACAATAAAAAAAAAAAAATGTAAATCACCAATTACCTTTGAGGAATTACAAATGGCAGTGAACTCATCAAAGTTAGGTAAAGCACCTGGCTCAGATGGCTTCACTTTGTATTACTATAAAAAATGAATGCCTACTTTGGGGCCTTACCTTGTAAAAATGTTTAATGGATTAGGCAATTCAACCTCTTCTTTTCATACAGAATCTTTGAAAGCCCATATTACAGTAATACTGAAAGAAGGTAAGGACCCTGACACAATGTGGGAGTTATAGGCCAATCTCTCTTTTAAATACAGACTTGAAGCTTTTTACCAAGATTATTGCGACATGCATGCAACAACAACTGCACTCCTTGATCCATTTGGATCAGGTGGGGTTTGTCCTGGGGAGGGATGCACAGGACAACACTAAAAAGGCCTTGAATTTAATCCATCTGGCTAATATATCTAATGAAAGAAATAAAGTGCAGCGCTTGGCCACTAAATATGAATGTGGCCTAATAAATGTAAAACAAAAAAAACTGTGAAATCAAATATACAAATATTGTGAAAAAACATTAATATAAGAACTGTGAAGTCAAATATACAAATATTGTGAAAAAACATTAATATAAGATGCTTCTGAAACTCAAGTGTCCAATAGATTAAAAAACGAACTGTGAATCCAAATGATCATAGATAAATTGATGCAGCAAAATAATTTAAATAATGTCTCATGTGAATATGAAGCAGAGGTGACTAATCTTGTTTGTTCAAGAAAAACAACAATACTTGACCATGGGGACCCTTCACCTCTATAAATCACTAATAAATGGAGGCTTACCAGATCCCCAGTGACCCCCTGTTTAAGGGAGGTCAAACTGCGCAGATTCGATCACAAATCACATAGACGTCTTGATACAGGATGCCAGAAGACGACCCAATCGTTCGGATGTCACGTGATCTCCAAATCCGCTCGGATCCTCTCAGCAGGCCTCAAAGCAAAGTGTCACCATAAAAAAACAAAATGCGCCAAATCGTGTAATATAGTTTGAACAGGATTTATTTCAACCGAATGCTTAAAATGACTCCACCGAGTCACACAAGGATACAGATAATGTTTAAAAACGAACAGATTGCTAGCAAAAGATTGCTAACAAAAAATAAAAAGACTCATCAACATGAGTAAAAATGCGAATGCAGATGCACAATGGGTGTGAGCGTGGCTACCCGACGATCGTTTCGTCAAAGGTCTGACGTCATCAGGGGTACCCCTGATGACGTCAGGTGAATCTGGTGAATGTGTGGACTGATGACCAAGTTGCAGCCTTACAGATCTGAGCCAGGGAGGCCTGGTGATGCACTGCCCAAGAAGCACTTTACACTATAGGCCTGAGAAATAACCTGTCTAATGCACCTTGAGAGAGTGGATTTTGACGCCGCCTGGCCCTTCCTAGGGCCTTTCTGCAAAATAAACAAGCAATCAGTTTTCCTTATCTGAGCAGTTGCTTGAAGATATATACTGATTGCTCTAACCACATCCAAAGTGTGCAAAGATTCTTCTTCTGCGGACTGTGGGTCCGGAAAAAAGGATGGTAGGATTACGTCTTGATTCAAATGGAATCCCGAAACCACCTTAGGTAGAACGGACCTGTTAGGATGCATGACCACCTGGTCCTTATGAATAATTCGATACGTCTCCTTGCTGGAAAGAGCTGCTAGCTCTGATACTCTTCTAGCCATAGATATGGCTACCAAGAAGACCAATTTTTTAGTCAGGAGAACTAATGAAGCCAGATGCAAAGGTTCAAATGGTTGCCCCTGCAAAGCCGAGAGAACCAAATTCAGATCCCATGGGCATACCGGAGGATTGACTTAGCGGTCTTATCCGCATGGCCCCCTGGATGAAAGCCCGCATCAGGGAATGCGATGCAAGTGGCTTCTGAAAAAACACTGACAGGGTCGAAATCTGCACCTTGATAGTGCTTATGGCCAAATTCATTTATAGGCCTGACTGGAGAAAGGCCAAGATCCTGCTAATGGCATACTTTCTAGGATGCCATTTCCTGAGTTCACACCAGGAAACATATGCCCTCCAGATTTTGTAATAAATAAGCCTGGAGGCCGGCTTTCTGGCATTGACCAGAGTAGAAAGGACTGGCCCCGAAAAGCCACAGTCTCTCAGAACGTGGGTCTCAGCAGCCAAACCGTCAAATTCAGACTGCGTAAAGCAGGATGGTAAATCGGACCCTGTGAGAGAAGATCTGGCCAGAGAGGGAGAATCTATGGCCTGCCTACTGTCAACTTCATAATCTCTGCGTACCACG
This sequence comes from Lithobates pipiens, assembly GCF_037356315.1. Taxonomy (NCBI): domain Eukaryota; kingdom Metazoa; phylum Chordata; class Amphibia; order Anura; family Ranidae; genus Lithobates; species Lithobates pipiens. The sequence continues at coordinate 237,169,393 of NW_027507784.1, forward strand.
GTCGCCTGGGCCAAGCCGGGGCCACCAAAAGGACCGATTTTGCCTTCCTCTTGACTCTTCCCAGGTACCGCAACAGAAGCGGGCTCGGGGGGAAGGCATAGATCAGGTTGTACTGATCCCAGGGAACTGTCAGAGCATCTGACCCCTGAGCAAGTGTATCTCTTGTTCTTGACACAAAATTGTCCAGTTTCCTGTTGAACCTGGACGCAAACAGATCTACGTCTGGAGTACCCCACCTGTGACATATGTTCCGAAACACGTCGGGGTGCAGAGCCAATTCTCCTGGGCACAACTGCTGGCGGCTCAGGAAATCCGCCTGCCAATTTTCCACTCCTGGAATGAAGACTGCAGAAAGACACGGAACATGCTTTTTTGCCCAGACAAGTATGCGATTCACCTCTTTTTGGGCCACCAGACTCCTGGTACCGCCCTGGTGATTGATATAAGCCACTGCTGTGGCATTGTCGGACTGAACCCGAACAGGGAGACCTCGTAGTCTGTAAGACCACTTTATGAGAGCCATATAAACTGCCCAGATCTCCAAGACATTTATGGGCAATAGCTTCTCGATCACAGACCATTTCCCCTGCGAGCACGTCTAATCCAACACTGCTCCCCAGCCTGTCAGGCTGGCATCTGTCGTAATAATCTTCCATGGAAGAGGAAGAAAAGTTTTGTCCTTCAGAAAATTCTTGGTTTGTAACCACCAGATGAGACTCCTACGTGTCCCTGGGGATAGACGCATAGGAAGATCCAAGGATTGGGGCTTCCTGTTCCAAGCCGCAAGGATGCATCTTTGCAGAGGCCTTGAGTGGAACTGGGTGAATGGGACGGCCTCGAAGGAGGCGACCATTTTCCCTAACAGTCTCATGCACAATCGAATGAGGGAAGATCTCCTGCCCAGAATTAGGCGCACCGGATCCCCAATGGCCAAGGCCTTTGGCCTTGGAAGAAACACCTTGCCCTGAGTGTTGAGATGATCATACCCAGGTATTCCAACCTGGTGGCAGGCTGTAGGGACGACTTTTCTAGGTTTATGATCCAACCTAGGTGTTCCAGGTGTTCTAGCGTTCTGGTGACGCTGTGGTTCAGGAACGCTACTGTTTTCTCCATGAGAAGCAAATCGTCTAGATAAGCCATGACAGCTATACCCTGAGCTCTTAGGTTTGCCAAGAGAGGGTCCAGAATCTTTGTGAAGACTTGAGGGGCCATAGCAAGCCCGAACAGCAAGGCCACAAATTGAAAATGGCGCCGCTCTACCGCGAACCTTAGAAATTTTTGGTGTGCGGGAAAAATTGGCACATGGAGATACGCATCCTTGATGTCTATTGATGCCATAAACTCTCCCCCTTGCAGGGAGGAGACCACAGTGCGGATTGACTGCATTCGGAAGGACCGGATTCGTAAAAACCGGTTCAGATCCTTCAGAACTAGTATAGGTCTGACACTTCCATTTGGCTTCGGAACGGTGAAGAGATTTGAGTAAAACCCTGAACCCTGTTCTTTTGGGTCCACTTCTACTATCACCCCCTGGGATAGTAAGTGATCTAAGGCCAGAAATAGCGGTCCCTGGGGATCCTTGACCTTAGAAAGCGAGAAGGTGGAATCTCCTCAAACTCTAGCCTGTAGCCCAGAGATATCAAAGAGATCACCCACTTGTCCCGGATCTCTTCCCGCCAGGCTCCTGCAAACTGCAGGAGCCTTCCCTCCACTCGGCCAAGCGGGGGCGCCCCTTCACAACGAAGCTTTTGGGCTCTGCTTGGCAGGCTTTTGCCCCCAAGTCTTTTTCTGCCCTTGGGCTCGGCCCTGAGCCTTTCCTGTAGAGGAGGGTTGAGAAGGCCATCGCCACTGCTTAGAGCTTGATGCTCCGGGAGAGAGAGCACGCCTGCATAAAGGACGCTTGCTCCTTTTGACTGGAAGGAGAGTAGATTTACCCCCTGAAATTTTTTGGACGAATTTGTCTAATTCTTCTCCAGACAAACGTTCCCCTTTAAACGGGAACCCAATCAAATGCTTCTTGCATGACAGCTCAGCTGCCCAATTCTTTAGCCATAGGGCCCTTTGCATGTGTACCAACATGAGGGACAAACGTAACGCTTGTTGGACAGAATCCAAAATCACATCAATCATGAAACACAGAATATGAGGCGTTTCTGCATACTTCTCTACTTCCTCGCTGGGAAGGAGCCCAAGCATCTGCTTAACCTGTTCCTTGAGGAACTGGCACAACCCCACGGCTGCGACTGTAGGTTGCACTACAGCGCTAGTCATGGAAAAGGAGGCTTTTAATAAGGTTTCCAGCTTCTTATCAGTTGGATCTTTAAATACCTGCGCATTATCCAAGGGACAAGTCAGGTTTTTATTCACGCAAGAAACAGCTGCATCAACAGATGGGACCCCCCACTTCTTGGTGAAACTCTCCTCCAGAGGATAATGCATAGAAAACCTTTTAGGAGGAGCAAACAGTTTATCGGGATGTCCCCAATCCTCATACAACAATTCATCCATTAAGGGATGAATTGGAAAGGAATAGGCAGTCTGTGGGGCTTTCCTGACTCCCAGGGAAGAAACAGAGGATGTAGCGACTTCAGCAGCAGGCATTCTGAATGTGGTACGCACCAATTCAGTATAATACTGCACCTGTTTTCTGAGTGCCTGGGAGGAGGGGACTCTCTCCTCTTCCTCTGATTCATCTGACTGCTCATGATCCCTGTCCCAAGACAGGGATCTCTCCTCATTTTCAGAAGAATCATCTGAGAGAGGAATTTCAGCAGAGGGAGGGGATCTATCCCTTTTCCTGCTATCTTTCAGGGAAGCAGAAATAGAATTCATTATTCTCCCTTCAAAACCCTCCAATGTAGCCCTAAGGGAGTCCTCAGTGACATAAACCGGGGCTGGGACATTAGGAGAGGCTGTAAAACCTGACAGGGGCACTGACTCGTCTTGAGAGGCTGGCTCCAGTCTTGCAGGGGGGGATGGTAACTTACAGGCACTTTTAGAACCCCTGGACCTAGGCGGTGATTTACCAGTGCCTTTGCTACCTCCCCCTGAGACCCTCTTATGAGGAGACATAGTCCTAAGCTACAAAGCAGAGGTACTAGTACAAGTGCAATCACTGTTGTGCTTAAAGTCTCAAAATAAATATATATGCTTAAACTGCACAACCTGATGCTGAGTAGGTGTCTAAGGTTTGCCTGGATCCAATCCCCACAGATGTTTACTGCCCACAGCTCCTGTGTCTCCACTTACAGCCCCCTGACGCTCTGGGCTTTTTAAAATCTGCCGCCTGGCACCTGTGCAGTACAGCGCCGTGCACACTGACGTGCACGGCTCACAACCACACTCCCCCCTCCTCCATTAGGCCGGGAACGCATCCGGCGCGCGTGCACGCAGACCGCGGGATCCAGGGGGGGAAAGGAGAACTCCACTGGAGGTGCGTGGGACCCCCAGACTACGTGGGACCTCTGTGTTACCTTGTTGTGGCAGGGACTGCAGTGGAGACGTGAGACAGCTGGAGAACCAGGCTTCACTGAGCGTATGTACTGAAAGGCATGTAAGTATGCATCAGGCTGCTCTTACTCCCTCTAGTGGTGGAAACCAGGTAAAACATACAACTACTCAAAATGAAGAAATCCATCATATAATTTATATATAGGATTAACTTCCCTTACCTGTCCTCGCCGCAGGAATTGCTGAAACAGACTAATTCCAGCCTTCACCCATCACGGCGGGCAGTGTTAGCCAACCTTCAGGTTTATCTGGGGCTCTTTCTCGGAAGAGCCTCCTACCTGGACCATGTAAAAGACTCTGCCAGAAACTTTCGTGCACTCTGTATAAACAGTACACCAAGTCTGGTTTTCCCAGAGCCCAGTCTTCCAATAGGAGAGGACTTACAGGCCAAACCTCGTTTCTTCGGCTGACGAGGCACGGGTACCATACCATCTTGGGAGTCAAATATCGGCCCAAGGTATGGATCCGGTTTGTTGTAGCCCTTAGGCCCCCGCAGGGACCTGCACAGAGCTAAAGTTTTACGTGACCAACCACCATAGACACTGGCAAAAAAACTGAGGTGCCTCCCATATGGGAGGGGTTATATAGGGGAGGAATTCTCCTTAATTGGGGTTAACCAGTGTCCAGTCACCAGAGGTGCCTATATAACCCACTATGTAATGAAGCTCCTGTGTCCCGTGAGGTATGATCAAGAAAACAGTATTTCTAATATAAAAGTGCATGCAGGGCACTGGACAGACCACTGGGGACAAAGGGGATCTGTCATTTTTTTATACAATACTGTAATCTGTAAGATTACAGTGTACTGTATATGTACTGTGTTTTTACTTTTTTGAATTTGGCACTGTTCTCCGTTACCGTGCATCACAACATTCACAGGGAACAGAGCCCAGCGGAACTCGGCTCTATGTGAATCGAGTGAGGAGACAGCTCGCACACACAGCGAGGAAATATCGCAGGATCCAAGGGACAAGATAAGTAACTTTCCCTGTGTAGCGCTAGCTCCTGACGAGCAGGCGCTATTGTTTTTGTAAAGTTAAGTTGCCTGAAGCTACAGTTGGGCTTCGGGATTATTTCTCTAAATTTCTGGTTTCTGTACCAGTCCAGCTGAGTTGCACTGGGTCTCCTTGACCACAGGTGTCGCTATCACTGCCGGCAAGAGTAGAAATGCAGTCTAGCTGGATACATTGAATGCCACTTATCTCGGGTGTCTTCAGCACTGGAGCTTTGGGAGACATATATACTCCGACAAAGTTGTCATTTGCTGGCCGGGAAAAGACAGCGTAATATACTTTATTACCACCGTGGATGTCAAGGGGAAAACTTTAACTTTGCCGGACCCTCGGTTTTATTAGTAAAGTAATTACCGAGACTGTTGTTTTTTTTTTCTCTGCTTGAAAAAAGTTTTTGCAAAAAGTACAAGGACTGTGGGGCTAGTTAGATAGTGTCAGGTTTATCAGAGGAAATCTATATGTCAAGGTCATCTACCGGCCACAGCACTTGTATGAAGAACTTGCATTTCATTGCTCTTGCCACTAGATGGTGGGAGTTTGCACAAAAAGTTGGACAATTGCACGTAGACACATAGGTCAAATACACTGGAGAGAGAGTCTAATTTTCTGCTGGAAATGGGATTTTGCCTCCTATAACTGTACACTTAGTATTTTTTTTGTTGTTTTTGTGTGTTTCGTTTCAGGAACCACCGAGATCGCCTATCAAGCTGCTGGAGAGTGGGTGGTGTAGATAATCAGGTATTGGGGTTTGTGTGTGATGTGACTTGTTTTATGCCAACATATATTATTCAAATTTTTTCCCTTTCCTTTCCATCCCTCATCCCAATTTCGAGTTCAGGTACCCAACTTTCAGGAAAGTCTCTATTTTTTTCTTCTCAGACGATGAGGACATCATCTAAATGGGAGGGGGGAGTATGTAGCGCTAGCTCCTGACGAGCAGACGCTATTGTTTTTGTAAAGTTAAGTTGCCTGAAGTCACAGTTGAGCTTCGGGATTATTTCTCAAAATTTCTGGTTTCAGTACTAGTCTAGCTGGGTTGTACTGGGTTCTCCTTGACCACGGGTGTCACTGTCACCTCTGGCAAGAGTAGAAACGCAGTCTAGCTGGATGCATTGAATGCCACTTATCTCTGGGAACCAGCCCAGTGGGAGAATTTTCCTGCTGTGCATTCTGGGGGGTGGTATTTAAGGTTTTTTGGTTTTTGATTTAAGATACAGGCACCATGCTGGTGGGGGATTATCTTCTGTCTGTTTGGTTCTGGTGGTCCTCCTGACCCAGCCCCATGGCCCTCCTGGCCTGGGGTGTGGAACTATGCATCCTGTGTTTTGGGGCTGGCTGGCCTGAGGCAATGCAACTGAAGGGATAGGCGCAAACAAATTTCGGGGGCCTACTCATCCAGGGATGGTCCAGTGTGTCTCATCAGAAGGGAGAGGCCCCGCAACTGAAGTACCCCAGGGGAGGACTCATTCAGGAGAAGACGTGCGCAAGGCTGGTTTCTCTGAAGGAGCCTGGAAACTTAGTTGAAGGATGCAACCTGGATCAACACTCATACGGTATCGCCAGATCGGCTGAGAGAAACTGGTACCGTATGTCAGTTCTTTAAATTTATCCACATCCCTCAGTAACGCTCAAGTGTATCTCACAAGTTTGTGGCAGAGACTTTACCGAGCATCCCAACGGCTGCTAGGCCTAGTGAGAGAGGTCTATCCGGGGGACTGTTTCCGTCGGAATATCTGACGGACCAAGTTTTCCAACTTGTCTATAAGATTTACCGACAACATGCTCCGATCGGACATACTCCAATCATGTGTAGCCTACTCCGACGGACAAAGTGCCACGCATGCTCAGATCAAATTCCTAGACCAAAGCTATTGGCTACTATCCTGAACGTAGTCCAGTCGTAACGAAATAACGTCATCACGTTATGTACAATCGGATTTTCCGACAACTTTGTCCAACCATGTGTATGCAACAGTTTCGGACAAAATCCGTCGGACAAAATCCAACGGATTTGGTTGTCAGAATGTACGACCGTGTGTACAAGGGCTTAAAATAAACCTAGCTAAATCCGAGATCTTAAATATAAATTTAAACAAGCTGGAAGAACGGAGGCTGCAAAATTAAATCAAATTCCCCTGGAGGAAAGAACTAAAGTATCTAGGAATAAAATTAGCGAATTCAATGAAGAAAATATATAAAATAAACTACATACCCCAATTAGATGAAATTAAAACTGAAAGTAAAAAACTAATAAGTAGGCCAATATCATGGATAGGATGTATCAACACCTTAAAGATGGTTCTCCTCCTTAAGATTACGTATAAGTTCCAGATGTTGCCTGTGGCACTACCACAACCATACCTTAGAAAATTTAAATCTATAATAATGAATTTTATTTTCTACTATTAAAACAGGAAAAAAAATGAGTAGGGCTGGCAGTCCCTGATATATAAAAATACTATAAAGCAGTAGTATTGTCGATAGTTGCTGAATGGGTTAGGGAAAAAAAATGAAAAAAAATGGGTCAATATAGAAAACACACTTTGTAAGGCACGATTGAGCAACATAATATGGAATCCCCCTTACCATAGAGCACTTGATGAGAATACTCATGCACTGACACGGAATGCACTAAAAATCTGTGATGCGATGTACAAACAATTAAACAGGGAATACAATTCACCTTTAATAGCACTTAATGAAAATGACTATTTTGCACTGGGGAAAAAATTCAATAGGAGGAAACTGGATAAAAAAAAGATAGGGCACAACTAAGAGACATAATAAAAAAAAGGGAAAATTTTACCACTCCAAGAATTAAAGCACAATAAGGATTTAATGTGGATTTAATGGGGATTGATGAGTGGCGGTACCTCCATTTGAGCCACTTTGTTAAGAATTTACTTCAACCAATAAGGTTTGGAGAGGATCTGACTCTGTTGGAATGGCTATGTACAGCAGATAACACAAAAAATGTAATATCAAGGATATATAAATTATTACTGACGGTGGAGGAACTGAAGATCCCGCCATACATTAAAAAACAGGAAAGGGAATTGGGAACACAGAGGGATAAAACCACTATAGGAAAAATACTGAAATAAACCCACAGTTCGGCAGTAGATGTTAAAACTGCCAAAATTAATTATAAACGTCTAACTGGATGGTACGCAACCCCAGATAAAATTAGTAAATACCAACCTGGAAAATTGGCGTAATGTTGGAGAGGCTGCAAAGAGGTAGGAACAATGGTCCACTTATTGTGGCATTGCCCTAAAATCAAAAAATATTGGAAAAAGATTCTATATCTTATAAAAGAAGTTACTAAAAAAGAAATAGCAGAAGATCCGTAGGTAGTTTTGTTGCACGGAATAGAAGGAGTGGTAGAACAATACAACGATTCACTGATACCACACCTATTAAATGCAGCAAAAAGACTTATCCCTAAGAAGTGGCAAGAGGTAGAAAGCCCACTAATCTGGGAGTGGATTGACTCAGTTGAAGAAACATATAACATGGAATGCCTGCGGTATAGTATAGATGAAAAAAGTGCAGGGGTAAAAGAAAAATGGGAACGCTGGAAAGAGTTTAAAAAAACATAGAGCTATGCGGAGGAACTAAGGGTCTAGATCAACAATGGGGAAAGGAAAAAGATTAAGAATAGAAATAAAATATCAAGTAAAGAACAAGTGTTTAAGCGCTGAGGGGGTGGAGGATGGTGAGAACACTAGGTTCAAGATATTGTATAAATGCTGTTTGTAACTATTTGGATAAAACAAGTGGAACATTAAAAAAATAAATAAAAAAAAAAGAGCAGACAAAAAATTTAATATAATCTTATAAGAGCAACCGATAATTGCTACTGTGATGTGAAAATGAGAAAGTACGAGAATGAACTGTAAAGTTGAATTAAGTCTCCCAAAAGAGTTTGCTGAAGTGGGAAAAAAATAAATAAAAAAACATCATAAAAACATTAAAAGAGTACTCTAATTGGGTGATGATACAAGCCATTCAATCAAACTACAGTAGTGGATCTTTGCTATATCCTTCAAGAGGCTGATGCGTTTCACATCTAACCACTTCCTCAGGACGTCATTGTCTTGATAGCAAAGAATATTGGCCTATCCAAAAGAGAAAAAAGCACAATGATCAATATTTAACACATAACAGGGAATCTTCATTTATGCAAACATACTGTGCCCGCCAGATCAACTCACATATCACTCAGAGTACAAATGCAAAGAGAGTGCCCAGGAAAGTGTGGCTAAAAAAACACACAACCATAACCCTATGCAAAAACAGCAAGTATGGCTAAATGGATGTTCCCTAAATAAACATACCAGTATATATTCTGAGGGTTCCACTAAAAATCTCACACTTACTTAATTGTAGATCACATCAGGATTCGCTATGCATGGCAGAGGGAGATAAGATCTCATATTGAATAACCCAGGGATATGCAATTAGTGGACCTCCAGCTGTTGCAGAACTACAAGTCCCATGATGCATAGCAAGACTCTGACAGCCACAAGCATGACACCCAGAGGCAGAGGCATGATGGGATTTGTAGTTTTGCAACAGCTGGAGGTCCGCTAATTGCATATCCCTGGAATAACCTATCCTCCAGTGAGACAGGACAACCTGTAATTTCATAAGGAGTTAAAGACCAGCTGATATGTTTGTGATAGCAATATGGAGATGTAGCACAGCATAAATAGGCCATTACCTGATTACATATATTGTTACACTAAAGCAACAAAGGAACCCTCAGAATGTATACTGGTATCTTTATCCAAAAGAGAAAGTGCACAATGATCAATATTTAACACACAGAAGCTGTATTTGAGACTGGCAGTTGGGCAACAGTAGGGGTCAATGGTTAAGAATGGAGGAGATCATTAATCCAGTGGTTCAAATTTTTCATGAACGTTGAAACTCGTAGATGTGCCTTGGCAAAGAAGATCTTCATTAGGAAATGATTGTTGAGAGTTCGTATGGCTTTTTCTGTAGAAGAAGGGATTTCTGGTTCCAGTTGCGTGCAAGAATCACTCTAGGTGCTATGAGAATGTGAGAGATAAGAGTTCTGAGATGGGGAGGGAGGTCTGTAATTTCCACACAGAGTATGGCAATTTGTGGTTGAAGCGGCTCTAAAGATCACAGATGTCACAAAGTCTGAAATTGATAACCAGCATTAGGAGATATGTGGGCAGTCCCACCAGACGTGGTGTAAAGTGCCAGATAGAGGCAAGTCTGGTTAGGGTATATTACCATTTATGGCAATTTTTATTCAGGGATTCTCAGTGTGAAATACTTTTGGAAATCTTTAAAGGTAATTGTAGAGAGGTGTGCCATTGACGGAGAGGGATGGAAAAATTAAGTAGCTGTTCCAAATATAGCATACATGGAGATTTGCATTGTACCAACTGATTTGTGAGTACTAGGTGATAAAGATACAAGATTCCCTTCCTGACGGAAGATGGAGAGACATAAAATAAGACATCCGAGAGAAGGTTATTGTCTTTTTGTTTGATGGCTTGGAGGATTGATCTGATATGCAAATATTTATAAAAATCATTGCTATCAATGTTACATTTTTGTGTTTCAGTCCTTGGAAAGAATGGAGGAGAGATCCGTTATAAAGGTCTCCGATTTGCCAGATACCACTGTGAGTCCAAGTTGTGACTTTAAGGTCTGGAGATAGCAATTCCATTGTTTCAATGTGGAGAGATTGCAGGATATGAGTGGATATGCCTGTAGTGGATTGTGCTACTGAGGACTAGTTGCAAATATATGGTTTCGATAGTACTTAGGTTGTAATGATAGGGTTTGCAGTTAAGTACCATTATCGAGAGAATATTTCTAGGTGACGAGTGAAGAGCAAATCGCCCAATCTGTATCCAGGCTGTTGGGTCATGAGCCACCATTACTTGGTCTGTTCAGAGAGTACTGCTTTGCAGTACACTGCAATATTAGTTCCCCCAAGGCCTGCCAGGGCGGTGGGACTGCAGAGAAGGGATGATTTTATAAGGGGGTATTTTTGTTCCAAATAAAGGAGTTTAGGGTAGATTGTAGTTTTCTTAGATGCTACGGTAAAAGCAAAAGGGGTAAGGCCCTGAAAAAATTAAGTATGTGGGGTAGCAGAAATATCTTTGCTAGGGCTATTCATATCTTAAGATTTTTTAAAGTGGTTGTTAAGCCACTCTAACTTGTATACACCATTAGCACTGCCTACTATTGTAGTATCCCCCTCTGTGTGCGATTTATAAAAATAAATGCTGCAAATACCTAATTTCACCGCTGAGATTGCAATCACATGATTGGCCAGCTTTCTCTTTTCCTCCTCTGAGTGATGCAGCAGGTGTGGGTGAGATTCCTCTGCTGATTTCAGTCTGGAGGGGAGAAGGAGAGGAGGAAAGCGCTGGCTTGTCATGTGATCACAATCTCAGCTTTTAAATTAGGTATTTGCAGCATTTATATTTATAAATCATTCACAGAGGGGGGCACTGCAATAGGAGGCAGTTCTGAAGGTGTATACAGGTTAGTGTTATGAGAGCAGCAGGAGATAGAATGTCAGACAGAGAGGGGAGGGGGAGGAGGACACAGGAGCAGAGAGGAGAGCAGATAGCAGGCTGCTGGTGACAGAGGCACATAAACTGACGGTATCTGGTCTCCGCAGCCATGATACACCGTGGTCAGTTTACAGAGGGGTGGGGAGAAACTGTCAGGATCAGCCAGGTTTGTTAGGTGTTACAGGGGGCCAAATGGCACAGGACAAGCTCTGTGTCATTTAACGTGCTTTAAAGGAGTAGGATCCTTTTTTTTGGGGGGTTAACAAACGCTTTACGTACTTTTTCGACAAAATGACTATAGTTAGTGACAAAGATATTGCTGAAAGGCTCAGTCAGCTATACTCCTAGGTATGATAGAGAGTTATTTGGTGCCCAGGGGAAAGGGGGTAGGCTAGAAATTTAAGTTTTAAGGGCAGGGTCTAAATTAATATTTATCATACTAGACTTGGAGTAATTTGTTTTATATAAAGAAATGGAGCCAAAGGTCTCCAGGGTTTTCCATATAGCAGGGAGAGACAAGGATAGGAGGACGTCATCTGCATAGAGTTCTATTTTAAGCTCCTCCGAACTAACCAAAATACCTGAGATGCTAGGATTGGATACAACTGACACTGCCAGGGGTTCCATGATGAGGGCAAATATAATGGGAGAGAGTGGGCAGGTGCCGTTGGTAATGACGAAGGCGTTAAACAGGAGACCAGAGGTCCAGACTCTGGCAGTAGGAAGGCAGTAGAGACCCAGGATCGATGAGAGAATGGTATCCTGAAATCCAGATTTCATTAGCACCTCATTTAAATATGTTCAATGCACCCTATGAAAGGCCTTCTCTATTTCAGGGGCTATAAGCAGGGAAGGCCCTCGAGTGCATTCTGCCCACTTAAAACATTAAGTGTAACAATGTTAAGTGCTATGGGCCTTAATACACTGAGCTAAATTATAAATGTAAAACTTTGTTTGCCCCTATTTATCATGAGCTGAACTTAAAGATCTACGACTTTTTCTGTGCACACAAAAAGCCTATTTCTCTCAAATATTGTTCACAAATCTGTCTAAATCTGTGTTAGTGAGCACTTCTCCATTGCCAAGATAATCCATCCACCTCACAGGTGTGGCATATCAAAATGCTGATTAGACAGCATGGTTATTGCACAGGTGTGCCTTAGGCTGGCCACAATAAATGGCCACTCTAAAATGTGCAGTTTTATCACACAGCTTAATGCCACAAATGTTACAAGTTTTGGGTGTGCAATTGGCATGCTGGCTGCAGGTATGTCGACCAGAGTTGTTGCCCTTAAATTGAATGTTCATTTCTCTACCATAAGCTGTCTCCAAAGGCGTTTCAGAGAATTTGGCAGTACATCCAACTGAGGGGTGGGGAGCAGAGATTGTAACCATACCAGCCCAGGACCTCCACATCCAGCATCTTCAGATCCAAGATAGTCTGGAACCAGCCACCCGGACAGCTGCTTCAACATTCGGTTTGCATAACCAAAGAATTTCTACATGAACTGTCAGAAACCATCTCAGGGAAACTTATCTGCATGCTTGTCGTCCTCTTCGGGGTCTCGTCCTGACTGCAGTTCATTATCGCAATTGACTTGAGTGGACAAATGCTCACATTCAATGGAGTCTGGCACTTTGGAGAGGTTTTCTCTTCACAGATGAATCCCGGTTTTCACTGTACAGGGCAGATGGCAGACAACGTTGTGTGGGTGAGATGTTTGCTGATGTCAACATTGTGGATTGAGTGGCAAATGGTGATAGTGAGGTTATGGTATGAGCAGGCGTATACTATGGACAACAAACACAGGTGCATTTTATTGATGGCATTCTGAATGCACAGAGATACCGTGATGAGATCCTGAGGCCTATTGTTGTGCCATTCATCCACGGCCATCACCTCATGTTGCAGCATGATAATGCACGGCCACATGTTGCAAGGATCTGTACACAATTCCTGGAATCTGAAAACATCCCGGTTCTTGCATGGCCAGCATGAGCATGTCACCCATTGAGCATGTTTGGGATGCTCTGGATTGGAGTATACGACAGCATGTTCCAGCTCCTGCCAATATCCAGCAACTTCGCACAGCCATTGAAGAGGAATGGACCAACATTCCACAAGCCACAATCAACAACCTGATCAACTCTATGAGAAGGAGATGTACTGCACTGTGATAGGCAAATGGTGGTCACACCAGATACTGGTTTTTGGACCCCCCGAACCCCCCAATACAGAAAAAATGTATTGTCCTTTTATTGTGGCCAGCCTAAGGCACCCCTGTGCAATAATCATGTTGTCTAATTAGCATCTTGATATGCCACACCTCTGAGGTGGATGGATTATCTTGGCAAAGGAGAAGTGTTCACTAACACAGATTTAGACAGATTTGTGAACAATATTTGAGAGAAATAGGCCTTTTGTGTACATAGAAAAAGCCATAGGGGGCGTGGTTTGCCGTGAGGAGAAATGTCCGCTCGACTCCAGGGCTCCGTCAGACCTTGCCCGATTTTTGAGCTTCCATCGGGGGAAAACAACCTTTTATCTGCTTCCCGTCATGGGCACCTCATCCCGCGGGCACTCGACATCCAGATCCAGCTCTCCGAGGGAAATTAACAACTGAAACGCCCAGAATATCCCGGAGATATTCAGGTCTCAGAGATCTAACATGGTGGCCCCCCCTCCCGCGACACAGCCTCCTCACAGCCACAGCGGGATTGCGCTGACACCAACAGATAATCACCCTCCCTCCGGGGGAGATAATCAGCCATCACCCCAGGCACCAACCCTGCCGACATCAAGGACACTCTCTCTGCAGCCATAACGGATCTTCGTCATGAGATGCAAGCTATTGCAGGCAGAGTGCAGAGAATTGAGCTTACAACCAAGCAGCACCAGACGGCGATCAGACAGATACACCATACTGTGGATGATCACACTCTGCAACTCCGTGACATGCAAAGACACGTCAAGGAGTTAGACAATCGGGGACGCTGTCATAACCTGAGGGTGAGAGGTCTCCCCGAATCCATTGAACAGGATCAACTTCTCCCGATGATCACAGCTCTGTTTAACTCCAACCTTGATCAACCCCGCCAAACTTCTATTGCCATGGAGCGTATTCATAGGGCCCTCCGGCCTAGGAGTAGAGACACGGACACCCCCCCCGAGGGACATCATCTGTCACGTGGATGAATTTGCAACTAAAGAAGACATCCTCCACAAAGCCAGGGACAAGCAGCGATTGGAACATGAGGGACATACCCTCCATATCTACCAAGATCTGTCCACGATTCCAGCCTGTGAATTCACCCTCCGCGCCCCTGTCTCACAGGGCCCGCCATGATCATTAAGATGACACCAGCAGACGACGCCAGGGACCAGTGGATAGGTATGTCCACTCATCCTCTCTTCCCCCCTGACCATTCCTCATGGCTGCTGGCATGAGCTGCGACCAGGACCGCTAACCCTACCTTTACGGTTCCATACAACGTGCTCTGACTTTACTCCCCACAAAAAAACCCTGCAGCAACCCACAGTCGGACACTTACCCGGATGTATGCGCACCTAGCTACACCTTACCGGCATAAAATGACTGCATAAAGACCCGTTATACACAGATTTCCCCCTATCAACGCGACTAGTTATCCATGGCCAGACACATCTCATCTGCGTCCCACAAACGATGCAAGTGACATCCTCCACTATCCCCAGTAAACAGGTGGACTCACAGCAACTCTGTAGTTGGGAGACAAAAACAATAATAAGCTGCTAGACATCTGCCTACTACCACAGGCTGAATTTGACTGAATATGGCCAATACCACCCACCTATGCAACGAGACATCTGCCCCCTCCTCTGCTCTGGGTTTGTATCTTCACACGAGATCTGTTCTGTGGATATTTCTATTTTTATGTTCTTATCTTATATATGCTGACACTCGTTCATATCAGACCGCAGGGTAACCAAACGACGGGGAAACCCAACCCACATAACTTGGAAATATATTACCCTGCTCGCCCATACAGAAAAACTGATAGGACACCACCCAGGCCCAACATCCGACAACCACCACATAGCTGAGGAGGTAACCAAGGGTATAGGACAATGATAAAGATAGCCGACACCTACTATGAAATATACACGCTGACAGATTCCCGCTGACCCATCATAAATTCAAACAGGGCTCACCCCACCAATTGCAAGGCCTGGACCGACGCACAGACATAAAGGCCTATGGAGTAGCTACTTGCCCCTGGGGTCCCGACAGGGTCTTTAGATGCCCTGTGACTATCACAATACACATTGTGACCCTTTCTCACACCCGATACGACGATCCGGATGACCCGGATGACTTGAACTCCCTCTAAGACCCATGCGCACTGTCTCCAAACTGTCTTGGACACTGGTTAGTAATTGTATATGTAACTTTATGCTGTTTACTTTTATTATAATGTTGACAAAGTTTGATTATATACATTAATGTACAGCCTCACTACCTTGAAGCGGAGACAAAACCACACTGTGATGTGTAAAATGTAGCTACCTATACAGTTCATACATTGCTCCCTCACGTGGCAGCCCCTAGCAAGCCTAACTAGAGCCACCCAACACATCCACTCTACCCACATCACTCGATACCAGGAGACACCCCTCTCATACTCCAATTTCACACGTCTACTTTCGAGACCCCACCCTAACTTATCTACCCAATACCTGTAGATACCCTACGCACTCTTCACACACCCCACAGGTGTTATCCCCGCCTACACACTCTTATCCCCGCATTCACTCCATAAGTCACTTATGGCCAATAGTCTGATGGACCAGACTTCTCGTTCAGTCTTCCTCAACACTCCACCCCCACACAGTGGCACATCACCACTGAACCCCTCCGGTATACCCGTCGCGGTCCTATCCTATCTTTGAGACAGGGGATACACTTTTCACCTGCCACCGGAATACCTCTCCTCCCCCCCACCAACCTCGTGTACCCCCGTGCATGCTTTTACACGCAACTTACGGTATACACTCCCACCCCTCCTCTATCCTCTCCACTACCCGCACCACCCCACTCCTCCACTATACCCACTCCCACAAATCCGTCTCCGCTGGCTGCAGTCATGTGGAACTCCTCCATCTACAACGGGAGAAAAATCTCCTGACACGAAACCGATGATGGCTGCTTCATCTTCTAACCCAACCTCACAAACACTCAAAATAATCTCACTCAACGCTAAGGGACTCAACATATCGGAAAAAGATCCCAACTCCTTTTAGCCATGCATCGCCATGCATCGCGAGAAAGCAGACTTTATATTCATGCAGGAAATGCATTTTCGCACAGATTCAACCCCCAAACTACAGAACTATCACTTTCCTACGGCCTTTCACGCAACAAATCCCCTTTCCAAATCAAAAGGGGTGTCAATCATTATAGCAAAACACTGCCCGTTTCAATCCATTGACACGGTTGTAGATGACTGACAGATACCTCTTTTTAAAAGGATCGTACCTAGGTAGAAAACTCACTTTGGCCAACATTTACACCCCTAACATGGGCCAAGTACCCTTCCTTCGCACTATCTGTTAAGTTCTGACCACATTCCAGGAAGGTACCTTAATACTAGAAAAAAAAGAAAAAGGTCTCCCCTGTGGTGGGGTTTTACATTTGGACAACGATATGTCTATGATAGGATAAAAAACATATATATGCGAGTAGGGTTACTACGAACACAGAAAATCAGGCAAGCATATTATTTAAAAATATTTGTTGAATAAAAAAGAGGATATAAATGACTAACATGATAGTTAAGGTTTGAACTCCACTTGGCAATAAAAACATATATTATGGATGCACATATATAGACAACATGAATTATGTCACATAAACACCGTACATCTATATATACAATGTAACAATGACCCTGACGCGTTTCAACCCTCACAGGGGTCTTCTTCAGAGAATTTGTCTATTGTGGAAGAAAAAAGACAACTATAAATAGATATAAGACAAAATTGTTCATCATACCATGTTAAGAACAATTCGCTTGTAAGCAATATATACATCTATCATCACAATGTTGTATATTTACCAATGAATGTTCATCATACACCATAAAAGATGTGGTCCACAGTGGGAATAATCATCAAGGAACACGTGTGGCTCAAAACATTCCTCTCCTGCCCTGCAAAGATGCGCCAAAGATCACAAATTGTGCCCCCGTCACTGGCGTCCACCCCAAGGAAGGGGAGGAAAGAAGAGGGGAAGAAGGGAGTCCAGAAGTGTGGCTTACGAGAGATCACATGTATAGATCCACCTCCAATGTAGCACACGGAGGGGAATATAGGTATCGGTAGTCAGAGGCAGGATGGGACGCACCTGCAACAGGACAGGACGTAAAACAAACTGATTAGGCTGTTATCAACTCCAAAAGTAATGGAGAAGATCCCCCAATACTAGTAATAAGTGAGGGAACATAAAGTAGCATGCCATAATAAGTGTCCAATGGGACTGAAGCTGGTAAATAGCACCGTGGGTGGGAAAAGAAGTTGAAAAGTGCACTCAATAGACAATGTAGCCACCATTGTTTTCAATGAGTGGTATCAAAGAAAAGTGAAAAGCTGAAAGGAGTACCATGAGGTGGAGAAAAGAGGTATAATGTGATGAATAAAAGAAAACATCCAAGTGTGGATGTGGTGTGAAGTGCACCAAAAGAGAAACATATGTAAATTTACCTAAATACGTCATACAGTGAAGGAATTTTTTAGGAAATGGACCAAAATGCCCACAGTGCTAGTAGAGGGGAGACTGTTCGGTCCCGGCCTCAGGGGTCCAGAGTATGCTCACCCCACACCCTTAAATGGTTCGATAGGGTACAGGGGACCCAGGTCTGTGAAAAAAGTAATGGAAGCAGTGATGACGGTAGTGATAAGGGAGTGTAGAAGGCAACAGAGGTCCAAAGAGTGATCCAAAGAGTGACTTACCCAGGTGTACAAAGGAATCTCAGCGACTACTGGTCTCCTTGGTGAGGATAGATAGATTACCCTCCCTCATTGTCAGATAAATATAGTGTATGGCTGAACCCACCTCAGCTGTGTCCCGTTCAACAATCGCAGATGGGCCCCACCCATTCCCTCCTCCATCCGACAAACCCGCATGGTCACCAAATATGGCCGACCACATGTGGTCTCCCCTGCGTTCCGGAAGTGCCATCACCAGAAGTGACGGGAATGGCAACAGTTTCGTCGCACAAGCGTGACGTCAGCACGTCACGCACATCCGCGAGAATCACGCATGCGTGATAACATGCTGCGTCCGGAGCTGTTCCGGAATGCCGCCGGCCGGGCAACGAATCCCAGGGAAGCGGGCGGTACCTACCCGCCTAAATCCCGGGAGCCTAAGGGGAGGGGCCGGTGTGCGCTCCGGCCCATCCCCCTGTCCGGCCGGGAAGCCACACAGCTGCAGTCCGCCCTCTAAGACAATGACAATGGTCGAGGCGCCATCTAGAGGCAGGGAAAGAGAAGGCATTTATAATGGCCGCACGTGTCAAAGTGTGTGTAAATTACATAAGAAAATTCGCCCAATAAATATCAATGTTGCTAGTATAGACATATATATATAGAAACTACAACAAATATGCAAATAAATGACAAAAAGTTAGCGAACAAGATTTTTCAAAATAAATACTTGACCATAGTTCAATAGACGATAAGTCTGTTCAAGATCATGTATCCAGTATTGAGACAAGAGCTAAAAAACCCTACCCCAATATATCAATCTCGCTTGGAGTTTGGGACTCAGGGTCATGGTAGGGCTATCTGGATGAGAATGAGAGAAAAATAAGCATAAAATTAAATTGAGAATGAATGAATATTTACTGTGTCCTTCCTGAAATAAATCCCTTGAGAAATGGGGCAAACGAGATGGCTTCATTCAGCCCAGGAATAAAGTAGCGTTTAATTTAAAAATCCATCTTTGTTCGTGTTGGAGAAGGATCTTATTCCAATCTCCTCCATGGTTAGGAATATGAACACGATCCAATATGGCAAAGGATACCTTGGGCATCCTATAATTGTGTATAGCGACCACATGTCGTCCTAAAGGGAGATAGTAATTCCCAATTTCCATACTGTAAATGTGTTTCGCTATTCTTGTGTGGAATTCTAATTTCGTCTTCCCAACGTAGAACGCCCCGCATTCGCACTCCATAAAGTATACGACCCCCCGCGTTTGACAATTCGCGAAGTGGGCGGGGCAGAATGTTCCACCGTTGGGTAGACGAAAAGACTTTTCTCATCTGATGTACTTACAGGAGGAACAGTGACCACACGGGAAGGATCCCAAAACTGAACAGTGTCTAGCTCGTTTAGTCTCATCCTGATATTCGCTTTGAACTAATTTGTCATGTAAAGAAGTAGCTCTTCTATAGGTGATTGAGGGATGTGCTGAAATAAGATTTCCAATTTTCTGGTCATCCTTTAGGATTGACCAGTGTTTCTGAATAATGTTACGAATATTCACCTGTTGTTTGGAGAATCGAAGGATGATCCTGGTTGTATAAGGGCCAGAACCTGCCTTTGCCTCCTTTGGAAGCAACAGATTGAGACGGGATTGCCTTACCGTCTTGTTGTATGCTTTCCGCAGACAAGACGGCTATATCCACGTGCTAGAAGTCTCTTTTGTAATTTGGCCGCCTCTTCACGAAAGAGGGTATCATTGGAACAATTTCTACGTAACCGCAGATATTGTCCATATGGGATGGATCGTTTTAGGTTGATTGGATGAAAGCTATCTGCATGTAAAACAGTGTTACCTGCAGTGTTTTTTCGATGAAGGGTAGTAAAGATTTGATTGATAGGAGAGCGTCCAATTGATACGTCCAAGAATGTAATTTGGAACAGATTGTAAATCATAGTGAATTTTAGATTGTAATCATTCACATTGAGACGTGACAGAAATTTTAGTAACGTGTCCTCCGTCCCCTCCCACACGACGAGAATGGCATCGATATAACGTCGCCATAGGGAAATATGGCGTGTAAACTCAAGGAGGCTCTCGTCGCATAGGAGCGCCTTCTCCCACTCCCCCAGATACAGGTTAGCGTAGGCTGGGGCACAACAAGTGCCCATAGCCACGCCCTGTATCTGGAGGTAGTGGGAGTTGTTGAATGTGAAACAGTTATGGTGTAAGATGAACTCTAGGCCCTGGGCGATAAATTCGCTCAATGCCTGATCATATAACCTGCTCTGTTGGAGTGTATTTCGTATGGTTGCAATTCCCTTGGTGTGTGGTATCGAACTGTAGAGAGCCTCTACGTCGATTGCCACCAATAGAGCATTGGCCGGTAGGGTCTTGTTGTCCAGGATCCGTAACAGATGTATTGTGTCCTTTATGAAGGATGGCATGTTCACTACAAGGGGTTGCAAAAGAGAATCAATTAATTTACTAAGATTCTCTGTTAACCCGCCCCTTCCAGAAACGATAGGTCGACCTGGTGGGTGGAATTGATTTTTGTGGATTTTTGGGAGGCAATAAAAGGTAGCCTCTCTTGGAAATTTGGTATTAATAAACACATATTGGTCTCTAGTGATACTACCTATTTCCAAGGCTGTTTCAATAAACTCATAGAATTGTTGATGATAAGATAGTAATAGCTTGCTTGGTATCACCTTATACCAATCAAGGTTGTCCAGAATGTCTTGACACATATTGACATAGTTAGCATTGTCCATTATAACTATGTTACCCCCTTTGCCAGAGGGTTTCACAGTGATATTTGTGTTATTACATAGATATTGGACAGCCTTGTATTCTTCGTTATTTAAGTTATCAGGATATGATCTCCTATGACGAAGTTTGGAAATGTCCCTTAGTACTTGTTTTACAAAGATTTCAATACAAGGATTTAGATTCAGTGGAGGAAAATGGCCCGATGGTTTTTTCAAGGATAGTTTGGATCCGATAGGTTCACTGGTACCTTCCAAGAGGGATTCATGGTCCAATTGGTCTATCAGATCTATGGTATTATTCTCCTCAAAAAGGAGTGTTAGGTCCCGTAGCGCTCTAAGTTCTCTCATATTAAATTACGATCCCTCGAGGTCATCTGAACTCAAACTGCTCCTCGCATGCAGGCTCTTTAAAAGGAGCCTGCATGCGAAGAGCTGAATATCAGTGACCACTTCGAAGTGATCAAAATCCTCTTGTATGCAAAAAGTCAGACCTCGGGAAAAAACATCGATCTCAGTGGGGGACAATACGTAGGACGACAGATTAATCACACTTAGGGATTCAACGGAATCCGAGTGACAAAGGCGTCCAAGTTTCCCATACCCCTGTTTATTAAGGGGGAGGGAAGTCCCCTCATGGCGTTTAAAGTGTTATGCCGTATTTCGGGTGAATGTACTATAGTATTTTGGTCCACCAAGGGATGCATAGGATTCGCCATATCACTGGTGGCCCCCCCATTGATATTATGTCCCCTCGGGGGTCCGACTAGCCTGTCAGTCTCACTAGAGTTAGACATAGAGACTGATTCATTTTCTGATTTCGCTTGTGTAGTAAAATTATCAATATTACGTTTTTTAGTACCTTGTTCGGGTGAGTCTTTGTTACGGTTCCTTTTTGGTTTTCTTCATCCCTTATTTGATATAGTGGACTTAGAATGACCAATAATCGTATCTTTGGGTTGGAGTGCTTTTATGTCCTTAATAGAATTCTGCTTTGATACGTTATTTTTTTGGCCAGATGTGTTTGTGTTTAGCATACAACAAGACGGTAAGGCAATCCCGTCTCAATCTGTTGCTTCCAAAGGAGGCGAAGGCAGGTTCTGGTCCTTATACAACCAGGATCATCCTTCGATTCTCCAAACAACATGTGAATATTCGTAACATTATTCAGAAACACTGGTCAATCCAAAAGGATGACCAGAAAATTGGAAATCTTATTTCAGCACATCCCTCAATCACCTATAGAAGAGCTACTTCTTTACATGACAAATTAGTTCAAAGCGAATATCAGGATGAGACTAAACGAGCTAGACACTGTTCAGTTTTTGGATCCTTCCCGTGTGGTCACTGTTCCACCTGTAAGTACATCAGACGAGAAAAGTCTTTTCTTCTACCCAACGGTGGAACATTCCGCCCCGCCCACTTCGCGAATTGTCAAACGCGGGGGGTCGTATACTTTATGGAGTGCGAATGCGGGGCGTTCTACGTTGGGAAGACGAAATTAGAATTCCACACAAGAATAGCGAAACACATTTACAGTATGGAAATTGGGAATCACTATCTCCCTTTAGGATGACATGTGGTCGCTATACACAATTATAGGATGCCCAAGGTATCCTTTGCCATATTGGATCGTGTTCATATTCCTAACCGTGGAGGAGATTGGAATAAGATCCTTCAACACGAACAAAGATGGATTTTTAAATTAAACGTTACTTTATTCCCTGGGCTGAATGAAGCCATCTCGTTTGCCCCATTTCTCAAGGGATTTATTTCAGGAAGGACACAGTAAAAATTCATTCATTCTCAATTTAATTGTATGCTTATTTTTCTCTCATTCTCATCCAGATAGCCCTACCATGACCCTGAATCCCAAACTCCAAGCGAGATTGATATATTGGGGTAGGGTTTTTTAGCTCTTGTCTCAATACTGGATACATGATCTTTAACAGACTTATCGTCTATTGAACTATGGTCAAGTATTTATTTAGAAAAATCTTGTTCGCTAACTTTTTGTCATTTATTTGCATATTTGTTGTAGTTTCTATATATATATATATATGTCTATACTAGCAACATTGATATTTATTGGGCGAATTTTCTTATGTAATTTACACACACTTTGACACGTGCGGCCATTATAAATGCCTTCTCTTTCCCTGCCTCTAGATGGCGCCTCGACCCTTGTCATTGTCTTAGAGGGCGGACTGCAGCTGTGTGGCTTCCCGGCCGGACAGGGGGATGGGCCGGAGCGCACACCGGCCCCTCCCCTTAGGCTCCCAGGATTTAGGCGGGTAGGTACCGCCCGCTTCCCTGGGATTCGTTGCCCGGCCGGCGGCATTCCGGAACAGCTCCGGACGCGGCACGTTATAGCGCATGCGCGATTCTCGCGGATGTGCGTGACGTGCTGACGTTACGCTTGTGCAACGGAACTGTTGCCATTCCCGTCACTTCCGGTGATGGCACTTCCGGAACGCCGGGGAGACCACATGTGGTCGGCCATATTTGGTGACCATGCGGGTTTGTCAGATGGAGGAGGGAATGGGTGGGGCCCATCTGCGATTGTTGAACGGGACACAGCTGAGGTGGGTTCAGCCATACACTATATTTATCTGACAATGAGGGAGGGTAATCTATCTATCCTCACCAAGGAGACCAGTAGTCGCTGAGATTCCTTTGTACACCTGGGTAAGTCACTCTTTGGATCACTCTTTGGACCTCTGTTGCCTTCTACACTCCCTTATCACTATGGTCATCACTGCTTCCATTACTTTTTTCACAGACCTGGGTCCCCTGTACCCTATCGAACCATTTAAGGGTGTGGGGTGAGCATACTCTGGACCCCTGAGGCCGGGACCGAACAGTCTCCCCTCTACTAGCACTGTGGGCATTTTGGTCCATTTCCTAAAAAATTCCTTCACTGTATGACGTATTTAGGTAAATTTACATATGTTTCTCTTTTGGTGCACTTCACACCACATCCACACTTGGATGTTTTCTTTTATTCATCACATTATACCTCTTTTCTCCACCTCATGGTACTCCTTTCAGCTTTTCACTTTTCTTTGATACCACTCATTGAAAACAATGGTGGCTACATTGTCTATTGAGTGCACTTTTCAACTTCTTTTCCCACCCACGGTGCTATTTACCAGCTTCAGTCCCATTGGACACTTATTATGGCATGCTACTTTATGTTCCCTCACTTATTACTAGTATTGGGGGATCTTCTCCATTACTTTTGGAGTTGATAACAGCCTAATCAGTTTGTTTTACGTCCTGTCCTGTTGCAGGTGCGTCCCATCCTGCCTCTGACTACCGATACCTATATTCCCCTCCGTGTGCTACATTGGAGGTGGATCTATACATGTGATCTCTCGTAAGCCACACTTCTGGACTCCCTTCTTCCCCTCTTCTTTCCTCCCCTTCCTTGGGGTGGACGCCAGTGACGGGGGCACAATTTGTGATCTTTGGCGCATCTTTGCAGGGCAGGAGAGGAATGTTTTGAGCCACACGTGTTCCTTGATGAGGATTCCCACTGTGGACCACATCTTTTATGGTGTATGATGCACATTTATTGGTAAATATACAACATTGTGATGATAGATGTATATATTGCTTACAAGCGAATTGTTCTTAACATGGTATGATGAACAATTTTGTCTTATATCTATTTATAGTTGTCTTTTTTCTTCCACAATAGACAAATTCTCTGAAGAAGACCCCTGTGAGGGTTGAAACGCGTCAGTGTCATTGTTACATTGTATATATAGATGTACGGTGTTTATGTGACATAATTCATGTTGTCTATATATGTGCATCCATAATATATGTTTTTATTGAGAAAGTGGAGTTCAAACCTTGACTATCATGTTAGTCATTTATATCCTCTTTTTTATTCAATAAATATTTTGAAATAATAAGCTTGCTCGATTTTCTGCGTTTGTAGTAACCCTACTCGCATATATATGTTTTTTATCCTATCATAGACATATCGTTGTCCAAATGTAAAACCCCACCACAGGGGAGACCTTTTTCTTTTTTTTTCTTTGCAATTAGGGGTGAATGGCACTCTCCAAACCTTTGGTGCTGTGTTATTTTTCTTTGTTTTTTCGGTACCTTAATACTAGAAGGGGACTTCAATGTTCCCCTCAACCCCACACAGGACACATCCACAAACACATCATCCCTTCCCTACAAAGCCCTATGGAAAATCAAATCCCTCCTCCAGAATCTATTGCTTCATGACACCTGGCGTACCCTACATCCCAATGGCTTGGACTATACATTTTTCTCACCATCGCACAACAAATACTCTAGAATAGACTATCTGTTTCTATCACAAAAAGATCTCCCCATGCTCCAGTGCACCTCCATCAACCCTACATTCCTGGCCGACCACAACCCCATCTCTCTGCAGTTGAAATTTCCGGACTCGATCCCTCGAGCGCAGCTATGGAGACTTGATCCATCCCTCCTGACCGACGCATCCATAGCTGCGTAAGTTAGACTCCGCATTTCACAATACTTCCAAGAGAACAAACTATTGGACACTTCCGCACTCAGGACTTGGGAAGCACACAAATGTGTGATCCAGGGTACCCTTATTGCGTCGGCAGCCAAACGCAACTGTGAAAAACGAAAACGTTACACGGAACTTACCGAAAAGATCAGACGTTTAGAACAAGCTCACAAACATTCGCAAGCTCTTGACAACTTAAACTACCTGATACAAGCCAGATCCGACCTATTGGACATGCTTGGCAAACAAATACGATGCAGATATATACTGACAAAAAAAACATTATATGAATATGGGAACAAAGCCAGTAAATTACTTGCGAGAGCTTTACAAGCGACTAAGGCCACTACGACTATACATTCTGTGACTGACTCTTCAGGACGTAAACACACCTCAACCCCGGATATAGCCACACAATTTGTAAAATATTATTCACAACTATACAACCTACCGAGAACAGACCCTTCAATTCCCGACAACACGAGACAACACATGATCACGGAATTTCTAAAACAATACAGCCCGACCCATATTTCTGAATCTACAGCACAGGCACTGGACTCTCCTCTAACAAAACCAGAAATAGAGCTCGCACTGAAACAAATGAAAACAGGTAAAAGCCCTGGCCCCAATGGACTAACAGTAGCTTACTACAAAACATACACAGACCTCCTTTCCCCCTTCTTCCTAGAAGCCTTAAACTCATTCACGACACCCACTACACCTCCACGAGATCTCCTATCCTCCCATATTGCCGTCATACCAAAACCAGGAAAAGATCCTGCAGCTGTCACAAGCTACAGACCAATCTCTCTACTGAACGTGGATCTCAAATAGTATGCCAAAACTTTAGCAAATCGGCTCCTTCCCCTCCTACCCCCCCTAGTCGATTTGGGCCAAGTGGGCTTCATCCCCGACAGGGAGGCGAGAGATAATACTCTCAAAGCCATCAATATCCACCACTGGCTAACATCCTCCCATAACCAAGGATTCCTACTTTCTCTTGATGCGGAGAAGGCATTCAACAGAGTGGCCTGGGACTACATGACAGAAACCCTGAAAGCGGTTGGCACCCCTCCCGAAATGCTCAATTTCATTCTGACATTATACTCTAACCCCACCGCTAGAGTTCGACTTAACGGCCACCTGTCGGATGCCTTCTCCATTTCAAACGGAACCCGCCAGGAATGCCCCCTTTTCCCCCATCATATTTGTCCTTACCCTAGGACCCCTCCTACGACGTTTACGAGCCAACCCTGACATCAAGGGCATAGACATCCAACATCGCACCTACAAAATAGCCGCCTTCGTAGATGATATACTACTTTTCCTCAAAGATCCCATTACGACAATACCCAACCTACTGAAGGACTTTGACACATTCAAAACACTGACCAATTTAGAAATCAACTTCGCAAAATACACCGCCCTAAATGTCACCCTATCCCCTGCTCTACTTAAACAATGCCAGGCTAACTTCCCATACACATGGAAAAAGCGCGCGATTACTTACCTAGGTATACAACTCCCGGCTTCCTTGCTAGACCTCTATGCTTTAAACCACACCAAACTACTACAAACCATCTTGCAAGATTTAAATAATTGGTTGCCTAAACTCTTCTCCTGGTTTGGCAGGGCAGCCGTTATTAAGATGAACATCCTCCCTAGGGTCCTATACCTCCTCCAAACAATCCCGATAAAATTGCCATCCACCTTTTTCTCGACCTACCAAAAGGCCTGCTCGGAATTTATCTGGGACAAAAACGCCCACGACTTAGTTACTTTAGACTCACTGCCCCTAAACTTAAGGGTGGCATAGGTCTACCTGACATACGCAAATACCATCTGGCAAGCCACCTCACCAGAGTCCTGGACTGGAACATACATGCCCAACACAAGGATTGGATCAACTTAGAATACGCTCTCGCTACTATCCCACTAGCGCAACTCCCATGGACGTCACCAAGACATATTCCACCCGACTGTCGACTCCACGCGTATCCTCATTACTAGGTCCAATGACACCGCTACAATACAATCCAGACTTTTCACCAGGGATGCACAAATCCTTTTTAGCTGACCTCTGGCCCTACCCTCTCATCCGAGCACACCAGTTCTTTGACAAGGGTCATCTTCTCTCCCAACACGAACTAGCTACCAAACTGTCCATACCCTCATTTCCCTTCTGGACCTATATCCAACTCAGACACTTTTTTACCACATCTAATCCCAAACTTGAATGGTCCAGAAACACTACTACTTTTGAATCGCTCTGTTTACAGACAGAACCACAAAGACACCTCATCTCTTCTACTTACACGCTGTTATTTTCAGATCCTAAATTACACTGGACTACTCAGAGATGGGAACAGAAACTTTCAATCAATCTCACGGAGGTGGAATGGGAATCCGTCTATCAACACATCCACAAGGGCACAGTAAACACACAAACGCAAGAAACTGGCTTCAAAATACTTTCCCCGATGGTACAGTACCCCCCTCAAACTTCACCACATCTCTCCATCAATCTCTCAACAATGTTGGAGATGCAACAAAGAAATAGGCTCCACGGGATATTCCTAAACATCCTCTCTCACATACCTCTATATGATTAGCTACATATTATCGACGCTCACCTTATTTACACATGAAGCCCCACACAAAAAACTACAGTATTTAAGACAGCTTTGGACTTGAACTGTTTATCTTGCTTTGTACTCGCACGTTTTATCTAGTGTACCTATGCCTTTCTTTGACAGCGGCTGTGCCCGCATTCCCTTATACCCTGCTTGATTATTGTTCCTGTTGTATATTTCTTCATAACCGAATAAAAACGTTTCGAAAAAAAAGAAAAAGCCATAGATCTTTAAGTTCAGCTCATGATAAATAGGAACAAACACAAAAGTCTTACGTTTATAATTTTGCTCAGTGTAGAAAGGAGTTATAATATGCCTCTGGAAAAATCTTGCACAAAGCATTCCTTCCCAGACCAAATTAGTATGACATGTGCAGGTAAGGTGACACAATACAGTATAGAACAGGTTATAAAGAACTAGATAACAAAGTATTGCAACACGAATTTAAAAACAAAGGACAACTTATGTACAAAGCACACTAGTAAGCAGGGGTGTGGAAAAACAAGTGATGGCTGTCCCTTTAGGAAATAATTTAACCATTTTGAAAATGAGAGGATGCCTTATATTACTCAGGGCAGAAGTTAAGTGTTGCTGTGGGTTAAGCTCGCATTTCAGTGCTGGTGGGGGTGAACCAAAGGAATGCCCCAGTTAGGAGGAGTTTATATCTCTCTTTAGTAGTATGCATCGGCACAATTTAATTTTGAAAGATCTTCCAAATCGGCAATTTTGGATTTTAGATACCTGCTCTCCTCCGTGTAATGAGTATGAGCATTGACTAATTAGTTGTAAGTGTGGGTGACCTCCTCCATTTGTCTTAAAATGTGATCAGTGTGTTCTTCAATATGATCAATTATTTTATGGACATGTGAGAATGAGGAGCAGAATTCTGCTTCAATGTCTTTGTGCAGAGTAAGGAACAATTCTTTTAAGAAATGCTCAGATACAGGTCTGCTGGAGGCTAATTCATCAGTCTTCTGACTAGCAGTGAAGCCCTCTTCCCCCATGTGTTTTTTACAGACTGCTGTTAAGACATGATTTGGTTTTATTGTATACAGTAGGAATGTAAACTTATCTGGAAGTAGTTAAAATGCATAGAAAAAAATGGAGCAGGTATTACATATGGGGTTTAAATAATGAAAAATCTAGGAACTGCATTGAAAGATATTAGATCCAAGACTTTCGAAACCTAATTGATATACAGTAACTGATATATAATTGTTGAGCAATGCTTTAGTTTTAATGTACAGGTAAGCCGGGGGGAAGGCTAGTATAGTGGATTTCTAAAGAAATATGAATATATATATCTATTTATTTTTACTTCAAACTACAAATGATTGTAGCTAAAGCACTTATAGCCTTTTTATTGTGAATTATAACTATAGTTAATGTGCCAAATGTATGCACATTTTTCAGATTTGTTTATATACAAATTGATATTAGTTCCTATAATCCTGCATGCTGTTCTTTTGGCAAATAACACATTATGTTAGCTGCCAGGGAGATATTGTGCATGCTAGTGACAGGACTTGGTCAGTTTTCTAAGAACAACTGATCTTTTATTGTCTTTGTAAAATATGGCAAATATGCTTTGAGTCAATTTAAAATTATTTGTAGCTTACATTAGGAAAGAATGCATCTGGCACAGTTAAAACTGCATCCTCCACAGAGATTCAAAAGGCCCTTCAAATCCCATCTGTGCACCCAAGCATTAGATGCTAATTGATTTAATTCTAATATTTTAATACATCCCTAGTCTGAACAATTTTTTTATGTTTTTCACAATATAATTGCTTGGAAACAATGCTTTTATAGTCATCAGAACGTATATTTTGCTTTGAAACCACACTACTATTCCATAACTCTCAACTGTCCCTGATTTTGAGGGACTGTCTCTGATTTCCAACAAAGTCCCTCTGTCCCTCTTTCCTCCTCATTTGGTCTGATCTATATAGTTGTATATAAAATGCACTTTTTATCAAAAAAAGTGTATTCCAGTGGTAACCCTTTTTATCCAATTTCTAAATTACTGCATTTGTAAATTTCAAAAGCCAATAAAAGGTATAAAATAATAGTAGTGGTAAAACACTTATGGGTTTAACTAATCATTTTTTTTTTTATTCTCTTTTAAGGGGAATGGCAGGGGGTGTGTCCCATACCTACATACTTATGCTAATAGGTGTCCCCCGTTCTCAACTCACAAAGTTGGGAGGTATGCAATTTCTAGTGCAAACTGTGATCCTATTGTCAGAGCCTGATTCTTCTAGGTCTTGAACTGTCTGTTCTACCACTGCTACCTTGTGTAATGCATTCAATTTTCACAGTTCTTCAGAACCGAAATGCAGCTGAAATGAGCCTCACCTGCATTTGATCATGTGGCCAACCACAGTAATTTGACAGCTATTTATGCCCACCCTGTTTTATGTTCCCTTGCCAGATTATTGTGCTCCACACATACTCCTGCCTGCTGTTTGGTTAGACCTCTACTGCTATTTGTAACTGCCCTTGGCTTGTGTCCCCACTCCTCCCCATAATGATTTTGTGATCTGGACTACTTGATTTCCCTTTCACTGAGAATTGTGTTTAGCCACTGGTCTCCACTGTCCACAGGCACATTCCTAACATAATAATCTGACACAGATGGAGACTGATGCAATTATACAATCTCTGATTGACCATGCTGTCTCCTTAATGGAAGTTGTTCAAATCCAAGCTTAGATAAGCCAAACCGAGCCCAGATGATTTAGGTTTACATGCACAAGTGCAAGAATTCACAATCACAACTTTTACAAAAACAAGCAAGTAAGCAGGAGCTCACTGGGATATTGCAGTATTGGTTGTGTTCAGTTTTTGTGAGATTACGTGTATTTTTTTCTGTGCTAATTGTACTAATACTACTTAGTTAATATTTCCCAGCAGAAATAGTGCTAACTGAGAAGCTATGGTTAAATTTGATAGCTAGATTTTCACAGGTTTTTCTACAGAGCCCTGCCCCCTACTTCAGAAAAATATGAAAATGGATCAACTTGTGTAAGAGAGTGAGCTTCAGCATGGGGACAGAGAGGAAGCAGTGCTCCATCATGTGAATGTGTACTGAGCACATGACCTCTCTTTGGGGTACCCAGTTGGGGTACAGGAAGATTGCTATGGACTCTGGAAGGTATTAATCAGGCTGTCAGGATGAACTAGAGCTGTTAATGGAAGGATCTTTGAGAGACTGTGCCACATTAACTTTGTAATTTGCAAGAAGTTTAAGTAAAAGTACTTTAAATTGCCAAATGCCTGGTCTGAGGTTCCTACATAGGAGTGCATGTAGAGCATATCAAAAGAACAGGGCTTATACTAAAAGGAGGGATGAAGAGCAGAAGTAATATGGCCACTATGAAGAGTTAATTGTGCAAAGGAGTTGGGGAGGAGATGCAGCCTGTCATGTATCAGATAAGACCAGAACTGTGTGGACTGCAACAGAGGAAACCCAAACGTGTATAAGTGAAATATGATTTATTAAGGAAAGTGAATAATATAAATACAACCACACAGTGCAATAAATCAACCAACAGAGACCCCCAAACAACAACAGACAGATATGTACAATAAATGGGAAATGCTAGGATCGTAAACGATAGGCAGGCCAGGGTCATGCACAGAGGATCAGCAAATAAACAAGGGCACACAGGACAGGGAGAGGATGGACGGATAAGACTGCAGGACAGGGATAATGGTAACAGGTGGGACAGGGTAGACAGGTTCAGAATCAGGCTCAGGATCTCAAGCAGCAGGTCAGGGCACAAGGAACAGTACCGAGGCAAACATATGAGTGCTTGCAAGCTATTTATAGGCCTGTGATTGGCCTCAAGTGACACCTGATTGCAGGAGGTGCTGCCTGCTCCATACTGCCAGGATCCATCCGCTGGTGGATGCCAGTACTGCGGCCCAAAGATGATATAGCATCAGCAGGGAAAAGCTCTCCTGACAGCTCAAAACTGACAGGAGACACCTGCTGGTGGACCTCAGTACTGCATGCCAAAAGACAGATATTATCAGCGGATGGAACATTTCCTGACACAGCCATATCACTGTTGTCATAAGTATCCGGTTGAGTGCTGTGGATTGGTATAGCAGCTAGTCGATGGGAAGTTAGTGCCTTGGCATGGGAGACTATAACCCTGGTAGAGAGGGAGTTGGTTAACTTGACCCGCTCCCTAGTGATCGGCACCCCATATGTTCTTCAGGACCTGACTTGCGGCACGGAGAACTCATGGACCTAACCTGGAAGGTACGGGAATAGAGAGATGAAGTAAGAAGTGGATAAAGTATTTAAACTCATTAGCAACACTTTGCTGTGTTCTCACATTGTCTCTGGGAGTGAGATGGCAAAAATGCCTGTGCTGGTGGAACAAGATATCGGCTCTGTGGTGTTCCC
Organism: Lithobates pipiens; assembly: GCF_037356315.1. Classification (NCBI taxonomy): domain Eukaryota; kingdom Metazoa; phylum Chordata; class Amphibia; order Anura; family Ranidae; genus Lithobates; species Lithobates pipiens. The sequence continues at coordinate 237,201,793 of NW_027507784.1, forward strand.
TCAAAAATGTTGCATTAATATGAAAGGAGAAGGTGTATAGTGACTCAGGAAGAGTGCTTCCAGTGTAGCGCTTGGTGTTCAAAGAGTTAACTGTGCAAGGCAATGCTTTACTTCTAAGTTGGGGTGCTGCCCTAATGCTAATGAGTTTCACAAGATTGTGGCAAGAGCATTCTGAAGGATCCCCACAAACCTTTTGTGATAAGTAATGTTGGGTGAATGGTTTGGCCCGAGCATGAGTTTGAGCCAAACATTGGCTGTTCAGCCATTCAACAAACACCTGAGTTATCGGGTGTTTGCCCATTTGTTCGGCCCATTGAACAACCAAAAATATATTTCAGTGCGTTGGTGCACATTTAACGCAGTATTTTGCAGTGCATTAGTGCCCGTTTACCACAGTATACTTAAGTGTGTTATTGCACATTTAGCATATTATATTGCAGTGCTTTAGTGCAAGTTTTACAAAGCATATTTCAATGTGTTGGTGCATATTTACTGCATCATATCGCAGTGCATTGGTATACAATTAATGCAGTACATTTCAGTGTGTTATGGCACATTTAACACAGTATGTTTCAGTGCATTATTGAATGTCTACCGCATTATATTTATATATTTATATCTTCTCATCCAGTCCCCATAAACTCTTATGATAATCACTTCAAAAACAAGACTAATACAATCAGGCCTTTTTTTCTCAGACAATAGGTGCAGGAACTCCCCTTTTCCGAGTCACCCCTTTTCCCCGGCCCCCTCCCCACCTCCGAGCACTGTCCCTTCGTTCCATCTCCTACCCACCTCCCAGTAACACCCCTTTTAGACAATACAGAACCAAGTATAATTTTGTTCTGCTAAGTAATTTGTATGGAATTTGGTAATGATATCAAGAAAAGCAGTAAAATAGATCCCCTTCAGCCAGCAACCATAGATCAATGGTGGTACAACAATGTACCACCCACAACAACCCCCCCAGCAACAATAGACTCCTGGCAGCATTAACAGGTCTCCGCACAGCCAGCATTAATAGACTTTCTGGCAGCTATCAACAAAAGACCCCTCTCTCAACAGTAGATCTCCTTCAGCAACAACTGATCCCCCAGAAACATAAGACCCCCCCCCCCTAGCAACAATAGGTCCCCCAACAGCAACAATAGACCTCCTCAGCAACAATAGACCCCCCTGCAAAAATACAGTGGTGTGAAAAAAGTGTTTGCCCCCTTCCTCATTTCCTGTTCCTTTGCATGTTTGTCACACTTAAGTGTTTCGGAACATCAAACCAATTTAAACAATAGTCAAGGACAACACAAGTAAACACAAAATGCAATTTGTAAATGAAGGTGTTTATTATTAAAGGTGAAAAAAAATCCAAACCATCATGGCCCTGTGTGAAAAAGTGATTGCCCCCCTTGTTAAAACATACTATAACTGTGGTTGTCCACACCTGAGTTCAATTTCTCTAGCCACACCCAGGCCTGATTATTGCCACACCTGTTCACAATCAAGGCATCACTTAAATAGGAGCTGCTTGACACAGTAAGGTCCACCAGAAGATCCTTAAAAGCTACACATCATGCCGAGACCCAAAGAAATTCAGGAACAATTGAGTAAGAAAGTAATTGAGATCTATCAGTCTGGAAAGGGTTATAAAGCCATTTCCAAAGCTTTGGGAATCCAGCGAACCACAGTGAGAGCCATTATCCACAAATGGCGAAGACATGGAACAGTGGTGAACCTTCCCAGGAGTGGCTGGCCGCTCAAAATTACCCCAAGAGCGCAGCGACGACTCATCCAAGAGGTCACAAAACACCCCACAACAACGTCCAAGGAACTGCAGGCCTCACTTGCCTCAGTTAAGGTCAGCGTTCATGCCTCCACCATCAGGAAAAGACTGGGCAAAAATGGCCTGCATGGCAGAGTTCCAAGGAGAAAACCACTGCTGAGCAAAAAGCACATCAAAGCTCATCTCAATTTCTCCACAACACATCTTGATGATCCCCAAGACTTTTGGGACAACATTCTGTGGACCGATGAGACAAAAGTGGAACTCTTTGGAAGGTGTGTGTCCAAGTATATCTGGCATAGAAGGAACACTGCATTTCATAAAAAGAACATTATACCAACAGTAAAATATGGTGGTGGTAGTGTGATGGTCTGGGGCTGTTTTGCTGCTTCAGGACCTGGAAGACTTGCCGTGATAAAAGGAACTATGAATTCTGCTGTCTACCAAGAGATCCTGAAGGAGAATGTCCGACCATCTGTTCGTGTACTCAAGCTGAAACGAACTTGGGTTCTGCAGCAGGACAATGATCCTAAACACACCAGCAAGTCCACCACCGAATGGCTGAAGAAAAACAAAATGAAGACTTTGGAGTGGCCTAGCCAAAGTCCTAACCTGAATCCTATTGAGATGTTGTGGTATGACCTTAAAAAGGCCGTTCATGCTCGAAAACCCTCTAATGTAACTGAATTAGGACAATTCTGCAAAGATGAGTGGGCCAAAATTCCTCCAGGATGCTGTAAAAGCCTCATTGCACGTTATCGCAAACGCTTGGTTGCAGTTGTTGCTGCTAAGGGTGGCCCAACCAGTTATTAGGTTTAGGGGGCAATCACTTTTTCACACAGGGCCATGATGGTTTGGATTTTTTTTCACCTTTAATAATAAACACCTTCATTTACAAATTGCATTTTGTGTTTACTTGTGTTGTCCTTGACTATTGTTTAAATTGGTTTGATGTTCCGAAACACTTAAGTGTGACAAACATGCAAAGGAACAGGAAATGAGGAAGGGGGCAAACACTTTTTCACACCACTGTAGATTCCCTCCAGCTAGAATAGATCCCCCAGCAGTGAGCATCAATACCCTGCAGCACACCCCAGCACCCCTTGCCATTACATACAGTCAGGCCAGGAGGTTCCGGAACTGCATTCCCCCACATTCCCGCTAAAAAAAAGCCCTGGATACAATCAATGATGAAGTTTCCACTCTACAGGTATCTCCCACAGTTAAGACCCCATGTCAACAGGTACAATTGATGCTCCCCTTATTCAAATCTGCTACTACAGACGAAGTTGATAAACTCCTTTCTAACGCCCACCTAACCACCTGTCCCCTGGACCCTATTCCCTCTCAAATACTACGGTCGCCCTCTGACACTATCCTACACTCTCTAGCCCATATCTTTAAACTCTCCTTCCTCTGGCATCTTCCCTAATGCTCTAAAACATGCACTGGTCACCTCCATACTTAACCACTACAATACAGGGCACTTTCGCCCCCTTCCTTCCCAGCCCAATTTTCAGCTTTCATCGCTCTAGAGCTTTCAGTGACAATTGCGCGGTCATGCTACACTGTACCCAAATGAAATTTTTATCATTTTGTTCGCACAAATAGAGATTTATTTTGGTGGTATTTATTCACGACTCCGTTTTTTATTTTTTGCGATATAAGCGCAAAAAAGCGGAAATTTGGAAAAAAAACAATATTTTCTTTTTTCTATTTTAAAAGAAATCCAATAAAATCTAATTTTGTCATAAATTTAAGCCAAAATGTATTCTGCTACATGTTTTTGGTAAAAAAATTCCGTTAAGTGTATAATAATTGGTTTGTGTGATCACGGACATATGTACGCAAAAGATCATGTACATATGTGTGCAGGTGATCACGTACATATGTGTGCACATAATCATTGGGACAAGTGATTTTAGTGGGACATATGTGGGGGACATGTTTTTATTATTAGGGACATGTGTTTTAATTTTTTGGGGACATGTATGTTTTGGGGACATGTGTGTTATGAGGACATATGTGGGGACTGTGTTTACACTGTGTGGTGTGTTGTGTGTTTACACTAGACTGAAGATCAGTGAGTAAAAAGCTGTAAAAAACAGCTCATACTCACTGATCATCAGCCGGCTGCAGCAATCTGCTTTCCTCTCCTCAGCGATGACTTCTGTGTGAGGAGAGGAGGAGCCGATTGCCTAGCAACCGGCTGTTTGTTTACATCACATGACGGCCGTGATTGGACACGGCCGTCATTTGTGTTCAGGAGGGCCAATCACAGAGCCCTCCTGCCGATCTGAGATGCGCCGTGTCCCGGTGACACGGGCGCATCGGGATCGCGCCGCCGCGATCCCGCTCCTCCTGATGGATGTTCCTGAACGTCCTATCAGGAGTAGACGGCTCCCACCCGGCCGTATATGTGCATTGGCCGGGTGGGAAGTGGTTAAAAAGCCATCCTTGGACGCTACCAATCTTAACAACCTACACCCTATCTCCTTGCTCCCCTTTTCCTCTAAACTCATTGAATGCCTGGTTTACAACCAACTGAGTGACCACCTCATTAAGAATAACCTTCTTGATCCCCTTAAATCTGGATTTCGCCCTCAACACTCCACAGAAACTACTCTTTTAAGAATCACAAATGACCTACTAACTGCAAAAACCAACACACACTTTTCTGTACTCCTACTTCTGGACCTTACAGCTGCCTTTGACATGGTTGACCACCCCCGCCTCCTCAAAAAACATTACTCCCTCAGTCTCCGTGAGTGCGCTTTTCAGTGGCTCTCATCCTACCTATCCCAACACACCTTCAGTGTCACTTACAATTTTACTTTCTCCATTCCTCTTCCCTTCTCAGTTGGGGTCCCCCAAGGTTCTGTTCTTGGACCTCTTTTATTTTCAATATACACCTCTTCCCTGAGTTAGCTGATATCCTCTCATGGCTTTGAATATAATTTCTATGCTGTAATTTATCTCTCCACCCCTCAACTCACTCCATCAGTCTCCTCACGCATCACTAACTTACTAACAGACATATCTGTATGGATGTCACGCCACTTCCTCAAACTCAATTTGTCCAAAACCGAGCTTATAATATTTCCTTCCCCACAAGCCTCTTCCCCTGACTTCTCCGTCAAGAGCAATGGCACAACCATCCACCCATCCCCACATGTCAGCATGCTAGGTATTATCCTGGACTCTGCACTCTCCTTTCGGCCTCACATCCAATCACTTTGCAAAGCTTGCTGCCTCAACCTCTGCAACATCTCTAAACTACGTCCCTTTCTAACCAAAAAAACCACAAAGCTCTTGATTCACTCCCTGGTTATCTCTCGCCTTGACTACTGCAATTCCCTCCTCATTGGCTTACTTTTAAATAGGCTATACCCCCTTCAGTCCATCATGAATGCTGCTGCCAGACTCACGCACCTTACAAACCTCTCAGTGTCTGCTACCCCTCTCTGCCAATCCCTCCATTGGCTGCCACTCGCCCAACTAATTCACTTCAAAATACTAACAATAAGTTACAAAGCCATCCATAACTCTGCCCCCAGCTACATCACTAGCCTAGTCTCAAAATACCAACCTAAGCACCCTTTTCGTTCCTTCCAAGACTGCTCTTCGGCTCCCTCGTCACCTCCTCCCATATCCGCCTCGCCCATCTTCTGGAATTCCCTACCCCAATCTGTCAGACGGTCTCCAAATTTATCCACTTTTAGGCGATCCCTGAAAACTTTCCTCTTCAGAGAAGCCTATTCTGCCTCCATCTAACAAACTCACTATTTTCTCCATTAGTTCATCCCCCACAGCTATTACCCATTTGTATAACTAGACCCTCCCTCCTAGATTGTAAGCTCTAATGAGCAGGGCTCTCTGATCCCCCCTGTATTGAATTATATTGTAATTGTACTTCCCTAATTCCCTCTTCCCTCTCCCCTAATGTTGTAAAGCGCTGCTTAAACTGTTGGCGCTATATAAATCCTGTATTATAATAATAATTATTATATTTCAGAGCATTACTGCACATTTAACAAAGTATATTTCAGTGCACTGGTGCAGATTTACACAGTATATTTCAGTGCATTAGTGCACATTTACCGCAGTATATTGCAGTACATCAGTACAGTTTTACTGTAGTATGTTGTAGTGTGTCTATGTAGTGAGAACTCAAGTTCACTCAAAGGCATCCACGTACACATTTCCCCATCATTATTAGATTTTGTTAATAAGTCCCCCAACATGTACAAATATATAAGGGGTCCATATAGGGAACTTGGTGTCGAGTTATTCACTTTACAGTCAACAAAGAGGACAAGGGGGCACTCTTTACGTCTAGAGGAAAAGAGATTTCATCTCCAAATATGGAAAGGTTTCTTCACAGTAAGAGCTGTGAAAATGTGGAATAGACTCCCTGCAGAGGTGGTTATGGCCAGCTCAGTGGATTGCTTTAAGAAAGGCCTGGATTATTTCCTAAGTATACATAATATAACTGGGTACTAACATTTATAGGTAAAGTTGATCCGGGGAAAATCCGATTGCCTCTCGGGGGATCAGGAAAGAATTTTTTCCCCTGCTTTAGCAAATTGGTGTCAGGCTAGGAGCAGATAACAAGTAACAGTTCAGGTGTGCTGATTATACAAAGAGTTCAAAGCACATACCATGAGGAGGTCTAAGCAAAGCAGGTCAGCTGGGACTTGTAGTACACCGCTGCAGACAAAGGTAGGTGATTGCTGGACCTTGTAGTTCACTGCTGTAGATGAGGATAGATGATTGCTGGACCTTGTAGTTCACTGCTGTAGATGAGGATAGATGATTGCTGGACCTTGTGGTTCACTGCTGCAGATGAGGGTACTAGTAGAATCAGGCAAAGCATAGTTTAGGCAAGCTGGGTCATACACAGGTAGATCAGAATCCAAACGGTACCGAATCAGAAGCAAGCAAGGAGGGTCAAACAAGCCGGGTCAAACACGAAAGACACAGAGCAAATATCAGCTGGATCAAACACGAGTGAACTCTAACACGAGCACTGACTGAATGCTGATACATGTGATTTAAACGTGAGCTGGCCAATCACTGTTGTTTCCCAGACACAGGCTGTGTCAGGTGAGTTGTGCTGGGTCCTAAAGGGATTCTAGTACTGACAGTACCCCCCCTTTCTCGAGGGGTTGCTCCTGCACCCCCATGCTTACTTGGATAACGGAGATGGAACTTCTTCTTAAGTCGATCAGCATGAAGATCACGAGCTGGTAACCAAGATCGATCCTCTGGGCCGAACCCTTTCCAATGAACAAGATATTGTAAGGAATTGCGCACTCGTCTGAAATCAAGAATAAATGCCACTTCATATTCTTGACTATCCAACACATCCACAGGTTCTGGTTCATTTACTAGGAGGCTGGAATGAACACGTTTCAACAATGAAACATGAAAGACGTTTGGAATGCGCATGGATGGGGGAAGTTTTAATCTGTAGGACACAGGATTAACAATCTCCGAGATTTCATAAGGCCCGATGAATTATGGGCCAAGATTTTTAGATGGAACATGCAGGGACAGATTCCGAGATGATAAACACACTTTGTCACCAACTTTATATCCTGGTGCCTTTGAGCGCTTCTTGTCAGCAGTTTTCTTAAAAGCCTGCACAGAGTGAGAAATAGCACGATTTACATCGGACCAGATTTTGGAAAAATGTTCAATCGTGGTGTTGGCATCTGGAACATCAGAGGGCGGAAGATCAAACGAGCACACACGAGGATGCAACCCGTAAACACAAAAGAAAGGAGAGGTCCCTGTAGATGTGCTGGCACAATTATTAAAGGCAAACTCTGCCCATGGAAGGATGTTGACCCACTCCACCTCATCTTTGGCCATCAGACAACGTACCATCTTCTCTAGAGTCTGATTAGTCCTTTCTGTTTGGCCATTTGTCTCAGGATGATATGCTGAAGAATATGATAATTTAATCCCCAGCTGAGAGCAAAGGGCCTTCCAAAACTGGGCTATAAACTGAGAGCCACGGTCAGAGACAATGTTAACTGGTGCCCCATGGAGCCTGAAAATGTGCTTAATGAATAAAGATGCCAGTTCTTTAGCAGATGGAAGCTTCGGAAGCGGAACAAAGTGGGCCATCTTACTGAACCTGTCTACCACCACGCAGATCGTGGAACATCCCTGAGACAGAGGCAAGTCTGTGATAAAGTCCATAGATAAATGGGTCCAGGGACAGGTAGGTATTGGTAGAGGACGAAGAAGACCGGGGGGCTTAGAGGTACTGCTCCTGCTTCTGGCGCAAACTTCACAGGCCTGGACGAAGGCTAACACATCCTGCCTAAGTGATGGCCACCAGAGGTTGCGAGAGACAATCTCAAAAGTTTGTCTAAACCCTGGATGTGCTGCAGGTTTTTATGCATTTACTTGTTGCAATACCTGCAAATGAAGAGCCAGGGGCACAAAGAGCATGCCAGAGGGAGTGGAGGGAGGGGCTTCAGCCTGTGCTGGTAACAAGGCCTCAGAGATGTCAGTCTGGGTAAAAGCCAAAATCCTATTCTCAGAGATAATGGGTTGTGGAGGAAGCGGAGGAGGAGACTCTGATAAAAAGCTGCGAGACAAGGCTTCAGCCTTAATGTTTTTTGGACCTGGTGAATAAGAAATTGTGAAGTCAAATCTGTAAAGAACAATGACCACCTGGCTTGACGCGAGTTCAGTCTTTTAGCAGAACGGATATATTCAAGGTTTTTGTGGTCAGTCAGAACTATGAATGGATAGCAAGCTCCCTCCAGCCAATGTCTCCACTCCTCTAAAGCTAGCTTTATGGCTAAAAGTTCTCTGTTGCCAATATCATAATTGCGCTCTGCTGGGGAATATTTATGGGACAAGAAGGCACAAGGGTGGATGGCAGCGCTTACAGGATCTTTTTGTGACAAAAGCGCCCCCACCCCTACTTCAGATGCATCTACCTCTACAATAAAAAGGTAGCTCAGGAACAGGATGGCGTAGAATTGGTGCAGAGGTAAAGGCTTTCTTTAACTGAGTGAAGGCTGCCTGGGCTTCAGTAGTCCATTTAAATGTACTAGGAGTCTGCCTGGTGAGAGAGGTGATGGGATGTGCAATGGTGGCAAAGTTCTTAATGAATTTTCGATAGAAATTTGCAAAGCCCAGGAAGCGTTGAACTGCCTTCAGGTCTGAAGGTGGTGCCCAGTCTAAAATGACTTGAACCTTGGCTGGGTCCATGGTGAGGCCTGTGTCAGAAATTAAGTAGCTTCTGATGTGTTTCAAGATTGGGAGAGTAAATCAAAATATCGTCTAAATAAACAAGCATGAAGCGACCCATCATGTCACGGAAAATGTCATTCATGAAGTTCTGAAAGATGGCTGGTGCATTCCTGAGGCCGAAAGGCATGACAAGACATTCGTAATGACCATCCTTGGTGTTAAAGGCCGTCTTCCATTCATCGCCTGCACGGATTCGCACCAGATTATAGGCTCCCCTTAAATCCAGTTTGGAGAAGATTTTGGCTCCCTGGATTTGAGAGAACAACTCTGTGATGAGAGGGAGAGGATACCAATTGGGAACAGTTATTTTATTTAGACCTCTGTAATCAACACAAAGTCGCAGTCCTCCATCCTTCTTCGGGACAAAGAAGCATCCTGCTCCTGCTGTAGAAGTGGAGGGACGGATGAAACCCTTAGCTAGGTTTTCCTGGATGTATTCTTGCAAAGCAAGATTCTCTGGTTCAGACAGTGGAAAGACTCTCCCTCGAGGAGGTATAGTGTCAGGCAAGAGGTCAATGGGACAATCATAACTGCGATGAGGAGGTAAAGTGTCAGCAATTCCTTTAGAAAACACATCCCGAAAGTCCTTATAACAAAGTGGAATCTGTTCCATTCCCACTTGACAGATATCAAGTCGAACAAGGTGCTGGATGCAGCTCTTTTTACACTGATTGGACCAAGCCAGAATATCTCCTGTTGGCCAGTCAATTACAGGATTGTGCTTCTGAAGCCAAGGAAGGCCTAGGATCAAAGGAGTGGATGGAGAGTCAATGACAAGACATGAAATCTTCTCCCAATGCAAAGCCCCTAATTGTAACTGGAAAGGGTTGGTGGATTGGAGCACTAGGTCTTGAGAGAGAGGCCGATTATCCACGGAGATCAGGCGGACTGGGCAATCTAGAGCATGAGTTTCCAGGGACAAAGAGGTGATCAGAGTTTTATCAATAAAATTCTCAGCTGCTCCAGAATCCACCAAGGCCAGCAGTTCATGAGCCCCTGTCCCAAAGTGAATGACAGCGGGTAAAAGTATACGATTGTCCCCCTGGGGAGATGAGAGTAGACCTAAGGTGACCTCCCCGCAATCACCTAGGTCCTGGCGTTTCCCGGACGTGTAGGACACGAACGAAGCATATGACCCTTGAGACCACAGTATAAGCAGAGTCCCATATTACGCCAGCGTTTGTGTTCCTGGGCAGATAACCGGGTGGAGCCTAACTGCATAGGTTCTTCCTCAGATTTGGCACTGGAGATGGAATCATCAGGTGGTAAGGAAGGAATATAGTTTGCCACAGCCATTGTTTGTTCTCGCCTCCTCTCTCGCTGGCGGCGGTCAATTCTAATAGCTAGACACATAGCCTCCTCCAGTGAGGCTGGGTAGGAGAAGTTGACCAGAGTGTCTTTAATAGCATCTGAAAGGCCAATTCTAAACTGGCTGCGGAGAGCTGCATCATTCCAGCCAGATTCCGGGGCCCACCTGCGAAACTCTGAGCAATACATTTCAGCTGTGGTAGTTCCTTGTTTTAAGTTACACAGGGTCGATTCTGCAGTAGCAGCACGATCTGGATCATCATATGGCAACCCAAGGGCTTCAAAGAAGGCATCTACTGTTAGCAAGGCTGGATGGTTTGGTTCCAGGTTAAAGGCCCAAGCCTGGGGGTCACCCTGTAGTAGAGAGATAATGATTTGAACCCTCTGAGTTTCAGGGCCAGACGAGGATGGCCTCAACTTGAAATATAATTTGCAGCTGTTTTTAAAATTGCAAAACCCTTTACGGTCACCAGAAAACCGGTCGGGCAAAGGAATTTTTGGTTCAGATGGAGTTTTTGTAATGGTGGTAGTAGAAGGAGATTGCACCTTGGTGAGCTCTGTGGCCATTTCCTGAACTTGATGTGATAAACGGCAAAGTTCTTGTGTAAACAACTGAGCCTGTTCAGGATTCATGATAGGTTTCCCTTTATGTGCTCGCGTTAATGTCAGGCTAGAAGCAGATAACAAGTAACAGTTCAGGTGTGCTGATTATACAAAGAGTTCAAAGCACATACCATGAGCAGGTCTAAGCAGAGCAGGTCAGCTGGGACTTGTAGTACACAGCTGCAGACGAAGGTAGGTGATTGCTGGACCTTGTAGTTCACTGCTGTAGATGAGGATAGATGATTGCTGGACCTTGTGGTTCACTGCTGCAGATGAGGGTACTAGTAGAATCAGGCAAAGCGTAGTCTAGGCAAGCTGGGTCATACACAGGTAGATCAGAATCCAAACGGTACCGAATCAGAAGCAAGCAAGGAGGGTCAAACAAGCCGGGTCAAACACGAAAGACACAGAGCAAATATCAGCTGGATCAAACACGAGTGAACTCTAACACGAGCACTGACTGAATGCTGATACAGGTGATTTAAACATGAGCTGGCCAATCACTGTTGTTTCCCAGACACAGGCTGTGTCAGGTGAGTTGTGCTGGGTCCTAAAGGGATTCTAGTACTGACAATTGGATCATGCTCTGCTGGGGTTTTTTGCCTTCCTCTGGATCAACTGTGGGTTTAGAATTGGGTATATGGGCTGGTATGATATTTATTATATATATAATTTTTTTTTTGCGGTTGAGCTGGATGGACTTGTGTCTTTTTTCAACCTGACTAACTATGTAACTATGTAACTATGTCTGGGAAGCCAACAAGGAGAGACAGACATTCCCATGGCACTGTGAGGAGGTCAGCAGCATCTGTGTTCACAGGAAAAAGTGGACCGGGTCTGTCCTCAGGTAGCGCATGATTTCCTTTGTTTAGTGATGTTGCCCTTGCTATGCAGCCACAGCATGCAGAGGAGGTGGTGGACTGGCTTACACATAGTAGAGTCCAAAGGGCAGCTCCATTCGAGCCTTGGTCTAAGTGGTACATATATGAAATTATTCACATTGAAGATTTGTCAGCCCCAAGCAGGGGGGTAAAGTATCCTCCCCTGCATAGGTAGACCGATGATAAACTATGAAGGAAAATATTGATATGACAAGTGAGAGGGAAACAAGAGAGAGGGATATCAAGGTATTCCTGAGAGAACAGGAGGGAGAAAAGAAAGGAAAGAGAAAGAAGAAGAGAAAGAAGTCAGAGAGGTCCTAAGAGTCCGATGCAATGCCCAGACAGAGGGAAATGCCAGTATAGGTTGCTCAAGGTTCCCAAATAATCTCAAACTTAGGAACTTTATCCTGAAGCTTAGCCACTATTTGCTCTTGAGTCATAATACAGGATATTTTCCTCTTTGCTGCCATAAATGAAATAGTAGGTTTTTCCATGCCCCAGCCAGTGTAATCTTGGCTCCCAAGAGAATGAAAAAATAGGTTTGCATATGCTTGTGTATTGCAGCAACCCTACGGTTTAGGAGAGCTATTGTGGGATCTTTAAAAACATATAGAGGAGCGCCAAGTCAATGTAAAGCATTTATTTATTAATCAGATAAAAGTCTTACTTACATAAAGATTGAGAGCTGTGCGGGTATACTGTTCTCTTTTAGTCCCATTGACAGGCAGAGCTGTAGATGGCGATATCAGCAATATCAGCGGCGAAACGCTGGGAACGAAATCTGTGTTTCACAATCCTTAGCCCTTATACACACGGTCGGACATTCTGACAACCAAATCCGTTGGATTTTGTCCGACGGATATTGTCCGAAACTGTTGCCTACACACGGTCGGACAAAGTTGTCGGAAAATCCAATTGTACATAACGTGATGACGTTATTTCATTACGATGGGACTACGTTCAGGCTAGTAGCCAATAGCTTTGGTCTAGGAATTTGTTCTGAGCATGCATGGCACTTTGTCTGTCAGAGTAGGCTACACATGATCAGAGTATGTCCGATCGAAGCATGTTGTCGGAAAATTTTATAGACAAGTTGGAAAACTTGGTCCGTCGGATATTCCGACGGAAACAGTCCGATGGAGACCACACACAGTCGGATTATCCGACAATACGGTCCGATCGGACACATTCCGTCGGAATCTCTGACCGTGTGTACAAGGGCTAAGAGACACAATCCAGCCTGTCGGGACAGCATGTGGGGATGCAGGCATCTATGGTCTTAAAGCGCCAGCACCTTTCATTGTTTTTAATATTGTGGGATCTTGAGATATTGCTACTCCCAAAATTTTCCTCAGGAGTCGAAAAACCTTGTTCCAGTAAGTTCTAATCTGAGGACAGGACCACAAGACATGGTACATGGATCCCACCAGGTGACAACCTCTAAAGCATAGGGGAGAGACAGATACATTACTGCCAATCTGGCAGTATCAGATTACCATCTTGTAAGGAGTTTAACATTGGAATGTTAAGGATACCTCTATAGGAGCGCTATAAGGCTTGAGCTAATGTATTACTGTCCCACAAGATCTCCATGTCATGCTCCCATGCTTGGACATAGGATGGCTTGTCATCACTATATGCCAACAAGGATATATAATCAAGATACCCCCCTCTAATCCGTGAGATTAGAGCACCATTGTTCATAGAGAGTAGATTTAGGCGGTTCTGTTTTATCGAACCAAATAGAGTTAAGAAAGTGCCTAATGTTGGAGAGCCTGAATTTCTCAGAGGAGGGCATTTCTAGTTGCCTTTTACAGTAGCCCAGTGAGACTGGGCCCATTGAATTGAAGAAATGTCCTATTCGGAATAAACCTTTATTCAGCCACCAGCGAAAAGCTTGAATGTTCATGTCGGGGGAAAAGGGAGGTTTATGGAATAGGTGAGCTAACGGGCGCATGCTGAAGATTACCTTGTGTTGTTTGTGTAATATATCTTTCGGATTGCTCCAAAGCAGATAGTCGATTATGTGTTGGGGAACAGCTTCCCTTTCCACGGCGACCCAATCAGGTTTGGGTCCTCTGGAGTATACTACTGATATTTGTGCTAACTGAGTCGAAAGTACCACCAAACGTTAGGGAGACCCAGAGCACCCTGTGTTTTCAAATGTAAAAGAGTCTCTTTGGAGCATCTATAACATTTTTTCCCCCAGACAAAAGTGTAATTTGGGACTGAACCGCCAGGAGGGTTTTTTTTCTTAATAGATATCGAGAGAGACCTAAAGAGGTATAGTAAGCATGGAATAATGTCATTTGGACTGCATTTATTCTACCCAACCAGGATAGACCGACCATCAACCATGCCTTCAAATCCTCCCCACATTTACGGAATATGGAAGGGTAGTTAACGGCATATAGTTTGCCTATGTTTTGTGTGTGCGTAATGTCTAGGTACTGTATGGAATCGGAAGCCCATGTGAATGAAAAATGCTGTTTCAGTTGATCAACCGACTCGGGGGGGAAAGATATGTTCAGGGCTACTGATTTAGAAACATTAGCATTAAGACCAGATACTGTATATCACCAAAATCTTGAAGCAGTTTGTAGACATTTGGGGTAGAAGTTAACAGAGATGTGAGGAATAGGAGCAGATCGTCTGCAAACATTTATGTTCTTGAACGCCACAGAGGACACCTTTGACATTGGGGTTTGTGATTGCGATGGCTAGAGTCTCTATAGCAGTGATGGCGAACCTTGGCACCCCAGATGTTTTGGAACTACATTTCCCATGATTCTCTGGCACTCTGCAGAGTAGTGGAGCATCATGGGAAATGTAGTTCCAAACCATCTGGGATGCCAAGGTTTGCCATCACTGCTCTATAGCAATCGCAAATATTAAAGGGGAGAGTGGGCACCCTTGCCTTGTCCCTTTTCTGATCTCAAGGGGTTCAGAATATTGGCCTAGCAAGTGAACCTGAGCACTAGCGGTTGAGTAGAGAGAGTTAATTATACCTCTGAATTTGGGGCCAATACTCTTCTCTTTAAGATCTCAAAAATATAGGTCCACAAGACTGAGTCAAATGCTTTTTGCAGGTCATTGGAGAGCAGGAATCCTTTTTTTGGGGGTCCCCATCCCAGTGAGAGTGAAGTATTGAAATTATATCTATGAATCTCCTAATTTGGTCCAGGCCCTGTCTCCCAGGTATGAACCCTACCTGGTCCTTGTAGATGTAATTTGAACTAAAGCTAGCTAGTCTCGAGGCAAGGATTTTCTTCATAATTTTGAGGTCATTATTGATAAGGGATATCGGGCGATAGTTACTAACTTCGTTTGTGCTCTTCCCTGGTTTGGGGATAGCATAAATGTATTCAGAGTTAATGTCCTTGACTACAGGGGCTCCTTCCCTGAGAGAGTTAAAAAAACGGACCATATATGGGGCCAAGGAGGGGCCAAATTTTTTATAGTAACAGACTGAAAATCCATCCGAACCTGGGGAAGAACCCAATTTAAGAGATTTGATTATCTCCAGTACCTCCATTTTAGTGGATATCAGGTCATCTAGTAGGTCTCTATGACTCTGTAAAATTATTGGAATGGGGAGATCCTTAAGAAAAGAGTCAAGTGCAGCAGGTGATTTTGTAATATATGATTTTCTTTGCTATCCATTGATGTAAGATGTACACTAATATCGTATATATACATTTTTTAGATATTTAAATCTGATTGCTTGAATTGACCCCTGAGGAAGGGCATTAGCCTGAAATGTAGGGTCAAGCTTCAAAAAAGAGTTGTTCTATATGTATCAATATCCATCCAATACCTACTTGTAATTTGTAGTGAATTTTCTTTATCTTTTAATGTTTGTATATGTGTGTATTAATAAAGTTATTTATCTATTTTAATATATTTCTTGAGTTTCTAGTCACTATTCAAAGTTCCACCTTTTTGGGGGTTGTTCTTGTTTCTAAGTGCAGCAGGTGATGGAGGAGAAGTTGTGAGTAAAACTGTTGAAATGTTTCCATAATCCAAATCGTATTTTGGGTCAGATCACCTGACGAGGTGCAAATTTTGGGAAAGGCTAAGGTGCAGGGTTTAGGAGTTAATTTAGCAGCTAATTTGGAACCCATTCTATATTTTTGAGAGTAGAATCTCAAGATGTTTCTCTGCTTTGGTGGTTAAAGCTAAATTAAGATTGATTTGTGCTGTGTCCAGTTGTGTCAGAGTAACGAGTGTGGGATTGTGTTTGCGGTTTTTGCTTAGTAAAAGGAAGTCCTCTGTACATTTTTGAATGTCTTCTCCATATTTACGTTTAAATTTGGAGAAGATCTGAATGAGCTTCCCTCTTATCACTGATTTTGTGATACGGTTTCAGGCTGGACTGTGTTATTGTCATTCTCAGTAATGTAGTCTTTCAAAGCCTTTTCTAATATCATACATTGTACAGGGTTGGCATGGCTAAGTCACCATTTAAATGGGGTCGACGCTCCGAAGGGCCACTGGGTACCTAGCATCACCATAGAGTGTTCTGAAAGAGGTGTGTCTCTAATTTAGGTGAATAGGGATAACAGGACAGAGTTAGATTCCAATAAGATGTGGTCAGTCCTGGCATGGGTGTTATGTGGAGCGGAAAAGTATGTATAATCCTTTACACATGGATTGAGTTCCCTCCAGATATTTACCAGACCAGCTGAATACAACAGTTGAGTGATTTTTAAACTCTGTCTCGAGGGGCGTTTGGGTCTAGGTTTCTCCGTTACTGTTTTGTCTAGAGAGATATAAAAAGCTAAATTTGAATCACTCCCCACGAAAATTGTGCCCTGAAAGTGTTTTTGTAGTGTATGTGTTAAGGAGTCAAAAAAGTTTTGGTTTCTAGCAGGCGTAATACATCGGATTTCATGGAGTGATAAAGTTGGAATATTTTCTGTTTTTTGACTGGAGAGTTAAGCCTTTGTGTATTATGTGAGACAATTCACGAGGTGGAATTGAGAAAGGTCATGCTAGACATGGATCAGAGGGTAGAATATCTCGAAAACATATTATACCTTACCCAATGTAGACGGGCCACCTGGCAGTAAGGAGTATTGGTGACAGGCAGTGCAATCCAGACTGGAGAGTAAATGACATAGGCCTTCCCAGGAGACCTAAAGCAATATGTATTTAGATAGAAAAAAAAACAGGAAGGCAAAAGAATATGAAGAAAGAATATGAGAAAGATAAACTGAATGGTATTAATATAATGCAGACTATAATCCCCTAACCCTACCTGGTCCAGGAAGGAGCCCGCCCCCAAAAGGTCAGAATTCCCCTAAGTAGGGGAGCCTCAGTCAGTCTCTGAGAGAAAAATACCCACCCCTCAAAGGCTGATGCATCCGCTACGGTCTCGCTGCTATAAAACAAACAATAAAATTTGCAAATGAACAGAATCTCGTTCCCAAAAAGAGACAAATAAATAAGGAACAGCAGTGGTTCCTCTAGGAGTCAGGACCCCCCGCCAGAGGCACACTTGAAACATAGGTGTCCCCTGGGAGAGTCCTAACCAGCAGAGTGAAAATATGAAATGGGCAATAAATGAGATTCAAGAGTCAGATTCTGGAGTCTTCCTTCCAAAGAGAAGAGATAGCCAACATTTCACATCAAACATATATTGGTTTTAAGCATTATATTTAAAGGAGGAAACCACTGAAGAGTGGCTAGAACTTGCCACTGTAGCTGTAATAAAACTTGTAAATGGTACACCTAAGAAGAAAGTGGGACCATGGATTGTGTCCCTTCTCCCTTCCCCCATAGGCTGTTTACTTCTATAACATATAAGGTATAAGGCCTAAATTGGAAAAGACCAACAACTACAGGGGTATGTAGGAAGGTCATATCAAGACATCTGAAGCTTCATCCTTTGGGCCGTCCTCAGGGTGGTTGAGAGTCTTTGAATTTTGGAGTGATGTTTCTGCCACGCCAGTTTGAGAGGACTAGCTGGTGCAGGGCACTTCGCAGAGGAGGAGGAACCTTTACTGGTGAATGATGGCTGAAGATTTTGTGTCAACAGATCCAGGTGAAGTAATATACACTTGCCTTCCACGAAGGAAGAGAAGCTGTAGACTTTGTTGCGACATGAGCAGTTCAGGCGGAATGGACCACCTGTGGGTTATTTCTTTTTGCATTAAGACTTGAAGAAGAGGTTTTAAAGATCTCCATTTCTGTACAGTGTTGGGTGAGAGATCTGTGAAGATTTGTATTGACTGACCTTAGAATGTGAGGTTCTCCTGTGTAGAAGTGAAGTTTGACAATGATGTCCCTTAGGAAGCCATCTGAGCGTGGCAGTCGAAAAGCTCTGTGGGCCCTGTCTAGTTCCAAGCGGTGTTCTGGAATGTCTGGTATGAGGTCCTTGATGAACATCCGGATTTCTGTCTGGACTTCTTTCACTGTTTCAGGGAGCCCCCTGATTCTAAAGTTGTTTCGCCTGGACCTGTTCTCTAAGTCATCAGTTTTGGATAACTGTCAAGAAAGACGTCCTGGTAATCTGGCTGTTTGTGGAAGACCTGTCCACAGAATTCCTATCAGAAGAGCCAACTGGCACATGTGGGTGCAGTTAGCACGAGCGGGCGCACATGGGTGCGCGATAGTGCCAACGGGTGCACGTGGGTGCGTAATGGTGCGAGCAGGCGCGCACGGACATGCACGGGTGTGCGTGGGTGCATGCAGACGTGCCACGTGACAGCACTTGGTGACAAGAGGCTTATTTAAAGGAGCCTATCACTGCGCCTTTTTGCTGTCTGGTCTACAGCTTTCCTGAGACCCCCTGCTGTTTATTCTGCCTGCTGATCTGATTCCTGTTACCCGTCTTGTCTTTGACCATTTCCTGATTGCTGCCAGCCTCTGATCCCGGCCTGTCTTGATGCTTCTTCTGCCTGCTCCTTGGTACCTCGCTGCCCAACAGTGTATGACCCAGCTTGCTTCATGAATATGCCTTGCCTGCTGCTTCGGTACTGTTCCTGCCCGCCAGTGTTTGACCCGGCCTGCCTGTGACCTGATTGTGTCCGGACTACAGAACACCTCTGGTTGTTGCTGCCTCCAGCTTCCAGTCTGATCCTCCCTGCTGATCATGTTGCACTGCTATACCACCCTGCTGTCTGCAGTCTTCAGCTACCGGCTCCCGCTTCTGGACTACGATACACCTCCAACTCCGGTCCGGCTCCCAGTTCTCCTGCTGTTCCTGCTTCCTGCTGGTCCTGGCTCCAGTCCACATCTGGGTTCCTCACAGCTCATTGGAGTCCGGATCAGCCCTTACATCTGTGACCTGTCAGACACTTGTGCCCCTTTGCACTCCTGAGCCCCTGTCTGCTCTATCAGAGGTTCTCAAGCCAGAGGAATAAGAGAAGCTGCTCCCTGCATAAGTGGGCTCAACCACCATGTACGTGACAATAACACAGTCTCTGATTGGTCCTGTACATCCTGAATTCTTGCAGAACTTTGGTTAATTCTGGCTACTGATTGATCAGCTTTTCTTTCAATGTGTCCTAGTGCCCAGTTGTTGTAAATCTGCATGAATAGATGAGGTTATCTGGGCAGCATTTAGAGCTAGACCCCTGGAAAACATTTTTGAAAACTCTGACATCATAGAAGGAAAGTTAGTGGGTGTGGGGGGAAAAGCCATGAGCTTTACTCTCACAGGCCTCTAATTGTATCATGGGGTCACCCATAGGGGTTCTCACTATCAGGGATTTGGTGGAGGCATGGGAGGGTGTCAACATATGGGCTGCACTCACGGTGTCCTGAGGAGGTAGGAGAGCCAAAGCCCAGCATTATTCTGGTCCACAATGGAGTCTTCCTCCTCTTTCTTAATACCTCTTGCTGCCACAGCCGCCATCTTGGTATGGCTGTGAGGTTCTGGAGTGGAGTTCAGCAAGCACGATCGATCCTTTCTAGCAGAGCCCGCTGACCCTGGGGTGTTCCCTCTTCTATTGTTCATGGGGTGGGCCCAGAATGAACACTCTGCTATAGCGGTAGTAATGAGACCCGGGCGGCACGGAGCTTCAGGTGGTCATGGCCATCTTGCAAGCCTCCATGCATGCGCCTGAGAAATGGTACTTTTAAGTCCAGATCCTATATCATTTATAAAGCTATTAAAAAGTAATGGTTCCAACACTGAACCTTAGGGTACACCACTGATAACCTTAGACCATTCAGAGTAAGAATCATTAACTAATACTCTCTGAATTCGGTCTTTTAGCCAGTTTTCTATCCATTTACAAACTGATCTTTCCAAGCCTGTAGGCTTTACCTTACACATTAGCTGTGTTTGGGGAACTGTGCCAAACGCATTTGCAAAATCCAAGTATACCACATCCACAGCCAACCCTCTGTCCAAGGTTTTATTTACTACCACATAAAAAGTGTTTGACAATGCTTGTGTGATGTGATAACCCAACTTTTATTATTTTAAAGGTGTTTTACCATTGTAAGCATTAACAACTTAAAATGTAACTATATATAGTGTCTCATTTAGTCAGAATAAATATAGTAAAGTAGACCAGTTCATATTACCCTGTCACTCCATTCCAACCATGGTCTCCATTAGGGATGAGCTTCGTGTTCGAGTCGAACGCATGTTCGACTCGAACATCGGTCGTTCGTGCGTTCGCCGAATTCCGAACGTTTGGGCCGTTCGCGGCAAAATTCGTGTGGCCCACAATGCACTGCGGTGGCGCAATGCATTGCTGTCTCACGATTGGCCAAGCATGCACTGTGACCCCGCATGCTTGGCCAATCGCAGCGCCAGTAGCGAGGAGAGCAATGGTTGGCCACAGGCATCCTGCCTGTGGCCAATCATAGCTCAGACTGTGTAGTGCACGCCCCACACTATATAAAGCTGCCTTTCAGGCGGCCTCGTGTAGTGTTTGTTAGCATCTGAAGCAGTGGGTGTTCTGTGTACCTTCAACACAGTTACACACCAATCGTTTTTGGCTGATTTACTATTTTGCTCTTGTGTAGTGGTTACTGTCTGTGCCCTGACCGCAGTATACACCACTATATTCACCTCACCTATATAGCTAGTGATCTAGCTTTAATAATAGAGCTTGCAGTCAGTAGTGTTAGTGCGTGCTGTCTGCGTGCTCTGTACCCAGTACATACCACTATATACACCTACAAAGCTGTTCTCTATTTGAGCCCGATTGTCATTTGCTGGAGTTATTGGAAGTTGTGTGTGCCTCCAGCACAGCACAGTATACATCTGTATATACCCCTTTAACTCTGCTGTTTTCTTGTTATTGTCTGCGTGCCCTGACCGCAGTATACACCGTGATATTCACCTCACCTATATAGCTAGTGGTCCATCTTTAACAATAGAGCTTGCAGTCAGCAGTGTCACTCAGGAGATAGTGCGTGCTGTGTGCCTGCTCTGTACCCAGTACATACCGCTATTATCCACCTACATAGCTGTTCTCTATTTGGGCCCGATTGACATCTGCTGGAGTTATTGGAAGTTGTGTGTGCTTCCAGCACAGCACAGTATACATCTGTATATACCCCTTTAACTCTGCTGTTTTCTTGTTATTGTCTGCGTGCCCTGACCGCAGTATACACCGTGATGTTCACCTCACCTATATAGCTAGTGGTCCATCTTTAACAATAGAGCTTGCAGTCAGTAGTGTCACTCAGCAGATAGTGCGTGCTGTGTGCCTGCTCTGTACCCAGTACATACCGCTATTATCCACCTACATAGCTGTTCTCTATTTGGGCCCGATTGACATCTGCTGGAGTTATTGGAAGTTGTGTGTGCTTCCAGCACAGCACAGTATACATCTGTATATACCCCTTTAACTCTGCTGTTTTCTTGTTATTGTCTGCGTGCCCTGACCACAGTATACACCGTGATATTCACCTCACCTATATAGCTAGTGGTCCATCTTTAACAATAGAGCTTGCAGTCAGCAGTGTCACTCAGGAGATAGTGCGTGCTGTGTGCCTGCTCTGTACCCAGTACATACCACTATTATCCACCTACATAGCTGTTCTCTATTTGGGCCCGATTGACATCTGCTGGAGTTATTGGAAGTTGTGTGTGCTTCCAGCACAGCACAGTATACATCTGTATATACCCCTTTAACTCTGCTGTTTTCTTGTTATTGTCTGCGTGCCCTGACCGCAGTATACACCGTGATATTCACCTCACCTATATAAGTAGTGGTCCATCTTTAACAATAGAGCTTGCAGTCAGCAGTGTCACTCAGGAGATAGTGTGTGCTGTGTGCCTGCTCTGTACCCAGTACATACCGCTATTATCCACCTACATAGCTGTTCTCTATTTGGGCCCGATTGGCATCTGCTGGAGTTATTGGAAGTTGTGTGTGCTTCCAGCACAGCACAGTATACATCTGTATATACCCCTTTAACTCTGCTGTTCTATAAAAAAGGCATCTGCAGGAGTTAGTGGGTGTTGTGTGCCTCCAGCACAATATAAACTACCCAACTACTGTTTTACCCAACTCCCTTCAGGCCATTACCATGTCTGGAAGGCCAGCAAGGAGAGGCAGACAGGCGCGAGCCGATAAAAGAGGGCAAGCAGGCTCTGTGTCTAGAGACAACAGTGCTGGTCGTGGACGCGGTGCATTGTCATCAGCACGTGGCCATGGGACATGCTTGTCCTTCTTTTCTGCAGCTGGACATGTTGAACCGCAACATGCCAATGACTTGGTAGAGTGGATGACCAAGCCCTCTTCATCCTCCTCATCCTCTCTCACCCAGTCTCAGGGTAGTAGAAAAGCAGCTGCCAACACATCGTCGTCCCTCCTCTCAATGTCATCATCAGTGACTCCTTCCCTAGACCCACCACGTCCTCCTGAGGAGTCTCCTGAACTCTTTGAGCACAGTGTTGGGTACATGCTCCAGGAGGATGCCCAGTGTTTGGTGGGCTCTGATGATGACACTCAGCTAGAGGAAGGCAGTAGCGTGAGCACAGAGAGAGGGGATGCTCAAGAAGGACAGCAATCTGGCAGTCATGTTCCACAAGCTGCAGCATACTGCCAGGTTTGCTACAGCGATGAAGAGGGAGGGGATGATGAGGGCACTGACTCCACGTGGGTGCCTGGAAGGAGGGAGGAGGAGGGGGCACATGTCCAACGAGGCAGGATGCCCTCCGGGGGCCAGCTTAGGGGCAGCACACCGACTGAATCACACCGCAGAGCTCCGCCTGCGCAGAGCGCTTCCTCTGCGCAGAGCGCTTCCTCTGCGCGTTATTCTAAAAGTTCTTTGGTGTGGGCCTTTTTTGAGACGAGTGCATCAGATCGCACCGCTGCTATTTGCAACATATGTCTCAAGCGTATCTCACGTGGCCAAAACATCAGCCGCTTGGGCACCACATGCTTGACCAGACATATGTTGACCTGCCATGCAGCTCGTTGGCAAGCATACCTCAAAGACCCACACCAAAGAACAAAGCGGACCTCTCCTTGCTCCTCATCAGCTGGCATCTCCAACCCCACTAGACCTTCAGTCCTCTCTGAAACCTGCTCTGAGAGGAATGAAGGTGTAGAATTAGGTGTGTCACAGCCAAGTGCTTCCGGGAACTCTGCTAGTGGTACATCCACGTCCGATTATAGCAGACAAATGTCCCTGCCCCAGCTGCTGGACCGGCGGAAGAAATTTACTCCCAGCCATCCACATGCCCAGCGGTTGAATGCTAGCTTGGCTAAATTGCTAGCACTTCAACTGCTGCCTTTTCAGTTGGTAGACTCGGCCCCCTTCCGTGAGTTTGTACAATGTGCGGTTCCTCAGTGGCAGGTCCCCAAACGCCACTTTTTCTCACGGAAGGCAATTCCGGCTCTCTACAGGCATGTGGAAGGCAATGTCCTTGCCTCGCTGGACAGGGCGGTCAGCGGTAAGGTGCATATTACCGCTGACTCATGGTCCAGCAGGCATGGACAGGGACGTTACCTGTCTTTCACGGCCCATTGGGTCACTCTTCTGGCTGCTGGGAAGGATGCAGGACAAGGTGCAGTAGTATTGGAGGTTGTTCCGCCACCACGCCTCCAAAATGCTACTATTGGTTGTGACACACCTCTCTCCTCCACCCCCTCCTCTTCTTCTTCCTCCATGGCCTCTTCCAGTGCTCTGTCCTCAGAACCAGCGGTGCTCCGTAGGCGTTGCAGGGGCTACGCAAGTACGCAGGCAAAACGATGCCATGCCGTGCTTGCGCTGGTTTGTTTGGGGGACAGGAGCCACACTGGGGCGGATGTTTTGTCAGCTCTGCAGGGGCAGGCCGAGAGGTGGTTGACGCCACGCCAGCTTAAGCCAGGAATGGTGGTTTGCGACAATGGCACCAACCTCCTCTCCGCCCTCCGACAGGGACAACTGACCCATGTGCCCTGTGTAGCTCACGTCCTTAACCTGGTGGTGCAGCGGTTCTTGGGCAGGTACCCCGGCTTACAGGATGTCCTGAAACAGGCCAGGAGAGTCTGTGTGCATTTCCGCCGATCATTTAATGCCTGTGCTCGGCTGGCTGAGCTCCAAAAGGAGTTGAACCTGCCCAAGAACCGCCTTATATGTGACATGCCCACCAGATGGAACTCAACATTGGCCATGCTGCAGCGGCTGCACACGCAGCAGAGGGCCATCAATGAGTACCTGTGCGACTACGGCACCAGGACAGGGTCAGGAGAGCTTGGTTTTTTCTCACCACGCCAGTGGGGCATGATCAGGGATGCATGCACTGTCCTGTCACCGTTTGAGGAGGCCACAAGGATGGTGAGCAGTGACAGTGCATGCATCAGTGACACTATACCTCTTGTCCACCTCTTGGAGCATACGCTGCGTGGAATAATGGACAGGGCACTTGAGGCAGAACAGAGGCAGGAAGAGGAGGACTTCCTTGCCTCGCAAGGCCCCCTTTATCCAGACAGTGTTCCTGCTGTGCCACCCATCACACAGGAAGAGGGTGAGGAGGAGGAAGAGGAGGAGGAGGATGATTGTGTCAGCATGGAGGTGGAGGCTGGCACTCAGCATCAGCAGCAGCAGTCTTATAGGGATGATTTACAGTCCCAAGAAACATGTGGACTTGTACGTGGCTGGGAGGAGGTAGCTGCGGATCATGTTGTCCTTAGTGACCCAGAGGACTCCGGACCGAATGCCTCAGCTAACCTACGCTGCATGGCCTCCCTGATCCTGCAAAGCCTGCGGAAGGATCCTCGTATTCTTCGGATCAAGGAGAGGGACCATTACTGGCTGGCCACTCTCCTTGATCCACGGTACAAGGGTAAGGTTGCCGACCTTATCTTGCCATCGCAGAGGGAGCAGAGGATGAGACATCTCCGGGAGGCCTTGCAGAAAGCTCTGTGCAACGCGTTCCCAGAGACTGGGAGGTCACAAACTCCTGGTCCTGGACAACGTGTTGCTGAGGCATCAGTCAGAAGGAGCGGTGGAGAAGGTGGCCGTCTGACTGATGCTTTCAGACAATTTTTTAGTCCGCAGCCCCAAGGTATGATTGGTTCCAGCACCCATCGCCAGCGTCTAATTTACATGGTGCAGGAATACCTAGGGGCAAGGTCAGACTTGGACACCTTTCCCACTGAAAATCCTCTGGCTTACTGGGTCTTGAGGATGGATCACTGGCCAGAGCTTGCACAGTATGCAATTGAGCTACTGGCCTGTCCTGCATCCAGCGTTCTTTCGGAACGCACCTTCAGTGCTGCTGGTGGCTTTGTTACCGATCACAGGGTGCGCCTGTCCACCGAATCAGTTGATCGACTGACCTTCATCAAGATGAATCAGTCTTTAATCACCCACAGCTACCAAGCACCTGAAGCTGATGTAACCGAATAATTTTTTTTGAAATACCACATCCCTTCAAGACTGCCTATGCTGATGCTGAGTGACTGTCCTGTTATGTTGATTGTCTATCCTCTTCCTCCTCCGCTGATATGTTGGAAGAACATTTTTGGTTCTGGGTGATGCCAGCAGCCCAATTTTTCTGCCCCTGTTTAACAGGGGCATTTAAGTACAATTTTTGATGCAATGCTTTGCAGCAGGGCTAATTCCTGCAAAAAAACTAGAGTGTATGGCAGAGGTTGCAGTGTGATGGCACCAGTGCCTAAGGCCCAATTTTTCTGCCCCTGTTTAACAGGGGCGTTTAAGTACAATTTTTGATGCAATGCTTTGCAGCAGGGCTAATTCCTGCAAAAAAACTAGAGTGTATGGCAGAGGTTGCAGTGTGATGGCACCAGTGCCTAAGGCCCAATTTTTCTGCCCCTGTTTAACAGGGGCGTTTAAGTACAATTTTTGATGCAATGCTTTGCAGCAGGGCTAATTCCTGCAAAAAAACTAGAGTGTATGGCAGAGGTTGCAGTGTGATGGCACCAGTGCCTAAGGCCCAATTTTTCTGCCCCTGTTTAACAGGGGCGTTTAAGTACAATTTTTGATGCAATGCTTTGCAGCAGGGCTAATTCCTGCAAAAAAACTAGAGTGTATGGCAGAGGTTGCAGTGTGATGGCACCAGTGCCTAAGGCCCAATTTTTCTGCCCCTGTTTAACAGGGGCGTTTAAGTACAATTTTTGATGCATTGCTTTGCAGCAGGGCTAATTCCTGCAAAAAAACTAGAGTGTATGGCAGAGGTTGCAGTGTGATGGCACCAGTGCCTAAGGCCCAATTTTTCTGCCCCTGTTTAACAGGGACATGTAATTACAATTCTTGATATAATATTTCACAGGAGGGCCCCTTCCTGTGCCCACCCAGAGTAACTGTGAGGACTTATAGTGTTGTGGCACCAGCACCACAACCACCAAAGGTCAATTTTTCTACCACTGTTCAACAATGGCATGTAATTACAATTCTTGATATAATCGTTCACAGCAGGGCGCTCCAGCGCCCACCAAGAGTCACTTTGAGGGCTTACAATGTTGTTGCAAAACCAACACCTTGTTCCGCCATTTCTGCAGAGCATATAGGGCAGGCCCCTACTTTCAAACATCCAACTTACAAACATCTCCTACTTGCAAACGGAAGGAGACAACAGCAAGTGAGATGAAAAAAGATGGACGACAAAACAAATTATACAGGGGTGATAACCCTTCCCTATGTTTTCCAAAAAGCTTAAAAATATTTTTTTTGACTGGAGCTACACTTTAAAAATGTACCAGTTGAAAATTACAAACAGATTCAACTTAACACAACAAACCTACACAGTCCCAGTCTTGTTTGCACCGCCTGTATACTGCTGTTCTGAGTATATAGGGCCTGGGGGCCACACGCATTTCCTTTTTTTAATATGGGTACAGGGTTCCCCTTAATATGCGTACAAGACCCAAATAGGCTGGTAATGGGCAGGGAGGGCTACCCATGCCATTTTTCTGAATGATTTTCAACCATATTGCAGGAACCAGATATAACATTAAAACCGCAAGCAGTTTTAAATGGTGTTATTTCCGCTTAATGTCATTTTGTGCAGGGACTGTTCTAAACACGGGAAACACGTGGCACTTCACAGGCATACTACAGACACCCACCAGGCACCATATTTAAAGGAATATTTCACTTTTTTTTTTTCACTTTAATCGTCATTAAAATCAGTACTCCCACCAAAACGGTAGTTTTTAAAACTTTTTTTTGCAGTGACCCATGTCCCCTGAGGCAGGAGGCAGGTCGCCAAACCCTTTTTAGGACACTATCTTGCATATTAGCCGTTAAAATTAGCACTTTCCAATTCGAACGTTCGAGTCCCATAGACTTCAATGGGGTTCTAACGTTCGTACCGAACGCGGGGGTCGTTCGCAAGTTCTGGTGCGAACCGAACCGGGGGGGTGTTCGGCTCATCCCTAGTCTCCATTCTTGTGTGGTTTTGTCATAATTCCCCGATGCCTAAGAATGTAGTATCTCATATGTGCCATGTGTTTGTACAATGTTTATGACCTCTGTAACTTTGGGTGTTGTTGCCGATTTCCAGTGATGAAGTATAGTAAGTCGTGTGGCTAATATTATATGTGAGGTCACTGTTCTGTAGAGTATTGGTATATTGTTTAGTTCCAGTGACAGTAGAGCCATGCCTGGCACTTGTTGGGTGTTTGTAATGATAGATAGAAGTCTTTCTATCTGTGACCATAGTGAGTGGAGGTGAGGGCATGGCCATAAAACATGGTACAGTGTGCCCACACTGCCACACATTCTCCAGCATTGTGGAGAAGCCTCTGGATATATTTTAGAGATCCTATATGGAATGAGGTACCATCGAAGTGTTATTTTTTGTTGCATTTCCAAAGTTTGTGGATTCAGTGGAGGAGTATATAAGGTAGAATGTTTTTTTTCCCAGTGTTTAGACTGGTAAACTACCCCAAGGTCCTGTTGATTGTTTTTTTCTCACAAAGGTTTTTGTCTTGTAAACATGAGTATATGATTGATATACCTTTGGCAAATGTTTCTGTGTTTTGGTAATATCTTATAACTATTTCTGGTAAACATGTGAGTATCTGTGAGTTAGTTTTTAGCATGATCTAGTTGCATGTGTGTATATTGCGATGAAGTAGGTAGTTGGAGTGAAGTTTGGAGTTTTTTAAATCATTTTTTGTCCTCCTTCTAGTATGTCCTCTATATGATTGATCAATTTTTCTATCCAAGTACTGATATTTATATTTGGTATGAGAAAACCAATTGCTGTGAGAGGAAGCTTCATGGGTAATAAGTTGCTAGCCCCCTTTTTGATTTTCCTAAGGTGTGTCCAAGCGCTAACAGATGCTAAAATAGGGGGTGCTAGTTTGTTGCTCAATGACGTGGCTGAGGGAGCTGTCATTAGGAAGTCTTGTAAAATACCATATGGTATTTGGACTTTTTCCAGTTCCTTCCACAAAGCACTGGAACAAGGTGAGAACCAATGCTTCAGTCGAGTCGGTAGTAGGTAGTAGGCTCCTAGTGTATCTAAGAAGGGTGTGTAACTGGCCTGTAGGAGGTCTTTCGTCTTAGGGGTCAAGGTGATGTCTAACTATTTAATACCATATTTCTTCCTTGTGTATGGGAATCTATTCCTAAGTTGAGGTTCTGCTGCTTTGGGATATCTAGATTCAGTATTTATGATTTAGTTTCATTAACCTTGTAATGTGATACCGCATTAAATGTATGAAGTGCCTGGCGGGCTGTTAGACAGCATTAAAATAATGTCATCAGCGAAAAAAGCTGATGACATGTTGTTTTTTCCCTACAACTATACCTTTTATATTAGGGTGTGTGCATAGAAAGGAGGCCAAATGGGTAGAGGGGGCACCCCTGCCTAGTCCCATTTTGTATTTCAAATGGCTCCTGATATGTACACTTGTGCTTACGGGAGAGTATACAATGCCATTATGGCTGTGTAAATGGACTCTGTATAGCCAAACTTGTTCAATACCCGTGATAAAAACTGCCAATGAATCCTATTAAACGGCTTCTCTGCTTCCAAGGCGAGAAGCAGAAAAGGCGTTCTGTGGCCCTCTGCCACATGAATCACATTAATAAGATGCCGGGTAGCATCTGATGTCTGACGTCCTTTAGTAAAACCGGACTGGTCTATACCTAACAATGAAGGCAGTATATCCACCAGTCTCATTGCTTAGAGTTTTGCTTAGAGTTTTGCGTAATATCATTATTAAGCAAAGCTATAGGCCTAAAATTTTGGGGTGTGTCTGGATCTTTACCTGGTTTAGGTAGAGCAATTATCAAGGCTTTCAAAATCTCTGGAGGAAAAGAGGACCAG
Organism: Lithobates pipiens; assembly: GCF_037356315.1. Taxonomy (NCBI): domain Eukaryota; kingdom Metazoa; phylum Chordata; class Amphibia; order Anura; family Ranidae; genus Lithobates; species Lithobates pipiens. Next base: position 237,231,344 of record NW_027507784.1, read on the forward strand.
GCGGCAGCTGAATTGAATATTTTGACCAAATGTGGGGTCAGTGTATCTTGAAATTCTTTAAAATATTCCCCTGTGAAACCATCCGGTCCCGTGGATTTGTTGTTGGGTAAATCATGTATGATCTGTTTCACTTCAGTGTTGGAGATGGGAGCGTTTAGAGTTCTTAGATGTTTAGGAGAAAGTTTAGGGAGGTCAATTTTTTGCAGAAATGTTTCAATGAGTGCAGTGGTTGGTTATGGAATAGTGGGATCATCTTTAAAACCACCTCAATACCAGGCACTTAAACACTTTCCTGCCCAGACCAATTTTGAGCTTTCAGCACTGTCTTACTTTGAATGACAATTGCGCGGTCATACAACACTGTACCCAAATGAGATTTTTATATATATTTTTTTCCCACAAATAGAGCTTTCTTGTGGTGGAATTTGATCACCTCTACGGTTTTTATTTTTTGCTAAACAAATAAAAAAAGACAGAAAATTTTGAAAAAAAATATGTTTTTTTGTTTCAGTTTCAAAACGTAAATAAGCATGTTTTTTCCTTCACTGATGGGCACTCGTGGGGCGGCACTGACGAGCACTGATAAAGCGGCACTGATGAGGTGGCACCAATGAAGTGGCACTGATGAGGTGGCATTGATGGGCACTGATATGTGGCACTGATAGGCAGCACTGATGAACACTGATAGGTGGCACTGATGGGCGACATGGATGCACACTGATAGGTGGCACAAGTTGGCACTGATAGCTGGCACAGATTGGCATGAATAGCTGGGACGGATTGGCATGGATAGGCAGCACGAATGGACATGGATAGTCGGCACAGATGAGCATGGCTAGGCGGCACAGATGGGCATGGATGAGCACTGATAGACGGCATGGATGGGCACTGATAGTTGGCATGGATGGGCACTGATAGGCGGCATTGTATTGTACTGATGGATGCCAATCAGTACCAAACAATAATGCATGCCAATCAGTGATGCCCATTGTGGGCACTGATTGTCATCCATTGTGGGCACTGATTGATATCCATTGTGGGCACTGACTGGCATCCCTGGTGGTCTAGGGTGGCATACCTGGTGCTGGGCATCCCTGGTGGTCTGGTGGCGTCCCTGGTGGTCCAGTGTGGGCATCCTCGGGGGGGCTGTGCTGATAATTGATCAGCACAGACCCCCCCTGTCACACGAGCAGCCGATCATAATCCTGTGGAAGAATCAAATCTGACCCTTGTTTGAAGCGTGTATGTTTGTCACTGTGTATGTGGTGGAGTTTATGTCACATATTAAAATCAGATTCTTGTGGATCTGTTATTGCTTCATGTAATTTGAAGGCAATTGAGTCTTTTATCACTGTCATCCCCCCTTTTTTCTTTGTGTCAACATTAGCCGTGAATTAATGTGGAAAACTAGGGTGGGAGCATTTGGGTGGGGATTGGTTGCTGAATTTTGTTTCCTGGACACACATTATGTTGCATTTTTGGTGTAATGCTTCCTTCCAGAGTGACCTTCTTTTTTCCAGGTGATTGAGTCTTTTGGCGTTAATGGACATAAACGTAATCACCATTGAGGATTAGGGTGTTGATTAGAGGTGTATGGGATGTATGCTCCACTTAAAGTTAGTAGCATCTGCTTCCAATTTTGCAGGGTCCTTGGCATCTGGTGCTGTTGAACTGGAGCTGGTATTTCTTCTGTGTACTTGATGATCCTTGTCTTAAAGCAATTGTTTCTGACTAGCGAGAAAAACATGTTGTAATATTGTGAACTGTAACAAAGTCTAACATAGGCTGTAAGCCCAACAGGTGTAACTAGGACTTGAGTGTGGCGCATGGCCACTCATATAAGTGGGGTAGAAAGTTTGAGCTAGGAAGGTGTAACAAAACTTGTCAACATTTTCTCCAGCAGGTGGGTATGTGATTGAATATACAGTACCCTCATCCATTTTATTTGTGAGTGTGGGCCTTTTTCTGATTGACTGTGCGCCATTCTTGATTGCGGTTATTTTGATGGTCGTGTTGTGGCTGTGTATCTGGGATTATCCCCCAAGAATTGAGCAGGGTCAAACCTTTTTCCATTGTGTCCATCACATAATCCAAGTCATTGGGAAACCCCATTTGTAGCTCAGTTTGTGATTTCTTAGGGCTTTTGTTATTGTGTTTAGGCTCCTGCATTTTTTTGCAACGTGAACAGCGATAAGTCTGCATAAAATTGCAGATTGGTGTAAGGTGAGGGAATTTCGTCTTTTTGCCTAGCCACAGGCATCAATCTCTCTTTAGTTTGATAGAAATTCAGTCTCAGTATGATGTCTCTAGGGACATTCTCTGAGAGGAAGGAGAGTTTAAGCAGTCTGTGAATTATATAAATTGTGAAGTCTAGCTCAGACATGTCAGGGAGAATTGTGGCAACTTTCCTAGACCAACAGGGAATGGCGGTGACATCAGCACGCCGCTCAACCCTATGTCGTTTCATCAAAGCTGACTTCTTCCTGGGGTACGGGCGGCGCGCTGATCCACAGCCTTAAATATACACTGGCTACACATATAAACACCCACTTCTGAGTTCCTGGTTCCCGCTCCTGATTCACCATTTTGGAATAGGACAACATTAACCCAATCCTCAGGCGTATACTATGAGGTATCTTAAAGGGATAAAAGAACCACTTCACTATATTATTGATAGATTACCTTATATAACCACTACCGCTAAACGTATATATCTCAAGTAGGGATGTCCCACTCCCATCTCTCAATGTACACATACCGGTACACCTATTTGAACAAAAGGCTAAATACCCAAAATACATATAACGAAACATATATAAAAAAAAAATATTTTAAGAGTATAAAAAAATATATAAAAAATTATATATAATATATAAATTCATATATAATAAATTCATATATAATACAAATCATGATACATAGAAAAAGATTGTCCCCACTTAATAAGAGCTCAATTATCCAATTAAGGACTATGGGTCAACCCCCTGATATAATCATGGGGTACAACCCATCAAAACAGAGGCACCCTTAAATCAAAAATGCTGACCTCTATTATCAATTATCCAATTAAAAACTATGGGTCAACCCCCATCATGTAATCACGGGGTACAACCCATCTAAACACAGGCAGCCCTAAAACTCTAACCTCTATTCCCACTTGTATAAAATTGACCATAAATTCCTACAACATGTTCCCATATACAGCTAGAAACTGTGTACACATTAAATATACTCTGTATACACATTTCCCCTACAGTATATTCAAATATACATATATATATATATATTGGATCTGAACCAGGAACTCACAAGTGGTTCACAGTACATAGGTCTAACCATTGTCTATAAAGGCATTTACATCAACGTCCACGTTATGACCATGCGGTGTGTAACACGGTGTTCTATAAATCCACATCATTTCTAGTCTCGACAAGTCCCGCACGAGGGAGCTACCCCTCCAATGCGCACTAAACTTATCGATTCCTATAAACAAAGTGTTTTCAGAGTTACGATCATGGTGTAAGGCATAGTGCTTGGATACCGAATGGAATTTGTATCCATTCTTAATATTTATAACAAGTTCTCCCAAGCGAACATGCATGGTTCGCTTGGTTCTACCTATATATTGGAGCCCGCACGGACATTGTAAAAGATATACTACGCCCTTGGAGCTGCATGTTATAAAAGGTTAAATTTTATGTTCTCTTGAGGTACTTGTGGAAATAAACGACTCTGTTTTCCTCTGTTTACTCTTATTCAATGTACAAATCTGACAGCGTCGACATTGATGGTATCCCGTTAACTGTTGGAAAAAAGAGACCCTCTTACTTGGGGGATCTATCACGTTAGATGCTATCCTATTCCTAAGGGAGGGGACTCCCCTAAATATTATAAGGATTATCAAGTCTCCATTTTGTTATACTGTCTTCCATTTTAAACTTTGTATGACCAAGCTAGAATTCTAACTGCTAAGACATAGATGCTCGCTATTTGGAAAATATGCTGTTTTCTTAGAATGCCCTTGGCCGCGAGAGTTTGTACAGAGAAAGCCAGATATGCAGTTATCTTATATTCCTTTAACTGCGTCTGTGACATATAACGTCTGGGTCACAGGCTACCAACAGAATGTTGATGAATATTGTAGTCTCACTCTTATCTCGTGTGAAGGTTAATGATGTGCTTTGCCATGAAGACATGATTTCTGCTTATTCTGCTTGTTCTGTCAATAAATCTGTTACTGGGAAAAGTTTGGTGTATAACTAGGGTAATCCCTGATTGGCTCCTCCACAGGGCGCTGCCCCTATTGTCTCAGCATATAACCTGTTGTATTCAAAACATTAAATGTAATCATTATTCACATACATCTCGTGTATGAGTCTTGGTTATCTCACCGGTGAACGGGACTCCCAGGTTCATCCAGACCACGGCCTAGGCAAGATAGGAAGAGGGAAATCGAGCACCTAACAGAGCAAGGACCTACCTTTACAAATATAACCTCTGGATTGGTTGGTAGGAAGGTACGAATAATTCTATCGTTACCCAATATGTGCCAATGTTTACGCAACATTTTTTTGATCGAATCGTGTTGGGTTGAAAAGGTTGTAACAAAAGGGATAATGGGTTTCTCCCTCTTGTTACCCAAACCCTCTTTCAATAATGAAGCTCTATCAACCTCAGCAATTTGTTCTATGGTTTTATCCATAGATTCAACATCTCTTCTCCTCTTCTCCTCCAATCTCCCCTTTAAGATGTTTGCCTGCAACCTATAGTCGTTGACATCTGAACAATTTCTCCTCATTCTTACAAACTGGCTCTTAGGGATTGATTTCAACCAAGAATTAGGATGACAACTCCCCATGGGTATAAAAGAAATCCTGTCAGTCTTCTTAAAATATGAAATCGTTTTAAACCTACCATCACATTTACTGATTGTTAAATCCAAAAAGTGGACACTGTCTAGACTAGCCTCCACTGAAAATCTTATACCCCTATCATTATCATTAATGCCAGAAAATAATTCATTGAGTTGGGACATAGTCCCCTCCCACAAGAGGAGGACGTCATCTATATAGCTCGCCCAAAAGGTCAAAAAAGGGCTTCGGTCCTTATAGATGACGTCCGCCTCCCACTTCGCCATAAAAAGATTCGCTAAACTGGGGGCATATTTAGCCCCCATTGCCACCCCATGGATTTGTTGATAATATTTCTGTTCAAACCAGAAATAATTGTGGCTCGCTGCAAACTCAAGCAAATCTATAATAAACTGTTGTTGCTGTATGGGCAAAGTGGACATGATATCCAGATAGTACCTTACAGCAACAATTCCTAACTTATGTGGGAAGATCGTATATATAACGAGGTAACATCTGCTGTTACCAGCAAAGTATGTTCACTCAGGTTAAAATCCGACAGCAAGTTAATCACATGTCTTGTATCCTTCACGTACGAGGGCATTTTTTGCACTAATGGCTGAAGAAAAAATCAATATACTTGCCCACCCGGGACGCAATAGAATCTATACCACTTACTATAGGATGTCCTGGGGGCAAGTGAGTTTTTTTTATGAATTTTAGGCAAATAATAAAGCACTGGGGCCTGCGGTGCCTTCGGAACAATAAATATTCTTTCTTTTTCATTTAATATTTTAGATTGAAAGCCCCTGTCCACCAAGGATTGTAGAGTTTTCTTGTATTGAATAACAGGATTACCTGGCAATATAATGTAGGTGTCCCTATCGTCCACTATATTGTGCATCTCTTTAATGTAATCCTGTCGATCCAAGACCACTATGCCCCCCCCCCTTTGTCCGCAGGGCGAATAACCAAGTTTTTGTTCTTACAAAGCGAATCTAGGCCTTCCTCCATATTCTTATCCATTTTATGGTTAACAATCTTAATCTGTTCCAAATCCCTTAATAGAACATCTTTAAACACTTTCAATGAGGGTCCTAACACTCCAGGGGGAATGAATGTTGATGCATTCGATAACCCTGAGTGTACTGTCTCCTGATAAACAACCTCACTCTATTTACCCGGCGTAGTTGCAAAATATCTTTTAATGTTAACCTTACGGACAAATTTATGGATATTCATATAGGTTTGAAACTTATCAGGTGGTGCGAATTTTAAGCCTTTATTGAGTAAAGCTGTTTCTGATTTGGTGAGGACTTGGGAACTAATTAAAAATTCCCTCCCCCTTTATTTCCTTAGTATTTTTTGACTGTGCTCTCCTCCCCCCTCTGGTTCCTCTTTGTTTTCTACTGGTCTTTTTACTCCTTGGGCAACCTTGGGAAAACCCCAATGCTGTTGTACCTGGTCTCAGACATTCGGCCTTCCATTGGGGTCCCTCAATGGCTCCCTTACCACACCCTCTGGTTCATAATCATTGTAACCCCAACTTGAAGGGCCAGCTCAATCTCTTAATGGGAAAAAGCGATTTTGTGTCTCTACACCATAATCATAATCATCTGTTTCCCTACTAAAGTAAGGTTGGCTCTCATACTGGGGGCCCTGGTAAATGGGCATATTGTGCCCATAGTTACCATAAGGTCCTCTAGCAGGTCCTCTATTGAAAGGAGGATTCCTTCTGGGATTAGGTTGTTGCATATGTTCATACTGCTGGACATAACCATGGTCATTATTACCCATATATCCTTGTGGATGTGAATGACCCCAACCAGAATTCCCCATGGGCTGCCCAACCTTCCCTGATCCCGGGAACCTCCTTGGTGACTGATGAGATGTTCTCCTCCCTTTCTTCACTGATTTCTTCTGTGGTTTCTTAGGGGTTCTTTGAGGTTGACTCCCGGTAGGCAAATGCTGGACAGTCGCAGTGACCACCTCACGGGATTCATCCTCCTGGGTGATAGCTTCCATTTTGGAATCTGATTTAACTGTTTGTTCACGTAACAGTTTTTTCTGCTATTCAAACACCATTGTTGCCTGATAATCCACATAATCCCTATTATATTTTTTCCTCTTTTTGACCTTTTGTTCCTTCTCTTCCTTATCTAAAACTTTTAAAAGGTTATTGGATCTCTCCTAAGGGCCTTAATCTCTCCATCCAACCTCGTCAACTTGCTATTTTTTCAGGCGACCAAAAATTACAGAAATTTAACCCCCGCATTGTTAAAGTAGCTGAACCACTCCTCCAATTTGGTCTCCCCTGTCTGAGGGTAAACTTCCCACCATAAACTCATGGGAACCATATTTAACTTAATATAGGTTTCCAGGAAAGCTTGTGTGTGGATCTCTGAGATGGTTAGAATTTTTAATCTCATAAATAGTCCACTCAGATCACCATCACTCTCCTTATACATTTTGAACACCCCTTAGTATTAACTGTTTTGGATGCTCTATATTCAAAGATATCCATGCTTATATTCCACCCGTGAAAGGAATTTGTTTTATATTTTCAAATAATAAAACTAAATTTAACAAAAAAACCTTATGCACGTGATCAACATAAAAAATTCCCACTGTGAATATTTAAGACTGCTGCTATTACTTTGTATCTATATATAACATGTGAAAAAAATTGGAAAAAACAGCTCTGTCTATAAACATTAAAAGAATATCCGTGAAAAAAATTTTAGTTAAAAATTCCTGCTGCAACTTAATGTGAGATACACACAATATAAAGCAATTTAAAAAAGAAAGCTGCGCTGAAAAACATATACCATAAATAGTGCTAAATTATTACCACCATAACAAAGCTTATTTTGCACCTTGTGTACAAATTATTGATATAAACATAAATGAAATGGTGAAAAACAATAATAAAAAACAAAATGTGAATAGTCCAAAAATAATATTAAATATGAAAGCAGGAGGATGGGAAGATGAAACTTCAATCCACTTAGGTGACTCCGCACTAGGGATGAGCTTCATGTTCGAGTCGAACATACGTTCGAGTCGAACATTGGCTGTTCGTCCGTTCGGCGAAGTCCGAACATTTTGGTCCATTCGCGTCAAATTCGTGTGGCGCTCACGGCCCACAATGCACTGCGATGGCGCAGTGCATTGCTGGCTCATGATTGGCCAAGCATGCACTATGACCCCGCATGCTTGGCCAATCGCAGCGCCAGCAGCGAGGAGAGCCATGATTGGCCACAGGCAGGATGCCTGTGGCCAATCATAGCTCAGGCTGTGTAGTGCACGCCCCACACTATATAAGGCCGCCAGCGCGGCGGCCTTGTGTAGTGTGTTGGCGTCTGAAGCAGTGGGTGTTCTGTGTACCTTCAACACAGTACACACCGATCGTTTTCGGACGATTTTTGATCTTGCTGTTGTGTAGTGGTTGTTGTCTGCGTGCCCTGACCGCAGTATACACCGCTATATTCACCTCACCTATATAGCTAGTGATCTATCTTTTATAATAGAGCTTGCAGTCAGTAGTGTTAGGAGATAGTGCGTGCTGTCTGCGTGCTCTGTACCCAGTACATACCGCTATATCCACCTACATAGCTCTTCTCTATTTGAGACCACTTGCCATCTGCAGGAGTTATTGGAAGCTGTGTGTGCCTCCAGCACAGCACAGTATACATCTGTATATACCCCTTTATCTCTGGTGTTCTATAATAAAGGCATCTGCAGGAGTTAGTGGGTGTTGTGTGCCTCTAGCACAATATACACTACCCAACTGCTTTTTTACCCAACTCCCTTCAGGCCATTACCATGTCTGGAAGGCCAGCAAGGAGAGGCAGACAGGCGCGAGCCGATAAAAGAGGGCAAGCAGGCTCTGTGTCTAGAGACAACAGTGCTGGTCGTGGACGCGGTGCATTGTCATCAGCACGTGGCCATGGGACACGCTTGTCCTTCTTTTCGGCAGCTGGACATGTTGAACCGCAACATGCCAACGACTTGGTAGAGTGGATGACCAAGCCCTCTTCATCCTCCTCATCCTCTCTCACCCAGTCTCAGGGTACTAGCATAGTAGCTGCCAACGCATCGTCTTCCCTCCTCTCAATGTCATCATCAGTGACTCCTTCCCTAGACCCATCATGTCCTCCTGAGGAGTCTCCTGAACTCTTTGAGCACAGTGTTGAGTACATGCTCCAGGAGGATGCCCAGTGCTTTGTGGGCTCTGATGATGACACTCAGCTAGAGGAAGGCAGTAGCATGAGCGCAGAGAGAGGGGATGCTCAAGAAGGACAGCAATCTGGCAGTCATGTTCCACAAGCTGCAGCATACTGCCAGGTTTGCTACAGCGATGAAGAGGGAGGGGATGATGAGGGCACTGACTCCACGTGGGTGCCTGGAAGGAGAGAGGAGGAGGAGGAGGTACATGTCCAACGAGGCAGGATGCCCTCCGGGGGCCAGCTTAGGGGCAGCACACCGACTGAATCACACCGCAGAGCTCCGCCTGTGCAGAGCGCTGCCTCTGCGCGTTATTCTAAAAGTTCTTTGGTGTGGGCCTTTTTTGAGACGAGTGCATCAGATCGCACCGCTGCTATTTGCAACATATGTCTCAAGCGTATCTCGCATGGCCAAAACATCAGCCGCTTGGGCACCACATGCTTGACCAGACATATGTTGACCTGCCATGCAGCTCGTTGGCAAGCGTACCTCAAAGAACAAAGCGGACCTCTCCTTGCTCCTCATCAGCTGGCATCTCCAACCCCACTAGACCTTCAGTCCTCTCTGAAACCTGCTCTGAGAGGAATTAAGGTGTAGAATTAGGTGTGTCACAGCCAAGTGCTTCCGGGAACTTTGCTAGCGGTACACCCACGTCCGATTATAGCAGGCAAATGTCCCTGCCCCAGCTGCTGGACCGGCGAAAGAAGTTCACTCCCAGCCATCCACATGCCCAGCGGTTGAATGCTAGCTTGGCTAAATTGCTAGCACTTCAACTGCTGCCTTTTCAGTTGGTAGACTCGGCCCCCTTCCGTGAGTTTGTACAATGTGCGGTTCCTCAGTGGCAGATCCCCAAACGCCACTTTTTCTCACGGAAGGCGATTCCGGCTCTCTACAGGCATGTGGAAGGCAATGTCCTTGCCTCGCTGGACAGGGCGGTCAGCGGTAAGGTGCATATTACCGCTGACTCATGGTCCAGCAGGCATGGACAGGGACGTTACCTGTCTTTCACGGCCCATTGGGTCACTCTTCTGGCAGCTGGGAAGGATGCAGGACAAGGTGCAGTAGTGTTGGAGGTTGTTCCGCCACCACGCCTCCAAAATGCTACTATTGGTTGTGACACACCTCTCTCCTCCACCCCCTCCTCGTCTTCTTCCTCCATGGCCTCTTCCAGTGCTCTGTCCTCAGAACCAGCGGTGCTCCGTAGGCGTTCCAGGGGCTACGCAAGTACGCAGGCAAAACAATGCCATGCCGTGCTTGCGCTGGTTTGTTTGGGGGACAGGAGCCACACTGGGGCGGATGTTTTGTCAGCTCTGCAGGGGCAGGCTGTGAGGTGGTTGACGCCACGCCAGCTTAAGCCAGGAATGGTGGTTTGCGACAATGGCACCAACCTCCTCTCCGCCCTCCGACAGGGACAACTGACCCATGTGCCCTGTGTAGCTCACGTCCTTAACCTGGTGGTGCAGCGGTTCTTGGGCAGGTACCCCGGCTTACAGGATGTCCTGAAGCAGGCCAGGAAAGTCTGTGTGCATTTCCGCCGATCATTTAATGCCTGTGCTCGGCTGGCTGAGCTCCAAAAGAAGTTGAACCTGCCCAAGAACCGCCTTATATGTGACATGCCCACCAGATGGAACTCAACATTGGCCATGCTGCAGCGGCTGCACATGCAGCAGAGGGCCATCAATGAGTACCTGTGCGACTACGGCACCAGGACAGGGTCAGGGGAGCTCGGTTTTTTCTCACCACGCCAGTGGGGCATGATCAGGGATGCATGCACTGTCCTGTCACCGTTTGAGGAGGCCACAAGGATGGTGAGCAGTGACAGTGCATGCATCAGTGACACTGTACCTCTTGTCCACCTCTTGGAGCATACGCTGCGTGGAATAATGGACAGGGCACTTGAGGCAGAACAGAGGCAGGAAGAGGAGGACTTCCTTGCCTCTCAAGGCCCCCTTTATCCAGACAGTGTTCCTGCTGTGCCACCCATCACACAGGAAGAGGATGAGGAGGAGGAAGAGGAGGAGGAGGATGATTGTGTCAGCATGGAGGTGGAGGCTGGCACTCAGCATCAGCAGCAGCAGCAACAGCAGCAGTCTTGTAGGGATGATTTACAGTCCCAAGAAACACGTGGACTTGTACGTGGCTGGGAGGAGGTAGCTGCGGATCATGTTGTCCTTAGTGACCCAGAGGACTCCGGACCGAATGCCTCAGCTAACCTACGCTGCATGGCCTCCCTGATCCTGCAAAGCCTGCGGAAGGATCCTCGTATTCTTCGGATCATGGAGAGGGACCATTACTGGCTGGCCACTCTCCTTGATCCACGGTACAAGGGTAAGGTTGCCGACCTTATCTTGCCATCGCAGAGGGAGCAGAGGATGAGACATCTCCGGGAGGCCTTGCAGAAAGGTCTGTGCAACGCGTTCCCATAGACTGGGAGATTACAAACTCCTGGTCCTGGACAACGTGTTGCTGAGACATCGGTCAGAAGGAGCGGTGGAGAAGGTGGCCGTCTGACTGATGCTTTCAGACAATTTTTTAGTCCGCAGCCCCAAGGTATGATCGGTTCCAGCACCCATCGCCAGCGTCTGATTTACATGGTGCAGGAATACCTAGGGGCAAGGTCAGACTTGGACACCTTTCCCACCGAAAATCCTCTGGCTTACTGGGTCTTGAGGATGGATCACTGGCCAGAGCTTGCACAGTATGCAATTGAGCTACTGGCCTGTCCTGCATCCAGCGTTCTTTCGGAACGCACCTTCAGTGCTGCTGGTGGCTTTGTTACCGATCACAGGGTGCGCCTGTCCACCGAATCAGTTGATCGACTGACCTTCATCAAGATGAATCAGTCTTGGATCACCCACAGCTACCAAGCACCTGAAGCTGATGTAACAGAATAATTTTTTTTGAAATATCACATCCCTTCAAGATTGCCTATGCTGATGCTGAGTGACTGTCCTGTTATGTTGATTGTCTATCCTCTTCCTCCTCCGCTGATATGTTGGAAGAACATTTCTGGTTCTGGTTGATGCCATCAGCCCAATTTTTCTGCCCCTGTTTAACAGGGGCGTTTAAGTACAATTTTTGATGCAATGCTTTGCAGCAGGGCTAATTCCTGCAATCAAACAAGAGTATATGGGAGAGGTTGCAGTGTGGTGGCACCAGCACCAGTGCCTAAGGCCCAATTTTTCTGCCCCTGTTTAACAGGGACGTTTAATTACAATTTTTGATGCAATGCTTTGCAGCAGGGCTAATTCCTGCATTAAAACTAGAGTATATGGCAGAGGTTGCAGTGTGGTGGCACCAGCACCAGTGCCTAAGGCCCAATTTTTCTGCCCCTGTTTAACAGGGGCGTTTAAGTACAATTTTTGATGCAATGCTTTGCAGCAGGGCTAATTCCTGCAATAAAACTAGAGTATATGGAAGAGGTTGCAGTGTGGTGGCACCAGCAGCAGTGCCTAAGGCCAAATTTTTCTGCCCCTGTTTAACAGGGGCGTTTAAGTACAAATTTTGATGCAATGCTTTGCAGCAGGGCTAATTCCTGCAATAAAACTAGAGTATATGGCAGAGGTTGCAGTGTGGTGGCACCAGCACCAGTGCCTAAGGCCCAATTTTTCTGCCCCTGTTTAACAGGGGCGTTTAATTACAATTTTTGATGCAATGCTTTGCAGCAGGGCTAATTCCTGCAATAAAACTAGAGTATATGGCAGAGGTTGCAGTGTGGTGGCACCAGCACCAGTGCCTAAGGCCCAATTTTTCTGCCCCTGTTTAACAGGGGCGTTTAATTACAATTTTTGATGAATTGCTTTGCAGCAGGGCTAATTCCTGCAATAAAACTAGAGTATATGGCAGAGGTTGCAGTGTGGTGGCACCAGTGCCTAAGGCCCAATTTTTCTGCCCCTGTTTAACAGGGGCGTTTAAGTACAATTTTTGATGCAATGCTTTGCAGCAGGGCTAATTCCTGCAATAAAACTAGAGTATATGGCAGAGGTTGCAGTGTGGTGGCACCAGCACCAGTGCCTAAGGCCCAATTTTTCTGCCCCTGTTTAACAGGGGCGTTTAAGTACAATTTTTGATGCAATGCTTTGCAGCAGGGCTAATTCCTGCAATAAAACTAGAGTATATGGAAGAGGTTGCAGTGTGGTGGCACCAGCAGCAGTGCCTAAGGCCAAATTTTTCTGCCCCTGTTTAACAGGGACATGTAATTACAATTCTTGATATAATATTTCACAGGAGGGCCCCTTCCTGTGCCCACCCAGAGTAACAGTGAGGACTTATAGTGTTGTGGCACCAGCACCACAACCACCAAAGGTCAATTTTTCTACCACTGTTCAACAATGGCATGTAATTACAATTCTTGATATAATCGTTCACAGCAGGGCGCTCCAGCGCCCATCAAGAGTCACTTTGAGGGCTTACAATGTTGTGGCAAAACCAACACCTTGTTCCGCCATTTCTGCAGAGCATATAGTGCAGGCCCCTACTTTCAAACATCCAATTTACAAACATCTCCTACTTGCAAACGGAAGGAGACAACAGCAAGTGAGATGAAAAAAGATGGACGACAAAACAAATTATACAGGGGTGATAACCCTTCCCTATGTTTTCCAAAAAGCTTAAAAATAGTTTTTTGGACTGGAGCTACACTTTAAAAATGTACCAGTTGAAAATTACAAACAGATTCAACTTAACACAACAAACCTACACAGTCCCTGTCTTGTTTGCACCGCCTGTATACTGCTGTTCTGAGTATATAGGGCCTGGGGGCCACACCCATTTCCTTTTTTTAATATGGGTACAGGGTTCCCCTTAATATGCGTACAAGACCCAAATAGGCTGGTAATGGGCAGGGAGGGCTACCCATGCCATTTTTTCTCAATGATTTTCAACCATATTGCAGGAACCAGATATAACATTAAAACCGCAAGCAGTTTTAAATGGTGTTATTTCCGTTTAATGTCATTTTGTGTAGGGACTGTTCTAAACACGGGAAACACGTGGCACTTCACAGGCATACTACAGACACCCCCCAGGCACCATATTTAAAGGAATATTTCACTTTTTTTTTCACTTTAATCGTCATTAAAATCAGTGCTCCCGCCAAAACGGCCATTTTTAAAAACATTTTAGGCATTGACCCATGTCCCCTGGGGCAGGAGCCAGGTCCCCAAACCCTTTTTAGGACAGTATCTTGCATATTAGCCGTTAAAATTAGCACTTTTCATTTCGAACGTTCGAGTCCCATAGACTTCAATGGGGTTCTAAAGTTCGTTTGAATTTGGGGTCCGTTTGAAAGTTCTGGTGCGAACCGAACCGGGGGGTGTTCGGCTCATCCCTACTCCGCACACAACACCCTTAGAGTATGAAGAAAGTGCACCCAGAGAGGAATCCTCCACCAATAGATCCAGTGAGGCTTACCAGCTAGCCAGATCTCTTTGTAAGGAGATCACACGTGCCTGTAATTTTAACCACCGATCCGGACCTTTAAGAAACACAGCTGATACCTCCAATCTCTATATCCCCTCCTCAGAGCATCTCTCGTTTCAACTACATTGATTTAATGAGATAAAACAAACAGAAGAGGTCCCATAGCGTAACTCCATATAAGACTTTTATTAAACCATATAAAATCAAGATTACAAACTCACAATTCGGCTATATACAAGCGTGTATATAAAGTAACGAGCCGGCCGGCTCTCTCTCGTTCACACTGCCCGTCCTTCCTAGACCAACGGGGAATGGCAGTGACGTCAGCACGCCGCTCACCCCTACGTAGTTTTGTCAATGCTGACTTCTTCCTGGGGTACGGGCGGCGCGCTGATCCACCGCCTTAAATATACACTGGCTACAATTGTAAACACTCGCGTCTGAGTTCCTGGTTCCCGCTCCTGATTCGCCATTTTGGAATTGGGCAACATTTTTCCAACAGTTAACGGGATACCATCAATGTCAACTCTGTCAGATTTGTACATTGAATAAGAGTAAACAGAGGAAAACAGAGTCGTTTATTTCCACAAGTATCTCGAGAGAACATAAAATTTAACCTTTTATAACATGCAGCTCCAAGGGCATAGTATATCTTTTACAATGTCCGTGCGGGCTCCAATATATAGGTAGAACCAAGCGAGCCATGCATGTTCGCTTGGGAGAACATGTTATGAATATTAAGAATGGATACAAATTCCATTCGGTATCCAAGCACTATGCCTTACACCATGATCTTAACCCTGAAAACACTTTGTTTATAGGAATCGATACGTTTAGTGCGCATTGGAGGGGTAGCTCCCTCGTGCGGGACTTGTCGAGGCTAGAAATGATGTGGATTTATAGAACACCGTGTTACACACCGCATGGTCATAACGTGGACGTTGATGTAAATGCCTTTATAGACAATGGTTAGGCCTATGTACTGTGAACCACTTGTGAGTTCCTGGTTCAGATCCAATATTTTCGAGAAAAGTGGTACCCATATGATTATGGGATATATACGAGTGTGACCGAGCCGTATTATTAATGGCAGCTTTTTGATTTTGATTTTCTAATAATCTCTAATTCTTTTTAATTTTAATAATAAGAGGTCTCTTTTCCATATATTTCTCTAACCGACATCATCTTTTCTTTAATATTGAGATGTAAGTAGTATATTTGAATATACTGTAGGGTAAATGTGTATACAGAGTATATTTAATGTGTACACAGTTTCTAGCTGTATATGGGAACATGTTGTAGGAATTGATGGTCAATTTTATACAAGTGGGAATAGAGGTTAGAGTTTTAGGGCTGCCTGTGTTTAGATGGGTTGTACCCCATGATTATATCATGGGGGTTGACCCATAGTTTTTACTTTCAAAATATTTTATTTTATATTAAAGGCACTTACATACGTAAAACAGTACACAAACTAGCAGTAGCAGGGAGGGCCTGCTGTCACAATGTAAGTAAAAAAAACATGAGACATTAGTGAAAAACAGACAATATCAAGAGTGTACAGTCGGCAAGCCCTTCCTTATCGAGGGGCTACATCAATAAGAGGTAAACGGAGGGTGTCCCCCCCGGGAGAGCCCACCAGGTAGAACTATTAGGGTAACTCCCAGGAGCCCCCATCCCGACACCCCTAATAGGGAACTTGCTGTGCCAGGATGAGGGAGTGTCCTCCCAGGCCCCTCCCTCGCAGAGGGGAAAAACAGTCGGGGGATCGTCTGCCGTGGGTACCGCAACATTAAATTGGACTGTATGGTGAACCTGTCAATTACAGCTCTGTTGAGCAAACCAAAATCTTAGAACGACTAGAAGGACAGAGAAGAGAAGAAAGGAGGAGAAGAGGAGAACAGAGGGGTCGGGGGAGGTAAGCTATGTCCTGAAAGGGTGGAAGGATATAGCGAGGGAATGTTTCACAATCAATGTAAGAATGGGTGCTTTAGGGGTGAGGTCTGGTTCCTAGGGGAGGGCCTGGGGGTACCCCCGGCAGCAGAGAGATTCCCATGTAACGGGCCCAAGGGTCCCACACCTTTCGGAATTTAGGTGTGGTGTCTGACAGAATACCTGATAGTTTTTCTTGGGACATTATCCACGATATCTTCCTCTTAACTGCGAGGAAGGAGGGTTTGGGTTGCTTCCATGCGGAGGCAATCGCAATTTTGGCTCCTAATAGAATAAAATAAGTTAGTTTCTGAATGTTACCAGACATCAAAGGAATCGGGGTATTGAGTAACGCAACCTCTGGAGTTCTCGAAACCCGGCAGCCTGTGACTAAGTAAATCAAGTTGAATATTTTAGTCCAGAACGAACGGAGTCTAGGGCATTCCCACCAGATGTGGATCATGGAGCCACGAAGTTGGCACCCCCTGAAACATAAGGGATTAGCCGTGGGATATATTCTGGCTAGCCTTACTGGAGTGAGGTACCACCTGGTTATCAATTTGATGCTAGCCTCCATTAGTGAGGTGTTCTGGATCCCACGAAAGGATCTGGCTAAGGCCAGCTGCCAGGATTCGAGACTCCCAGAGGTCTGGAGATCAGATTCCCAAGCCGTCATATAGGGGGATTTACCCGTTGGGGAAGTGAGAGCCGTGTAGATCACTGAAATACCCCCCCTCTGCTCCCCGACTCCACCACACCAGGCTTCATATTCAGTAAAGGGAGGAGGAAGGGGTTTGTTTTTCCAAAGTGAGTTCAGGTAGTGAGATATTTGGTGGAAGCGGAACCTCTCTGTGTTTGGAAGCTCTAAGTGTTCGATACAATAAGCTAGGGAAATCGGACCCCTGGAATTAAAAAAGTGACCTATCCGGTATAGTCCCTTGTCCAACCACCATCTGAAGGCCTCAATGTTCAGACCGGGGGGGAAGTCATGATTACGGAACATGTGAGCAAGGGGTCTTATAGTGGAGACTAGGGAAGGCTCTTTGCGGAGGCCGTCCCATAGGGCACAGGAGTGAGAAAGGGATGGGGACATGATGGGCGGCCTGGCTTTGGGCGGGCACCATAATAAAAAATCTAGTGTATAGGAGGGTACCGCACAGCGTTCTATGGACTGCCAGTCCGGTTTCTCATATTTGGAGTAGATCGAGGAGAGTTGGGCTAGGCGAGCTGCAAGGTAGTATTTGTGGAGGTTAGGCAGACCCAGCCCCCCTCTGCGTCTATGCAGGAAGAGCGTGTTTTGCGGTAGACGGTATCCCTTATTACCCCAAATATATTTCAGTATTTTGCTTTGCAGAGAGCAAAGGTGGTCCTTCCGAACTGGTATTGGCAGGGCTCGAAAGTAGTACAGGATTTTGGGGAGAAGGGTCATTTTTATGGAGTTAATCCGGCCAAGCCAGGATAATTCATGTTTAGACCATGAGGAGAGGTCGGTTTCCAGCTGTCTGTATAATTTGGGGTAATTGTGGGCATATAGCATCTCTATTTTAGGTGTGAGGGAGATACCCAAGTATTGGATGGCAGTGTCACTCCATTGGAACGGAAAGGATTGTTTGAGTGAGAGGACTTGGTGAGTGGGGAGAGAAACATTCAACGCCACAGACTTGGAGTAATTAACCCTCAAGCCTGAGACCTTGGCAAAGTCGTCCAATACCCGGGATAAGTTGGGTAGGGTTGTGAGGGGGGAAGTGAGGAACAACAGTATGTCGTCCGCGAAGAGTCCACATTTGTGCGTTTGACTACCGCATTGGACACCTCTAATGTCCATATTGTGGCGGACTGCGATCGCCAGTGTTTCAATGGCTATTGCAAATATGAGGGGGGATAGGGGGCACCCCTGTCTGGTCCCCCTGGTGATGGGAATTGGCTCAGAAAGGTATCCCTGCATTCGAATTTGGGCCCTCGGCTGGGAGTATAAGGCCTGTAATAAGCCAAGGAAGCGAGCCCCAAATCCCCACTTGTCAAAGAGCTGGAAGATGTACTGCCATGAGACCGAGTCGAAAGCCTTTTGAATATCTAAGGAAAGGAGGAAGCCAGATTGTCCGGATCCCCCTTCCCAATTAGACTGCAAAATGGAGATAATGTCGATCGCCCTCCGAATTTGATCAGGTCCCTGTCTGCCGGGAATAAAACCAACTTGATCCTTGTGGACATAGCGTCCAATAAAGGAGGCTAACCTATTGGCCATAACTTTCGTAAGAATTTTGAGATCATTATTAATAAGGGAAATCGGTCTGTAGTTGCTGACATCTTCCAAGTTCTTGCCAGGTTTGGGGATGACCGTGATATACGCCGTGTTAAGGTGGGGATCCAGGGGGTCTCCATTAGCTTTATGGTTACCGAGATTGGCCAGGTGGGGAGCTAGTGTGTTGGCAAAGGCTTTATAGTAAGGGATCGAAAGGCCGTCGGGACCAGGGGCGGAGCTTTTTTTAAGAGTCTTAATGACTTCCAGTATCTCCTCTGTCTGGAAGGGGGCTTCCATAACTTGTTTGTGAACGTCCGATAAGGCCGGGATGGGCAGACCCTCCAAAAACTTTGGGAGGAGGTTATCTTTGGGGGGTGGGGAGCTACTGTAGAGAGAGGTGTAGAATTTCTGAAAGGCATTCAGAACTGTGACCGGATTAGACGTGGGCGGGAGTCCCGCGCTTCTGATCCGAGGGAGGGTGCTCAGCTTGGTTCTAGGGGAGAGTCTATTGGCCAGGAGAGTGCCTATTTTATCCGCCTGTGAGTAAAATTTGTGGCCAGCCCACCTAACTGATTTTTCAGCTTTCGTGGTGAGGGCGAGATTTAGTTCTAAGCGAGTCCTGTCTAGTATGGCCGTGGGGGTACGGAGGGGGTCCTTTTTGTGAAGAGCTCTGAGTTTAGAGTATTCCTCTTCTAGCTTCAGGATGGTTGATTGCCTTTCCCGTTTTATTTGAGAACCCAATTGCATGAATTTTCCCCTAATGTAAGCTTTGTGCGCCGCCCACAGGGTCTCGGGGGAGACATCAGGAGTCGCATTAATAGAAAAATATTCCTTCAATGCTTTGTCGAGATCTATAACTCGTGATGGCTCCGAAAGGAGGGATTCATTTAACCTCCAATGCCTAGGATGTCTCCCACTCGAGCCCCCCAGGGCCGTCACAATTACAAGAGAGTGATCTGAGATCACTGTGTCAGTGATGGAGGCTTTGAGCATCCTGGGAAGGAGCGAGGAGGGGACAAGTATGTGGTCTATGCGTGCATATGATTGGTGAGGCGCTGAGAAGTGTGTGTAGTCTCTCTTTGTGGGGTTTAATTCCCGCCAGACATCGGATAGCCCATAAGCGTGTAGCAATTTGGCAATCCGTAAGCTTGCCTTTGTGGGCCTGGTTAAGCGGGGACGTGAGGGGGAGGATTTATCAAGTCCTTGATCAAAGGCGACGTTAGAGTCTCCTCCGACAATAACCGTCCCCTCTAAAAGAGGTGCTAAGGTACGTAGCATGGATTCGAAAAATTTGGCCTGACCCGTGTTCGGGGCATAGTAGGAGACCAAGGAGTAAAGATGGTCCCCCACAGTGCCCTTTACAAGTAAAAATCTGCCCTCCGGATCCGCTTTTTCAAAACTCTTATTGAATTTGCATGTTTTGGCCATCAAAATGGCCACCCCCTTGGTCTTGGATTCCGCGTTGGCTAAGAAGAACTGAGGGAAGTGGGCATGTAGGTACTTGGGACTATACCGGATAGGAAAGTGGGTTTCCTGAAGCAGAATTATATCTAGTTTCAGGGATTTGTAGTAATCGAGGGCTTTTCTCCGTTTGATGGGGGAATTAAGACCCTGAATGTTGTGGGAGGCTATCTTAAGCCTAGCAGCCTGTGGATCAGCCATGGAGCAGAGGGGGAGCCCAGCATCTGAAAACGACCTCACTTACCCAATCTATAGCTGGGTTCTTGGTAAGGGTATTGAGATCGGTGGCCCGAGGATGTCTCCCAGGATACCATGTCGACTGGGTTGGCTCAGCCCAACCTGAGGAGAAAAAAAATAGTGTCATGCAAACATTCAACGGGGGAAGCTTACCATCAAGGGGGAAGAGAAGGGGAGAAAGGGCAAGGAAAGAAAGGGTTCCTGAGAAGAGAAAGAGGAGATCAGGGCAGGAGACACCCCCCGAAATCCCAAGCAAACACAATGAAGACAACCGACCCATAAGGTCAGGAGTCCCGACCCTCAGACGCCTGGGAAAGGCCGAGGGAGGGAGAGATACACATGTGGTCCCTCGCGGAACAGGGGACCCCTAGTCGGGTAACTACCCGAACTGTGAAATCAACTTTAAATAGCAATAACATAAAAGCTGCAATATACATAAAAGGAACTTTTCTTTTGAGGCACGGCTAAACATAATGCCTAGAAGACACTGGGGCTAAGAAATGAACACTGTTCTTAAGGCATAAGGAAGGATGGTACATCCAGGGGGGGTGCTGAGGAATGCAGCCCCCTGGGAAATCCTCAAAGCAACCTTAGGGCCCATTTCGAGGGTATGTAAACAAAAAAAAATATATGCGGGGTTACGGGCAGTCCAGTAGATGGACAAAGTACTGCATAGCGTCCCGGATTATTGGAGGCAATGGGGATAAGGGTAGAACAAGGGTAGCACAAGTCCTAGGCAAGGGGAGGGCAAAAAGGGTTGGAGGGCCAAACTTTCCAAGTTTGGGGAGCAGTCCTCCGGCCCTCTCCAGGACCTCGGACGGTCAGTCACAAAATGGAGAGACTGATAATGGGATTGGAAGTTGCTCAGGTGGGTGCATTATCCTTGACCTTCTTGGCTCTTCCGGAGGTCCACAACGGGGATTGTGGGCTGTTAGGAGTGGGTCGTTTGTTAGATCCCTGGCTAGGGTTAGAAGTGTCCATGTCAGCTTCTTGAGAGATGATTTTCAGCTTGGTGAGGAGCTTTTCCCCCTCGGGAAAAGTGGAGAAGGCAAAAGACTTCCCTTTGTCCGTGAACCTGACCGCAAAAGGGAATGCCCATTTGTATTTTATGTCTTTGTGGGACATTGCAAGCAAGAGGGGTTTTAGAGCTCTTCGTCTCTGTATCGTGGAGGGGGAGAGGTCCGCAAAGATCTGAACCTGGTGACCCTGGTAATTGACGTGTTGCAGGGATCTGGCTCTCTTCATGAATTCTTCTTTCACCGAGAAGTGATGTGGCTTGGCCAGAACATCTCGCGGGGTGCCATCCTTCCTAGGGGGGCCGAGGGTTCTATGGACCCGGTCAAGTTCAAGCTTAGTAGCTGGGATGTCAGGGATTAGCTGTTGAATGAGGTCTTGCACCGCCCTGGACACATCAGTTATTGATTCTGGAAGCCCGCGAATTCTGACGTTATATCTGCGTGACCTATTTTCGAGGTCATCTATACGGGCCATGGCTATGTCCAATTGCTCCTGTACTGAGTAGATGTGTCTGGAGTTTTGGATGGATCTGGCTATGGTATCCTCCATTTTATGTTCGATCGTTTCGATCCGGGAGCCTAGGTTAATAAAATCAGCTTTCAATTCCCCCGTGATTTGCAAGGCAGTTTGGGAGAGGCCCCTCTCTAATAATTCAGAGAATTTGCCAAACAGGGCATCCATGTGGGAGACTGGGTCTGTATGAGCAGCCTCGTGGGGGGCCATGGCGGTCTGGGTAGCTCTGTAGGTCCCCGCTGGGGAGGGAGAGAACTCCTGGATGGTGCGTTCCAGCAGAGAGACCGTGGAGGCCGGGGACGGTGTGGCTTCCTTGGGGAGACCCCTGGGGTTGCCTGGGGTGGCGTGGAGAGGAGGAAAGTCTGTATCTGACCTGAAATCCACTGAGCCTGCGGATCTGTGATCCTGAGACAGGAGCTGTGCTGCGGTGGCCATCTTGGATTTCTCCCTCACGTCCAATGAAGCGAACAGCGGGCCGAGATTGCGTTTAGCCAGTCCACCGGTCATTCAGAAATGTGCCCCAACACTTCGGGATTCCGCCCCTATAGCTCGGGAAGCGGAAGGGTAGCCGTGCCGTGCGGTAGGGGTTCCGTTGTTCCGCGAGGCAGCGGAGCTTTAGATGATCGCGGCCATCTTGGAAGCCTCGCGCATGCGCACTCGACCCATAGTTTTTAATTGGATAATTGATAATAGAGGTCAGCATTTTTGATTTAAGGGTGCCTCTGTTTTGATGGGTTGTACCCCATGATTATATCAGGGGGTTGACCCATAGTCCTTATTTGGATAATTGAGCTCTTATTAAGTGGGGACAATTAATCTTTTTCTATGTATCATGATTTGTATTATATATGAATTTATTATATATGAATTTATATATTATATATAATTTTTTATATATTTTTTTATACTCTTAAAATATTTTTTTTTTATATATGTTTCGTTATATATTTATTTTGGGTATTTAGCCTTTTGTTCAAATAGGTGTACTGGTATGTGTATATTGAGAGATGGGAGTGGGACGTCCCTACTTGAGATATACGTTTAGTGGTAGTGGTTATATAAGGGAATTTATCACTAATATAGTGAAGTGGTTCTTTTATCCCTTTAAGATACCTCATAGTATACGCCTGATGATTGGGTTAATGTTGCCCTATTCCAAAATGGTGAATCAGGAGCGGGAACCAGGAACTCAGAAGTGGGTGTTTACAATTGTAGCCAGTGTATATTTAAGGCGGTGGATCAGCACGCCGCCTGTACCCCAGGAAGAAGTCAGCTTTGACGAAACTACGTAGGGTTGAGCGGCGTGCTGACGTCACCGCCATTCCCTATTGGTCTAGGAAGGACGGGCAGTGTGAACGAGAGAGAGTCGGCCGGCTCATTACTTTATATACACGCTTGTATACGGCTGAATTGTGAGTTTGTAATCTTGATTTTATATGGTTTAATAAAAGTCTTATACGGAGTTACACTATGGGACCTTTTCTGTTTGTTTTATCTCATTAAATCAATGTGGTTGAAACGAGAGATGCTCTGAGGAGGGGATATAGAGATTGGAGGTATCAGCTGTGTTTCTTAAAGGTCCGGATCGGTGGTTAAAATTACAGGCACGTGTGATCTCCTTAAAAAGAGATCTGGCTAGCTGGTAAGCCTCACTGGATCTATTGGTGGAGAATTCCTCTCTGGGTGCACTTTCTTCATACTCTAAGGGTGTTGTGTGCGGAGTCACCTAAGTGGATTGAAGTTTTATCTTCCCATCCTCCTGCTTTCATATTTAATATTATTTTTGGACTATTCACATTTTGTTTTTTATTATTGTTTTTCACCGTTTCATTTATGTTTATATCAATAATTTGTACACAAGGTGGAAAATAAGCTTTGTTATGGTGGTAATAATTTAGCACTATTTATGGTATATGTTTTTCAGCGCAGCTTTCTTTTTTAAATTGCTTTATATTGTGTGTATCTCACATTAAGTTGCAGCAAGAATCGTTATCTAAATGTTTTTCACGGATATTCTTTTAATGTTTATAGACAGCGCTGTTTTTTCAAATTTTTTCACATTTATTTTTACCGCATATTCCCCCATCTTGTTTTCAACATGTGACACTCTCTCAGATACAGAGCCCAGATCTTTGCTAAACTTGATTCCCAGAGCTATTTTTCTCCCAAACACGTCGGAAACATCCCAGCACCCCTGCAAACAATATCGGTGCATGAAATTACACAAAAAAGGAGCAAATGGTGCTCCAGATACTCTTTAACCAGCTACCTTCTCAGCCTGGAACAGCAGGGAAAGATGTCCTAAAATGGCGCCGGTTCACAGGCTGCCTCTAACAGCTCCACACCGTCACATCTGCAGCCTGCTATGGAATGTGAGTACAACAACCCCCTGTCTAAAGCAGACCTAGATGCTAGTCTCTCAGCCATATATAAGAAGTTGGCTGATAAGATACAGCTTGAAATTCATAAATCTACTAATGCTTTAACACAAGAGATTGCAAGTATAGGATGCCGGACTGATGTTCTGGAAACTAAACATGATGAACTCTCCCTGGCACATAGTGATCTAAGGAGAGATTACGAAACACTAGCAGACAACTTTTCTTTTATGCAGGCACACATAGAAGATTTGGACAATCAAAATCACAGGAATAATATTACAGTGTGTGGCATCCCTGAATCCACCATAGAGCTCTTCCCTGCAGTGTCAATGGTCTTCCATATGCTTCTGCCTGACAAACCCTTGTCAGCCTTCACCTGCGACAGGATTCACAGAGCACTTCGCCCCAATCCACCTCCTGATAAACCTCCCCGCTACATAATATTAGGCATGAAGGATTTTCTCACCAAAGAGGATATCATGAGGGCATCCAGAAATACTTCAAACATTGAATTGGATGGCATTAGATTGCAAATTTATCCTGACATCTCCCCAGCTACCCTTGACCGCAGACACAGGATGAAAGAAGTCACTACAATCCTTCAGACAAAAAGAATTAAATATTGCTGGGATTTCCCATTTAAACTGTTGTGATGCACAATGGCACCACATACACGGTTTACAACATCATCAAAGGAAAAGACCTACTCATCACGCTGGGCTTGCCACAACCAGAACCCCCAAACTGTCTTCCTGCAATGCCCTGTTCATCTCCGATTTGGTCTACTCCCAATCCTTTCAGGATCAGGCCTAGGAATTTTTGTTTTTTCTTTGTTCCAGTTCTTTTGCCACATGCTCTGAATCTAAATTTATAGCAGCATATCCCTAAAGAAAAGTTCCTGTTCACTTTTTGTTTTGTATTATTCCAGTTTGTCAGATTGACTTTACATCAAACTTTCAGGATAAATACCTTTTACAGCGAACATATTGATCTGAATGGAGAGACTTTTTCAGTTTTTTTTTTTTGCCCTTAACAAGAAAGGAGAAGAGAAAGGTACAGGAAATGGGCTTCGTCTCATCCATTTTTTTTTTTTTACATATACCTGAATCCCCTTTTGGTAGCATAGAAACCTGGTATCACAAAATCCTTTCTCACAAGAACCCTTTGACAGATCCAGCTAATAACATCTGAAGGTTTTTCAACCCTCCTTCAAAATATAACACAATGCAGAACATGACTTTCCCCCCCCTGTTGATATCTTTACCCATAACGATATAATTTTTTTTTTTTTCTTCTGCTCTGTACTCTCCACTTCGTATCTTTTGTGTAACTATTATAGAAGTGGAGGTATCATGGCTTTAAAATTCACGTTTGCATCTTGCAATACTCTCTGTCTGGCTACTTCTGAAGTTATTTTTATGAGATTATTTTAACCTTGCACCTCAATGTTTGACAAAAGATTTCCTTTTTTTTTTTTTTACCTGGCACATCCATCGTCGCTGGTTTGATCCCATACTCTCATTCATGGTCTGGCGCTGCTCCATCATTGGTTTGGGCACCTCGACAGGCCCTGTTTGTGAGTCCAGGACTGTTTTTTGTCCTCATTTAAAACTTATAAGGTCAGACATCTCTGAGTCCTCTGGCCCCCTTATGGTGCATTACAAATTGCATTTTTCTCAATTACTATAGCCTCCATTTATGCCCCAAACGATGCCCAAACATCATTCTTCAATACATTTTTTGAAACTCTAGATCGCCTTAGCTCCCCTCAAATGGTACTAGGAGGGGACTTTAACTTAGCCGCACACCCTTTCTTAGACAGAAGCAAAGTAGCGCTCACATCAAAAGCCTTCTCCAAATCAATTAATCACTCACTTAGCAAACTCCAACTAACAGATTCCTGGAGAGCCCATAATATCGGAGTGAAAGCTTTTACCCATTACTCCCACCCACATGACTGTTATAGGCAGACAATAGCAAAAAAGACTCTGGATAGCCGCACATTGGAAAAAGGCTTAAAATCCTGTGTTTTTATTGATAGTCGGGGTCACATCACATTAAAATAGTCCACAGCAAAGAAAAGGGTACAAAAATGCTAACACGTTTCGCACTAGAATCAGTGTTTACTCATAGCTATAAGTATAAGTAAACACTGATTCTAGTGTGAAACGCGTTAGCATTTTTGTACCCTTTTCTTTGCTGTGGACTATTTGATGTGATGTGACCCCCGACTATCAATATTTTAAGCCTTTTTCCGGTGTGCTGCTATCCAGAGCCTTTTTGCTATTGTCTGCCTATTGCACATGTATTAGCCAGCACCTGGGGCTCCTCGTCAGGAAGAAGGACACCCGCCTTGGAGAGCTATCCTGGAGCGGTGGTTTTCTTTCTTTATCTACATGACTGTTATGCCAGGCTTGATTACATCTTTAGTACCCCTATCCTATTAGCAAACTCCTCGAGTGCTTGAATCCATCCCTGTCCATGGTCAGACCATGACATGGTTAAATTTGAAACCTGTCATGTGGGTCTTGTCCCGACCACATTCAACTGGCGATTGAATGACTCTCTCTTATCAGACACAGACTACTTCAAAAATAATTAAACCGATGACATCTCCCCTACCTTACTATGGTCAGCACACAAAGCAGTCCTTACAGGACACTGATCAGTATAGCAGCAGCCAAAAATAAAGCTAAACTCATAGAAATTAAGACACTCACCAAAGCCCTAGACCTTCTGTATAACAAATTAAGTCAATCACCTTCCCCCAAAATCACTAAACTTATCCAATCTAAATGTCAGGCCCTAGATACAATTCTCTCTGAAGACACTGAAAATCCCTCAGATTTTCCAAGGCCAAATTTCTGTTATATGGCAATTCTACCTCTGCTATGTTTGCTAAAAAACATAATCAAATTTATCCCTTATCCCCAAACCTCTCAAGACAAATTT
Organism: Lithobates pipiens; assembly: GCF_037356315.1. Taxonomy (NCBI): domain Eukaryota; kingdom Metazoa; phylum Chordata; class Amphibia; order Anura; family Ranidae; genus Lithobates; species Lithobates pipiens. The sequence continues at coordinate 237,258,577 of NW_027507784.1, forward strand.
CCACCCCATTTCAGTCCTCAATAACGATTTGAAATTCTTTGGCAGACTTGGTCTATTGGCAGCAGTCATAACTTCCCTTATCATTATAGACCAAACCGGCTTTATACCCGGTAGACAAATCACAGACAACATCAAACTTGTTACAAATATAATACAGGATGGTAATCTCTCCTTTCGCCCAGTATGCCTTCTCAGCCTTGACATACACAAGGCATTCGACAGTGTAAACTGGTCATACCTTAACCACCTACTCCCTAAATTTGGCATTACTGATACATTTATTCATGGATTTAATGCCCTTTATCATCTCTCCCAAACTAGAATTAGAATCCCAGGCCACAACTCAGACTTCTTTCCCCTAAGTAAAGGTATTAGACGGGGCTGCCCCCTCTCCCCACTTTTATTTGCATTAGCAATTGAACCCCTAGCTCAAGCCATAAGAAATAATTCAGACATCAATGGTTATTATAAAGGCCCAAATGAATTCAAATTAAGTCTATACCCTGACTACGCCTTATTATTCCTTACAAATCCAATCACATCTATACCCATCCTCATATCTGAACTTAAATCTTTTCATGCTTTATCAGGCTTAGGTATTAACATTAACAAATGCTCAGCCCTTCCTATCAATATTCACTCTAACCTGGGGGTGTGGCCTAGGTGGTCATGTGAGCGGACGTCTTTCTGTGCAGCTCCGACATCTCCTGCTACAATCCTGCTCCATCCTTGGTTGATCCCCCACTTTCTGCCGAACGAAAGACGCCACCTGTACCGGAGGACTCCCCCGCTTCCTTGGACGGTGATATGGCGGATGGGCAAACGCAGAAGGCAGCCGCCGGCGCGAATGCACACACGCTCGGGCCAAGATGGCCGCCGGACCACCGCCTCAGTGCCCTGTGATTCTCCGGCCTCCACGCCAGATCTCTTTGGGGAAGCCTCACCGCCGTCCTCCCCGGGACAGCCTAACCCTCTGATCCTGTTGTCACAGATCTCGACGGGGGAGGAGGCAGAGGAGAGCGAACGGGGGCCTACGCTGGCTGAGGTGCTGCAGACCATTAAGGTAAACCATGCTGCTCTTATGGGGACAGTGGCCGAAATCAAAAGTGACTTCACACTACTGAGGCAGGATGTTCAGAAATTATGTGGAAGGGTGGATAAGACTGAAAAACGTATTAGTGACTTGAAAGACTCAGTTAACCCCTTATTGCCTAAACTCAATGCTGCGGGGGGTAAAATAGCCTCCCTAGAGGACAAGGTGGATGACCTCATGAACCGCCTCAGACGTAACAACCTGAGGCTGGTGGGCCTTCCTGAGCGGGTGGAGGGGTCTGACCCAGTGGCCTTTTTGGAAGTTGGTTGGAGCAGGAGTTTGGCCGTGACATACTGTCCCCTTGCTTTGTGAAAGAACGGGTTCACAGAGTCCCGGGCAGACCTCTCCCTGCAGGCAATCCGCCACGCACCATGGTTATCAGGTTGCTGAACTACAGGGACAGAGACGCTATATTGCGGGCGGCCAGAACAAAAGGCAGTTTGAAGATTAACAATGCTACAGTGTCACTGTACCCAGATTATTCAGTGGCAGCTCGCAACCAAAGGGCACAATTCCAGTCTGTTAAACAAAAGTTGAGAGAACATGCGGTGAAGTATTCTATGATATTCCCGGCTACCCTTTGCATTGTCCATCAAGAGAAAGTTATTTTCTTCCAGTCACCCAAGAATGTCATCGCATGGTGGAAGTCCCTACCCCAACCCCTCGTGACCCTGCCTGAAGGATGTTGGCCCGGACGGTTGACGTCCTTGCTTTCTTTTGCCCCCCTCATCTCTCCCCATTTTTGTATCTACCTCTGGTCAGAGCAGCGGGTCTCTGCTGCTCTTGTTGAAACATAATGGGATCGACAATATTTATTTTTGTTGAGGGACACATTTACTCCCCCATTTTTTGGCTGAGTATTTGGGAGCTGCTCTAGGAGAACGATGTTGAGCCACTCAGGGGTGAAGTTGACTTGTTGCGGTTAACCACATGGATATCAGGCCATGCGCCCCATGCATGGCCCTAGTTTTGGGTACAAGCCCGCTCCATTTCCGTGGGAGCAGGGCAGGGTTGTTGCTGCTTATTGGCAGCTTTTTATTTGTTGTCTATTGTACGGTTGGGGCATGTGAGGTGGATGGATGGATGTGTGTGTGTGTGTCACATTGTCCCACTGGAGGTGCTGTGGCTATGGCTGCTTGGCGGGGGACTGTCCTGGGGCTCCTGGACAGGCTGCGCCTGCTTTTTCCCGCTTGTGTGATATCACCGACCCCCCCATGGCTGAGGTAAACATATGCTCATGGAATGTGCGGGGGCTGAATTCCAAATTTAAACGTGCATTGGTGTTTGAGCAGATCAAACAATTGCACCCGCATATTCTGCAGGAGACTCATCTGGTGGGCTCAAAAATCCTTGCATTAAAAAAGTGCTGGGTGGCTCATAATTTTCACTCCACGTACTCTAATTATGCTCGTGGGGTGGCCATCCTAATTCGTAAAGGGCTTCATTTTGAGTGCCACCAGGTGGTCTCGGACCCCAGGGGTCAGTTTTTGGTGTTACATGCTACGGTGCAGAGAACGCCTGTTATCCTGGTCACAGTCTATGTTCCTCCGCCAGCCACAGCCACGGTATTCTCAGACCTGAGCGTTAAGTTATCACTTTTACCTGTTTGCCCTACATTCATTGTAGGGGATTTTAACTATGTACTACAACCAGCTTTGGATAGACTGAAACCTCATGTGAATGAGTCCAGGATGTTTAGTAAATGGTGTGAGGCGTATGGATATGTAGATATTTGGCGTTGGAAGTTCCCGGGGGAAAAGGTATTCTCCTGTCAATCCAAAACCTATGGTTCTCTGTCTAGGCTGGACTATGCACTGGCCACCGGGGACTTTTTGCCGGTTGTCAGGGCAATTAAATATGTTTCTCAAACAGTGTTGGATCACTCACTACTATAGGTTACCCTTCCCCAGGACACTGTCCTTCGTTTCGGGTGTGGGGAAGTAGTCCTTTGTGGGTGTCCACATCGGGGATACATGAGGCCATCCCATCGGATATGACAGACTATTGGTCCACTAACATTGACACAACAGCAGCGGGCCCCACGTTGGACGCCTTTAAGGCAGTTTTGCGTGGGTCGTACATATCCCGCATTAAGCACCATAGCGTTCCCTCGAGGAAGCTAGACGTAGGCACACGCTAAACCCAACAGAGACTACCCATGGTGAACTGACTAATGCCCATAAGATGTTGCAGTTACATCTTGTAGACACGACTAAAATACAACAACTACATCTGACAGCAAAACTACATGAACACGGGGGGAAGAACGGGAGGCTGCTAGCCTTTCTTGCCCATACGGACTATTTGGATAGTTCCATCTCTGCCATACAACTGGCCGATGGCTCCACTACCGAGGATCCTGTAGCTATAAATCAGGAATTTACCTCATACTACGGTAGACTATATGACGATCCGGCATCCCCCTCGGAGGCTACTTTTAGGGGTTTCTTCTCGTCATTGATGTTCCCTGGACTAGAGGACGCTCAGCAGGACTTCTTGGAACAGGAAATTACTCTTGAAGAGGTGGAAGCAGCGATAGGTTCCCTACCGCCATCGAAGGCTCCGGGCCTGGATGGTATCCCTTCGGTGTGGTATCAGGCCTACACTGAATTGATAGCTCCTAAACTACTCCTCACTTACCGAGCCCCCTTGAACCTGGGATCTCTTCCTGATTCAATGAACGAGGCTCTGAGAGTGGTTTTGCCCAAGCCGGGAAAAAATAAACTGTTATGCCTACCGTCCTACCGTCCCATTTCCCTCCTCAATAATGACGCAAAAATATTGGCCAAGATCTTAGCTCTTCGATTGCAAAAAGTTACTTACCTTGATATCGCCGGATCAGGCTGGTTTTATGCCTGGACGTAGCACATTTGACAATATACACAGATTATATCTACATATCCATAGAGCATGCAGGGATAAAATTGGTAGCTTGGTGTTGTCTTTAGACATGTTAAAAGCTTTTGATACAGTGCGTTGGTAATCCCTGTGGGAGACTATGGCTGACATGGGCTTTGGCCCACAATTTACAAAATGGGTCCGCCTGCTGTATGCGAAATCGAGTGCGAGGGTGTGAACCAATAGAGATGTCTCTTCACCATTTCGGTTACTTAGGGGGACTAGGCAAGGGTGTCCGCTGTCCCCGCTCCTGTTCGCCATTGCCATAGAGCACTTTGGCTCTGGCGGCAGGCCTCGGGGATAGGGGGCATCTGACTCGGGATGCTGGAGGAAAAGATATCTTTGTATGCAGATGATGCCTTGATTTATTTAGATGGAAAGGAAAGTGGCCTTATGCAGGTGGTAGAAGAGTTTGGGGATGTGTCTGGTCTGAGGGTTGGTTGGGATAAGTCGATAGCTTTTCCCATTGGCCCTCACCGCTCCTATGATTACTTGAACACTTCTAAACTTCAGATGTCTCAATCATTCAAGTACCTGGGCATTCAGATTCATAACGAGCTCCCCAAATATGAAGACTTAAATATTGCCCCTATTACAAAACAGATGGTTGACAGACTCCAAACATGGGCAACTCTCCCTCTCAACTTAATAGGACATATCAACGTCTTCAAAATGATCTTCTTCCCTAAATTTCTATATTGTTTTAGAGCTGCTCCGGTTTATCTCCCTAAAAAGTTATTTCTGAAAATAGAGTCTATTGTGTCCTCCTTTATCTGGCAAAATTCCCATCCGCGGATAGCCAAGGCATCTTTGCAATCCCCCAAATTGAAAGGAGGCCTGGCCCACCCAAATTTATACAATTACTTCCTTGCCTCCCAACTTACCTATGTATATGAATGGCTGTATTCCAGCCCTCAGACCCCTTCTGCCACTCTCATGTCAATCCTACATGCACCGTTTGACACAGTCAATGATGTATTGCATAGGGCACTACATTCTAGGTTCTCTAGGTTTTCCCCTATGGAAGTGGGTTTACTAGCTTGAAGAGAGGGGGAGAAACTGCTTTCAATCACCACCCCTGGCAGGTCACCGCAAACCCCACTATGGGACAATCCTAGTCTGCCTGAATTATGTGGGCATCCAGACTCCCAATGGTGGACCAGGCTGCATATATTGCGCTTGTCCCATATAATTAAGGGAAACGTATTTGAATCCTTTGAAAATTTACGGGGTAATTTTACAATAGATCATACATTTTTCTAAAGGTACCTACTCCTTTGACATGCCATTCGGGCGCAGTTTGGCTCCATGACCATAGAGCTTCAGGAGTCTCCTATGGAAGAACTGATGTCCTACCCGGATCTTACTAAACAGGTTACAACTTTCTATGGTCATCTCTCCAGGGTAGGGGCAGACCCATTTCACAATTCTTTTGTGAAATGGAAAAGATTGATACCTGACCTGTCGGAGGAGGGTTGGGAGGAAGGTTGGGAGGAGGCTACTGAAATTTGTTTTCAAGACATTATCAGCACTTCCGATCAATATGTGCAATTTAAGTTTATTCATCAGTTGCATTATACTCTGGCTAGACTGGCTAGAATGGGTCTGAGAGCTGAGGCCCTGTGTCCTAGATGTATATTTGATAAGGCTGATTTATATCATATACTTTGGAGCTGTCCTAGGCTGGATTCGTATTGGAAGGACCTGTTTAATTTTTTGGATGAACATCTTGCTTTCCCGGTGCCCCAAACCCCAGAGGTGGGGCTGCTGGGTATACTGAATGACTTCATCCACAGGGCATCAGCACGTAAAGTGATCTTATTGCACTGGAAAAGAGAGTGACCCTCCAAGGATTCAATCCCTATTTGGTATTATTAATGGAGAACTCCCCAAATTTAAAATTGTGTATAAAAATAGAGCTTGTTTAAAAAAGTTCCATAAGGTGTGGCAGCCGTGGATGGATGTCTCTGGTTCTTTCTGGGGGGGCGGTACTTTCCTCGCAAGTCCCCTAGGTGGCTGTGGGGGTTAGGCAGGGGCCTTGGGTTACTTGGAGTATGCTACTGGGTACTGGGGGGAGGGGCGGATTATGGAAGAAGTCGGTAGTTATATGACCCTACAAAGCTGCTACCTACGTTAAAAAATGGTGCTGCTCAGTGGGACGGTGACTTGTGTGGATGTGTTGTGTGTGTGTGTTGGGATGCCTGATTGTCTTTTTGTGTCTATGTTTTGTTGGGATTTTCTGTGTTTTTGTGTTTAACTGTTTTGCATACAATGTGATCTGAATAAGGGAGGGTAATGAATGGAAAACTATGTTTAACATTAGAGATGGGCATTACGAATACTTGGTCATGCCCTTTGGTTTGTGTAATGCCCCAGCGGTGTTCCAAAACTTTGTTAACAAAATCTTCAAGGATCTGCTTTACCAATTTGTTGTCATATACCTGGATGAGACCATGTCCAGATTGTGCTTTAGTGCCTTTGAGAAAATAATCTGTATGCCATCCTGGAGAAATGTTCCTTGGAATGTTCTGAAGTCCTGTTTTTGGCTGGTCTTCATATGGATCCTGGAAAGGTCTTGGCCATTACCAAGTGACCTCTTCCCGCCGGTCTCAAAGCCCCACATTGCTTTCTTGGGTTCACTAATTATCACAGTTCATTAGGAATTACTCCTCTTTTGCTGCACGTATTATCGCCTTGACCCAAAGGGTGCTAATGCCAAGGAGTTGCCCCCTGAAGCCATCTCTGCCTTTCATTATTATTTCATTATTTGAAAAAGACCTTTATATCTAGACCTTTGTTGAGGCAATCTGACCCTTTGGATCCATTTTTTTTTATTGAAGTGGATGCTTCCTCAACTGGGGTGGGAGCTGTGCTTCTTCAGAAAAAATTCTCAGGCGGAGAAGAATTATGCTATTGGTGACCGGGAACTTCTTGCGATTAAATTGGCATTGGAGGAGTGACGTCATCTCTTGGAGGGTTCTCCACATTTTATAACAATTTTCACTGACCTTAAAAATCTGCAGTACTTACAGAATGCCCAATGATTGAATCCCAGACAAGCTAGGTGGAGTCTCTTCTTTTCCCATTTTAACTTCACCATTACATTCAAACCTGGTTCCTGCAACAGTTGGGCTGATGCACTCTCTAGGTCTTTTGACCCATCAGGATGAGGAGTCTACCCCTGAAATGGAGATGATCATCCCTACCTCATGCATCCCATTCCACCACCCTGGAGTAAAAAATTCCTCCTGGCAAGACCTTCGTCCCCACTGAGCTAAGAGCTAAGATCCTTTGTTGACTCTAAGGTGGCAGGTCATGCTGGGTTCCTTCGATCCTTCCTCCTCATCAGCCACTACTGGTGGTCTACTCTCCATTTGGATGTCAAAGACTACGTTAGGGCTTGTCATGTCTGTGCCCAGGCTAAATCCTCCACGCAGGGTCCTACTGGTCTTCTCATGCCCTTGCCCATTCCTGAGGATCCCTGGTTTCACATAGCCATGGACTTTATCAGCGATCTTCCACCATCTGAGAATTTTATACGGTCATTTGGGTGGTAATTGATTGGTTCTCCAAGATGGCTAATTTTGTTCCTCTTCCTGGTCTCCCTTCTGCTCCTGCTTTGGTTCCCATTTTTGTTTAAGAGATCTTCCATCCGACAGGGGTGTTCAATTACATCTCGCTTTTGGAGAGCCTTCTGCAAATCCCTCAATATTGTCTTGAATTTTTCCTGTTCGTACTATCCTCAATCCAATGGACAGGCTGAGGGGGGTAATCAGGAATTAGAGGTCTTTATCCGTATCTTACTTTCTCCTCATCATAACGATTGGTCCTCTCCACTACCGTGGGCACAATTCTCTCACAACAATCATGTGAACATCAGTTCTCAGAACACACCCTTTTTCACAGTTTATGGAAGACACCCTCAGCTCCCTCTTCCTATGATCTGTTCTCTGGATATTCCAGATTTGACTATGGTTCAACTATCATTCAATTCTATTTGGGGTAACGTTCATGATTCACCCCAGATAGCTGCTGTTAAATTCAAAGCTTTTTCTGACCGTCGTAGGCTTAAGCCGCCTTCTCTACATCCTGGAGACAAGGAGATTTATTTACTAAAGCTGGAGAGTGCAAATCAGGCTCACTTCTGCATAGAAACCAATCAGCTTCCAGGTTTTTTTTTTTAAATGTATGTTTATTGAAAAATTTTTAATCAATACAAAAGAGTTGCAAATACGTTACAGTAGTCATTAATATTGGCTAAACATAGAAATGGCAACATCTTACAAGTTTCAAAAAAGTAAAATAAAAACAGTTATAAGTACCATACGAGAAAAGAAGGCGGGTACACCATGTATCTGTACACAATAATAAATGCATAATGAAAAGGAAGAAAGAAGATAAAAAAACAAAAACATAAACCAGATGTGTGGGTAAGGGGGGAAGGCACTGATCTGATATGATATAATATAATATAATATGATATTAGATCCCCACGAGGCTGCCCTAGAGAGGGTTGGCAGGGGGGTCGACAGAGGGTTCTGGGTTGAATAGGGAGTTATCCCAGGGATCCCATATCTTAAAAAATGTAGGCAAGGAATCATGAACTACTGCCATCAAATGTTCCATCCTACACATCTGAGCAATGGATGAGACCACTTGAGCTTGTGTAGGAGGTATAGGAGAGAGCCAATGGGCCGGTATTACTCTTTTGGCAGCTAGGAGTATAAAAGCCATCAGTTTTTTAGCATATTTAGGGATACACGGGACCGTAAGGCCTAGTAAATAGTGTGTTGGATTCAGCGGAATAGCTCTCTCTAATACTGATTGGAGTATGGATTGAACCATAGACCAGAAAGGTGTGATCCGTGGACAGCCCCAGAAGATATGGTAGTGCGTGCCCACATCCTGTAGGCATCTCCAGCATAGATGGGATAGTGAGGGATCGTATTTATGTAAAACTTCAGGAGTCTTGTACCAAAACATCAACACTTTATAGGCAGTCTCTTTCTGCTCCACACATCTCGAGTCTTTGGAGATAGAAGTCCAGATCTCCTGCCATTGAGGGAGAGATATAGGAGTGGGTAGAATCTTGGCCCATTTACGCATATAGAGGTGGGATTCCAGAGTTGGTGGTAGTGAGTCATGGAGAATCTTGTATATAGAGGATATGAGACCTCTCTGATGAGGACCCTGAGTACATAAGACCTCAAAGGCATTAGGTTTCTCTAGGCTCATGGCAGGAGATATGGAGCAAAAATAATGTTTAAATTGGAGGTAGGTAAAAAAGGACTGTTGTGGAATTTCAAATTTGTTTTGAAGGTCTAGAAAGGACAAAAGTTTGCGGGTCACCAGGTGGACCAGGTGGCGGAGTTGGAAAATGCCAGATTGTGACCATGGAGTCATAGCCACCGTGGAAAGGCTGTCAGGTATGTCTGGATTGTAAGTAACATTTAAAAGGGGTGGGCAGGAGGAAGAGAGAGAGAGAACTTCTTGTGGCATTTTTTCCAAATATCTAAAGTAAATAGCATTGGTTCTAGGCTTATGCGTTTAAGTTGTGACATAGAAGAGGATAAGTTGGACCATAACATAGAACAAGGATGAACGGGGTTGGTGACACTCATCTCTATCTCTGCCCAACGACTCGTCACAAAATATGATGACCAGGAGACCGTCGCTGATAAGTGGACCGCGTAGTAATACTTTACAATATCGGGAGCTCCTAGGCCTCCATGTAAGCGTGGGGCAAAGACAACCGTGTGGGCAATTCTATGTGCTCTGTTTCCCCATATAAATTTAGTAAAGGCTCACTGAATACTTCAAAGCTGAGACATAGGAAGAGCAATAGGTAAGGTTTCGAAAAGATACAGAAATTTGGGGAGTATAGCCATTTTGAGAACATTTATCCTACCTAAGAGAGACAAAGGGCAATCCATCCATTTACGGAGTAGACTGTGTGTTTCTGAGATTAAGGAGAGGAAGTTGGCTTGGTATAATGTGCGGTAGGACGCCGTTAAATGTATGCCCAAATATTTGAGTGAACCAGAGCACCAATGATAAGGGAAGGTGTTTTGTAAGGGGACAAGAAGTGGGGGGGGGGGATGTGAATGGGGAGGGCTTCAGTCTTAGCTGTATTAACTTTATAACCTGAAATTTTGCCATACGTATCTAATAGGGCGTGTAGGTTGGGGAGTGAGGTGTGTGGTTTTGTTAAAGTGAGCAGTATGTCTTCCGCGAATAAAGAAAGCTTATATTCCTTCCGTCGCAAAGAGACCCCGCTTTTGTCCGGGTTTTCCCGGATGCATGCAGCCAAGGGTTCAAGGCACAATATGAATAACAAGGGGGAGAGGGGGCAACCCTTTCTAGTACCATTACTGTGTGTAAATGTTGGAGATATAAAGGATGCCAATTGAACTTGTGAGGTGGGACGGGAGTAGAGGGCCTGGAGAGCCGATACAAAGGAGCCTGAAAAACCGTAACGTGCAAGTGTGGCAAACATGTAGGGCCAACCGAGCCTATCAAAAGCTTTTTGGGCATCTAAGCTAAGGATAAGGGCAGAGCGAGAGGTTTTATCGAGCAGGTCAATTAAATCAATGGTACGTCTGGTGTTGTCACCTGCTCGCCTACCTAAAACAAAACCCACTTGGTCGTTATGAACAAGGGTGGGGATCATAGAGGAAAGTCTGTTGGCTAAGATTTTAGTAAAGATTTTATAATCTGAGTTGAGTAAGGCTATGGGTCTGTAGTTATCTGGTAGAGACGGGGGTTTGCCTGGTTTCGGAAGGACTGTGATATGAGCGTGTAGAAATTGGGGATGCGGAACGTTCCCTTTTTGTAAGGAAGAGTAGAGCTTTAATAAGTAGGGACTTAGGATTGTGAGGAAAGTTTTATAATATAGATAAGGTACGCCGTCAGGACCAGGGGATTTATGTGAGGGCAGTTCTTTCACGACTGTTTCTAACTCCTCTGGCGAGATACCCGCGTTTAGGGCAGCTACCTGGGACGGTGATAGTTTAGGCAGCTTTAAAGGGGAACAAAAAGAGTCAAATTCCTCTCGAGTAAATAGGTGTTTAGGGTCGGAGGCCAAACAGTTGTACAATTTATCATAAAATGTTCCAAAAACTTTGGACATCGTCAGCGGGCAATGAGTTGGGGAACCATTTGCCTGAAGGAGGAATTCAGGATAAGATTGAAAAGGATGTGGTTTAAGCTTGTTCACTAGCATCCTATTGGGCTTATTGGCAAACTCATAAAATTTCTGCTTCGCCCAGATTAGGGCCTTGGAGCATTTTTGCATGTCTAGTGATTTTAAACGTTCGCGAAGGGAAGTAACTTTGCGCAGGCGTGTCACCGTAGGGGAAGCCAGAAGTAAAGTTTCAGCTTTTCGGAGCTGCAAGAGGATATCCTGCCTCTGAGCTGCCGAGTCTCGCTTCAAACGAGAGCCGGCAGAGATGCACGCGCCTCTAAAAAAAGCCTTATGGGCTTCCCATAGGGTAGACACCTCCGCCACAGAGCCTTCATTTAGATGGAAAAATTCTGATACATTTTGGGATAATTGTACCTCAAAAATGGGGTTGCGGAGAAGAAAGTCATTGAGTCTCCAATGACAGGTTCTAGGCGTGGAGCAGGAAAGTGCAAGGTCAAGCTGAATGGAAGCATGGTCCGACCACATTATGGGGTTCAGTTCCGACGCAACCGCCGATGTCATAAAGAGGTGGTCGAGTCTGGAGTACATCTTATGTGGGGGGGAAAAAAAGGAAAATTGCCGGTGGGTAGGATGCTTAATTCTCCAGATATCCAACAGATTATGGGCTCTAATTAGTTTGCGAAATGCAGTGGACTGGCGTTCTACTTTAGATGAGGGGGTGGAAGAGAAAAGCGTTTGTCTGTCTCTTCTAGGAGACATGGTCATGTTGAAGTCACCTCCTACAATCATGAAGGGTTGGGCGTGTTTGCCTAAGCTGTCCAATAAGTCAGAGAGAAATTGAATTTGACCCAAGTTAGGAACGTAAACATTAATCACAGTAAGGCTTCATGCACACGAGACGCAGATGCAAACGCTGCTGGACACATGTTGAAACCGGCGTTTAGAAACGCACGTTTTGCCGCGATTTTTACCGCGATTTAGCGGCGTTTTACCGCGTTTTACCGCGTTTGCGTCTAGAAGCGTTTAGTTAAGCTAACATCATAGACCCTCCCCAGCTCAAAAATTAACTATTTCAGCAATTTTGTGAGACCAGAGTGAGTAGCAGCAGCTGTGAGAGCTGCAGTGTACTTGTATTTAACGTGTCACTTGCCACGTCACCTGCCACAAGTTGTGGATTGTCCACTTGCCACGTGACTTGCCACATCACCTGCCACGTCACTTGCCATGTCATCTGCCACAAGTTGTGGATTGTCCACTTGCCACGTCACTTGCCACGTCACTTGCCACAAGTTGGGGATTGTCCACTTGCCACATCACCTGCCACGTTACCTGTCACAAGTTGTGGATTGTCCACTTGCCACATCACTTGCCACCTGCCATGTCACTTGCCACAAGCTGTGGATTGTCCACTTGCCACGTCACTTGCCACGTCACTTGCCACGTCACCTGCCACGTCACCTGCCACAAGTTTTGGATTGTCCACTTGCCACATCAGCTGCCACGTCACTTGCCACAAGATGTGGATTGTCCACTTGTCACATCACCTGCCACATCACTTGCCACATCACCTGCCACGTCACCTGCCACAAGTTGTGGATTGTCCACTTGCCACATCACTTGCCACATCACCTGCCACGTCACTTGCCACGAGATGTGGATTGTCCACTTGCCACGTCACTTGCCACGTCACTTGCCACGTCACCTGCCACGTCACTTGCCACGTCACTTGCCACGTCATCTGCCACAAGTTTTGGATTGTCCACTTGCCACGTCACTTGCCACGTCAGCTGCCACGTCACTTGCCACAAGATGTGGATTGTCCACTTGTCACATCACCTGCCACATCACTTGCCACATCACCTGCCACGTCACCTGCCACAAGTTGTGGATTCTCCAATTGCCACGTCACTTGCCACATCACCTGCCACGTCACTTGCCACAAGATGTGGATTGTCCACTTGCCACGTTACTTGCCACGTCACTTGCCACGTCACCTGCCACGTCACTTGCCACGTCACCTGCCACAAGTTTTGGATTGTCCACTTGCCACGTCACTTGCCACGTCAGCTGCCACATCACTTGCCACAAGATGTGGATTGTCCACTTGTCACATCACCTGCCACATCACTTGCCACATCACCTGCCACGTCACCTGCCACAAGTTGTGGATTGTCCACTTGCCACGTCACTTGCCACATCACCTGCCACGTCACTTGCCACAAGATGTGGATTGTCCACTTTCCACGTCACCTGCCATGCCATCTGCCACAAGTTGTGGATTGTCCACTTGCCACGTCACCAGCCACATCACCTGCCACAAGTTGTGGATTGTCCACTTGCCACACCACTTTCCACGTCACCTGCCACGTCACCTGCCACAAGATGTGGATTTTCCACTTGCCACGTCACTAGCCACATCACCTGCCACAAGTTGTGGATTGTCCACTTGCCACATCACTTTCCACGTCACCTGCCACAAGTTGTGGATTGTCCACTTGCCACGTCCCTTGCCACGTCCCCTGCCACATCACCTGCCACAAGTTGTGGATTGTCCACTTGCCACGTCACCTGACACAAGTTGTGGATTGTCCACTCGCCACGTCACTTGCCACATCCCCTGCCACAAGTGGATTGTCCACTTGCCACGTCACTTGCCACGTCCCCTGCCACGTCCCCTGCCACAAGTGGATTGTCCACTTGCCACGTCACTTGCCACGTCACCTGCCACAAGTTATGGATTGTCCACTTGACACGTCACATGCCAGTCACCTGCCACAAGTTGTTGATTTTCCACTTGCCACGTCACCTGCCAGGTCACTTGCCGCGTCACCTGCCAGGTCACTTGCCACGTCACCTGCCACAAGTTGTGGATTGTCCACTTTCCACGTCACTTGCCACTTCACCTGCCACGTCACTTGCCACAAGTTGTGGATTGTCCACTTGCCACATCACTTGCCACCTGCCATGTCACTTGCCACAAGTTGTGGATTGTCCACTTGTCACATCACCTGCCACATCACTTGCCACATCACCTGCCACGTCACCTGCCACAAGTTGTGGATTGTCCACTTGCCACGTCACTTGCCACATCCCCTGCCACGTCACTTGCCACGAGATGTGGATTGTCCACTTGCCACATCACTTGCCACGTCACCTGCCACGTCACTTGCCACGTCACCTGCCACAAGTTTTGGATTGTCCACTTGCCACGTCACTTGCCACGTCAGCTGCCACATCACTTGCCACAAGATGTGGATTGTCCACTTGTCACATCACCTGCCACATCACTTGCCACATCACCTGCCACGTCACCTGCCACAAGTTGTGGATTGTCCTCTTGCCACGTCACTTGCCACATCACCTGCCACGTCACTTGCCACAAGATGTGGATTGTCCACTTTCCACGTCACCTGCCATGCCACCTGCCACAAGTTGTGGATTGTCCACTTGCCACGTCACCAGCCACATCACCTGCCACAAGTTGTGGATTGTTCACTTGCCACACCACTTTCCACGTCACCTGCCACGTCACCTGCCACAAGATGTGGATTGTCCACTTGCCACGTCACCAGCCACATCACCTGCCACAAGTTGTGGATTGTCCACTTGCCACATCACTTTCCACGTCACCTGCCACGTCACCTGCCACAAGTTGTGGATTGTCCACTTGCCACGTCCCTTGCCACGTCCCTTGCCACGTCACTTGCCACAAGTGGATTGTCCACTTGCCACATCACTTGCCACATCACCAGCCACAAGTTGTGGATTGTCCACTTGCCACGTCACCTGACACAAGTTGTGGATTGTCCACTCGCCACGTCACTTGCCACATCCCCCGCCACAAGTGGATTGTCCACTTGCCACATCACTTGCCACGTCCCCTGCCACAAGTGGATTGTCCACTTGCCACGTCACTTGCCACGTCACCTGCCACAAGTTATGGATTGTCCACTTGCCACGTCACATGCCAGTCACCTGCCACAAGTTGTTGATTTTCCACTTGCCACGTCACCTGCCAGGTCACTTGCCGCGTCACCTGCCAGGTCACTTGCCACGTCACCTGCCACAAGTTGTGGATTGTCCACTTTCCACGTCACTTGCCACTTCACCTGCCACGTCACTTGCCACAAGTTGTGGATTGTCCACTTGCCACATCACTTGCCACCTGCCATGTCACTTGCCACAAGTTGTGGATTGTCCACTTGCCACGTCACTTGCCACCTGCCATGTCACTTGCCACAAGTTGTGGATTGTCCACTTGCAATTGCAATTGTTTAAAATATTTTTCTACTGGTTTTTCATCATTTGCAATCATTTTTGAGATTTTTAATGTAAAAAAAAAGGTCACCTTTAAAAACGCATATAAACGCAAACGCGGCAAAACGCGGTAGCGGCGTTTTGCCGCGTTTTACCGCGTTTTGCCGCGTTTTGCGTCTGAAACGTGGAAATTTTTGCTTCTGAACGCATTTTTTTGCTTCTGGAAAAACGAGATTAAACGCAACTGCATAAAAACGGAAAAAAAGGAGACTGTGTGCATGGACACATAGGATAACATTGAATGAGTTCAGGGGCAGTTGAAAAAACTGTCCAACTGCATCTGAACGCGCGTTTAACTGCGTCTCGTGTGCATGAGGCCTAAGAGAGCGTGAGAGATATTCGCAGTCCAGAAGAATGTATCTACCCTGGGGGTCTATAAGCGAGGATTTTACCCTCAACGGGCATGATTTCTTAATCAGGATTGCTACCCCCGCTTTGCCAGAGGGATCAGAAGCCATAAAAGAATTTGGAAAGTGCTTAGCAGCAAATTTAAGGGAACCCCCGGGATGAAAATGAGTCTCCTGGACCAGAACTATGTCCGCAGCTGAAGATTTGAACTCTTTCAGAGCCAACCAGCGCTTGTGAATAGAGTTCAAGCGTTTAACATTATAAGTAAGGACCCTTAAAGCCATCGTTATGGATTTGCATTAATGTAATGTAAGCATAACAAACACATACTGGCCAAAAATACCCATATGAATTAACTAGGCAACACGTACCATGGTGTATCCTGTGGAAGGAATGCAGACGTATGAATACAACATCAACCATAAGGAAAGAAGTTACATAAAACCGTGAGTTATGCAAGTCAAAAGTAGAAAATAGGACAAAAAAAAGCCTATAAAAAATAAAAAAATAATAAAAAACTGTAGAAAAAGAGCCTGGGGGTAAAAACCACCCAGGAGTCCACAGCCAAGGCCGTGGAACAAAAGGAGTCACACAAGGGGTTCCAGCTCATCTGGAGCGACCCCCCGTTACCTTCCATCAGCGACTGAAGATAACAAAAACTGAACTTTTCTCTAGTCCGAAGGCATGGTGAAAACCCATAACTCTGAGTGTGAACGCCCTAAAAACAGGGGAAACATGGTGACACAGGGGTCGAAGCCAATTCCAGCCGGTTGCGGGGATGAGTTCCCCTCAAGGAGGGTGTCTGGGAAACGGAATACGTTGAGGGCTAGAAAAGCTTTTCTGTGACTTTTGACAAGCAGGGGTCCAGATCCGTCCTGGGATGGATGTGGGTTTAGGCGTCATAGGAAGAGGAGTGGGATCTTCGCCTGGAATCGGTGGGAGACCAAGGTTGCGGATAAATGCTTCGCTTTCCTGTAAGTCCCTCATGGAGTATTGAATTCCGTCTTTCGTGGCTGATAAGCGAAAGGGGAACCCCCATCGGTGTGGGAATTGATGATTCTGCAGATGTGTGGTCACAGGTCGAAAGCTGTGGCGTTTAGCAAGGGTAATTGGAGACAATTTACTGAAAATCTGTATCTTGGGTGCATGTGCGGCAGCTCCTAAGATGGGCGCTTAGTCAGGGAGCTCCGTCCCGCCGCAGCAGCTCCGGCCTCTATTCCCGGCACCCTCGGCAGCGATTATCACCTGCATCCCCTCCACAAGGCAGGCGGAAGCCTCGGGGACACCCCCCGATGTACTCGGGAGCGGTAAGAAGGAGTCTAAAGCCCGCATTTGAGGCCGCTGTGTCCCTGTCAGAGACAGCCAAGATGGCGGCGGCCCCGCGCTGCTCAGGCCCCGCTTGCTCTCCCAGCACAAATGCAGCGGCATCCCCATCCATACTGCCACCGGACCCTTTGGCTGGCTTCCCTCCCCTGGTTGCTACCTCCCCTGCCTCTACTGCATCCCTCTTGGAGCATACCCTGGCGGACTTGGGCCTCTCACCAATGGAGGCTGGCCCACCTCAGTCACATCCCTCACTACAGCCTGAGGCTTCAGGCCTACTGCACAACATGAATGTGTCTGAGCTCTTCGCAAAATTTGCTGATCTCCTGAACATAACAGCGCACAAAATTACAAGCGATATCAAAGCTGACCTACAACTTATAGGCACCCGCATTGAAATAGTTGAGACTAATTTGGAAACCACTATTACCAGAACCAATCAAAACACGGCTTGCATACAGAACCTGCAGGAACAATTGGAGACTGCACAAGCTAAAATTGACGACCTCGAAAACAGAAATCGAAGGTACAATTTTAGGGTCAGGGGGCTCCCTGAATCCTACAAAGATGTCCCTGAAACTATCTCTTCTCTCATCAAAGCCCTAATTCCGGACATTCCGCACCACCGACTGGAACTAGACAGGGCTCACAGAGCTCTCAGGCCTCCCAGAGCCGGCGGTCTTCCCCGAGACATCGTGGTCAAACCCCACTTCTATTCGGTCAAAGAGGAAATAATGCGCAAATCAAGATCCTTACCCAAGATCATTTTTCAGGGACACCACCTGCAGATCTTTGCTGACTTGTCCCCGTCCACTATCCAAAAAAGGAGAGCCTTGAAACCTCTGCTTCAAGTCCTGCTGGACAAGGAAATCAAGTACCGGTGGCTCTTTCCATTTCAACTCAAGTTTATATTGAGAGGCAAAGCATACACTTTTGGTTCCCTACATGAAGGTGAAAAACTCCTGCTGCAGTTAGGTCTCATCAGCCAGACGCCAAATCCTCCTCAACAAAGATGTACACTACAGTCCGCTAAACGACAACTGCCTACCAGCCCCCTGCCTCCAGTATGGGAGACCGTACGTTCTAAGAAATCTAAGGAAACCGGGCCCCCCTGAGATTACCAATCACAAGAACTCCAAGTGCTTTGTATCTTCTCAGATGCTCCCTGGGAGCAACTGCTACCCCACTTGTGCCTTTGGAACTGACCCTTTTCTTTGACCGCTACCTTCGCCCTCAACCACGGCGGACATATGGCAGGCATTGGATGGGGATTATGCCGTGAGGCCCCACACGGGATTTTCCTTTGAAATTCCCCTTGCCTCATCTCTCCCTCATTTTTTTTTTGGGGGGAGGTGGTGGAATGGGACTTGAACTTTTCCTTTCCCCCTTGCTGACACCTGGGGATGTTTTAGATTCCCCTCTCCTCCCCCCCCCTCGTTGTTTTTTCTATCCCTTCCCCCTGCCAAATATACGGGACTTCCACTCCCCTTGAGATTCAGGTGTTATTTATTGCTTTGTGCATATATATATATATTTTTGTTCATATATTGTTATACCACATTTTTTGCTACACAATGTGCTCTCGGTCCACCCCCCTCCATTTTTGCTCATCTCAACTTATTGATAATCGTGGAGGGGTAGGGGCCATGACTCTACGTAAAGATAAGAGAGAGAGGCGCCTCTGAGTGTAGACTGTAAAATTCTTATTTAATGCACAGGTGGTTAAAAACACTCACATTAGGTAGTATATTAACAGGCAATGTAAAGATTCCAAACCGGAGGGAGAACCTCGATGTGTCATCTGTATGCCTTGCGCTGGTGGAGTCCTGTCGGTGTGTGTCCGCTCCTGGGAGCTGTATTAGATGTGCAGAGCCGGCCGATGTAGAGCCGTGAGCGTTAGTCCGAGGCGTGGAACGCACGAGGAACTCCAGGCGATGGGAGATGCCGTCACAGGGCATGCAATGCGTTTCCTGAGCTGGCAAAACCGTGTATGACAGGACGGCTGCGCTCCTTTATCAAGCTCAAAAGGCTTGATAAAGGAGCGCAGCCGTCCTGTCATACACGGTTTTGCCAGCTCAGGAAACGCATTGCATGCCCTGTGATGTCATCTCCCATCGCCTGGAGTTCCTCGTGCGTTCCCCGCCTCGGACTAACGCTCACGGCTCTACATCGGCCGGCTCTGCACATCTAATACAGCCCCCAGGAGCGGACACACACCGACAGGACTCCACCAGCGCAAGGGATATAGATGACACATCAAGGTTCTCCCTCCGGTTTGGAATCTTTACATTGCCTGTTAATATACTACCTAATGTGAGTGTTTTTAACCACCTGTGCATTAAATAAGAATTTTACAGTCTACACTCAGAGGCGCCTCTCTCTCTTATCTTTACAGTACTAATTGGGAACCTGTTTCAGTTTCCACTGGATGGCTGCCGTGTTTTGACCGTACTTTTACCCCCCTGAGAGTTTTTACCCCCCCGAGAGTGATTAACCCCTTCTCTGTCGGATTTTAGTCCTAGTTAAGGAAGGGATCCTCTCCTTACTTCCGCCCCTTTCACTCCCATCCCCCCCATCCCTTTCTATTCCCCCTCTTGTGCTGATTGCACCTATAGCATTATTACTTGCTGCATTATCATTATGCCTTTTAAATATGTTTTTTAAATATTGTGTTTATTAAGTGTTTTTCACTTCTTGAAAAATAGTGATAGGCGGGTGGGTGTTTTTATGAGCGCCATAATACTTGTATATATTTGCCATGACTCTACGGGTGCCCTTTCTATTTTTATATATGTTATATGGTTATCCATAATTGATGAGACCTACCTGCTGGGGCAGTGCTCATGTACCTCCCATTGTCTGGTTCACTGGGTCTTTTTGCCCCTAGTAACTAGACGAGCCTTGACTCTGCTTTTTGGAGGGATGGGCTGTATGTATGTTTTGTCTTCACTTCTGGAGGACTCTGTCCCCTCCACTTTACGGTTGGCTCTCTTGTCATCCGACTTTCTCTTCTTTCTCTCTTTTCTTCCTTCCAACTGTACTAATCATTCCCTTATCGTTGCAGGAGTCGACAGGGGGACAGTTCAGCAAAACATTCATCTCCTTCCAGGGACCCTTGCATGGTTTGTAAGTCGGGTCGGGCTCAATGGATGTACAGGGGTAAGTGCTTATGATTTCTATGGCGGTCCTCTCTTTCTGCTCAATGGCTGATACGACTTTAAACACACCTTCCCACAATTCTCAGGGACTAAACTCTCCACTTAAACGACGCAAAGTGTTCCAGTATCTACATAAACATGGGGTGGATGTGGCTCTACTTCAGGAAACACACTTCCCTAAACGGTTCAACCCCTCCTTTATACACTCCAAATTTCCCCTATTTTACTTAGCCAACGCAGAGGACAAAACTAGGGGCGTGGGCATTTTTATCTCTAAACGCTGCAAATTTACTCTAAAAACTGAATTCAAGGATGAGGAGGGCAGGTTCTTGCTATTAGTGGGCGATCTGGATGGTAAATTGTACTCATTCATATCCTACTATGCACCCAATAAGGGCCAGCTAGCCTTTTTTCAACGTATGCTTACCACTTTAACCCCGTTACTGGAGGGCACGATACTTTTCGAAGGAGACTCCAACACTGCGTTTGACCAGGGTTTGGACAAATCGCACCCTCCAGGCAAACGCCTGACCAGACCCACTAAACAAAGCCTTCGTATAGCCAAGTTGCTCTTCCAACGAGGTCTTGTTGACATCTGGAGAGAAGTTAATCCGACTTTAAGGGACTTCACGCACTATTCACACCCCCACGAGTCTTTCTCATGGGTGGATCACATACTTGTTGAATCAGCATCCATTCCACTTGCAAAAAGGGCTAGTATTAAAGATGTGGTTTGGTCAGATCACTCGATGGTAGTATTGACTCTCACTCGTCCTGTATGCCACAAGCCATGCAGACGTTGGAGACTTATTGAGTCTATCTTAAGTGATCCCGCTAGAGCACAGGAAATCGAAAAAAATATCCTTCAATATTTTGCTACAAATGATACGCCTGACGTAGACTCTACCTGCCTGTGGGCCGTCCATAAGGCAGTAATTAGGGGTCAACTTATCCAAATTTCATCTCAGATCAACAAAACCAACAAAGCAAACATTGACAAATTGGACAAGGAGTACAACAAGTTAGCCAAACAAAATAAACTTAGCCCAAGTTCCGTCCCCACTTCCAAACTAGATGCTGCTAGAGTGGCTTTGAATCTTGCCCTAACCACCAAAGCGGAAAAATGGCTGCGCTGGAATGGAGCTAGATTCTACTACCAGGGTGACAATATTGGTTCTATGCTAGCCAAGAGACTGACACCTAAATTCCGAGCCCCGGCCCTCCCCAAAATCAGAATCCAAGGTGGTACCCTATCCCAGAACCCCCAGCGCATCATGCACGAATTCCATGACTTTTACACATCATTATACAGCGGATCTCATGGTCCATCCCCTGCAGAGATTAATAAATTCCTTGATACTATCCCGATCCCCTCATTAGAAAATAGACACCGTTTGAGGATGGAATCGCCCATTTCTGCAGACGAAGTGTGCGCGGTGATTAAAAATTTGAAAATGCACTCGGCCCCTGGACCGGATGGATTTTCGATACCCTACTATAAATCATTCGCTCCTACTCTTGCCCCGTACATGGCCCGTTTCTTCAATGCTCTCCGAAGGGGGGGGGGGGCGACTGGATTCCTCTCTTAATGAGGCTTATATCACGGTCATTCCTAAGCCAAATAAGGATGCTAGCTCGGTCAGTGATTATAGACCAATCTCTCTCATCAACGATTTGAAGATTCTGACTAAAATCCTTTCAGACCGCCTGGCTTCCTTCATTAGCTTATACATTCACAAGGACCAAGTAGGTTTCATTCCGGGAAGACAAGGCCCTGATCAAACTCGCAGAGCCATTGACATCATATCGCTTCTCAATTCTAATTGGGACGGGAGTTCTACCAGACAGGGTTGCCTTTTGTCTTTAGATCTCCAAAAGGCGTTTGACTCCGTTCACTGGTCGTATATTTTCACCACCTTACAGCATTGGGGATTTGGCGATTCTTTCCTCAATGTCATGTGTGCCCTTTACTCTTCCCCAACAGCCCAGGTGCGTCTGCAGGGATTTTACTCTGAATCTTTCCCCATATCCAGAGGTACCAGACAAGGATGTCCGCTATCCCCACTGATTTTTGCCATATCAATTGAATCATTGGCCATAGCCATTAGGCATAACCCAAATATTCAGGGTATTCATTGCGGTTCTCGTCAGCACAAATGTGCCTTATTTGCGGACGACATCTTGATGTTCGTTTCTTCCCCTCTGATCTCGTTGCCCAATATCTGTCGTCTCCGTGACGACTTTGGAGAGATTTCGGGTCTCAGGGTTAATTATCACAAATCTCAGGCACTCAATGTTAATATCCCTGGCCCTCTCTTGGCCGGTCTCAGGGACAGCTTCAAGTTCACCTAGAGCGACTCTATGATCTCGTACCTGGGGATCAAATTAACCCCCAGGATTGATCTCCTCCATCAAGCTAATTACCCACCGTTATTCCATAAACTGGAGGAAGATCTCACCAGGTGGTCTGGGTTGTCCCTGTCCTGGCTGGGTAGAATCAATACAATAAAGATGATGCTACTCCCTCGCATCCTGTACTATTTCAGAGCTCTTCCCATCCCGGTGGACAGGGTGCGCCTACAACGCTTTCAAGCCAAAGTTGTTAAATTTATATGGGTTAAATGAGGTCACAGATTCTCTAAATCCATATTATTTAGATCCAAGTCGGAAGGCGGTTTAGGCCTCCCAAACTTACGTCACTACTATCAAGCCGCCCAGCTGGCACAGGTGTCAGCTATTTATTCTAGATGGGAACAGCCTGACTGGATACAGATCGAGAGACAAGCGGTACCTAGGCACACGCTGGATTTCCTTATGTGGAGCCCTAAAAAGACAAGACCCCCGATCCTCTCCCCAACTCTTTCCCACTCCTTTGCAGTCTGGGACGGTTTAAAAAATAATTGTTGTCTAATCTCTCCATTGAAACCTTTGTCCCACATCTTCCACAATCCAGACTTTCCTCCGGGACTGGACATTAAAGCCTTTCAGTGGTGGCTTGACAAGGGTCTCTATAGAATAGGACACTTCCTTAGACCTATAGGCCCAATCTCTAAAGCCTACTGTGTCAGCAAACTGGATATGCCCCCCACCGAACTTTTTCGATTCGCTCAGATCTCAAATTTCCTACACAAAAAATGCAAGACTCTTCCTAGTGGTCCCCAGGTGACTTCATATGAAACATGGTGCGGTCAGTCCAATGAGCAGAGGGGGGGGATTTCAGTCATTTATAAAGCACTATCCTCCACACGCTCTAAAACGACTTACATGCAAGCTTGGGAGGAGGATCTCAACCAAACTTGGAGCCTTAAAAACCTGGCATGGACTTTTTCTTAAGTCCTTCAGAGGCATCCTTAACCCAAGTATGATAGAAGCTGGTGTCAAGGTGCTAACGAGATGGTACCTAGTCCCTTCGAAATTGGCTAAAATGTTCCCATCAACTTCTCCTCTGTGTTTCCGAGGCTGTGGCCTACGGGGTGACATGTTACACATTTGGTGGACTTGCCCCAGAATACGTCAGTTCTGGTATAGGATTTTTACCTGGATTTCCAAATTTTCCACCATCCCTGTTCAGATGTCTCCTCTCGTGGCGCTCCTTAATTTCCCAGTAGAAGGAGCCTCCAGGAGTACACAACGCCTCATCACCTTTATCTTACTGGGAGCAAAGCTTACTCTTGCCAAAGCCTGGAAGCAACCCACTATTTCCACCCTGATGGCCAAAAGGAAAATTTCATGGATCATGCTCCAGGAAAAGATGGCAAGTGTACTCCTGGATCGCTCAGACAAATTCAGGGCCACTTGGGAGCCCTGGGCGTGCTTTGTGGGTATTGCCCTGTCCACGTAATTCCACACGGATTGGGATCCCGACTACAGCTTCATTACCCCCTAGTAGACTCCTGCTAGAAGATTTCTTTTACCTTTCTCGTCCTTTTCTTTCCTCTCTCCTTTTTCCTCTCTTCTTCTCCATTTTCGCCTTTTATGTGACGCTTAGCGACGGACAGTCTGTCGTAGGTGCTCCTTTGTAGAGCAGGGTCAGTAAAGCCTAATTCAGGGTCTGTCCTTGCACTACAATATAGGCTAAAGCCTGTTTTTACCGGCTCCCGGGATACCGGGGTGCATACACTCAACTGGTTACTTTGGGCTCTGACGCCCGTCCTGGATGTTGTTACAATCATCTCTGGATCTATATTGTTTATTAGCCAAGCAATATGTTTTTGTTACCTGTTTTTGTTTACTTAACTAGATTGTATTCTCTGGTGAGCACAATCCTCGCTGTCACTGACTTCAGTTTTGGTGAAGGGTTAGGGGTCCCCGGTCACAGCAAGAGCCCTTATGGGGTGACGGAGGACCCTCCCTCTTTCCTTTACATCCTTTTTAGCTGGGATTTTGAACAGATGTACAAGATAGCTCCTGTCTATTGAAGGCTATTGACTCATCCAGGTGCCTCAGTTTGTAATCCCCGTAGTGCTTACTTTATAATGGTTCATTGACTGTATTATGTTGATATGTTCGACTGTCAGCCTGCTTGGCAATTTCAGGACTACAAATATTTGTAATTTCGTGTTACCTCCTGATGTACTTCTGTCATATCTACATTGTTTCTGTTTCTTTTTCTTTATGCAAAATAAAATATATTGAAACGAAAAAAATAAAAAATAAAATAAAAAGTCTGTATCTTTGCCCCCTTAAACTCTAAGTGAGATTTGTTGCGAGTGGCCACAGTTAAAGCTTCTTTACTGTCATAATAGTGAAAGCATACTATAATGTCTCTGGGATTAGCACCTGTTGGAGGCTTAGGGGCCAGGGATCTGTGCGCTCTATCCAGTCTCCAGTCAATGTCTGGAATTCGGGGGGGCACAACGTTAAATAAGCTGAGTAGGTATGGTCTGATCTCCCCCTCGCTGACGGTTTCAGGAACACCCCTGATACGTAAATTTTGACGGCGTTCTCTGTTTTCCAAGTCCTCCTGTTGGGACTGAAGCTGGAAAATTGATTGTTTCAAGCCAGCATTGTCCTCTTCCAAAACGTGAACGTATTGTATCAAATCATCAAACTTAGTTTCCAAGACATCAGTACGTTCACCGATTTGAGCAAGCTCCCCCCGCAGTTCGTGTGCAAGTTTACCCATCTCCTTAGAAACGTTACTGGTCAGGTCTTGCAAGAGGGCCCGTAGCTTGTCATCAAGGACCTCCACCGTTACAGGGGCAGCCATTTTTTCTGGGATGATATCTGATGGGGTCTTTGAGGCGCTCCGTACCGCAGCTTGGGAGGTAGCCTGTGTGGACGTGGTGGCTGCCAAGGATGGGGGTGGGGATGCAGGTCTGCTCAGAAAGCGATCAAGCGTCTGTGAGGGTCGCAGATCTGGGGACTGAGACTGAGTGGGGTGCTTTGGTCCGTATTTCACCATGAGGCGCTGGGACTAGATGTCAGATAATTGCGCTGTCCCCCATTGTAAAGGTGGTTGTTATGCGTTGTAGGGGGGATAGGAAGGCGGCTTGGGTCAACGTAGAATAGTTACATGGCTCTCATCCTAGGGGACCCGATGTGCGGCCCCCATAGTAGAGAATGTAACACATGAAACAGAGGACAACACGGAGGGAGAGATCGACGTGAGGTCCTTAGTTATGCTGGAGGATTCCGGGGGGGGACAGGAACACTGCCAGGTAGAGAGGGGCTGAGAGGCTGGTAGGGCTGGGAGAAGAAACTGGTGCTGCTATATGGGGAAAGGCCTTGGGAGTCCCAATATGGCTGCCAGCTAGGCCCGAGCCCCAATCTTCAGCAGGGGTGGTTGCAGAGGGGAGTCCGATATCTGCCGCCCTGCCTGGTTGGTGAAGAGCCGAGCCAGGTCAGCGGGAATACAGGCGTTAGTAAACTCCCAGGGCGTCTTCCCACCCTAGGCCCTGGGTGTAGTAAGATGGCCGCCGGAGCTCACCTGGGGACTGAAGAAGTTTCTCGCCTCCCAGCTGTCTTGAAACGGGCCGCAGACTCCCCACCCCGCGTGGGTCCAGCCTCCGGGGTGTGCGGTGGATGGATGACGGATGGATGCGCCCGCTGTCCAGTCGGAGCCCGGGGCCAGCGGGGCTGGAGGACAAAGGTAGGCCGCAAGATGGCGGCGACGGGACTCCCGCTGTGTCGCCGGCCGTGCATGGCTGGGGATGGTAGGAGCGCCGCGGAGCGAAAATCTTATCCGCAAGTCGTGCCGTACGGTTCCCTCACTCAGGATGACCCTTTTTAAGGCATTGTAAGGTGGTCCTGAGCGCGGATGGAGGTGGATGGAGAGGGGGATACACGGAGCTCCTCTCCAGTGCATCTGTCCTCCTCGGCTTCCAGTCACGCCCCGCAGCTTCTAGGTTTTATTGCCAAAGCTTAATTGAACAAGTTAAGGTTAGAAGCTAATTGGTTTCTATGCAGAAGTGAGCGCAGGGCATACATGACAGGGTGGAATGAACGATCACACTGCAAGGGGTTAAAGAGGGGTTGGTATGGTTTCAAAGTAAATTTCACCCTTAGCTCATTGTAGGAATTAGTGCAGGATCAGGAGGAGCTGGAGTTTTAGGAAGGGAGGAAGTAGGAGGCTCAGTTGCAGAAGACAAGTCGGTGTGGAAAGTCACATTAGCCTCGTGCTGCGATCCGGCCTAAAAAGCAAGCAAAAAAGAGGGATGAGTGAGCTGGAAGATCTTTTGCACCAGCTCAGGGTGGAAGCTGCAATCCATGGCCCTAAATGGGTGCAATGATAGGTCTCACCATCGCTGCAAGGGGTGATTTAAGAATCCCCTCAGCAGAGGTCTGCCGTTATGCGTGCTCCGAGGTCTTAACCTCTGGAGTGTCTGAGCCCGGATAACTAACCAAGGCCTCAGCGCAGGCTTGAGAGCCCCAGTTGGTACCCTTCAGACTAACCAGTCACCCTCTGCAGCTAAGGGGGCCCCTGGGAGGAATCCCCATCTACGGAGAAGCCCGCGGGGGGAACCTTACCGAGTGATAGCTACTGTCCCCTCCCTGGTGGTTCAGGCATAGGTTCACACAGCTGACACTCATGGCAATGCTCTGGTCGGAGTGCCAGCCTGGCGTGGGAGAAATGCTGCATCGGGTGGCGGCCTGTCCCCTGGCAGGGTCGGTGGCCCTCACATGAAGCAATGGGGAGCGCATTGCGGTGCAGGCTCTGAAGCCTTGTCGGTTGGGAGGCCCCGCCTCTGGGTCCTTGTCAGGGCCTGGGAGAGCTGGCCGCGGAAGTGCCTGTGCAGAGGCTGAGGAAAAGATCATTGATGACGTCAGGGAAGGGAGCCGGAGGGAAAAGCAGAGGGACTAGTCAGCAACAGAGGTCCCACGGGCAGGCTGAGCTCCCCCCTGAAGTAACAGACAGCAGCGAGGAGGAAGGGGACATGGTGGTGGATTCCCAGGAGGCGACGGTGACGTCTGGACTGGCAGCTGGAGAGACATCTCACCCGGTGCAGCCTGGTAAGTCAATGTTTGTTTCCTCTTTGTCTTGTCACTGTGTTTCTTTGGCTTCACTGATAGGGGGAGGTAGCTCAGAAAGTTCCACAGGACAGATGGGATTGCCAGGGTTAGGGGGATGCCCCCCTTTGGGGCATTGTTACACCGCCTAGAGGAGAATGCAGTGCAGGACCCTGCTCCAGTTAGGCCCTGGGACCCTCCACCGATGGGTAAGGAGTCACTGGCTAGAGTGGAGGCGGCCCCTCAGAAGGTGAGTTCGGTAGTAGTGGTAGGCACGCAGATGGAGAAGAATGCAACAGGAGCGGATACCGCAAACCAAGGAAAAATATGCTGATATGCTGACAAGACGCAACAAGAGGGTGAGGTGTACATATGCATTGAGGGACCGCTAGGGGCACATCTTAAAATGGAAGTATGGGAAAAGATTTGGAAGGATGAGTTTGTCAAGATATTTTCCCTGCTCCCATTGGAAAAGTGTATCTAGATCGGATTAAGCCTGAAGAGACCAAAAAGGAAGACAAGGAAAAGAGGAGGTATCGGCTTATTCTGCGTACGTTCGCCAATTGGTTGCAAGCCTTTGCGATATTCACCAGTGTGATAGGGGAAAAGGCCCCAGAGAATTGTTCAGCCCTTTTTTGTTACTTAGAGGCTATATGGCGGTCTGGCGTGGCTACGCTATGACGAAAAATTTCAGCAGTGCAAAGCCACCCTGCCCGTCTATTCAGTGGGATCACAAGTATATCAGCCTCTGGATGAAGTTGATGACTTCTTCCAGAACTGAAGGTTAGCTTTTTCCTGGGGGGTGGGGGGGGAGTGCATTCTCCTCAGGGTCGCCGCCCCTAGTTTCCAGAAATTCTTCATCAGGAGGTGGTGTCTGCCAAGCTGTTTAAAGAGGTAGCTTTGGGGAGCATAGCGTGCCCATTTTCAGTCCCACCTTTAGAAGGGCTAGTGGTTTCCCCATTGGGAGTGGTTCCGAAGAAGGAACCGGGGCAGTTTAGAATGATCCACCATCTGTTGTACCCCAAAGGCAGCTCAGTGAATGATGGTATTGACCCGCAGGTTTGTGCAGTGATCTATACATCGTTTGTTGCTGCCATAGCATGGGTTGGTTCGGAAGTATGGACAGGGATCACTCATGGCAAAGACAGACGTCGAGTCGGCATTTCGGCTGCTGCCAGTGCATCCCCAAAGTTTTTTTTTTTTGTTTCACAAAGAAAGTTTTTTTACTTGTTATGGTGTTGTTGGCAGGGGTCTTATTTTGTAGACCATTGCCTACCCATGGGTTGTTCAAATTTGTGTGCCCTGTTTGAGGCATTTAGTTCATTTTTGGAATGGGCAGTTAGGGAAGTAGCAGGGGTGAACTCAGTCATTCATTATTTGGATGATTTCCTGTGCATCAGGCTGTGCGAATTTCATTGTTGCAAGATATTGTTTGGGAGGCTACAACACCTGGCTGAGGTTTTTGGAATTCCATTGGTGGCTGACAAGACTGAAGGCCCAACCATGGAACTGGTGTTTCTGGGCATTACCATTGATTCGGTAGCCCCCGACAAACTGGTAGCACTCTGACAAGAAGTGAGGCAAGTTAGTGGCAGGCGCAAGATTAGATTGAAGGAAATACAAAAAAGATGGACGGCCCAAAAAATTATACAGGGGTGATAACCCTTCCCTATGTTTTCCAAAAAGCTTAAAAATAGATTTTTTGACTGGCAATACACTTAAAATGTACCAGCTCAAAAAAAAAAAATGTTCTTACAAGCTATCACCATGATCATTGAGGAGGAATAGGATAGTCAGTCAGCATAACAGGACAGTCAGTCAGCATCAGCATAGGAAGTCTTGAAGGGATGTGACATTTCCAAAAAAAAAAATTGATTCATCTATATGAAGGTCAGTTGATTGTCGGTGGACAGGCGTACCCTGTGATTGGTTACAAAGCCTCCAGCAGCACTGAATGTGCGTTCCGAAAGAACGCTGGATGCAGGACAGGCCAGTAGCTCAATTGCATACTGTGTAAGCTCTGGCCAGTAATCCATCCTCAAGACTCAGTAACCCAGAGGATTTTCGGTAGGAAAGCTGTCCAAGTCTGATCTTGACCCTAGGTATCCCTGCACCATGTTGCTGGAACCGATCATACCTTGGGGCTGCGGACTAAAAAATTGTCTGAACGCATGGGTCAGATGGCCACCTTCTCCACCACTCCTTCTGTGACTGACCGAAGCCTCAGCAACACGCTGTCCAGGACCAGGAATTTGTAACCTCCCAGTCTCTGGGAACGTGTTGCACAGACATTTCTGCAAGGCCTCCCGGAGATGTCTCATCCTCTGCTCCCTCTGCTACAGTACCCTTGTACTGTGGATCAAGGAGATTGGCCAGCTAGTAAAGGTCCCTCTCCTTGATTCAAAGAATAGGAGGATCCTTCCGCAGGCTTTGCAGGATCAGGGAGGCTGTGCAGCGTAGGTTAGCTGAGGCATTTGGTCCGGAGTCCTCTGGGTCACTAAGGACAACATGATCCGCAGCCACCTCCTCCCAGCCACGTACAAGTCCACGTGTTTCTTGGGACTATAAATCATCACTAAAAGACTGCTGAATGCCAGGCTTCGCCTCCATGCTGACACAAGCCTCCTCCTCCTCCTCCTCTTCCTGTGTGATGGGTGGGACAGCAGGAACACTGTCTGTATAAAGGGGGCCTTGAGAGGCAATGAAGTCCTCCTCTTCCTGCCTCTGTTTTGCCTCAAGTGCCCTTTCCATTATTCCATGCAGCGTATGCTCCAACAGGTGGACAAGAGGTACAGTGTCATTGATGCATGCACTGTCACTGCTCACCATCCTTGTGGCCTTCTAAAATGGTGACAGGACAGTGCATGCATCCCTGATCATGTGTCAGGGCTGGCTTAGCCCTTCCTTCTCTGGGCTGGCCGCTCAGCTGTCGGCTAATTGCCAGCTCTCTTCTCTTTCCACAGTTACCAGCTGTTCCCGATGATGCTCGTCTGACCTGCCTATTTAAAGCCTTCCAGTTCACTCTTTCATTTGCCTTCGCATTGGTCACATCACTAGGAACCATCTCCTGCTGTTTGTTTCAAGACTGGCTTGCTGACATCCCTCCTGGCTTCTATCCTTCTTGCAGTTGCTCTCCTTGGATCCCTGACGTCTAGACTGGCTGATTACCCGATCTGGTTTATGAACTTTGGACTGGCTGACTACCCGATCTGGCTACTGAACTATTTTTTCCAGATTGGATGAGCAAGATCACCGCTTGGATCAGTTTGCCTTGGTGTTACAAATGCTACTGAATCGCACGGCTCACCTGGAATTCCCACGGCGGCTGATCAGGTACAACCTGAGTCGCAGGCCTCCCCTGCTGCTGCGCCAGTCTCTGTGCAGGCACCCGCCTCGAGTATTACCTCTATAAGAGGTATGTCTGGTTCTGCTCCGCTTCCCCAGCGATTTGTGGGCGATCCAATTCAATGCAGAGGGTTTCTCAATCAAGTTGAGATATACTTCGAAATGCTGCCTCAGCCGTTTCCCACGGACAGAAGCAGAGTAGGTTTCATGATATCTTTGCTTTCTGAAAGAGCTTTGGCCTGGGCTAACCCTCTATGGGAGACGCAAAAACCTGTTGTCTTGAGTTACCCTCATTTTGTGGCCTCCTTTAAAAGGGTTTTTGATGTTCCTGCATGCTCCGCTTCTGCTGCCAAGTGCCTCATGTCCATCAAACAGAGTACGAGAACTGTTGCCGACTACGCCATTGCGTTCCGTACTCTGGCAGCAGAGGTTGCTTGGAACAATGAGGCCCTCGTGGCTGCTTTTTCTCATGGTCTCTCGGATTCCATCAGGATGAGATAGCAGCCCGAGATATACCCACTGAGTTTGAGAGCTTGATCTCGTTTGCCATCCTCATTGACTCCAGACTCAGAGAAAGATTTTCTCTTAAGGAGCGCTTGCGGAAGCCTCCTGTACGTTTGCCTCCGAGCTTTGTAGTCCCACCCATGCCTCCCTCACTTCCCATGCCTCCTGGTACCGAGTTGGTCAGTGAAGATGAACCCATGCACCTAGGCTTCACGCGTCTCTCTGTGGATGAGAGAGCCTTTAGGAGGAGGGAGAGATTTTGCCTTTATTGTGGCCAGGCAGGTCACTTTTTGAAGTCTTGTCCTACCCGTCCAGGGAACACTCGAACCTTGAGGTCCTGTCATGGACAGACCATAGGTGGCGTTGTTTCATCCCCAGTTATCCAGAAAGATAAGCCCATGGTTTTGGTCACCCTTTCTTGGGCTGAGTCATCCATTGAGATACATGCGTTAATCGACTCTGGGGCTGCAGGCCTGTTCATTGATTCTGCTTTTGTTTTGCAGCACTCGATTCCGCTGCAGCTGCGTGACACTCCACTTGCCATTGAGGCTCTTGATGGGAGACCTTTACAGCCTGCCCATGTGACTCATGAGATGGTTCCGTTGTCCATGGCCGTAGGGGCTCTTCACCATGAGATAATACAATTCCAAGTTATTTCCTCACCCAGATTTGCGCTAGTTATTGGTTATCCTTGGTTACAGAGGCACAACCCCTCTTTTGATTGGCTTTGTGCTGAGGTTCTCTCCTGGTCACCACAATGCAGTGAGACATGCTTCCTGAAGCTATCCAAGGTCCTGTGCACCGCTTCACTCCCCTCCCTGCCGGAGGAGTACCATAATTTTGGCAATGTCTTTGATAAAGGTCAAGCCGGTAGTTTGCCTCCACACCGGCCTTATGATTGCGCAATTGACCTTCAACCTGGTGCTATACCTCCTCGTGGCCGGGTTTACCCTTTGTCGGTCTTGGAGGATAAGGCCATGGAGGATTATGTTGCTGACGCACTTTCTCGAGCTTTCATCCGCAAGTCCTTGTCTCCTGCTGGTGCTGGTTTCTTCTTTGTGAAAAAGAAGAGCAGTGAACTGAGACCTTGTATAGATTATAGGGGTCTCAATCGGGTCACGATTAAGAATGCCTACCCGATTCCATTGATTACACAATTATTTGACCGCCTCAAGGGAGCAACGGTTTTCACAAAGCTTGACCTGAGAGGGGCATACAATCTTGTGCGCATTCAGGAGGACGACAAGTGGAAAACTGTGTTTAATACTAGAACAGGCCATTATGAATACCTGGTAATGGCTTTTGGCCTTTGTAACGCCCCGGCAATTTTCCAGGAATTTATTAACGATGTCCTCCGAGATTTGTTGCAATTGTGTGTGGTGGTTTATCTCAATGATATCCTCATATTTTCCAAATCCCTGGAGAGCCACCACACAGATATCTGTCGTGTACTTCAGAAACTAAAGGAGAACAATCTCTATTGTAAACTGGAGAAGTGCGAGTTCCATCGTGAACAGGTTACATTCCTGAACTATGTAATTTCCACTGCTGGTTTTTTGATGGACCCAGAGAAACTGTCGGCAGTCCTACAGTGGCCTTGGCCCGTGGGTTTACGTCCTCTGCAGCGTTTCCTGGGCTTTGCCAACTACTATCGGAAGTTTATTCGTAATTTCTCGTCTCTGGTCAAGCCTCTGACTGATATGACCAGAAAGGACGGTAACCCACAGAGTTGGTCTCTGGAGTCCATTAAGGCATTTGAGACTCTCGAGGCTGCCTTTGTTTCTGCTCCTGTGTTGGCACATCCTGATCCTACGTTGCCTTTTATCCTATAAGTTGATGCTTCTGAGACTGGAGTTATCGCCCTTCTGTCTCAATGTCCTAATTCTAAGAGCGCTATGCATCCGTGTGGCTACTTTTCCAAGAAATTGTCACCTGATGAGTGCAATTATGAGATTGGTGACAGAGAGCTGTTGGCGATCATCTTAGCCCTGAAAGAATGGAGACATCTCCTTGAAGGTACCACTGTGCCCGTTCTTATTCTTACTGACCATAAGAATCTTACATTCTTGTCTGAGGCTAAGCGACACTCTCCCAGAAGGGCGCGATGGGCTCTTTTCTTGTCGATCTTTAATTACATGGTCTCATTATTACCCGGTTCTAAGAATGTAAGGGCTGATGCCTTGTCACGACAATTTTCCTCCACTTCCAAGTCGGAGTCAGTTCCGGTTCCTATGATTCCTCCTGATCGTATCTTGGCTACGGTTCGCACCAGTCTTACTTCTCCTTTGGGTGACCAAATTCTTGCTGCTCAGGTCCATGCTCCTCCTGGATAAACCTTGTGACCGCTGCTTTGTCCCAGAGGGTCTCCGTACTGCTGTGCTCAAGACTTACCATTTTCCCAAGGCAGCTGGCCATCCTGGGAAGAATCAACTCATTTGGGCCATTTCCCAACAATTCTGGTGGACTAGTCTATGGGCTGATGTTACTGCCTTCGTAGATGCCTTCCCCATGTGTGCTCAGAGTAAGACTCCACGAAACCTTCCAGTGGGCCTCCTACAACCCATATCCAATGGAGAGAGGCCTTGGACTCACCGGTCTATAGATTTCATTGTGGAGTTGCCCAACTCCCAAGGCAACACTGGTATCCTTATGGTGGTTGACTGGTTCTCAAAGATGTGTCATTTGTATTCCACTTAAGAAGTTGCCCATCTCTAAGGAACTGGCTTCCATTTTTGCTTGGGAGATCTTTCGGTTACATGGGCTACTCAAGGTGATTGTCTCGGACAGGGGCAGTCAGTTTGTCTCCCGGTTCTGGCGAGCCTTTTGTGCACAGTTGGGAATCCAGCTTGCGTTCTCGTCTGCGTATCACCCGCAATCTAATGGGGCCGCAGAACGAACCAATCAGTCCTTGGAGCAATTCCTACGTTGCTATATTTCTGACCATCATAACAACTGGTCTGACCTATTACCTTGGGTAGAGTTTGCTCACAACAGTGCCTTGAATTCTGCCTCCCAATTGTCTCCATTTATGGCAAATTATGGTTTCCCACCTTCCATGTTGCCTGACTTGTTTGTTCCGCAGAGTATTCCTGCATTAGAGGAGCATCACCGTGGTCTTCGTTCCACTTGGGTACAGGTCCAGGAGGCTTTGTGTCATGCTAAAGATAGGTACAGACGCCATGCTGACCGCAGACGCCTGCCTGCGCCTTCCTACCAGGTTGGGGACAGGGTCTGGCTGTCATCTCGCAACCTCCAGCTTCATGTTCCCTCACTTAAGTTTGCACCTCGGTTTATTGGGCCTTTCCGTATCCTTCGCAGGATTAACACAGTGGCTTAAGCGTTGGAACTTCCTCCTAGTATGCACATCTCAAATGTGTTTCATGTCTCCTTATTGAAACCGTTGGTCTGTAACCGATTTACCACCTCGGTGCCACATCCTCACCCTATTCAGGTTGAGAACCATGAGGAGTATGAGGTACAATCCATTATTGACTCCCATAGGTTCCGTGGAAGCATTCAGTACCTGGTGCATTGGAAGGGGTACGGTCCGGAGGAACGCTGCTGAGTTTCATCCTCTGATGTACATGCCCCTGTCCTCCTCTGCAAGTTCCATAGATGGTTTCCCCTCAAGCCCAGTGGCCCTCCAAGGGAGAGGGGTCATTTAGGAGGGGGTACTGTCAGGGATAACTTAGCCCTTCCTTCTCTGGGCTGGCTGCTCAGCTGTCGGCTAATTGCCAGCTTTCTTCTCTCTCCACAGTTACCAGCTGTTCCTGATGATGCTTGTCTAACCTGCCTACTTAAAGCCTTCCAGCTCACTTCACCTCTGCCTTTGCCTTGGTCACATCACTAGAAACCATCTCCCGTGGTTTGTTTAAAGACTGGCTTGCTGAGATCCCTTCTGGTTCCTTATCCTGCTTGCGGTTGCTCTACTTGGATCCCTGACTTCAAGCCTGGCTGACTACCCGATCTGGATACTGGACTCTGGCTATGCTTGACTATGCTTTTTCTATTTACCTTTTTATTTTTATTAATAAACAAGTGTAATTTAATTGTACTTCTGTCTCAGTCTGATTCATGGTTTCTGACAGAACGTCATGGGCGGGTGGAGTTTCAAGCATGCACACTGTATATAAAATGCAACACGCGTGTGTCATACGTATGATCTGTGCACAGAGGAAGGAGGAACTGAAGCGTTTGAACGCAGGTACAATTTTAACTTGGTACATCACTAGCCTATATTGATTCTAGATTGAGGCTTATATTGGAACAAGATTAGAAGAGTTTAGCCTGACATTAGGGTTCGTCTTGTGTTGTGTCTTGCAGAGAATATGGATCCCTTCCACGAACCACATTTTGTTGGGCTATTCATTGATATGCTCAGGGTGCTGCCCTAAGGACCTAAGAAAGAGGAAGGCAGCACTGGAGAAGCGGCTTACTTTGGTGAAGACGATGGTCCCCAGGGCAGACATCACCTATGTGAAGGCCAAAATTGGTGGCCTGAGGAGTACATATCTTAGGGTGAGCAAGAAGGTCTGGGAGTCCATGAGATTAGGAGATGCAGATGACATTTATGTCCCCAGGATGTTGTACTATGACAGGCTGCATTTTCTGGCAGGCCCAAGGGAACCCAGGCCACTACTCTACCGTCTTCCTTCAAGGCTTCCTCCCCCCCAGCTGAGGCTTTCAATGTCCAACCTGGGCCTTCCAGGCAGCAACATGTGGAGGGGCCCAGCTTGAGACAGGTAGAGCATTGTTCAACATATTTATTGTCGTACATTTAATGATGTTAACCAGATGTTATTATTGATCAGTAAGTTATAAATGTAACAAAGTGTTTTACATATCAATAGACAGTAAGACCAAAAATGATTGGGACAAAAATGAAAAATGCTGGGGTCAGAATGATAGTCTGTTCTATTTATTAACATTCAATTTGCAACAGTCATGAGCTGAAAATTTTGTGATTGATGACCAAACTAAAACTATGTCCCATTTTCATACACAGGAAGACCTCAGATGGGAGGAGGCTGTGGCAAGTGGCAGCTGGGAGGTCGACCATCACCCTCCTCCTCCTCCACCTCCTGCCACAACTACAAGAGCAGAGCCACAGCCTGGAAGGAAGCCTGTTGGGAAGTGTCTAAGGAAGACCAGATAGTGATGGCCTGTGTTCAGCCTGGTCTGACAGAAGATGCAGGATCTTGTATGACCACAGCCTGGGGACATAGATGTCATCTGCTCTTCCTGATCTCTTGGACTTCTGGACCAGACTGTTCTCCCTTAGATATGGACTCCTCAGGCCACCAAATTTGCATTTAAATAATTGATGTCTGCCCTGGGGGCCAAAGGCTTAGACAAATTTACCAGTTTCTCCAGCGTTGCCTCCCGCTTTATTTGATTATGACACCTAATAAAAGGTTTTTTTTTGGTTAAAGAAATACTTGCCTATACGTTTTACTTCAAAAAAGACAGTTTATTTGTGAGTAGGCAGGTACATTTCAAAAATACAAAGTCTAATTAACAAGGGACACCAACACCAAACAACCTCCTCGAGATTAAAAAATAAAACAATAAAATAAAAAGATAACAATGGTGTTGTGGTAAGTTGACACAAAAAACACACCAAAAAAATTATGAAGATGACCAAAATGTAAAAAAAAGGAGATATTGATTAAAAAAGCAACCACAAATTTAAAAATAAATAAATAAATAAAATAAAAAATGATTCGGCAGATTTGACGAATAAAAATATTCTATTCATGAAATCAGGAAAAATAATGAGTTTTGGAGAAGTCTGTGTGAATATGAGCAGCAAAGCAACTTCATTCTTCTAGCATTATAAAGAAAAAGAGAATGCGCTGCATTAAATAATTTTTAACATTGCAGCGTGACGAATGTGCTATATCTATTACGAACGCTAGTTTTACCTGACCGAGCACTTCCTTCTCATAATTTATTCTGAGCATGCGTGGCACTTTGTCCGTCGGACTAGGCTACACATGATCAGAATTGACGTGACGTGTCAGAAAATTTGAGATCCAGCTCTCAAACACTGTGCGTCGGAAATTCAGACGGAAAAAGTCAGATGGAGCCCACACACGGTCGAAAATCCGACCATGTGTACAAGGCATAAGAGGCATGGAGGAGCTCAGCTATGAGGAAAGAATAGCTGAACTCAATTTATTTTCTCTTGAGAAGGAGATTAAGGGGGATATGATCAACATGTATAAATACATAAATGGTTTATATACAGTAGTAAACTTGGTGTAGAGTTATTCACTTTAGGGTCATCACAGACAAAGGGGAACATTTTACGTCTGAAGGAAAATAAATTAAATGTCCAAATATGGCAATGCTTCCTCAAAATCAGCCAAAAACCACCACCAGGAGGGTGTTTGACTCACAGCACTACATTCTCCCTGAAATTACCATAACAAAGCAAAAACCTATGTATGACATAAATATGACCTCAAATTATAAATGTAAATATAAATACAGCAATCAATAAATAATGGATGGGTAGCCCAACACGTAGATGCACAACTACTACACACCAGGAGGAGTACTGCTATAATCAGGGAGAGGAACCCCCACCTGTGAAGACCAAAGCAAGGGAAGGGAGAAAACAGTGCAGACCTCTGGTGTAGTAAAAAGATCAATGGGCTTTGATCAAAACAATATATTATATACTCACAAAATCAAATGTGAAAGAGAGCATTTAGTCTATGAGAAAGAGCCCACTCAACACACAACACAGTCACAAGGAAAGGATGGATGAGCAGCCACAGTGTCCGGATCACTGTGTGGCCAGCTGACAGGTGAAAAGCTGGGTTGGATGCCAGAAGTTTCTGCTGATCGCTCAATCCGCTTGCTCCATCCCAACGACAGCTCCCAGTGAACGATGATCTCCTGTAAAAGTGGGGTCGCAGGATATGTTTTGAGGACTCCTCCTCTTTTTCAGCCTAGGCGATCAGAAGTGGGAGCCTGGTACCTGTCAAAATCAGGTACTTGCTCCCCCATCCCCAAAAGTGGCATTTCTTCATCAGGAGTGGGGGAGGAGGCCTTAGAGTGGAACTTCCTCTTTTGAGTCTAGCTCCGCTTTAGAGTCATCACAGAGGACAAGGGGGCACTCTTTACATCTGAAGGAAAAGATATTTAATCTCTTTTTCTCCATAAGAGCTATGAAAATGTGGAATTTACTCCCTGGTTCTGGCCATCTCAGTAGATTGTCTTAAGAAAGGACTGGATTATTTCCTAAATGCACAAGAAATACTAACACGTATAGGTAAAGTTGATCCAGGGAATATCCGTTTGTCTTTTGGGGTATCAGGAAGGATTTTTTTTCTTCCACTGGAGCAAATTGGATCATGCTTTATTCAGGTCTTTTGCCTTCCTCTGGATCAACTGTGTGTATAGGATTGTGTATATGGAGGTTTTCAATATTTGTGTGTTTTTTTTCTGTGGATTGAACTGGATCAACTTGTGTCTTTTTACAACCAGATTAACAGATTAGATGTAAATATGGTCATGCCCAGTTTTGATAAATGTTACTGTCCAAATATGGCCAGTGCTCAGGGATTTCTGGTGCCATCATTGCAGTTCCAGAGCCTGCCTACTAGTACTAGGCTGAGCTTGGCTCAGGCTTGGCCTCAGATTGGGTGGGGGGCATTCCGCGGGTCTGGGTGTTTGATGACATCATGGCACTTGGCACCTTTTCCACAAATTTTGAAAAAACTGCAATAATGGGGAGTGGGAGGAGAGGAGGAGCCTGCCTTCAGTGTTCTGACCTACATCGGAGAATTTACTGCAACAAAAGGTCAATGTATGATAGCTTCACACCGCAGAGACTGCCCTACTGAATAGAATCTGTAGGGGGTAACTGATGTAAGAGGGAGTGAATATATTATGATAAAGGGGGACAGTTACTCCCCTCCTACATCTGTTACAGTGGACAGTGCACAACATCTGTCATAGTGTACCCGTGTCCCATCAACATTTGCAATAGTGTCCAATTTCAACATCTGTCAGTGTTCCATTGCATCACCAATATCTGTTGGTGGACCGACAACATCTTTCGGTATCTGCCAGGGAACAATTACCATCTGCCACAGTGTACAAGTGCAGGACAACATCTGTCAGTATACCAGTGTCCCATCAACATCTGTCATGGTGTATCAGTGTCCCATCAACATCTGTCACAGTGTACTAGTGTCTCATCAACATCTGTCACAGTTTACTAGTGTCCCATCAACATCTACAATAGTGTGCTATTGCAACATCAACATCTGTCACAGTGTACAAATGTCCTAACAATATTTGCAATATTTCCACTGCAACATCAACATCTGTCAGTGTCAAATTGCAGCATCAACATCTGTTGGTGTCCGTCCATATACAATCAACATCTGTGAAAGTGTACAAGTGAACAAAAACATCTGTCACTGTACCCGTGTCCCATCAACACCTGGTGTAATCAGATGCTTTTGGGGCAGAGGAGACATCTGGAGTCTAATAGACCCCAGATCTCTCCATAAAGAAGACCTGTCACTGCCTTTTGCTGTCACAAGTGATGTTTACATTCTTTGTGAGAGCAATAAAAGTTATACACATTTTGTTTTTAAATAAGCAGTATAAAAATAAATAAATTAATAAATATAAATTAAAGCACCCCATCCCACCATGTTCGTGTGCAAATTTAAGTGCAAGGGTGGTCCGTATGCATACGAAAATGGTGATCGCACCACACATGTGAGGTATTGCCTTCTCTGCAACTTTAAACTGGTGATGTGTAAAGGCTTATAAAGCATCGCCTATGGAGATACAAGAGTTTAGCGCCACTCCCCAAGCGTGCTCAATTTTGCAGGGTAACATGTTTGGTATCTATTAACTCTGGGCATTATATTGTGTTTGTGTGCATTAAAATTATTTAAAGTGTATTTTTTCCCGAAAAAATTGTGTTAGAAAAACCACTGCACAAATACAGTGTGGCATAAAAAATTGCAAAACCAATGATTTTATTTTTTAGGGCCTCTGATAAAAAAATATATCATTTCTGGAGGTTCAAAGTTATTATCTAGCAAAAATTTTGATTTTTACTTGTAATCAAAAAGTGTCAGCAGAAGGCCTGTTCTTAAAGTGGATAATTCCTGAAGATGCTCCTTGGATGTTGGGCCTCCATGGAGCTAGGTTGTGAAAAAATCTCACACATATAGCATCTAGACATGTGCTGTTAGTTTCATACGAATCGAAAATTCATGCGAATTCCCGAAATATGAATTTCTATGCTTCCGAATTGTATACGAAATATGAAATTTTGTTGATGAATTTCGGTTTCCAAATTCCGTTACAACGGAAACGTGACTGGTGTTTTGCTGACCAATCAGTGGTTTTCTTCTGCTGCTGAGTGAGGGTTGGGAAAATTACCTTTTTTAATATGGAAGTGGGAG
Organism: Lithobates pipiens; assembly: GCF_037356315.1. Taxonomy (NCBI): domain Eukaryota; kingdom Metazoa; phylum Chordata; class Amphibia; order Anura; family Ranidae; genus Lithobates; species Lithobates pipiens. The sequence goes on from NW_027507784.1 coordinate 237,299,599, forward strand.
ACTGGTACTGGTAGTCGATGGGAGATTCAGAATCGGACACAATAAGAATGTTCTTAATATCGTTTTATTATTATTATTATTATAATTACGATTATTTATATTTTTCATTTACCAAATAATTACAACTTCAAAAAAATCACTATGCCTCTTACTAAATACCTTGGAATGTCTGCTTTCCAAAAAGGGGTCATTTGGGGGTATTTGTACTGTCCTGGCATGTTACGTCCTCAAGAAATGAGAGGCTGTCAGTACATCGGGTGTGATCAATTTTCAGTGATTGGTACCATAGCTTGTAGACTCTATAACTTTTACATAGACCAAATAATATACACTGATGAGTTTTGTTTTTCCAAAGAAATGTAGCAGTATACATTTTGGTCCAAATTTATGAAGAAAAATTTGCAAAATAACAGAAACTAAGCAACATGCGTTTCTTTTTTTTCATATATAGCACAAAAAATATATAAAAATGTCATATGGGTACAGTGTTGCATGAAGATTTGTCATTCAAAGTGTGAAAGCACTGAAAGCTGAAAATTGGCCTAGGCAGGAAGGGGGTGAAAGTGTCCAGTATTTAATTTTTTTTAAATAGATTTTTATTGACTGGTAAAAAATGTCATACAGGTTATAATTTCAACAGTGTTGATTTTTTACATAACGATAGTTGTATCAAAATTAACTAGATACCTAGCGCTGAAAGTGTGTCGCTAAACCGAGGGGTTGCATGGAAGGGTCCCTGGTATGGGATAACAACATGCATGAGGTATTAGCTCGTACAACAGTTACAAACATATAAAAAGGCAAGGTAACTGGATGGATCTATTGAGAAAGGGTTACTGGGAGGAACAAACAAAGAATCCCAGAAAAAAAGGGGGGTAGGGGTGAGGGGGAAGGAAATACCAAGTTCTTGCTATGGAGGTAGTGGCGATGTAGACAACAGAATTTCGGCTGAGGTACAAAGGGTGTTGTTCTCCATTGATTTGATGGTAGGAAGGATTGATGGTCGATGGTCGGGAGGTGTTCTTGTTGGATGCTTTGTGTCCTGTTAAAAGTTGGGTTCCATCGGTAGTGGGCCTTCCAGTAGGAGATAGTGGTTCTACTCGGGGTGTTGAGAGAGGCACAAAGTATGAGAATGTGAATTTTTTTTGAAATTCGCCAGGTCAGGTGGAGTGAAAGTTGAGACCATGAAAGCTTTCCATCTGCAGTATAAATGTGCTTTGGCCTTAGTGAGCAAGAAATCTGTGTTGAGTCTGTCCTTAAAAAGCAGAAGCAGGAGGTCTTTCTTAACTTGTGAAATTTTTGGTGGAAAGCTGGTGGTCCAGTTTTTCAAGATGGATCTTCTGGCAAGTAGGCGACAGATCAGAGACCAGTCCTTATAAGGAGGGGTCATATTTGGGGACCAGGGTAGTAAGCTAAGGGTCCCAATGGCCATGAGGAGCAGGGGATCTTAGGGAAGTTTCAGCAGGGTAACCTCGAAGATGTAGGAGAGGACTTGATCCCATAAAACGGAGATGTAGGAGCACCTCCAGAAGCGGTGTGTGTCAGAGAAGGCCTGGGGTGATGGCAGAGAGGGCAGGTGGAGGTTGTTAGGTCTTGTTTGTTTGAGAGAAAGGGTATATGGGCCTGGTGTAGGATTTTCAGTTGGGTTTCCCTCCAAGTTTCATTGGGGATCAATTTTTGGATGGCATTAAGTCCTTGTAAGATTTTGTCGACCAGTTCGGTGTCAGGAAAGTCCTTGGCCCAATTGCCCGCTGATGATGATGCAAGAGGAGGTATGGTTTTTAGTAGAAGAGGTTGGTAAATGTCCGAAATTTTGTATGAACCTTCCAAAAGAAGGATTTCCATGATAGATGATTTAAACCTTTTGTTAGCATCTTTGCACACATTTTTCAAAAAGCTGACGCATTTACCATATTGGAAGGCGTGTGATTGGGGAAGAGAGAATTTGTCGGCTATGGTTTGGAATTTAATAGAGCGACCAGTCTCCGAGTGACATAAAGATGAGAATTTTGTCAGGCCTTTCTGCTGCCAGGCGACAAAGGGTTGATGATCTAGGCCCGGAAGGAAACTTGGTTTTCCTTGTATAGGAAGGTGGATGGATATGAAGGGAGAAAGTTTGAGGCTTTTTTTGACTACTCTCCAAGCTATGACTGTATCCCGTTATTGGAGATTGAGCTAAAGCAGCGGTGGGACAGATTTACACTTGCAGTGGAGGAGGGCAACAAAGGAGTATGGGTGTGTCATAGAAGTTTCCAAGGCAAAGTAGCGTAGCAGGATGTTTGGGCTATCCAGTCCAGACCTGTCCTCAATAAACAAGCTAAATTATAAGTTCTAACATTCGGGAGACTGATACCCTCTTCGCATCTGGCAAGATATAGCTTCAGGAAGGCAATGCGTGGTCATTTGTTTTGCCAAAGGAATTTAGAAATGACTTTGTTACTAATTTTTGTGTGTTTATGGTGAAGGAGCAGTGGGATGGTTTGGAGAGGGTAGAGCAGGCAGGCAAAACTGACCATTTTCACCTGATGGCATCTTCTCAGGTGCAAAAGGGGCAGATCCATCCAGTTGTCAAGTTCCTGAGATATTTTGGAGAGCAGAGGGGGCAGATTAAGATGGTAGAGAGAAGAGGGTAGTTTCCCAATTTTGATACCTAGATAGGTGATGTGGGATTTCGCCACTGTGAAGATCGAATGGTGAATCCAGGGAGGGTTGAATAATGGGCCTATGGGGAGGATTTCACTGTTGTGATAATTAATGCGAAGGCCAGAGCACAGTCTGAAATTGTCGAATATGGATTTGATTGTGGGCATGTCTGTGGAGGGATTTGCTGAAAAGATAAGGACATCTTCAGCAAAAAGGGAGGTAGTTTGTGATTGCCAATGTTAATGCCATGTTATGGGGCTTTTTGGGATAGGTATCTAGACAGGGGTTCTAGCGCTATGTTGAAGAGGAGCAGGCATAGGGAACAACTGTCTCTTACCTTTGTATAGGTGGAATTCCTCTGACAGAAGGCCCACCGTCACCACGCACATTTAATCACACAATTATTGAGCAAAGTTACAGCATAAAACGAACGAACTCTGTATGCTGTAATGTTTTATGGCATTTTCATTAATAATTTTTTTTTTTTTACTAGTAATGGCGGCGATCAGCGATTTTTATTGTGACTGCAACATTATAGCGGACACATTGGACATTTGACACATTTTTGGGACCATTGTCGATGTCGATGTCGATATACAGCAGTCAGTGCTATACAAATGCAGTGATTCCTGTGTAAATGACACTGGCAGTGAAGAGGTTAACCAGGGGGTGGCAGTGTAGGTGTTAAGTGTTTCTAGGGGTGTGTTACTAACTGTGGTGGGCTGGGCTTTGTGTTAGTGAACACTGATCTCTGCTCCAATCACATGGAGCAGAGATCAGTGTCACTTGCTGCTAGGCAGAATGGGGAGATGCTGTTTTCACAATGGCATCTCCCCATTCAGCCTCCCCGTGAGACAATCGCTGGTATCCCCGCGGCAATAGAGTCCGGACCGCCATGCGAGTGCGCCGCCGCCGGCGCACACGCGATGGCAGGGCGGCATATAGAAATGGACATACCTGTACGCCAATATGCCTGCCCGTGCCATTCTGCCGATGTACATCGTCGTGCGCCGGTCAGGAAGTGGTTAACTGACAATTGCACGCTCCTGCGATATACTACCCAAATTAAATGTATGCCCTTTTCCCGCCACAAATAAAGCTTTTATTGGTGGCATTAGATCACCGCTGGGTTTTACCTTTTTCGCTATTGAAAAAAGAGTTAAATATAAAAAAAATTAAAAATAAATGTTGTTATGGTGGCTGGACTTAACCAGCTTGCGGACTCGCCACCATATGTGGAGGGGTCCAAATCCACAAGTGGTTAATGCTTTGCAAAAGAAACAAGAAAGGAAATTTACACCATACACAGTTCACACAAGCACCTAATTAGAAAGGTGGACTGGACATCTATATTATTAATATTTACTCAGATTTTTTCTTAAAATGAATTTGGTTAATAAAAAATTTGCAAATCTTGTGCTACATGAAAAAAATGTGCCTAATCCAAAAATTCCATTTGCATTGTTTCATACTACGGGTTGATTCTACAATTGTTTCATGTGTTGATGTCATTTTCAGATTACAATTGTAGTTTAATTATGGAACCAGTTTCTCTTCTCTTTTTGTTTTGCAGTTCCATAGCACGTAAACGCAGGCAGGCGGGGCACAGAGGGAAGCAGGTGCCTCTCCATCCCCATGAGGCGGAGCTGTTAGCGGGTGTAGGGGAGGAGGAGATCACCCAGCTCCTGTCTCATCAAGGTTGGTGTCAGCATTGCATTGGGCGGGACGTTTTTTTATTTGTCAAGCATACGACATTTACCATGTTGTGTTTGATTTTATTTAAAGATCGTATCCAGGACCAGCGCCGGAAGTGGAGGGCAGAGGAGCAGGAGTCCTCCACATCATCAACGGGCAGTAAGTACTGTAGTGGTGACACTAATACAGTGGGTCCTTTTCCATTTGTCCAGCCTTCCATTGTTTATTCCAGTGTCATTGCTTCTCGCTCAAGCAGTGACAGGTAGAGCCTCTATGACGTTCTGTCAGGTAACGCAAGCGCTTGTGTAACTTACGTAATCTGACAGAACGTTTCCTCTCTGAACTGAGGTGCCTGATCAGTGTCGGTGCACCTAGAACTCGCCGCTGGAACCAGGACAGGTAAGTGCCTACTTTTTTTTTTTTTTTTTTACAGATTTTTTATTTTATTTTTGGATTGCCATGCTAATGGATAATTAATTTGATCTATATATCTATATACAGTATTTATTTATAGTAATAATTTCTTTGAAGCTTGAACATTGTAACGTTCATAATTTCTCCTTTATTAAATAGGTGTCATCATCCAGTCAGAGGGGGAGACTGAGGAGGAAGAGGCTGAGGTGGCAACACCAACATGTAAGTTAGTATAATCTTGCTGGCATCTGCTGCCGAGTGATCCTACATGTTTCAATGTTTTTATACTAATGTGTGTAAGATTGTTGTACACTGCAGATTGTAATGTTCTTTTCTATATTAAATTGATCAACAGCTGCTGAGGCTGAGCAGGAAGTGGAGGCGAGCTGCCCTGTAGAGGCTGCTGGGGATGCGCCAGAAGAAGGTGACCAGCCAGACGTGGCAGATGTAGGGAGTAAGTACAACTTTTTTTTGTATTTTCCAGGCAAATGTAGTATTTTAAATATGAAATGCTGGTGGCATACCTTGTATAGAAATGGTTGTGCTTTATTCTGCAAGGCTTCGGTTTAGCTGGAATTATTAATTATATTAGTCCCCCTCTGCAGCTGATTCCAGTCTTCCTGTTAGCGTGACCTGTGCTTGTCACTTCCTCAATGTCACTTCCCTGATCACGCCACCTTCTTGCTGCAGTTCAGATTCCCAGTCTGAGCCAATCACTGTTAATCATAATCATCAATCATTGTGAATAACAAAGCAGGCTGGAGGGGGTGTGTCAGACAAGAATCTCCAGCTATTGTCCCTGGACATGTTCAATCTCTGGCATGCCCCTAATGCATGCATTACCACTTTCCTCATGATGTCTGGTGCCTCCTCTTTGGCATCATCTAAAGCAAAAAATTGTAAATGACCCTGTGACCCCGTAGCTCTTTGTGCAGGCAAATGTCTATAAAAATGGAGTCTTTAGGCTATAGTTCAGATTCCAGAGTGTATTGTGTTGTACATTGGCAACAGGCTGTTTTTTTTGTTTACTGATATATTTTACATGTAACCTGGAGTTTTTCTTTAACTGCTGCTCATCTTTGTCTAGTGGTTTTTGTTTTAGAAGTTTTAGACATACTGATCCTTGGATCCCTATTCCCCAGTGGTCGGACACATTTCCATGCACCCTCAGTTATTAAGACCTGCATAGCTCTTGAAGGCTCAAGGAGAGACCAGACCACTGCAGTAGCAGAGGGGAGCAGATGAAGCACCTGCTTCCGGGATATCGAAGGTTCAGTAATTGTAAATTCTTTGTTATGCATCCTAGCCTAGACCAGGAGTGAGTAATAATCTACCTAGCCTAGAACAGAAGTGGGGCTTATTCAATCAGTGGGCACTCGAAATGTATAACCTTTAAAAAGTAGCATGCTATATTTTATTAAACAACTTTTTATTAGGTCATCCCTAATGCAATGGCTTCTCTTTGGTGAGTGTAATGTAACTTAATATTAATAGCTGGTATAGCTGATATGTTTTTCTGCAAGTGCAACTGATCTTCCATATTTGCGTCAGTCAGTCAGTCTGGATGAGGTAGATTAGTTACGTGGTGGTCAGTGGTCACTGGTCATGGTCAGCACTTAGGCCTCCATTACACTTTAACATTTTCTCCAGCAGGCTGTACGACCAAGCGGATAAAATCTTTGGGAGATTCCCCTTTACAGTTATGCCATGTACACACGACCGGACTTTTTGACAGCAAAGGTCCGACGGAACAAGTCCGTCTGACAATTAGATCTTGTGTGGGCTCCATTGGACCTTTGCTTGCCAAAAATCCGGGGGACTTTAGAAATAGAACATGTTTTAAATGTTTCCACCAGAACTCCGCCGGACCGAGAAATCCGTTCGTGTGTATGCTAGTCCGACGGACAAAATCCAACGCTAGGGCAGATATTGGCTACTGGCTATGAACTTCCTTATTCTAGTCCAGTCGTACGTCATCATGTTCGAATCCGTCGGACTTTGGTGTGATTGTGTGTGGCCAAGTCCGTTCATTCGGAAAGTCCGTCGGAACTCCGCCGAAAGTCAGTCGGAAAGACCGCCGGACCTAATCCCTCAAAAAGTCCTTTCGTGTGTACGCGGCATGACACTGCTCAGTGTATAGATGGGAATCCCTTTGTACTCTGGCTGGGGAGGACACACAGCGCCGCCCCTGTCAGAGTACAGTAAAGTATTACATCTTCCTGCACAGCTCTGCAAATTTGGGATGACACAGCGAATTGACACAGACACCACTCTTCTACACACAAATTGATTAGGTGCACCTCACTGAAGTGAATATCAAAAATGGAAAACTGGTACGTAGAAGTGAAAACATCTCAAGATGTTACATAATTGTCTACAAGGGCTGGGAGATAAATAATTGCCTTTATGTAAGGTTAGGGTGAAGAAGCCATGTGTATTGTATTATCTACTGTGAGGGGTTAGCTCGGCAGTGGGTGTGTGTGACCCCCTGGATGGGTTCACAACACAAAATCAGACACAGCAGACAGCGTTGTAGGTGGAAAAAACAAAAGGTGCGGTTTATTTATGCTACATGCAGTGAAAAATATAACAGCCAAACAAAAAAAACAAAAACATGAAAATAAATCCTGGTCAGCTTGACCTCTAATTACACACATAGATTCCCTGTCTAACAACTGAGTGCAGCCTTGTGCTGCACCAGTCCCTGTCTCTGTCTCTGTTGTAGAGGTTTGCCACACAGGCGTTAACTCACTGCACAGAACAGGTGTCACACTCCTCAGTTTCTATACAAACACAAAACTGGTTCCAGGATGGAGCATCTCCCTAAGCATGCTGGGGTTTTTTTGTAGAGGTCTTAATGAGCCCACTTACTTCAGCTGGGCTCATTAACTCTTCCCCTATAGGACTCCCAGCACTCCCCTCTAGTTGTACAAGTCTGCATAAAGCCTGAATCTAGGGCATACATATTTTCCATCCTGGATACAACCAGGTGATTTTACCTGCCTGCTACCACACTTTCTAATGTATTTTCTTTTCTTCACAGGTGAAGTCTTCGTCCTTCACCTCCACCCAGTGGATGAAGGTTTAGACCTGCCCGTGTCTGGTTGGGCTGACAGTCCTCCCTCCCCAGCAGCATCTTATCCAGGGCATGTTCCCTTCCACTCTCCACTATCCTCCCCCCACCTGGATACAGCCATGGGTGCCTCCTCCCCAGTGCCTCCTGTTGAGGATTCTACACCCTCCATTCCCCCTCCAGAGCCACATGTGAATGTGTATCTGCAGTGCATTGTTAAGGTCCAAGAGAGACAATATGCCTTAACAAGGAGGCTATGTCACTCCTTGGACCTCCACAATCGCCGGCAGCGCCGTCACTATGTGGCTCTGGAAAGGTGTCAAAGTAGCCTTCAGAGGCAACTGGAGGCTACTCTGCACCTTGGTGAGCAGATGGCTGGGATCAATATGTCTCTACAGCGTCAGCTCACCAGGTTGGTGGAGGACATTTTGTAAATAGGTCAAAAGTTTTTTCATTTTATTTTTCTATTCAGTTGTACTTGTTTTATTGTTAAAAATAAAAAAAGTTGTTCAGAACTAATTGTTTTCTTGAGTTTTGCGTTCCTTGGTAGATTCATTATGTATGTGATTTTTATCTAAACTAGTCCATTTATTGTTACTAACTTACTAGAAGCCTTATAATTGTGTTTTTTCTACATTTACCCATCAGGCTGAACTTAGAAAATTTAAAGCGGAGATCCACCCTAAAGTGGACCTTCCGCTCATCGGAACCCTCCCCCCCTCCGGCGCCACAATTGGCACCTTTCAGGGGGGAGGGGGGTGCAGATACCTGTACAGTACAGGTATCTGCACCCACTTCCGGGATAGCTCTCTGCGGAAAGGGGCGTAGATTACACCCCTTTCCGAAAGTCCCCCGCTGCCTGCTGGGAAACACACAGATCCCAGAGGCAGCGGATCCATCCTTATTGCACAGCGCGACTCGCGCATGCGCAGTAAGGAACCGAGAAATGAAGCCGAAAGGCTCCACTTCCTGATTCCCATACCCAAGATGGCGGCGGCAGCACCCGAGAGACGATCGAGAGATTGGCTTCGGGTGCCGACATCACGTGCGCGCTGGACAGGTAAGTGTCACTATTTTAAAAGTCAGTAGCTGCAGTATTTGTAGCTGCTGGCTTTTAAAAAAAAAAAAAAATGCGGAGTCCCGGCGGACTCCCGCTTTAAGAGATTTCTCTCTACACTATTTCACTGTGCAAAAGGATAATCCCATGTATATTGTGTCCAGTCACGCCTTTCAGCTTTCCCCCCACCAGAATACACAGCAGATCGTTACAGCAGGGGTTAACCATACAGCCCTCAACAGTTCACAGAGCATAGGTTGCAGGCTTGCAATCATGAGGGCAACAGTTAACCGGACAGAGGTTCACAGGTTGAGGCTAGCGTAATCACAAGGGGCAACAGGGCAGTCATCATTTCTAGGGCTTGAGTAACATGGCAGCAGGGTAGATTACTCACACTGGTGACTTCAGACAATTGCAGATGATCATGAAACAGGCGGTGTCATGGTTATGCAGTAATCTTCCTCTGTTTGCTTACCTCTCCTCATGTGTTCAGACTAAGAGGCCAGTCACTTCCACCTGGTGGTTTTTATAACCTCTCGTCTAAGCATGGCTCCACCCCAGGCCCTATCAGGGAACCCTATATTAACCTGTGCACTGCAAGCTAGCGGTGTTGATCAACCACTATCCATTGTGTGTTTGGCTTCCTGTTTCCTGCTTGCTGTGTGCTCTACGTTTGTCTCTGTTATTGACCTTGGCGTGTTCTCAACGATTCCTGTCTGTTTGTGACCTTTGACCTTTTGGCATGTCCCCAACCATCCCTGTCTGCCTGTGACCCTGAACCTTTGGAGTGTACTCTGTTGTTCCTGTCTGCTAGTTGCCCTGAACTCTGCCTTATCCCCTTACTATCCTTGTTGTCCCAGCCTGCTGCTTCCTTCTCCTGTAGTCTACTGTGAGCGTGAGCTGCGAGACCCTAGGGGCCGCGACCTGGAGCCAGACTGCAGCGAAAATCCATCCTTAAGTGGGGTACAGGTTGCGCTATGGAGCCTTAGAATTGAATATAAATAAAGAAATGAATACAAAATAAATTAGGGTAAGAGCAGCCTCTATTAATTTCCACCCAAATGGGTGGAAAGATGCTAAAACAAGGAGAGGAAATAGATGTGGCGCTATACCGATAATACCAATTATTGTTGCGAACCTCTGTGTGAGGACTCTATTGTAGGTAATTCTCAGTGTGCTGGCAAATTAAGTATGGACATAAATGTGCTATCATACACCCTATGCTATTTGTTAGTGAACATCACATAGGTGGGAACACATATGTAATTCTCAGCGTGCTGGTTAATTTAGCACAAAAACATGTATTACATATATTTCTCAGCGTGCTGGTTAATAAAACCCAAAAACACCAAAAATCACAAAAAATCTGAAAATCAAAGACACAAAACCTTGTGACCATAATATGGAATACTTATCTCTATATCATAACAGTGTATAGTTATTAATAAGGTGCAAGTGCAAATAAATCCATATGTGCCTTAAAGGTAAGGATATACTGTTCGGTAATAAAAATAAAAAGGAAAAGGAGAAAAAGGACTGGATATAATAATTGGTGAAATAACCGTGAATGTGATATTAATATTTTAAAATTGGTGCTCAAAAGTAATGTTAAAAGTGAATATCACAGTGGTGGCAGAATCTGATAGCTAATCCAATTGTGATAAATAGTACTATATAAGATGAAAGAAAAATTTTTTTTGCAGTAAACATGAGAATACCATAAAACTTAAATGCAATAAAATACCATAAAAATTGAATAAAAATTGGAAAAAAAAAAAAAATTTGCAAAAATGCAGGTGAACTGTGGACACTAAACGTAGTGAAACAAGTCTCTATTAAGTGACGGAATCTTCCGTGAGTGAAGGGGGGAGGTGATGGTTTCCAGTTGTGTTCCTCACGTTCGGTGGCTACTTATATGTTATATTTTTATGCTCTCACCGGAAAAAATGCCCCATCCGGGGTGGATCAGCCTTCACAATATCAGCTATTGTGTCGCTCTCTGGCTTCCTTCAGATGTAAAATTAGGGATCCCTCGTTCCTCCGTGAGTGCAGAGTGCCACGTTATATAAGGTAAAGAAGAGGAACATCCATAGTGTGATACCATTTAAAACATTGCTTTTATTCCAAGAAAGAGATTAAAACTACTTACAAACAAAATGTTTAAAATTGCGGTAGTGCATGTAGCTTTAAAAGTCCCGCTCTGTTATCTCCGCCTGAGCTCGAGGTGTACGTTGCCTGGCCACGCCCTACGCATTTCGTCACACGGACGTCATCTGGAGCGGCCATTTTCGTACACCTTTCATGCTTTATAGGGTGTATTGTGTCTATCGCGCATGCGCGGTCAATCGGCGCCATTTTAAGTGAGGGAATGCCCTCATAATCTTATACTGCGAGACAGACTATACACAATAAAGAATTGGGACTGCGCAGTAAACTAATACCGGAAAAGGAACTTTTGTCTAGCATAATTTAACAAGGAGAATAAAATGCTGAAAAAACAAATGTGAAATTCCTAGCGAGTATGAGGGCGTCTGTACTGAAATACTTAGTGAGGAGGTTGATTGTGTTAAAGTGAATGTGGGTGCTGGCTATTTGAACATTAACTCTCTGTTGTCTTGCAGGGGCATGAAAGACGTTATATATAAAATGTATATTACGCTGATTCATTACTAGAAATGGGAATGAGTGGGGGTGAGGAATAGTAAATTTAAATATTAGAATTAAGGAAAGATTAAATTTAAAATAAAAATTAGATAATAATAATAAAATAAGACCAAGGCAGGAAGGGATATGGTATTACTGTAAGGAGTATAAAAATGTATGAGATATAGGATATGCAAGGTATAAAAATATGTAAAATATATACATAGAAAAATAAAATGGAATATGTATAAAATGGGAGAGAAATAGGACCCTATCCAATGATCAATATGTGGGGGAATGTATGGCAATGTGGGAGAATATAAAAAAATAAATAAAAAATAACAATGTGAGAGAATATAAAAACACAATTGGGTATATATATATATATATATATATATATATATATATATATATATATATATATATATATATATATATATGTGAAGAATCTTCTTATGATATATGCAAACAAAGCCTATAATGAATGAGTTTCCGTTTCTATCCTAAAAATTACCTCCAAGGGGTTTATTTTTATTTTTATGAATAACGTTCGACCCTATTCTTTACAATAAATAACGTTCGACCCTATTCTCAAACTTCTGACTCAACTATTGGTGGGAGTGGGGTTCACAATTAATGTCATCTTAGCAGTATTATATGAAATTATCTTTTTTTTTTATTCCCATGGGGGGGGGGGGGGAGATATATAATTATTACATGATGAAAGTATAAAAATATAAAAATAGAAAATTAGTTATTTGTACAAAAAATAGTTATTTGTACAAAAATGTAGAGGATCCAGTGGTTACTCTAATGGCTATCTCTGTAAACATTAGTGTGACAAATGGAGACGTCAGAACGTCAGAGTATCAAAAAATCGATGTAAAATCGATTTAAAACTTTAAAACTTTATGCCTATGAATGTCGGTAAGGAGATGAAGGTAGGGAGAATGGTTATCCTGTCTGTGTTGGGTGGCGTAAAATTCATTGTATAAATGTGTGATTTTTTGACTAATTGAATGTATTACATTCGACCTGGATTGTGCTAAAATTAAAAATCTGTTTAAATATGTTAATAGCAATTAAAAGTTAGTTAAAAAGCAATTGAGGTCCAGGTCTATGTTCATTCCTGCAGGATGTAACGTTTCAAGGTTAAAAATCCACTTCGTTTCATTCTGTGAAATTTTAATAGTCATATCTTCTCCTCGCCAATGTCCTTTAATTTTGTCAATGGCATAAAAAGTCATTCGTTTAGGGTCTTGGTTATGAAAGTCTCTGAAATGTCGCGAGACACTGTGTTTGTCATATCCTTTTTTAATATTTTTAATATGTTCCTTAATCCTCTCATGTAGTTCTCGTGTCATCCTTCCTACATACTGTTTGTGACAGGGGCACTCTATGACATATGTCACATGAGTGCTTTTGCAAGAAATTAGCTCTTTTATCGAGAATTCTCTTCCGTTAGTGGTGGAGGTAAATTTAGTGGTTTTCCTGTGGGTCTGTTTGCTTCTGCGGCAAGGAAGGCATTGACCGCATTTAAAGAACCCTTTTAGATGTTTACTGATCTTGATGTTACGTGGAGGATCGATTGTGTTTTTGACAAGTTTACTTCTCAGGTTGGGGGCTCTTTTATAAATGAAGGCTGGGTTATTAGGTAAAATTTGTTTTAGCACATCATCAGTTTTTAAAATGGGCCAGTGTTTCTTTATGATCCTTTCTATTTCTTTACGCTGTCTGTTGAAGCCCGTGAGGAAGGCAGTCTCTACGTTTTTATTTTTCTTAGCAGTTGTTTTATTTTCTATTAGTTTTTTCCTCTCCATTTTATTTACGGTTTCTTTGAGAGCCCTAAGATAGAACTCTTTGTACCCCTTATGTATGAATCTTCTGATGATAATTTCAGCTTGTATGTCAAAATCCTCTTTCCTGGTACAATTTCTGTATACTCTTAGGAGTTGTCCCTTGGGTATGTTGCCGATCCATCTGGGGTGGTGGCAACTAGAAGTGGGTATGTAGCCATTTCGGTCTGTGGCTTTGAAAAAGGTTCTTGTGCCCAGGTGTCCTTCCGTTTTGAAAATTTGTAAATCTAAATAGTCTATGCTATGGTCGTCCCATTTGCCTGTAAACGTAATCCCATAAATATTATGATTTATTTCTTCTAAAAAGGACTTTAATTCCGTCTGGGATCCTCCCCAAATGATTAAAATGTCATCTATATATCTTTTATACATTTTGAGGTTCCTTCTAGATGTTCCGTAAATCTGTTCTTCCTCCCAGTGGTCCAAGAAAAGGTTTGCCACGCTGGGTGCATATTTTGCACCCATAGCTACTTCCTTTGTTTGTACATAATATTTCCCTTTGTACCAGAAGTGGTTATGGCTCATCGCCAGATCCAGTCCCTCCAATATATAATCTATTTGCTCTTGTTTTAATTCTGATTTGTTATGGAGGGCCCACTCCACTGCATTAAGGCCGTCTTTCTGTCTGATGTTAGTGTATAGAGAGTTAACATCGATTGTGACTAATAAATCCTGGTCTTCTACCTTGACATTTTCCAATTCTTTTAGTAGTTACCTACTGTCCCTTAAGTAGGATTTCCCTTTTGTTACTAACGGTTGTAAGTATCCGTCTACATAGGCTCCCAATCTTGAAAATACGGAATCTATTCCGCTTACTATGGGTCTTCCTGGGGGTTGTGTTTGGCTCTTGTGGATTTTTGGAACGTAATAGATGACTGGAGTTTTTGGTGCGTTAGGTGTTAGATACCTTGCCTCCTTTTTGTTAAGGATCCCTTTGGATAGGCCCTTTTGGGTGTATTTATTGAGTTTATTATTATACTCTTCTTTTGGATTCTTCTTTAGTTGTTTATAGGTGTCTGGGATGTTGAGGAGGTTGGCCATCTCCTGTTCGTAATCTGTCTTGTTGAGTATGACTAGTCCGCCTCCCTTGTCCGCGGGCTAATGACTATGTCTTTATTCTTCTCTAATTGTTTGATGTGCTTCCAGATCCCCTTCTTCTTGGAGGGTTTAATTGTCAATGCCCTAATGTCTCTTTCCACCATTTTTTTAAAAACCTTAATACCTTCATTCTGTGGTTGATTCGGATTAAAAATAGAATTATTTCTCAGTTCGGAATGCTTAAAACTTGATTCTTCCTTTATCTTCCCTGCGTTTTTAGTATTGGCGAAGAATTTTTTAATGTTTAATTTTCTGACAAATTTTTGTACATCAATAAAAGTTTCGAATTTGTCCAGATCTTTGTCTGGAGCAAATTTCAAACCTAGGTCCAGTATTTTTAGTTCCTCCTCATTGAAGGTTACCTTACTCAAGTTGTAAATACCTTCTCCTAGTATTCTTGCCTTCTTTTTCTTGACGCCTCCTCCCTTTCCCCTCTTACGTTTTCTTCTGCCCATCTTGAGGGCCTGTACTCCTTCCTTTGGTTCTCTTGGTAATCCTGGTATTCCATGTGTTCCCCTCTCGTGTTCCCTGGGCCTGACCACCTGGGGTTCCATCCGTTTCTTCTGAATTGACCTTGATGTTGACTTCTCGTTGGGTACCGAAACGGTCTCCATCCTCCTCTTGGTCCAAATGGAGGGTTCCCTGGAGGCCTGTATCCTTGGCCTCTGTATAAAAAATCTCTTTGGTCTCCGTATCCAACGGGACTCATCAGGGATGCCCGCTCTCGCCCATTCTATTTGTTCTCACGTTAGAGCCCTTACTCAATCGTATTCGAGCAAATAGTGATATAAGAGGTGTGTCGATGGCAGGTACAGTACAAAAGATAGCAGCTTTCGCTGATGATATCCTATTGTTCCTTACAGAACCACATGTTACATTACCCAACCTCCTGAAAGATCTAGATTCATTCAAACACATCTCCAATTTACAGATAAACTTTAGCAAATCTGAAGCGCTTAATATATCCCTTAGCGAACCTGCAGTGGAGCAATGTCAAAGAAACTTCCCTTTTAAATGGAACAGCTCAGCTATCACGTACCTGGGCATTAAACTACCTTCTGACCTTAAGAACCTTTATACGCATAATTATCTCCCCCTACTCCAAACCATTCAAACCGATCTTAAAAAATGGTCCGCGGGAATCTTTTCTTGGTTTGGCAGAGCCTCGATCGTCAAGATGAATATCTTACCCAGATTACTTTACTTACTACAAACAATCCCCATTAGGATCCCAATGGCCTTTTTCAACTCATACAAATCGATTTGCACCCATTTCCTGTGGAACGGAAAGAGGCCCAGATTAAGCCACGACAGACTAACAATTCCTAAAACAAAAGGTGGTATAGGCTTACCAGATATGAGGAAATATTATTGGGCTTGCCATCTATCCAGAGTTGTAGACTGGAAAGTACATAACACTACTAAAGCTTGGGTACATCTGGAAAATACACTTGCACCCATTCCGACGAGATATTTACCCTGGCTGGACCAGAAACACATCCCCACGATCTGCAAACAGCACCCGTTAGTTGCTCCTACCTTACATGTGTTTCGCTTGGTGTGCCAAACACAGCGTATCTCGTCACACCGCAGCCCACTAACACCTATTAGACATAATCCAGACTTTCCGATTGGTCAGTCTGAGTCCTTTCTCCGTTCCATATGGCCACACTCAGAGATGCTGGCACAGCACTTTTTCACCAATGGGAATCTTTTACCGCGTACATCTGTACCGTGTTTAGACACCAGACGACCTATTCCTCAATGGGTATACTTTCAAATTAGACACTTCCTAATATCACACCAGCATCAACCAGACTTTGCTAGATCGCTCACTCCTTTTGAACCTCTCTGCGACACGATAGAACCTCAAAGACACCTCATATCTAAAATCTACACCCTCTTCTTCACGGACTGTAATCCCAAATCTCTTAAATCCTCCAGCAGTTGGGAATCAGACCTGGACCAGCAATGGTCAGAAGAAGAGTGGGAAACTATATTCTCCCATATACACAAGGGATCTGTCAATGTGTCAGTTCAAGAAAATGGTTTCAAAATTGCTGCTAAATGGTATAAGACTCCTTCCCAGTTACACACATTTTTCCCCCAAGTATCCTCTACATGTTGGAGATGCTCCCAGGAAGAGGGAACTCTCCTCCACATTTGGTGGTCATGTCCCAATATCCAACCCTTCTGGACGGAGGTACACCGTCTCCTCTGTAAGATCACTACCCTATCCGTTGATTTTACTCCTGCACAATTCCTTCTTCACCATTCCTCGATCTCGAGATCAAAATATCGAGGATCACTGACGCAGCACCTCATTAATGCCGCGAGAATGTGCATCCCAGTCCTATGGAAATCCAGTACTCCACCTTCCATCTCGGATTGGTTCCATCGCATTTCTAAGGTGGCTGAGATGGAAGAATTAATACACCAATCGAAAGATTCCCCATTAAGTTTCTGGAAAATTTGGGCTTGCTGGCAGCATTTCCAAAATTCATCGGAATATTCCTCATTAATCTCCTAGGGCCTTGCACTTTCACTTTTATTTTAACTTATACCATTCTTTAGGGCTTATCCCTAATTCTTTCTCCACTGTCTAACAACTGGTCTAATGGTGTCTTTTTGTTAAGAAAATTTTTGAGAATGTGAACACCAATTGTCTTCATTACTGGGTTACGCTGCTGTTCCAATCCTTGGGGGTCTATATTTCTGTAGATCATTTCAAGAATTTAAAGCTATTCAAGTTGTTTTAATGTATTGTACCATTTCAGGGTATTTACCCTCCTCACAGATTTGTCACGTTTGAATGATTTATTGAGTACCTGTGGTACTTTATGTCGGCTTTTCATGCTGTAAATGTTCATACCTTTTATCAATAAAAAAATTTTTTGGGAAAAAAAAAATAAAAATCTCTTTGGTACCTGCCGTGTGATGGGGTGGTTTGGGGGTATCTTCTAAGGGGGGAGTACCTATTTTGATGTCTTGGGATACTGTTCTCGTTGTTGTGGTCCCCTGGGGGTGTCCCATTCTCTTCTGTTCTGGTATCTGCTGTTACTTATTTCCGGCCTTCTATAGTTCGGTGTGTGTGGTACCACAATTCTTTCTGTCCTGTTAGGTGTAGGAGTGGGTTGTTGCCATATTTCTTCTGTTCCGTTTGGTTGGTCTTCCTCTGAATCATCACCCATGGATATGTTATTGTCCTCTTCTGTGTAGGTGGTGTCCATTTGCCACTTGTAGATTTGTTGATTTTTATAATCTAGTACATCCCTCCGAAACTTCTTCTGTTTTTTTTGTTGGATATCTCTGTCATACTTTCTGATCATTTCTTGTAGGTTTTTTTCTTTCTCTTTATATTCATTCGTATTGTTGTGCGGTGATAGTTGGTCTTTAATCTGTGAGATTTCCGTCTCAATATTTTTGAGTTTGACCTGCCTTCTAACTACAATTTTTTGTAGGAGTAGGGTTTCACTTTCATTGAAGAATTTATACCAGTCCTCCATCAAGTGTTTGTCATTTAGAGCATCATTGGGGGAGACATCCCATCTTAGCCTTCTTGGAGTGATTTTTTCGGAAATATACATCTCCAAGATGGCTATGTCCCACCATACTCTTAGTTGTTTTTCTAAACTGTGTTTTAGCTGTTTAAACAGACTGTCTAGGTCTTGTTTATTGGCTACATGTTCTTGATTGAAAATTTCCGTTAAATTAATGGCTCTGCTATCAACATATTTAAAGAGATCCATTGCTGCAACCTAATATAAGGAGTCAAAAAGGCTCCGAATATATGAAAATTAAGTGGGGTACAGGTTGCGCTATGGAGCCTTAGAATTGAATATAAATAAAGAAATGAATACGAAATAAATTAGGGTAAGAGCAGCCTCTATTAATTTCCACCCAAATGGGTGGAAAGATGCTAAAACAAGGAGAGGAAATAGATGTGGCGCTATACCGATAATATCAATTATTGTTGCAAACCTCTGTGTGAGGACTCTATTGTATGTAATTCTCAGTGTGCTGGCAAATTAAGTATGGACATAAATGTGCTATCATACACCCTATGCTATTTGTTAGTGAACATCACATAGGTGGGAACACATATGTAATTCTCAGCGTGCTGGTTAATTTAACACAAAAACACGTATTACATATATTTCTCAGCGTGCTGGTTAATAAAACCCAAAAACACAAAAAATCACAAAAAATCTGAAAATCAAAGACACAAAACCTTGTGACCATAATATGGAATACTTATCTCTATATCATAACAGTGTATAGTTATTAATAAGGTGCAAGTGCAAATAAATCCATATGTGCCTTAAAGGTAAGGATATACTGTTTGGTAATAAAAATAAAAAGGAAAAGGAGAAAAAGGACTGGATATAATAATTGGTGAAATAACCGTGAATGTGATATTAATATTTTAAAATTGGTGCTCAAAAGTAATGTTAAAAGTGAATATCACAGTGGTGGCACAATCTGATAGCTAATCCAATTGTGATAAATAGTACTATATAAGATGAAAGAAAATTTTTTTTTGCAGTAAACATGAGAATACCATAAAACTTAAATGCAATAAAATACCATAAAAATTGAATAAAAATTGAAAAAAAAAAAAAATGTGCAAAAATGCAGGTGAACTGTGGACACTAAACGTAGTGAAACAAGTCTCTATTAAGTGACGGAATCTTCCGTGAGTGAAGGGGGGAGGTGATGGTTTCCAGTTGTGTTCCTCACGTTCGGTGGCTACTTATATGTTATATTTTTATGCTCTCACCGGAAAAAATGCCCCATCCGGGGTGGATCAGCCTTCACAATATCAGCTATTGTGTCGCTCTCTGGCTTCCTTCAGATGTAAAATTAGGGATCCCTCGTTCCTCCGTGAGTGCAGAGTGCCACGTTATATAAGGTAAAGAAGAGGCACATCCATAGTGTGATACCATTTAAAACATTGCTTTTATTCCAAGAAAGAGATTAAAACTACTTACAAACAAAATGTTTAAAATTGCGGTAGTGCATGTAGCTTTAAAAGTCCCGCTCTGTTATCTCCGCCCGAGCTCGAGGTGTACGTTGCCTGGCCACGCCCTACGCATTTCGTCACACGGACGTCATCTGGAGCGGCCATTTTCGTACACCTTTCATGCTTTATAGGGTGTATTGTGTCTATCGCGCATGCGCGGTCAATCGGCGCCATTTTAAGTGAGGGAATGCCCTCATAATCTTATACTGCGAGACAGACTATACACAATAAAGAATTGGGACTGCGCAGTAAACTAATACCGGAAAAGGAACTTTTGTCTAGCATAATTTAACAAGGAGAATAAAATGCTGAAAAAACAAATGTGAAATTCCTAGCGAGTGTGAGGGCGTCTGTACTGAAATACTTAGTGAGGAGGTTGATTGTGTTAAAGTGAATGTGGGTGCTGGCTATTTGAACATTAACTCTCTGTTGTCTTGCAGGGGCATGAAAGACGTTATATATAAAATGTATATTACGCTGATTCATTACTAGAAATGGGAATGAGTGGGGGTGAGGAATAGTAAATTTAAATATTAGAATTAAGGAAAGATTAAATTTAAAATAAAAATTAGATAATAATAATAAAATAAGACCGAGGCAGGAAGGGATATGGTATTACTGTAAGGAGTATAAAAATGTATGAGATATAGGATATGCAAGGTACAAAAATATGTAAAAAATATATATAGAAAAATAAAATGGAATATGTATAAAATGGGAGAGAAATAGGACCCTATCCAATGATCAATATGTGGGGGAATGTATGGCAATGTGGGAGAATATAAAAAATAAATAAAAAATAACAATGTGAGAGAATATAAAAACACAATTGGGTATATATATATATATATATATGTATATGTGAAGAATCTTCTTATGATATATGCAAACAAAACCTATAATGAATGAGTTTCCGTTTCTATCCTAAAAATTACCTCCAAGGGGTTTATTTATATTTTTATTTTTATGAATAACGTTCGACCCTATTCTTTACAATAAATAACGTTCGACCCTATTCTCAAACTTCTGACTCAACTATTGGTGGGAGTGGGGTTCACAATTAATGTCATCTTAGCAGTATTATATGAAATTAGCTTTTGTTTTTATTCCCATGGGGGGGGAGATATATAATTATTACATGATGAAAGTATAAAAATATAAAAATAGAAAATTAGTTATTTGTACAAAAAATAGTTATTTGTACAAAAATGTAGAGGATCCAGTGGTTACTCTAATGGCTATCTCTGTAAACATTAGTGTGACAAGTGGAGAAGTCAGAACGTCAGAGTATCAAAAAATCGATGTAAAATCGATTTAAAACTTTAAAACTTTATGCCTATGAATGTCGGTAAGGAGATGAAGGTAGGGAGAATGGTTATCCTGTCTGTGTTGGGTGGCGTAAAATTCATTGTATAAATGTGTGATTTTTTGACTAATTGAATGTATTACATTCGACCTGGATTGTGCTAAAATTAAAAATCTGTTTAAATATGTTAATAGCAATTAAAAGTTAGTTAAAAAGCAATTGAGGTCCAGGTCTATGTTCATTCCTGCAGGATGTAACGTTTCAAGGTTAAAAATCCACTTCGTTTCATTCTGTGACATTTTAATAGTCATATCTTCTCCTCGCCAATGTCCTTTAATTTTGTCGATGGCATAAAAAGTCATTAGTTTAGGGTCTTGGTTATGAAAGTCTCTGAAATGTCGCGAGACACTGTGTTTGTCATATCCTTTTTTAATATTTTTAATATGTTCCTTAATCCTCTCATGTAGTTCTCGTGTCGTCCTTCCTACATACTGTTTGTGACAGGGGCACTCTATGACATATGTCACATGAGTGCTTTTGCAAGAAATTAGCTCTTTTATCGAGAATTCTCTTCCGTTAGTGGTGGAGGTAAATTTAGTGGTTTTCCTGTGGGTCTGTTTGCTTCTGCGGCAAGGAAGGCATTGACCGCATTTAAAGAACCCTTTTAGATGTTTACTGATCTTGATGTTACGTGGAGGATCGATTGTGTTTTTGACAAGTTTACTTCTCAGGTTGGGGGCTCTTTTATAAATGAAGGCTGGGTTATTAGGTAAAATTTGTTTTAGCACATCATCAGTTTTTAAAATGGGCCAGTGTTTCTTTATGATCCTTTCTATTTCTTTACGCTGTCTGTTGAAGCCTGTGAGGAAGGCAGTCTCTACGTTTTTATTTTTCTTAGCAGTTGTTTTATTTTCTATTAGTTTTTTCCTCTCCATTTTATTTACGGTTTCTTTGAGAGCCCTAAGATAGAACTCTTTGTACCCCTTATGTATGAATCTTCTGATGATAATTTCAGCTTGTATGTCAAAATCCTCTTTCCTGGTACAATTTCTGTATACTCTTAGGAGTTGTCCCTTGGGTATGTTGCCGATCCATCTGGGGTGGTGGCAACTAGAAGTGGGTATGTAGCCATTTCGGTCTGTGGCTTTGAAAAAGGTTCTTGTGCCCAGGTGTCCTTCCGTTTTGAAAATTTGTAAATCTAAATAGTCTATGCTATGGTCGTCCCATTTGCCTGTAAACGTAATCCCATAAATATTATGATTTATTTCTTCTAAAAAGGACTTTAATTCTGTCTGGGATCCTCCCCAAATGATTAAAATGTCATCTATATATCTTTTATACATTTTGAGGTTCCTTCTAGATGTTCCGTAAATCTGTTCTTCCTCCCAGTGGTCCAAGAAAAAGTCCTTTTTCTCCTTTTCCTTTTTATTTTTATTACCGAACAGTATATCCTTACCTTTAAGGCACATATGGATTTATTTGCACTTACACCTTATTAATAACTATACACTGTTATGATATAGAGATAAGTATTCCATATTATGGTCACAAGGTTTTGTGTCTTTGATTTTCAGATTTTTTGTGATTTTTGGTGTTTTTGGGTTTTATTAACCAGCACGCTGAGAAATATATGTAATACGTGTTTTTGTGCTAAATTAACCAGCACGCTGAGAATTACATATGTGTTCCCACCTATGTGATGTTCACTAACAAATAGCATAGGGTGTATGATAGCACATTTATGTCCATACTTAATTTGCCAGCACACTGAAAATCCATCCTTACCACTGGAGGCTCTGGAGAACACCTGCTGGCTCTTAGACTCGGCGCCCTGGGGAATCTATGCTCCAGCTCCCATTGGGATCTGTGTTAGTGATCCTGTAGACCTGTGTCCTGAATTTCCCTGGGTACAATCCGCAGCAGTCAGTCCTAAGGTCCACTACCTAGCGGTGCACTTCCGACTTCTATGAAGGGGATCTGTCACCTGGTCTCAGGTGACCTGACAGGCGGAGGATCAGAGAGGGCCCTGGTGTCCCCAGGGTCAGAGATGGCAAATGGGAGGGGTCATGGGCATCTGGGTGCAGCTCAGCAGTGACCAACAAATCTATCTTGCATAGAATCACGTTTCCAGCTATATGCTTCTTTGTTCTATGCTGTGTTGGTAACATATTCTGATCCTTGAGTTGACAGTCTCTCCATCAATAATAATCATTGTCTCTTATTTCCAGACCATCATACAAAAATGGTTAAATTAGCACACGTTGCTATTTGTATTTACAAAGACAGCAACACGTGAGCAGTAGCGCCATGTCAAGGCTTCAACCCTTGCTACTGTCCATTTACACAGAATTCATTCATGCAATCACGCACACTCTAGTCACTCTACACATACACAACATTCATTACAAAAAAGGGTGATGGAAGAAATAAAGGGAAAAATTTGGATTGGTTGAAAAAATATAATTCTATTTAAATCTTAGGGTCACACCAAGGACAACTGCTATTGTCAATGTCAACTTCAAGTGGTAAGAAAATAAAAAAAAATATTTTCCTCAACATTTGGATGGTTCCTCTGAGTCCCATCTATCTTCACATGGTGGCAATGATTCAGGTTTTACAAGTTAAAGGTAGGGTAACCCAGCTTGGGGAGGTTACATTTGAGCAAAATTATTTGTTCCATCAAATAGGGTGTTAGTTGTGCATGGTGTGGATTAAGGATGTTCCCAGTAATAGAGAAAACTCTCTCACTTTGCACACTGGTTGGAGGACAGGTTAGTAGTTTCTGGGCAACCAGGCAAAGACCAGGCCACGCACTTTTCTTACCATCCCAATAGGTCAAAGGGTCCTCTGTAGGAAGCAAAGGTACTTCATATAGGTAGGCCCTGACCATTTCAGAGGCACTGCTCTCTTCTCGATTACCTGCTGCTTAACCTGCATCCACTAGATTGTCAAGTGCCTCTACCCAACATGCACATGCTCCACTCAGTTGTTTTTGAGTGATGGTGCCAGGCCTTGGAATAGCAGACATGGCAGGTGAATCTTCCAAATCGGCCTCATTCGGCATACATCTTTGTTGCTGCAAATTACGGACTCTTTCAATCAGTTTTTCTTTCCAGTAGGAGAGGCTATTGTCTCTGAATGCCAGTTTACCTTTGATCCTGGGATCACACAGGGCAGCCAGCATGAGTTCAGGGCTTTTGCGGACAAGGTCATTTAGCCGATCTTTTAAGTTGTCTTGTAGCTTTCTGATGAAAGACGCTACATCGGCATGATGTTTGCTGCCACAAACAGGCTCACTGTTTTTTTAGGAACGATCCCATCTTATCTATGAGATAGATAAACAAGGGTATGACCTGTCCTAGGCTGGCATTGCTCTGCCTCAAGTTTTCCTGTCACATTATGAAAAGGTTTTAAGACAGAAACAAGCTGCTCAATTATAAACCAGTCATCACGTCCCAGTGTGGAATCAATCCCAATGCTGTGGTGAGATGATAGATCGTGGATGGCTGTCTTTTGCTCCAAAATGCGTTCCAGCATTTCCAAGGTATAGTTCCACCAGGTGCTGACATCTTGTTTCAGGCGATGTATGGGGAGTCCTGATTGTTCTTGCTCCTCCCTCAACAGTTGACTAGCAACTACACTGCGGTGGAAATGCCCTGCAATTTTCCTGCAAAGGTCCATGATTTGAGCAATCTTGTTGTTTTTCTCCACTGGGGTTGCACCGTTGACCACTAAATGCAGTATGTGTGCAGAACAGCGCACACCGACAAAAGATCCATATTGGAGCGCTTTAACCATGTTTGAATCTCCGTCTGTCACTATGAACCCAACAGAAATATTGGTGACTGCCCGCTCGCCAAACCAATTGGCCAACATTGATCTAATTGCCCACAATATGTTGGCAGAGCTGTGTTTATCATCACGGACTTCTGTGTGGAGCAGGAAAGCTTGATAACCCTGCTGGTCTTGAGCTGCAGACCTGCTTCCTGATGAAGTTTGAACTCTTAGCCCTTGTACACATGGATTTGTCCGACAGATTTTGTCCGAAACTTGTGTTGCATGCACACGGTCGGACAAAGTTGACGGGAAATCCGATCGTACGTAACGTGACAACGTTATTTCACTACGACGGGACTATGTTCAGGCTAGTAGCCAATAGCTTTGGTCTAGGAATTTGATCTAAGCATGCGTGGCACTTTGTCCAATCGGAATTCTCTACACACAATCGGACAAAGTCCAATCGGATCATGTTGTCGGAAAGTTTAATAGCCCAGTCCGATGGAGCCCACACACAGTCGGATTATCCGACAACACGGTCCGATCGAACATTTTCCATCGGAATGTCTGACTGTGTGTACAAGGGCTTACACTAGTGCCACCACCAACAGGCACAGTGGCCCGGAAGTGACGTTCGTATCCGGTCTTGCTTGCTGTCTGTCATATGTGCCCACTTTTTTACTTCACTTGTGAGTAGTTTTAAAACTCTTTAAATAAATTGCTATATTTTAAACAACTACACTATGGCGGTTTTCTCTGATTTATTCCCCTGAGTCTACCTACCATCCATGAGGAAGTTAAAAGAAGTCTTCCAAAGAAATTCGTTTATACAACTATCTCTGCAATCATCTTGGTGTTCACTACTAATTTTGCTGTGTTACCCACAGCAGTGAGGTAATTGCATAACATTAAACACTATCTGCACGGATCACCACGGATGGATTTATTACCCAGCACGTTGCACGTTTAATTCCGTGTGTTTACCGAATTGCACGTTTTGATTTGTGTCCATTATTAATCTTGCTGCGTTACCCACAGGAGTGAGGTAATCGCATAGCATTTACATTACCTGCACGGATCACCACGAATGGATTTATTACCCAGCACATTGCACGTTTAATTGAGTGTGCTTACCGAATTGCACGTTTTAATTGTATTGTGTATGGGACATTTTATATAAATCTCAATTGTCATTTGGATTCAATATTTTTTTTTTTCCTTTGCACATATATATATTTTCTGCTTCATTTTTTACACGTTTAATACGTGCATGCATTTTATATTTTAATATATACGATTTTTGCACATAGAGTCACTTTTTTGCACCAGGCAATCACCGTATGGTTCTTTAGTTCATTGCTATATATGTATAGTGTTATTCTCTGATTTATTTATGCACGTTTTGCACTTTATATAGCTTTATAATTGCACAATTTTAGTTTTATTGTGGCTATTTTGAATGGTTTGTAATTAGCGCATCACATCTTTATCTATTTACTTCTACCAGTGAGAGACAACTCATTTAGTGATTGCTGCTTTTTTTCATTTTGCTATTCTCGCCCTCTCCTATTTTTTCCCATAGAGCGCGGAAGTTTCTACACACAGGCACAGTGGCCTGCCACCAGTGTGCAGTCAAAGACAGGAAAGCTTGTTGACCGCTGGGAGCTGTCCACAAATCAGTGGTCAAATGAATTGTCTGACCCTCGGCTTTGTCCATTTTTTCCTTCAATACTGCAACACACGAATGGTATAGTGCTGGAATAATCTTTCTGCTGAAAGTTGTTCGTGCAGGAACAATGTATCGTGGAGCAAGGGCATGCATGAGCTGTTTAAACGGCTCCCCTTCAATCATGTGAAAAGAGGCTCCTCCAACAGCAATGAATTGGCCAATGAGGCAGGTGATCTTGTTGGCCTGCTGTTTTGACATGCCCTTGGAACTAAAGCCAACAAAACTATCTAGGAAAGGCTGATGATGTCCTTGGGAGGATGAGTAGCCTGATTGGGTCTGCAGTGGAACTAATGCACATGGATGGTTTGTCTTAATTGAACCCTCTCTATGGGCTGTGCTCTGAGTCTGTGGTGAGGTTGAGGAGGTACCACCAGTACAGTCAGAGCCTGTTATGCTGCTTCCTGTGCTACAATCTTTTTCTGCCTCTGCCCACAGTAAACTAGAGTGGTGATAATTTTTAAGATGAAGGTTCATACCAGCGTTGGTTAAATGTCCCAACTTTTTACCCCTACTGACTTGCTTCCCACACAATTTGCACTTTGCAAAGAACCCACATTCCAATGTTTGGAAGTATTTCCACATGTTGCTGCGGCGGGATGCAGCCCCTTGAACCTGTTGATCTCTAGTACTAGTATTTAGGGCTGATATAGCTGCAGCAGGTAGCAAACCAGTGGTGGAAGCTGTTGCCACTACAGTTACACTTGGTGAACAAGTGCTAATGGCAGGGGTGCTGGGTAGGTCGGTGTTATCATCATCACAGGATTCTTCCTCCATAATAACAGAGGGAGAAGGGGGTGTTAGCAGCAGATGAAAAAATTTGGATTTTTATATTCAGCTTACCTGTAAAATCCTTTTCTTGAGAGTACATCACGGGACACAGGAGCTTCATTACATAGTGGGTTATATAGGCACCTCTGGTGATTGGACACTGGTTAACCCTAGGGATGAGCCGAACACCCCCCGGTTCGGTTCGCACCAGAACTTTCGAACGGACCCCAAATTCGTATGAACGTTAGAACACCATTGAAGTCTATGGGACTCGAACGTTCGAAATGAAAAAGGCTAATTTTAACGGCTAATATGCAAGATACTGTCCTAAAAAGGGTTTGGGGACCTGGCTCCTGCCCCAGGGGACATGGGTCAATGCAAAAAAAACTTTTAAAAACTGCCGTTTTGGCGGGAGCACTGATTTTAATGAGGATTAAAGTGAAAAAAAAGTGAAATATTCCTTTAAATATCGTGTCTGGGGGGTGTCTGTAGTATGCCTGCTAAGTGCCACATGTTTCCAGTGTTTAGAACAGTCCCTGCACAAAATGACATTTAACGGAAATAACGTCATTTAAAACTGCTTGCGGTTTTAATGTTATATCTGGTTCCTGCAATATGGTTGAAAATCATTGAGAAAAATGGCATGGGTAGCCCTCCCTGCCCATTACCAGCCCCTTTGGGTTTTTGTACGCATATTAAGGGGAACCCCGTACCCATATTAAAAAAAGGAAATACGTGTGGCCCCCAGGCCCTATATACTCAGAACAACACTGACTGAAAGCTCTATTTAAAACGAGCAAGATAGTTAGCTATATAGGTGGATATAGCGCTGTATACTGCGTTCAGAGCACGCAGACAGCACGCACAATCTCCTAACACTGACTGAAAGCTCTATTTAAAACGAGCAAGATATTTAGCTATATAGGTGGATATGGCGGTGTATACTGTGTTCAGAGCATGCAGACAGCACGCACAATCTCCTAACACTGACTGAAAGCTCTATTTAAAACGAGCAAGATATTTAGCTATATAGGTGGATATAGCGGTGTATACTGCGTTCAGAGTACGCAGAGAGCACGCACAATCTCCTAACACTGACTGACAGCTCTATTTAAAACGAGCAAGATAGTTAGCTATATAGGTGGATATAGCGGTGTATACTGGGTTCAGAGCACGCAGACAGCACGCACATTCTACTAACACTGACTGCAAGCTCTATTATAAAAGATAGATATATCACTAGATATATAGGTGAATATAGCGGTGCATACTGCAGTCAGGGCACGCAGACAACAACCACTACAGAAGAGCAAGAACGAAAAATCGTCAGATAACGATCGGTGTATACTGTGTTGAAGGTACACAGAACACCCACTAACTGCTACAGATGACAACACACTACACAAGGCCGCCGCGCTGGCGGCCTTATATAGTGTGGGGCGTGTACTACACAGCCTGAGCTATGATTGGCCACATGCATCCTGTCTGTGGCCAATCATGGCTCTCCTCGCTGCCGGCGCTGTGATTGGCCAAGCATGCGGGGTCACAGTGCATGCTTGGCCAATCATGAGCCATCAATGCACTGCGCCACCGCAGTGCATTGTGGGCCGTGAGCGCCACGCGAATTTGGCACGAACGGCCCATAACGTTCGGAATTCACCGAACGGGCGAACAGCCGATGTTCGAGTCGAAAGTATGTTCGACTCGAACACGAAGCTCATCCCTAGTTAACCCCAATTAAGGAGAATTCCTCCCCTATATAACCCCTCCCATATGGGAGGCACCTCAGTTTTTTAGCAAAGCAATAAGAAACCACGTAAAACCCAAGAGGGGCGGGAGCCCTGTGTCCCATGATGTACTCTCAAGAAAAGGATTTTACAGGTAAGCTGTATATAAAAATCCAATTTTCTTGATCATACATCACGGGAAACAGGAGCTTCATTACATAGTGGGATGTCCCAAAGCAATGATCAGATTGAGGGGAGGGAGACACAGATCATAATAATACACCGCCAGGGACCGGAGGACCCAAACTTCAGCCTGCAGTACACTGCGCCCGAAGGCGATATCCTCTTGCCCTCTGACATCCACCTGATCGAAACTCGTGAATGTGTGGACTGATGACCAAGTTGCAGCCTTACAGATCTGAGCCAGGGAAGCCTGGTGATGCACTGCCCAAGAAGCACTTACAGCCCTAGTAGAATGCGCTTTCACTGGAAAAGGAGGGATTTTCCCCTTAACACTATAGGCCTGAGAAATAATCTGTCTAATCCACCTTGAGAGAGTGGATTTTAACGCCGCCTGGCCCTTCCTAGGGCCTACCGGCAAAATAAACAAGCAATCAGTTTTCCTTATCCGAGCAGTTGCTTGAAGATATATACTGATTGCCCTAACCACATCCAAAGTGTGCAAAGATTCTTCTTCTACGGACTGTGGGTCTGGAAAAAAGGATGGTAGGATTACATCTTGATTCAAATGGAATCCTGAAACCATGTTAGGTAGAAAAGACCTGTTGGGACGCATGACCACCCGGTCCTTATGAATAATTAGATACGGCTCCTTGCTGGAAAGAGCTGCTAGCTCTGATACTCTTCTAGCCGTGGATATGGCTACCAAGAAGACCAATTTTTTAGTCAGGAGAACTAATGAAGCCAGATGCAAAGGTTCAAATGGTTGCCCCTGCAAAGCCGAGAGAACCAAATTAAGATCCCATGGGCATACCGTAGGTTTGACTGGCGGTCTTATCCGCATGGCCCCCTGGATGAAAGCCCGCACCAGGGAATGCGATGCAAGTGGCTTCTGAAAAAACACTGACAGGGCCAAAATCTGCACCTTGATAGTGCTTATGGCCAAATTCATTTCTAGGCCTGACTGGAGAAAGGCCAAGATCCTGCTAATGACATACTTTCTAGGATGCCATTTCCTGAGTTCACACCAGGAAACATATGCCCTCCAGATTTTGTAATAAATAAGCCTGGAGGCCGGCTTTCTGGCATTGACCAGAGTAGAAAGGACTGACCCCTCAGAATGTGGGTCTCAGCAGCCAAACTGTCAAATTTAGACTGCGTAAAGCAGGATGGTAAATTGGACCCTGTGAGAGCAGATCTGGCCAGAGAGGGAGGATCCATGGCCTGCCTACTGCCAACTTCATGATCTCTGCGTACCACGGTCACCTGGGCCAAGCCGGGGCCACTAAAAGGACTGATTTTGTCTCCCTCTTGACTCTTCCCAGGAACCGAGACAGAAGCGGGCTCGGGGGGAAGGCATAGATCAGATTGTACTGATCCCAGGGAACTGTCAGAGCATCTGACCCCTGAGCAAGTGCATCTCTTGTCCTTGACACAAAATTGTCCAGTTTCCTGTTGAACCTGGATGCAAACAGATCTACGTCTGGAGTACCCCACCTGTGACATATGTTCCGGAACACGTCGGGGTGCAGAGCCCATTCTCCTGGGCACAAATGCTGGCGGCTCAGAAAATCCACCTGCCAATTTTCCACTCCTGGAATGAAGACTGCAGAAAGACACGGAACATGCTTTTCTGCCCAGACAAGTATGCGATTCACCTCTTTTTGTGCAACCAGACTCCTGGTACCGCCCTGGTGATTGATATAAGCCACTGCTGTGGCATTGTCGGACTGAACCCGAACAGGGAGACCTCGTAGTCTGTAAGACCACTTTATGAGAGCCATATAAACTGCCCGGATCTCCAAGACATTTATGGGCAATAGCCTCTCGATCGCAGACCATTTCCCCTGCGAACACGTCTCCTCCAACACTGCTCCCCAGCCTGTCAGGCTGGCATCTGTCGTGATAATCTTTCATGGAAGAGGAAGAAAAGTTTTGTGCTTCAGCAAATTCTTGGTTTGTATCCACCAGACGAGACTCTTGCGTGTCCCTGGGGATAGACGCATAGGAAGATCCAAGGATTGGGGCTTCCTGTTCCAAGGCGCAAGGATGCATCTTTTCAGAGGCCTTGAGTGGAACTGGGCAAATGGGACGGCCTCGAAGGAGGCGACCATTTTTCCTAACAGTCTCATGCACAATCGAATAGGCGATGATCTCCTGCCCAGAATTAGGCGCACAAGATCCCCAATGGCCAAGGCTTTTGGCCTTGGAAGAAACACCTTGCCCCGAGCGGTGTCGACCATACCCAGGTATTCCAACCTGGTGGCAGGCTGTAGGAACGACTTTTCTAGGTTTATAATCCAACCTAGGCATTCCAGGTGTTCTAGCGTTCTGGTAACGCTGTGGTTCAGGAACGCTACTGTTTTCTCCATGAGAAGTAAATCGTCTAGATAAGCCATGATGGCTATACCCTGAGCTCTTAGGTTTGCCAAAAGAGGGTCCAGAATCTTCGTGAAGACTCGAGGGGCCGTAGCAAGCCTGAACGGCAAGGCCACAAATTGAAAATGGCGCCGCTCCACCGCGAACCTTAGAAATTTTTGGTGTGCGGGAAAAATTGGCACATGGAGATATGCATCTTTGATGTCTATTGATGCCATAAACTCTCCCCCTTGCAGGGAGGAGACCACAGTGCGGATTGACTGCATTCGGAAGGACCGGATGCATAAAAAACGGTTCAGATCCTTCAGATCTAGGATAGGTCTGGCACTTCCATTTGGCTTCGGAACGGTGAAGAGATTCGAGTAAAACCCTCAACCCTGTTCTTTTGGGTCCACTTCTACTATCACCCCCTGGGATAGTAAGTGATCTAAGGCCAGGAATAGTGTTTTTTTCTTTACTGGATCCCTGGGGATCCTTGACCTTAGGAATCGAGAAGGTGGAATCTCCTGAAACTCTAGCCTGTAGCCCAGAGATACCGAAGAGATCACCCACTTGTCCCGGATCTCTTCCCACCAGGCTCCTGCAAACTGCAGGAGCCTTCCCCCCACTCGTCCGAGCAGGGGCGCCCCTTCACAAAGAAGCTTTTTGGCTCTGCTTGGCAGGCTTTCGCCCCCAAGTCTTTTTCTGCCCCTGGGATCGGCCCTGAGCCTTTCCTGTAGAGGAGGGTTGAGAAGGCCGTCGCCACTGCTTAGAGCTTGATGCTCCGGGAGAGAGAGGACGCCTAAATGAAGGACGCTTGCTCCTTTTGACTGGAAGGAGAGTAGATTTACCTCCTGAAATTTTTTGGACGAATTTGTCTAATTCTTCTCCAAACAAACGTTCCCCTTTAAACGGGAACCCAATCAAATGCTTCTTGCATGACAGCTCAGCTGCCCAATTCTTTAGCCATAGGGCCCTTCGCATGTGTACCAACATGAGAGACAAACGTGATGCTTGTTGGACAGAATCCAAAATCGCATCAATCATGAAACACAGAATATGAGGCTGCAAACTCCCGAAGATGATCCCCCACCCGAAAAGTGGGTGGGGGCAAACCTTCATGCGGTATCACTTTTGTTTGCAGGCTTGTTAGGCTTGCGGTTCCAGGGATGCTTCTGACCATCCGTGGGCATTCTGTCGGGCTGGGGGCGTGTTGCCGAAGCACGGGGCTGATGAAAAAGCCACTTGTGAGTGGAAAAAGAGGGCCCTTGCCTGCGACGTGGCTCCTTAGCCTTCCTGGCCTGTGGGAGTAGTGTACTCTTACCCTGTTTCCCCTAAAATAAGACCTAGCGTGATTGTCGGTGTTGGCTGCAATATAAGCCCTACCACCCAAATAAGCCCTACTCTGTTTCCTCAAAAATAAGCCCTACCCTGAAAAGAAGACCTACAAGGACTTTAACTAGGGCTTATTTGGGGGGTAGGGCTTTTATTGCAGCTATCACCGGCAATCACACTAGGTCTTATTTTAGGGGAAACAGGGTACCACCAGTGCCATTCTTAATAATGTCATTCAAGGAGGCCCCAAAGAGCCGCTCGCCAAGGAAGGGAAGATCTGTCAGGGCTTTCTTGGATGCCTGGTCAGCAGACCAGCATTTCAGCCAAATGAGGTGCCTCAGCACCACAGCTGACACTGAAGCCTTGGATAACAGGGGGAGAGTATCCAGGGCCACGTCACAAAAGGCCTTGCACTAGTTGGTCTGCTAGCTCCACACAGACAGGGGAGGCGTTCTGCTCTCCCAATTCGCGGTGCAACATTTTTACCCACTCAGTCAGTGTCTGCAACACCAGTGTGGATGCCAGTACAGGTCGCACGGCTGACCCCACAACCATAAACAAGGAACGAGCCACCGCCTCGGCCTTCCTGTCTGTGGGATCCTTGAATGTAGGAGTCCCCTCAACCGGGATCGTGATTACTTTATTTAACCTAGATACTGGGGGGTCCACCCGGAGGAGCCGACCACTTTTTGAGAAGGCTTTCCTCAAAGGGGTAATGCACCGCCAAATTTTTGGGGACCGAAAAGGTCCATTGCGGGAGACCTCATTCCCTGTAGATGAATTTGTCAAAATAAGTCAAATACGGGAACACCTTAGGTGAACGTGCTGGCTTGCAGGACCCAAAAGGGACCGGTACATCAGCAGAGGGATCCGCTGGCTCCTGAATTTTCAGGGTATCATGCACAGCTGTGAAAAGTGCTCCAACAAGCACGTTGTCGCACCCGTACCCAAACGGGGAATCATCCTCACTGTTCGAACGGTCCTGGTCAGCCACGTCTGATAGGTCAGATCAGGGGTCTCCAGCCGCAGCAGGGCCCGAGTCTGCATTAGAGCTCTCCCCAGAGGATGGGGGGGCAGGAGCTTCTTACGTGCACCTTTCCTGCCACGTGCCGCCTCTATCTTAGCAACATAGGAGTCAAGGACCGCTGTCAGGGTGTCCATGTGCACCGCACTAACCGCAGGTGTCCTGGTTGCTGTAGCCTGGATTTCGGGGGAAGAAACACCAGTTTCTGAAGCCATGCTGACCCTAACCTGTCTGCTACCTGCAAGGGGGCTTAGGACAGTGAAAATCCCACCCTCCTGCTGCTGCCCCATGGGGGTGGGTGGGGGGGTACTTAGCGCTAGACTCACCACCCTGGGCGTTCTGTGAATGCCACTAGCAGTGCATGTAGTCCCTAGGCGTTTCCCAGTTGCAGAGAGGAGAAAACTGTGTCAGCAGCAGCAGCTATAAACAGTGGTGAAACGTTCTGCAGAGCTAGCTTCAGCGTTCAGCAAGGAGCCATCCAGCATCCTGTACACACAGTGAACACAGGAAACAGCAAGTGAGAGCACATGTAATGCTGCCACAAGAGAACAGTGGTGAAAAAAGCGCTCAGGCTTCAAGAAAATGGCCGCCAATGCAACTAATAGGAGATCCTAAAGAATATGGCTGCTGAAGCTCCCCAGGGGAATACCAACTTTCCCACATCCAAGATGGCCGCTGGACAGCGCCCTGCGGTGACAGAACAAAAAATAAAAACGTGCTGCCTGCCTACAGCCAGAACAACCTCCACAAACACCTTTTGGGACCCCCCAGACTAGGACCAGGACCAACGCCAGCCATACAGAGCCCCTACAGGTGAGAAAGCAGCGAACCCCCACACACACACACCGCCCGCATCGCATGCAGCCACCCCCCTCAGAGGGGGGAAGGAGGGGGTGATAGGGACTTAAGATAGAAGATAGGGAGGTGAGGTGGCCCGAATCAACCCCCCAGGGAATGCCTAGCCGCTCACCACACAGAGGCAGGGAGAGGCGTACTTACCAGTTCTGAAGAGCTGGGAGACATTCCATCACAGAACTACTCCTGCACAGTTACTGTGTAGCTGTTGGCCCGGTATACTGTGATCCAAACAGCAGTAGCCCGGTCATATGTATACCCCGGAGCACTGAAGCTCACCGACCACCTCTGGAGCTGAGGCATGTCGTGGCCTGCCGAGCCTTAGCTACGGCCTGCTCACGCTCAATGGCTGGACTGGGGAGACTACAAGGATATCATTAACCAGCCTGTCACCCAGCCGGCAGTTGATAGAAGATCTCAGGATCTTTCATCTTGCGCAAAATGCGGCAAACCTGCAGCAAAAACATGGACCGAGAGGGCCCACAGGATTCCTAGGTCATTCTCCTTACTAGGCAAAATAAAAACTGAAGATGCTGGGAGCAGTGAGGAGGGTTGATAGCACAGGGTCCGCCCCCCTGGGGCGGGATTAAAGTTATGTGTATTGTGTAACAATTTTGTCTAGTTCTGCCAATGGCAGGCTATACAACCCATTTAGTTACAGAGAGGAGCTGTGTCGGTCGGTGAATATAAGAGAAAAGTGAACTGCTACCTGTCCTGCTCCTCACAGAATATCCCTCTTGCACTTTCTCTACGTCATGCTGTAACTCTTGTGGGGTAAGAGTATATAAAACGTCTGCAGTGGTTGGGGAAAGAGAACCATCACATTCAAAATCATTCTCTTGGGCCAATGAAAAAAAGTCTCACACTCTGTCTCTGCTGCTGTCTCCCTCAATTGCTTCTTTGGGGAGCTGGGCAGTGGTACTGGCAGTGTGATTGGTGGTTGTGAGTGTACAGGCAACTCCACTTGTTTTATACTAGGTTTCGTGCCTATCCCATAAAAATAAGAAGCCATGACATCTGTAGAAGTAGAAGGAAGCGCTTTTTTTAGCAAGATGTCCACCGTGACCGCGACCACGACCATTACCTCTACTTGCCTTCACTTTTCCATTAGAACGGTACATTGCTGTTTCTGTATATATATTATATACTCGTTCAAACAGAAACTGATGGACTGGCAATAGCGATCACTGATCAGACAGGTAAAAGTCTAATAAATCCCCCCCACAACACAGGCAGCCTCTGAGGCTATCACAGTAACACTAGCAGCAACACTAGTATCACTGTAAGGTTCTCACACTAACACAATAGCAGCAGATTTTTAGGAAAAACCTAAGTTGAACTGTAGCTTGCTTCACTATTGTTCTGCTGCTGTGCTTATGCCTTATAATTCAGGTTCTCTGACAAGTGACAATTCAAACGGACCAGCTAAGATTAACTGTCTTCTGAAATAATTCAGGTTGTGTGTCTCTCTCTGCTAGCAATCGTAAGTGAAAGTAAGTTGGCTGTACATGTGTACTTAGTTCTAGCTATTTTACTGCTGCTCCTCTTTGGTTACAATCAGCCAATAACATTCATCATCATCATTATTTTTATTTCACTTCCCCCATACAATTCCAGAAACTTTTCTCTCTGTCGAATCTTTTCTCTACATAATCTTGGACTAATAGAGGTAAGCTTAGGCACATTCGACCACAGGTTCAATAGACACAGATTGTTATTGTCAGAGTCACATCGAATCTCCTATCTATATCGAACTGTCGTAACAACGAAAGCGAAAATAAAGCATTTATTTATGTTGGATCTTTCGTTATTCTGATTCTGCTCATTCGTTATTGTTTGTCTAAACGATAACGAAAATACCTGAAATTCGGACGAAAATGCATTCGGACGAAAACGAATGCACATGTCTAGTATTGAGAGAGTTGAGCTTGGTGTAACCGGGAGCTTGCCAATTTGTAGTTTGTTCACGTGGATCTTTTGAAGAAAGCTGTGTAGGAAATAACCCGACCCCTGAGGAAGGCCTTGCTAGCTTCCCAAAATAGGGTAGGGTTGTCAAGATGTGGTGCGTTGACAGATGAGTATTCAAACCATGCTTTTTCTATGTACTGTTGGAAGTCAGAGCTATTCTGGAGATAAGAGGGGAATCGCCACAGTTTGGGGTTTGAGTGCAGGCCAGGATTATCGAGTGTTGTCGAGACAGGAGCATGGTCTGATATAGCAATGTCGTGGATGTCAGCATCAGATTTCATTGGGACAATGTTGTCAGAGCAGAAAAGGTAGTCGATTCTAGTGAGGACGTTGTGGGGTTTAGAATAAAAGGTGAACTCTCTGTCAGCTGGGTGTCGGAGTCACCAAATATCGTGAAGATGGAGGGAGTCCATTGTGGAAGCAAGTAGTGTCGGATCTCTGGGATCAGGTAGAGATCGAGGGCGTTTGGGAGAGGATCTATCATCTATTGGATGAAGAGTTGTATTGAAGTCCCCGCCAATTATATGAGGGAGGTGTGGGTTTTGAAGGAGCCTTGTCAATAACTCACCAAAGAACTGTTTGGGGGGTTATTGGGAGTGTAAATGTTCAATATTATGAGGTCTTTACTTCCTATTTGGACATATGTCGATAGGAATCGTCCCTGGGAGTCTGAATCAACCATTATGACCGTGCAGGGGAGATTTTTATGTATAAGCAGTATGACCCTTGCTTTGCAAGTGTTTGCTTCGGACTGTGCCCACCCAAAGTTTTTTCACACAGGGGAAATCAGAAGTGGAGAGGTGGGTTTCCTGGAATAGGGCAATGTCAGTCCTAAGCCTTTTAAGGTGGTGGAGGATTTTCATTCACTTCATGTTCCAGGAGACTATTTTCATGTTTGGGGGTCCAAAAGGGAGATTTGGGCCAGTGTTGTATGAATGGATTGGTGTATCATAAGATGGTGGGCTGTAGGTACCGTTGGGTGTATGGAGTGTTCTACACTAAAGGTGAGTGGTGACTGAGTGTCTGTTGCTACCGGTGTGCCTTGAGATGTAAGTGTGTACAGGATGGGAGGGTACAGGACAAAGAGTGTAAAAGTTAGGAAATACATAATATATTGAATAAACGTCACTTTTTTCCACATGGAGTCACTGTGTAGAACAGCTCCCAGTACAAGACCCAAATGCTGCAGCACTTAAAGGAACCCACTGGTTGGGAGGAAATTGATGCTCCCCGATTGGATTTTGGATGTTGTATGGGGAGAAGGAACGGCTCTACACGGGGAGGCCAGAGGAGGAATTTTTGGTTCTAGAGGCAATACATGTGTAATAACAACAAAATAATACGAAAAATAATATGAAAAGCATTAAAAGGGTTGGCCTACCCTAAAGTATATGACCGGATGCTAGGCAAAGAAGGGGAAGATGAGCGAGATGTATCTCAGCTTGGGTGAACCCGCATAGGCCGGCCTATGTACGGACATAACAGAGCTATGGAGGTAATGTATGGGCCAGCTCAGCGGGGCGTGGAACGGCGTTGATCTGGGCCGAAGGATCTGAATCTTTTTTAGAGAGTCTTTGCAAGGGCTCCTTTGGTCAAGACCTCAGTTGAATGGAACTGTTTTGGAAGAGGGGTGAGACCGTAGGAAGGCTGGGTCTTGAAAAGAGAGCTGGTTGCCATTAGGAGCCTTGAGCCGAAGGGTGGCTGGGAAAGTCAGGGTGAATTTGATCTGTTGCTGGTGCAGTTCCCTGCATTTTTTCTGAAAGGCTTCCTTCTCTTGGAAACTTCTATGGAGTAGTCCACGAAAATCTGGATCTTCATTCTGCCAATTTGGAGGGATCTGGTTTGCCTGAATTTCTGGAGAATGGAGGCTTTGTCTGAGTAGTTCAGAAATGTGGCAATTATTGGTCTGGGTGATTTGCGATGAGAGTTGAAGGTTCCCATGCGGTGAGCCCGCTCCACCGTGCAAGGTCCTGGAAGGCCCATTGCTTCAAGGATACGTCTCGCACAGAGGTCTGTGCGGCATTCTGGGACACCTACGAATTGCACATTGCCCCTTCTGGACCTATATTCCAAATCATCCAATTTTTCCAAAATAAATTCATTCATTATATCCTGGGCCTGTTCTGTAGATTGTGCTTGTTAAAATTCTTCTTGTATGTTTGATATGCAGTGTTCAGCTTCATTGAGCCTGGTAACATGTTCCCCTAGCTGGGCTTTGAGCTGCTGCATCCCTGCACTAACTGCCTTCTCCACAGAGGCAGCTATCATGGGTGAGAGTAGTGCTGCTACAGCCTGGGCAATCTGATCAGTGCTGTTATCCCCATGAGATGGTGGAGGGTGGACATACTGTAAGGAGTAATCTGGGGAGGAGGGGGCCAGGCCACCACTTATTCCCATTTCAGGCCCCGTTTCTGTGGATGGAGCCGAGTAGGCTACAGCTAGGGCCTCGATTTGCAGCTGTACCGTTGGAGACACCACTGCGGCCGCGTAGGAATGGAATTTTTTCAACAAAACGGTCCATGGTGTGACCGTAGATGCTCAAGGGAGGCATCCGGTGTGAGGAGATGGTATTGCTGGTTTTATATGTCGTTTTTCAGAGTTGAGCTATGGGAGATGATTCAAAGAGCACATGGGGGAGCTAAGAGCATAGGGGGCCTGGGGGCATGGGGGGGCTGAGAACTGTGGGGAGACGGAGGGGAGAGTGTGGTCTCCCATGGCAACAGGAGTGAAAGTTGTGCCTGAAAGGAGGAGCTGCAGTGGCAATTTGGCTCAGTATCCCCACAAATAGGGCTGTGTGTTCCAACCAGCTGGGAATCTCCAAGAAAGAAGCGCTCCGAGCAAAAGATGTCCAGTAGGCATCCATTACCATGGCTGGAATGTGGCCAGCTGGGGCATGGCATGTTTTCTTGCCCTAGGCTATGGAATGTAGCTGGATATAATGTTGCAGGGCAAAAGTCTTTTTCTATGGGCCCAGATTCCTGTGCAAATATGTTTGCAGTCACCCCTAGCAACAAGGAGTTTCCTGTTGTGCCTGCAGGGGGGTGCTAAGCAGTGGGAGATACCTGCTGTCATTTCATCTCATGGCCACCAGGGGGAGTTGACCAGTAAAAGTGCAGCAGATGACTGGTTCGTGAGGCGCTGTACTAAAATGAAGATGGCGACCCCTACTACTGTGGTTGGTAAGATTGTCTTTAATGGAATGGAAATAGTTACATAGTTAAATAGTTACATAGTTAGTCAGGTTGAAAAAAGACACAAGTCCATCCAGTTCAACCTTAAAAACAAATAAATAAAATAAAAAATAAGTACAATCCAATATACCCAATTTTATGCCCACAATTGATCCAGAGGAAGGCAACACAAAAATAGCAGAGCATGCTCCAATTTGCTACAGCAGGGGAAAAAAAATCCTTCCTGATCCCCCAAGAGGCAATCGGATTTTCCTTTCCCTGGATCAACTTTACCTATAAATGTTAGTACCCAGTTATATTATGTACATTCAGGAAATATGGGTGGCACAGTGGTGTAGTGGTTAGCACTCTCACCT
Organism: Lithobates pipiens; assembly: GCF_037356315.1. Classification (NCBI taxonomy): domain Eukaryota; kingdom Metazoa; phylum Chordata; class Amphibia; order Anura; family Ranidae; genus Lithobates; species Lithobates pipiens. The sequence goes on from NW_027507784.1 coordinate 237,339,675, forward strand.
AGCAGTAAGAAGGGTCGCTGGTTCAAATCCCAACCACGACACTACCTGCCTGGAGTTTGCATGTTCTCCCTGTGCCTGCGTGGGTTTCCTCCGGGTACTCCGGTTTCCTCCCACAATCCAAAGACATGCAGGTAGGTTTATTGGCTTCTGTCCAAAATTGGCCCTAGTATATGAATGGGGACCTTGGATTGTAGGCTCTTTGAGGGTAGGGACCAATGTGAGTGTGCAATGTACAGGGGCAATTGTAGACACTCACTCAGGTTGAACTGGATGGACTGGTGTCTTTATTCAACCTTACTAACTATGAAACTATGAAACTATGAAAGTATCCAGGCCTTTCTTAAAGCAATCTACTGAGCTGGCCAGAACCACCTCTGGCGGGAGTCTATTCCACATTTTCACAGCTCTTACTGTGAAGAAACCTTTCCGTATTAGAAGATTAAATTTCTTTTCCTCTAGATGTAAAGAGTAACCCTGTATCCTCTGGGTTGACCGTACAGAGAATAACTCAACACCAAGTTCACTATATGGACCCCTTATATATTTGAACATGTTGATCATATCCCCCCTTATTCTCCTCTTCTCAAGAGTGAATAAATTGAGTTCCTCTAATCTTTCCTCATAGCTGAGCTCCTCCATGCCTCTTATCAGTTTGGTTGCCCTTCTCTGCACTTTCTCCAGACCCCCGATATCCTTTTTGAGAACTGGTGCCCAAAACTGAACTGCATATTCCAGGTGAGGTCTTACTAATGATTTGAACAGGGGCAAAATTATATCTCTCTCTCTGGAGTCCATACCTTTCTTAATACAAGAAAGGACTTTTGTTCGCTGAGTTTATGTTGAAAAGGACTGATTATGAGACCATCCATGATGTGTGAGTGACCCCAGTTAATGGGGCCACTGAATGTGTTCTTGAGGGTGACTTTTCCTTTTGCAGTACCCTGTACAGTGGGGAGGCAGGGGTTAAAGTCAAACCTGCACCTGTGTCTGCTTCTCAAGAGGGGCATAGTGATGTGTCTAATGTTTGCCGGTCTCAAGTTGGCAGTGGGCTAGGACAGCCTGCAAGAGCATGGAGTGCCCAAGTGACATTGTTGCTGGTAATGGTCTGGAGCTTTCATTGTTGCTGAGCCTGAAAATGTGCATATGAGTCCAGCACCTGGCAGTGCTCTGGTAGAGCACCAGGCTGTGGTTACCTCCAGCTGGGAGGATGTTTGTTTGAAAGTTGTAACTTCTCAAGTCTCAGCGAATGAGTCTGTCCGCATGCTCAGTGTAATAACAGTCCCCAGGAAGGATTTCTGTCTGGGATCAAGGGTCTGGTTTGTATTAACCACTTGCTTACTGGGCACTTAAACCCCCCTCAGTCTCAAACCAATTTTCAGCTTTCAGCGCTGATGCACTTTGAATGACAATTGCGCGGGCATACAACACTGTACCCAAATGAAATTTTTATCATTTTTTTCCCACAAATAGAGCTTTCTTTTGGTGGTATTTAATCACAGCTGGGAGTTTTATTTTTTGCTAAACAAACAAAAAAAGATGCAAAAAAAAAAAAAATCATGTTTAATAGTTTGTTATAAAAGGTCATTTTTCTCCTTCATTGAAGTGTGCTGATGAGGCGGCACTGATAGGCTGCACTGGTGGGCACTGATAGGCTGCACTGGTGGGCACTGATAGGCTGCATTGGTGGGCACTGATAGGCTGCACTGGTGGGCACTGATAGGCATAGTTAAGGCGGCACTAATAGGCACAGATAAGGCGGCACCGATGGGCAAAGACAGGCACAGATAAGATGGCACGGATGGGTGGCACAGATGGGTGGCATGGATGGGTGGCACTAAGGGGCACTGATAGGTACCACTGATAGATGGGACTGATGGGCACTGATAGGTGGCACTGATAAGTGGCTCTGATAGGTGGCACTGCTGGGCACTGATGGACGGCACTGCTGGGCACTGATGGGCACTGATGGGCGGCACTGCTGGGCACGGATATGTGGCACTGGGGTGCAGCACCTTTGTTGAGGCAGACTTTGGGCACTGCTGGGTGGCACTGTGGGCACTGCTGGGTGGCACTGCTGGGTGGCACTGTGGGCACTGCTGGATGGCACTATGGGCACTGCTGGGTGGCACTGACAGGGGGGACACATTTTTTATTTAGGCAGGCAAAGCAGGGGGCAGGTGGGCACTGGCAGGGGGCAGGTGGGCACTGGCAGGGCTGGCCGTGATCGGGACTGATGTCCCGATCACGGCCGCCGGTGATTGGGTTTTTTTTTTTCTCCTTGCGCTGTCACCGCGAGGAGGAATAATAGCCGATTACCGGCTACGTTATATCACATGATCAGCTGTCATTGGCTGACAGCTGATCACGTGATAAGGGGTCGGGATCGACCCCTTGCACGGCTCGGTGATCAGGCGAGTCTCGTAGACTCGCCGATCACAGGGCGCGCAGGACGCTCGTGCACGGGACTACGTCAATAGACGTAGTCCCGGAAAAGGAGATCGGTCTGGTACTGCGGAGTACCACTAGGTGGAGCACTGAATGGCAGGCTGTACAGAACAAAGGAGAACAAGACAGGAATAGTTCCTGAATTTATTACTTTTGTTAAAAGTTGCTACTGTGTATGCTTCTGGATTACGTCCGGAAGATATAATATATGAGAGAGACTTTGGAGAAATGAAAAATGAGCCCAAAATGTTTGTGGTTTCACATCTTAACAGCCAGGTAGAAAGCATTTCTGCTGCTATAGTTAAGGGTGGTGCTGGTCATTGTCGATGACGGTGAAGGGTGGGTATACAGCACCAGTGGACAAAACCACATGAGATGGAAGGGCCAAGCATGGATCAGGAAACAGCAGAAATCCTGACCGGGACACAAACAGAGGTTGGTTAAGGAGACTGGGGTCCAGAGTCCCATAATAGGTTCATTTGCCAAACCTGATAAGGTCCCTTAGACAGGGAAATGGGTAAAAAGTGGAGTAAGATTTGTATGTGGATCAGAGGAGAGCTTGCCTGTTCTGGTTTTGGATAGAAATCGAGGTGGTATTAAATGTCAGGTGGTAGGACAGCGGGTGACAGTGGGTGACACCAGGGGAAGTGGCATCTTGTGAGGTTCTTGTGGGTGACTGCCACCCTCTGGTGTGTGTGCCCTCTGCAGGCACTGCCCTAAGAAATGCTGAGAGAGGTGTTGGGAAACCTGGGAACCTGAAGCGTGGAGGCAGAAGGGTTGGTAGAAAGACCAGGGGTAACCCGTTAAAATTTCAGGAGAGGAAGTGCTTATGGAAATGCACTCGGAAGAAGAGTTGGGTGGGTCCCATCAAAGCTCAGCAGAGTGACAGTAAGGCTTAGGGGGAGACACCAAAGGAGGCACTGGGTAGAGTTCCCCTTTAGGAGAAGTGAGGTCAGACAGGATTGGACTCCTGTAAATGGTAGCTGGCACAGAGATGCCAAAAGAAACTTGTGTGTTCGGCCCTCTGGGTCGAAACGGGGGCGGGGGGGATATGTGTATGGACACAGGATTCTCAACCAGGCAGGTTGAAAGGCTCCAGTTTATTTGCTTATTTGGGAGGAACTGGCTTTTCAGTTTGTTTGTATTCAGCTTCAGCTGAATACAAAACCTCTCCACACTTTTCACATATTTATTTGTTAAAAACAAATTATCATTTTCCTTCCACTTCACAATTATGGGCCACTTTGTGTTGGTCTATCACATAAAATCCCAATAAAATACATTTACCTTTTAGGCTGTAACATGACAAAATGTGGAAAATTTAAAGGGGTGTGAATACTTTTTCAAGGCACTGTACTATTCACTGTGGAGTGCTACACGTGTCAAATAACTTATTTTTTTGTTTTATTTCAGGATACCCCAGGCCTTTCATAATGAGTCATGCTCACATTTTGTCACTCTGATTTGAGATTTTATTTATAAAGCCAGCCAAATTACTTGTTATGAGTATTGTTAATGTTGGCATATTGTTTATACCAGTGGCGGCTGGCGGTCCAAATTTTTGGGGGGGGCGCAAACTGAAAAACACTTAGCCCCCCCATCAATTGCAGCCTCATTGTGCCTGTCAAATGCAGCCACTTGTGCCCATCATATGCACGGCTCTGGCAGAACGCCCTGATACTTACCAGGCAGCAGCTCCTCTCCAGCGTGTGTCTCTCCTCCGCTCCTCTTCCTCAGCACCAGGCATGCAATAGAGTGGCCTGGAGCTTTGGCAAATCAGGAAACAGGTCTGAAGCCCTGCCTCCTGATTGGCGGGGAGGTAGGTTAGTGTGACAATAGCAAAAATGAATTCGCTATCGTCACACAATTGGTTGGGATCAAGGCGCACCTCTGCGCTCCGAACCCACCCTATTTTGAAGCCTATTAGAGCCTCTGGCTCTAATCAGGTGCTTCAAAAAATACCACCCCCTCTCACCCCGCCATAAGTATTCATGCATCCAGCGTCCTGAAAGGGGCCAGGTGCATGGATGGGGGGGAGGTGCCCGTGCACTCACAGTGCACGGGCCACCACTGGTTTATACTGTTTAATTATAAATTGTCTTCGTTTATAATAGGAGTTTCTGTAATCTTTCAGGATGACAGTAAAAAACGTATTTCCTCAGTTAGTTTTCCATCTTTTATCAGTAAAAAAAAAATCATTGGGGGATTGGCAACCCTACCAGGAATGGCAAGAGTTTCAGCATTTGTCCGAATGTCCAAACAGCCAAAGTTTCAGACTGAACCATTGGCTCATCCCTAATCTTCATTTGCAGTACCAGAGATATGACTACCTTATAAGTGGCTATTATTATTGGTTGTTGCTGATTTTTCAGATATCACTTAAGGTAATGTCTGTAATGCTGCGTACACACGTAGCCGACTATCCGGCGGACTTAGTCTGGCGGACTTCCCGCCGGACTGTCCGTCCGACTTTCCAAACGGGCTACTTGCCCACACACGACACTTTTTCAGCAGACTAATACGGCGTACTAAGTCTGCCGTACTATCCGCCAAACTTTTGAAATGAACAGACTCGCGCACACGCGCAGAGCAAAGTCTGCTCATTTCAAGCGCGTCTCCAGGTAGGCGGGGACGGCGAAGGAGACGTCGCTGGCCACACCACCTGGTATGGACTTAAAGGAGAACCCCCAACACCGAAAAAAATCAGCGTGGAGTTCCCCCCAGGTCCACATCAGACCCTTGTCCGAGCATGCTACCCGGCTGGCCAGGAAAGGGGGGGCCGACCCCAAAGCACCTTGTCCCCATGTTACTGAGGAAAAGGGCCTCTTCCCGACAACCCTGGCCGTTGGTTGTCGGGGTCTGCGGGTGGGGGGCTTATCGGAATCCGGGAGCCCCCTTTAATAAGGGGGCCCCCGGATACCGGCCCCCCACCCTATGTGAATGAGTATGGGGTACAATGTACCCCTACCCATTCACCTGTGAAAAAAAGTACAAAAAAAAACACAACACAGGGTAAAAATAGTTTATTGCACAGCTCCGGGGGTCTTCCGTCTTTGGGGGTCTTCTCACCGGACTCCTCCGCTATCTTCTGCTAGCTCTTTTACTAGCGGAGGAGCCCGGCTTTCTTCCTCGCCGCCGGCCTCTTCTTCCGACTTCGGGGGTCTTGTCCCCCTCTTCGGTTCTTCTGCCAGGCCACCGCGCCTTCTTATAGCTCTTTTACAGGCGGTGGCCCGGTCTTCTGTCGCCGCTGTCGTCACTATTGTCACTGCCTTCTGTTCTTCTGTTCTTCTCTTCAGATGTTGCCTCGTCGCATCCTCCGCTCACAATGGCTCCGACGTGACGCGCAGCGACTTATATAGGGACATCACCGGATGATGTCCCCGCCCATTATGGTGTCACAGTCCCAGAGGATGCTGGGACTGTGACATCATAATAGGTGGGGACATCTTCTGGTGATGTCCCTATATAAGTCCCTGAGCGCCCGGTCCCCGTCATTGTGAGCGGAGGGAGCGACGAGTCAACATCTGAAGAGAAGAAGAGAAGAACAGAAGGCGGCGACGACAGCGGCGACAGAAGACCGGGCCACCGCCTGTAAAAGAGCTATAAGAAGGCGCGGTGGTCCGGCAGAAGAACCAAAGAGGGGGACAAGACCCCCGAAGTCGGAAGAAGAGGGCTACGGTGAGGAAGAAAGCCGGGCTCCTCCGCTAGTAAAAGAGCTAGAAGAAGATAGCGGAGGAGTCCGACGAGAAGACCCCCGGAGCTGTGCAATAAACTATTTTAACCCTTGTGTGTTGTGTTTTTTTGTACTTTATTTTACAGGTGAATGGGTAGGGGTACATTGTACCCTATACTCATTCACATAGGGTGGGGGGCCGGTATCCACGGGTCCCCTTATTAAAGGGGGCTCCTGGATTCCGATAAGCCCCCCGCCCGCAGACCCCGACAACCAAAGGCCAGGGTTGTCGGGAAGAGGCCCTTGTCCTCATCAACATGGGGACAAGGTGCTTTGGGGTGGGGGGGCCGCGTGGCCCCCCCTTCCCCAAGGCACCCCCCATGTTGAGGGCAATCGGGCTGGTACGGCTCAGGAGGGGGAGGCCGCTCGCTCGTCCCCCCCTTTCCTGGCCGGCCGGGTAGCGTGCTCAGACAAGGGTCTGATGTAGACCTGGGGGACCCCCACGCCGATTTTTGCATTGGGGTTCCCCTTTAAGTCCATACCAGGTGGCGGGGTCAGCGACTTCTCCTTCGCGGGCCCTGCCTACCTGGAGACGCACTCAAAATTAGCGGACTTTTCTCTGGGCGGGAAAAGTCTGTTCATTTCAAAAGTACAGCGGACTGGCATACGCACGGCCGGATTGTCCGCTGAAATGCAAGTCTGGCGGGAAGATTGGAGTGCAAAACTACTTTCTATGTCCGCCGTACTTTTGAGTAAAAAAAGTCTGCAGGAGGCTACACACGGGGGGATTGTCCGGCGGACTTGAGTTTGCCGGACTTTTCCACCCGATTGTTTGATCATTTGTACGCGGCATAAGATGTCACATTTTTAACAATATTGGGTGGGATTTTAAATGTCTATACTTTACATGTGAAATGTAAACAAGTTTGAAAAAACATGGTGCATTAAATAACAAATATTTAATAATATTATATTATTATTATTTCTTAGTAATTATTTTGTTTAAAAAAGTCTACTTGGAATCAGAGCTATGTGGGACCTAGTGATTAAATTGTCAAAATGCTCGGGAATTATTACAAACTAGCATTTATAAGAACCCTGAGGATACAAATCTAGCTATTATTTTTTTTATTACAACATAATTCTATATTAAAACACAGAAATCACCCCAGTATCTGCTATATATTTACTTTGAGGGGAAAGATATAGCAATTAAAAATGAAACACATTCCTTTCACCTAGTGATATTTTAAGCAAGTTATGTGCATTTTGTAAACTTTAGGGTTTCCTCATTTTCTCAAATTACTCTCTTGTGCTAGATGTTTAATTCCACTGAGTTTTCATAATGGCAAATTTTAATGCCAAACCAAGAAAAATATGACATTATTCTTTTTTCCCACCATGCATTTTTCCTTCGTAACATGATTCTATAACACAAAGGAATAAAATGAGAGCATTAGGGAATGAAATAAAATATTAGGCTATCACAGAGAAGCAATTGTAAGGGTTTTATTCTGAGATATCATTGAAGTCTGTATAGTAATATATGAAATAACTCAGTGTGCAGATAAATTATGAATGGGACTCAATTCAGAAATGCAGATTAAAGGCTTTGTATTGGTTTTTACAGAGTGTGTACGTTTTTAAGCTGTTTTAATAGGGTAGCTAATGTATAATAGTCAGAATGCAGTACAGCTAAAACAGTCTTGGCACTTTATTTTGTTAGCTCAAAAGCTAGTTTTTAAATAATAGCCTAGGCTTGCTATTAGTCATCTTTGTCATCACAGAAATTTAAAGTAGACCTATTTTTTTTTCAGTTTTTGGCTGATGTTCCACTTTAACATAAATCTCTATCCAAAACAGACTTTCCCAGTTTTGAATAAATTATAAGTGTGTAAGTATCCCTATCAGGTTTTTACTGTTATCTCCAGCTTGGTAAAACAGGATTTAGAGCAGTGATGGCGAACCTTGGCACCCCAGATGTTTTGGAACTACATTTCCCATGATGCTTAACTACACTCCAGAGTGCATGAGCATCATGGGAAATGTAGTTCCAAAACATCTGGGGTGCCAAGGTTCGCCATCACTGATTTAGAGGATATCTCATAAAAAGGGATCCCACCCCAGGTGTTAATCAAACTTGTTTTCTAATTGAGAGTTTTCCCCTTTTACACCTGTTTAGAAGACAATGGTAACATTTTAGATTTACCTTAACTTTATTTTCTGGTGGCTGGTGCCTGCTTGTCTCCCCAGTTGGTCATAAACAGACAGAAAACCCTGAGAGAAGTTATAATGCTTTTATACTGTAACCATAACTAGAAAACAATTCCATCTGGTGGTCTGCTTTAAACTGATAAAGCCCTATTAAACTTTCAGTTAAAATGAGAAAAATAGGTGCATCAAAACGAAAGGTTTTCAATATTTTACATTTTTTTTTTCTTTCTAAAGCAGCCATAGTTTGAATAGGAATGCCTGTGCCTTGTCAATAAATGCAGAGTGGGACCCTTGCTTTTTTTATTATTATTAAAATTGTTATTTTTAAAGTATAAAGTTGTACAAAACATGTACAGGAAAAATATAAATGTCACACAGGGTATTATAAGACATCCAGAAACAAAGAAAATCGAACACTGGGTTGAACAGTACACAATACAAATACCAAGATAGTTTGTATATAGGAGTGTTGACAAATAATTGACTTTAATGCCACGTACACATGACCGGATTATCTAGCGGACTTATTGTGTGATCATCCGCCCGTGTGTGGGCTTCGGCGGGACTTTTTGTTACCAAAAGTCCGGCGGACTTAGAAAGAATACTTGACTCAAAATTGTCCGGCCCATCTGTGCGCTAGTCTGCCGGACTTTTGAAATGAATGGACTTGCCCACACATGGAGTAAAGTCCGTTCATTTTGAACCTGACTTCAGGTAGACCCCCGGAGCTGTCTAATAAAGTATTTTAAAAACCTGTGTTGTGTTTTTTATTAACACTTTTTTCCCCCAGGTGAATGGGTAGGGGTACATCATACCCCATACTCATTCAGATAGGGTGGGGGGGGCGGAATCTGGGGGCACCTTATTAAAGGGGGCTCCTGGATTCTGATTAGCCCCCCGCCCGCTGGTCCTCACCCTCTTTCCTGACCAACCGGGCTGTGTGCTCGGATAAGGGTCTGCTATGGACTTTGGGGGGACCCCTTTAAATCCATACCAAGTGACGGGGCTCGCTAGGTGTTAATCTCGCCGATGGAGGTGGCGACATCGACTTCCTTCGCTAATTCCGTCTACCTAGAGTCCCATTCAAAATAAATGGACTTTACTCCATGTGTGGGCAAGTCTGTTCATTTCAAAAGTCCAGCAGACAAGCACGCAGACGGGCGGATTGTCTGCCGGACTGCCGAGTCCGGCGGACAATTTTGAATCAAGACTTCTTTCTAAGTCTGCCAGACTTTTGGGAACAAAAGTCAGCCGGAGCCTACACATGGGCGGATTGTCTGGCGGACTCTGGTCTGCCGGATAATCCGATCGCGTATAAAAGAATATAAGGACAGAGGGTGCACCAGTCTTGCGCATTACCTTTGCAACACTGAAATTTATTAAAAGTAAAATAATGTACTCAAACCTCCCAACTTTTTGAGATGGGAATGAGGGACACCTATCAGTAAAAGTGTGTAGGCATAGGACACACACCCTGTCATGCCCCCTTAAAGGAGAATTTTACAAAAAAAACAAGATTGCTTAAACCCACAAGTGCTTTTTTACCACTACTATTACTTTGATTCAAATGTTTTATTAGAGATTTTGCATATTACAGAAAGTACATGCAGTAAAACAGTGGGTGAGGTAGTGTCAAGAAGAACGTTCTGATCACCCGGCTGTTACCAGAAATCTTACCTGCAGAATCTCCAGCAGAAGAGCCAACCGGCACACACTAGTGCACGTTAACGCAGGTGGGCGCACGCGGTGCGCAAGGGCGCATATGGACACACGCGGATGTCGGGCACACGCGGGGGCGCGCTAATGCTAATGGGTGCATGCAGGTGCACGCTAATGATAATGTTGGCATGCACAGACGCGCAGTATGATGGATCTTGGCACCAAAGGGGCTATTTAAAGGGACCTGTCACCTTGCCTCCCTGCTGTCCGGTCTACAGCGTTCCTGAGAGACCCCTCTGCAATACCTTACTGGTTACCTGATACCTGTTACCCGGCTTGCCTCTGACTACCCTCTGTTTGCTGCCTGCCACCGACCCTTGTCTTGACTATTCTTCTGCCTGCTGCCTTAGTACCTATCCAGTCCGCCTGTGTATGACCTGGCTTGTCTCCGACTATGCCTTGCCTGCTGCCTTGGTGCTGTTCCTGCCTACCAGCATCCAACCCAGCCTTCTTGAATATCTGCCAGTGTCTTGATCTACAAGACACCTTCCCCTCTGTTCCGGTGTTCCTGCTGCTCCTGCTCTCCACTGATCCCGGTTACAGGCTGCTTCTGGTTCCCCGTCTGCTGCTCGGAGTCCAGACCAGCCCTTGCATTTGTGACCTGCCAGGCACTTGTGCCCCTTCTGTGCTCCTGAACATCTGTCTGCTCTACCAGGAGTTCTTGAGCCAGAGGAATATGAGAAGCCGCTCTCTGCATCCATGGGCTCAACCATCAGGTACGTGACAGGTAGTATAACAAACGTACAGGGGGAGAAGTGAATCAGACACAATTGGAATACACCATGCATCTTAACGTGTAATAACAAAATCTTCAAAGTAAACTCAACTTGTGTGAGACAAAACTTGACAGTAACCACAGTGGTATCGAGGAGTCATATGATGGGTTGAAGCGTTTAAATCGTGGGAAGTACTCAGGGTTCCTTCGCTGTACGTGTTGTACCAGAAGATCAGAAGTTTGGCCATCCCACCCAGGCACCCTCAATGGGATCTAACTGTGCCCAGGTGGGAGGACGTCCAATACAGCTGTGGTCATTGTGGTAGCGATCTCTGGAATGTGTGCGTCAGTGGTCTGATTGTGATGCGATAGTGTAAAATAAAGGGTCTGTCCATAAGATCTTTACATGAACACGGGGGGGGGGGGGTAAGTGAGAGGGGAGTCAAGTGGGAGGGTGCAGAGGGGTACATCTGCCGGGAGGGTGCCTGGTGTCACTCTTTGTGTGATTGAGGGGTCCCCTCAGGTCAGGCTATAGGGATGTAGAAGTAAGGTTGCGATATTCTGTGGTTTCTTTGAAGTGTAGCCAGCATGCCCAGGTGGCCTGATACTTGGAAGGTGTGTCGTTCGCTTGGTGAATGAGGTCCTCCATCTCTGCTATTTTGTCTACTCTGAGCAGCCATTCACGCCTTCGGTGTGTGGGTATGCAAAGTTTCGTCGCATTTATCATGTGCAGAGTCAGGAATTTTGAGTATGCCTTTTGTGGTATAGAAGTGTGATGGACTAGGTACTGGGCTGGGGTGAAATCAGGAGTATAGGTCATGACTTGGGAGATGAGACGGTGGATCTCTTTCCAGTAGGGTTGGATAAGGGAACATTCCCACCAGATGTGCAGCAGTGTGCCATGAGCATCGCTGCACCTCCAGCACTGCGGTGAGATACTGGGATGGAATTTGTGGATTTTGTCAGGGGTTCTGTACCACCTCGAGAAGATTTTGTACCCATTTTCCTGAGCAGATACGTTTGGGAGCCTTTGTGAATATGAGTAAGGATGTGGTTCCACTCTTCTTGAGTCAGGTTGGTCTGTAGGTCCATTTCCCATTTTTGGCAGGCCATGTCACTGGAGATGGCGGGTTTGGCGCTTAATAAGGTGTAGATGCTTGATATGGCGTGAGAAGGTATTCCTATTCCATACTTGGAGGTCGTTTTGAATTGTCTGAAGGATGGGTAGGAAATTCGATGTGTATAGGTCTGCTAGGTTAGCTGGCAACTGTATGCCCAGGTAAGTGATGGCCCGTGGTTCCCACCCAAAAGGAAAATTGGCCTGACATTGTGATTTTAGGGATTTGGGTAGCGAGACATTGAGAGCCTTAGATTTTGCAAAATTTATTTAGAGGTTAGAGAGAGCTTTGAATAAGGAAAAGTCCTAAAGGAGGTTAGGGATTGTGGCTATGGGGTTCGTGAGAAACATAAGGACATCATCTGCATAAGCGGCGAGTTTATACTGTTTGTCTTTGATTGTCACACCTTTAATAGATGGTTTGGCTCTAAGCCTACATAGCATGGGTTCCAGGGAGAGGATGAAGATAAGCAGAGATAAGGGGCATCCCTGTCGAGTTCCATTTGACAGGGAGAAGGCGTCCGACAGGTGACCGTTGACCTCGATTCTTGCCGTAGGGGACAAGTATAGCGCCAGTATATATTGAAGAATACGGTCCCGAAAGCCTATTTTGCATAGGACTGCCGTCATGAAGTCCCTGGCCACCCTGTCAAATGCCTTCTCCACATCGAGGGAAAGAAGAAAGCCTGGGGTGTTGGATGAGGACAGCCAGTGATGTACACTAATTGCATTTAGGGTGTTATCACAGGCTTCACGGCCGGGGATGAAGCCTACCTGGCCGAGGGAGATTAAGGAGGGGAGTAGGGGGAGTATGCGGTTTGCAATAATTTTTGTGTAAATCTTTACGTCCACGTTTATGAGTGAGATGGGTCTATAGTTGGAGACGATGGTCGTGTCTTTCCCCTGTTTGGGAATCATGATGATGTGGGCCTCCAAGGTGTCTGGATTGGCAGAAGAGGGGGTTGGCAAAGCGTTAAAAGTTGCCAGAAAGTGAGGGATGAGTGTTTCCT